>NC_141157.1:64018637-64635512 GCF_053477565.2 Lygodium microphyllum
TCAAAAATACCTTGATCTTTGCACCATGGCTTCCACCATATCCAAGCGTAGCCAACTAACTTAAGTTTGAACTTAAGTTTGGCTATCATTGCTTGATTGGTAGCAGCAGTTCTCGAAGCAAAGAAATAATCGTCCATCGACTCAATCCATATCTCCACCTCTGTTGCGACGTCTATCCCTTCTCCACCAAACTCGGGTGGCTTAATCTACTTGAGAAGGAATCTCTTCTCTTGCATGTCAACATTCGTGGTTGTAGAAGGTGCCTGACAATCAAATCATATCATTTAGGTTATTTCTATTTAGGATATGTCTATGAACCATACATAAATCAATCCCATATCATTATGAAGTTTCACTCTGATACCAACTGTAATGTGCCCGCGGTCCAAGCATTTTTTAGCAGTCCATCGAGAAGCGAGTCTAAGCATCGTTGCCCACTACTCCCATGGAATGTTTCAAGGTTTGTCGCCCAAGGTTTCCCGAGTCTGCCTCGCAACAAAATGTTCACAGCCGAACCCACTAGGATCGACTCGAAATCTAGATTTCTAGGGGTCAAGGTCTCTTGATAGTATTCTAGCATCAGGTCTTAGACATCCTACTTTACACAGAGATGCCCAAACCGAAGTAGATCCATGCTGCACTCGGTTCAAAGAGAATGGGAAATGAGAGGGATGTGTCACTCAATCTCTCTACCCATAGGGCATAGTCCCATTCCGGTCCCCTAAAACGGCATGAATCGGGTTCTAGCCTAGCACTGCCTAAAGGTCAAGCAATGATAAAACCTTGTAAGAAGCCTCCCACTTCTCTAAGACCACCCTGCTATAAGACGGACCCGTCAGGGGTTCCACCCACCCGTTTGCCTTGCTAGCTTTAGTTTTCTAATTAGGTCCTATCACATTTATGTGTGACATTCAAAGTCAGCTTTCTTAATTAATCCTTTTAGGAACAAGGTTCATTCGCACAATTTATGGCACCGACACAAAAACCGTGCAATCTATTCTTTTGACAAGCAAGTTCCTTAACCTATTTTCCAACTAATCTTTGTCTTCTGCCCATACATGAGAAGTTAGGTATCCCTTCTATCCAACAAAAGTATCCGGTCCAAATCACATGGCACCATAATTTCCATCCATTATCTAGAATAGGATCTTCCAACACCTCAGTCGTTGGGCTCAAGGCAGTCTTCCAACTCCATCCTGGACTCAGCAAAAGGGGTGTCCAAATCTCCACTGACCCCAAGTGATCTAGGAGTGAGATACAATTTCCATGGATGGCCTTTTCACCATTCGACCTTCGGCCCATGAATCGAGTAGTCCCCTCTCAGGTTGAAACACGGCGTCACCTTGGAGATAATCCACCCGCACAAAATATCCTTCCTTAATTAACCAAATTAAGAATCAAGGACAATCAAGGCAAACAGCCTAATATCATCTTCCAAGAAAACATTCCTTTATTTCCCATGGTAACTTGTCATCACAGACCCCTACCATGCATTTACCCTCAAACACAAGCACTTGGAATAATCATCCAAGTCACACCCCAACAATTAGTTTAATGCAAAAGAATTTAGGATGTTATCTGATCAATCAATAAAAACAATGGTATCATTTTCCAAACGTTGCAGGCATAGTCACAATAACCTTTCCATTGCATATTTGCTCTCCCCCTTGGAATCAAGAGCGGTTCTATGTAAATTTACTTAACACACCATTCTTTCGACTAAGGCGTGTCTTAAGGTTTCAAACACTGTACAAGACATAAGTTCCATAGATCACTTACATTGATCCATAATCCAACCTTGAATTGGATTTAGTGAAAGTCGTAGTTATCAAACGGATCTCAAAAAATTCTAGTTTTAATCCTTATGATTAATTCCTTGTACTAGCTCTTAGCCAAGCTATGAAGCAAACAGGAAATTGTTCTCATATATTAGGCATGTTATAGGCCTAACTTGTAAATACTTGATAAGATAAGTGTGAGATGATTCCAAGTAACTAGAGTCCAACAAGCATTGCATTGAGCTAGAATCTAATTTTTCTTAATATTTGGGCTCTTAGGCTAAGTACTTTTGAAGTATCCAAACTTTAAACTAGAACCCGATTCTTAATGTCATATTCTTTTGGCAATTATGCTAGTTGTAACCCTTGACTATGCTTTAACCTAACACTTGTACGCACAATCTTCTAATGTCATTCTTTTAGCAACTATACCATTCATAACCCTTGTATAGTTCCTCCTTGTAATTGTGCTATCAACAAATAGGCCATTTGCAACTAAGTTGGGTTAGAAGGAATAATCGGAATGCCAATTTATAATAATAGGAAAATAAGTTCAAGCTACTCCTTTGCATGAATTTATGCGCATACAGAAGTGATATAGCCTATAACTCACGAATAGGGAAGATGGCAATTCGTACTTGGGTATTCGGAGATGGCTTAACCATACCCAACATTGCATTCGAATTGACGGTGTCTCCCGGACGGATGGCTCCACTGTTGGACGCGGGATTTTCATTGGTGCGTGTCATCCTCCGTTTTGGGGCCATACTTTGGCTTGTAAATCTCTTTCTCCCCTTCTCTTGTTGGAGAGATGGCATGCCAGGTGACTTCCTTCTACCGCGATGAGAGGGGTTAAGCTCGCGGATAGGAGGGGGTAAACACGTGTGGTCACCCTCTAAGGAGGGGAAAGGAAGGAGAACCCTCAGAGACTCTCTCTCTCTCTCTCTCTCTCTCTCTCTCTCTCTCTCTCTCTCTCTCTCTCTCTCTCTCTCTCTCTCTCTCTCTCTCTCTCTCTCTCTCTCTCTCTCTCTCCATCTCTCTTCTTCTTCTTCTTCTCTTCTTCTTCTCCTCTCTCTCTCCTTCTCTCTTCTTCTCCCTTTTCTTCTTCTTCTTCTCTTCTTCTTTTCTCTCTATCTCTCTCTTCTTCTTCTTCTTCTCTTCTTCTTTTCCTCTCTCTCTCTCTCTTTCTCTTCCTCTCCCTCTCTCTCTCCCTCTTCTTCTTCTTCTTCTTCTTCTCTCTCTCTCTCTTTCTCATCTTCTCCCTCTCTCTCTCCCTCTTCTTCTTCTTCTTTTTCTTCTTCTCTTCTTCTTCTTCTCTCTCTCTCTCTCTTCTTCTCTCTCTCAATGGCAAGCGGGGAAGAAGTGGTATCCCCTATCCGCTTAAGGAGGGGGGAGGCTTTATAGGGGAGGTGATGGGGCCTCTCCCTCCCACCTCGGCAGCCAATATGGCTGCGGTTTTCTGCATGGCGGTGGGACTAGGCCCATGGCCTCCCTCTCCACTTCATCTTCCTCTACGTCATCCTCATCCTCCTTTTCATCATTGTTGTCTGCATCATCAATGTTGGTGCCGTCCTTTCCTTCCTTCCCTTCCCCACCCTTGCCAGTTGTCGTTGGCGACGACAAGGGAGGCAGGGGGAATTTTCAATTAATTTAAAAGGGGGGTGGTTCCCAAGCGGGAGTGAGAGTGGGGGCGAGATATTACATATAACTAGGATCAATGGGCTTAGAGGTCACGCCAGGAGAGAGAGCTCAACGCAATTCACAGGATCCTAGCCATGTCAAGTAGAAATAGAGCGGGAGGAAATGCCGATAGGGAGAGAGCCTTCAAAGTAGATCTTATAGTGAGCAACTACTCATGAAGTGATTACTAGACAACACCAATGCCGAGTAAAGTGGACCAACCTTGGCAACATCATTGCTAGTTGGGTTGGGAGTTACCCCAAATACTAGGAGCCAAACAAAGATACCCATAATTGCCAAACACCTTGACAAATATCAACCAAGCAATGACCCCTATAGATTTGTCAAGCAGTTTGCACAAGTGTGGGAGGCTAACAACCTCATGGACCCTAGTCAACGAGCACAAGAATTTTGTCTTTTCTTAGGAGACAAGGAACAGAATTGGCTTACCAATCTAGATAATGCCAAACATAATAATTTTAGTGATCTAAAGGATCTCCTCATCAATAGATTCTCGGAGGCAAGATATTCTGATAACCTCATAGTTAAGCTAATGAATGTCAGCCAAAAAGACAAAGAGGTCATACAAGACTTCATCACTCACATGAGGAGTCTCTACAAGAGGATAGCTATAGCAGCTAAGCAACCCAATGGGAGAGTGGTCTCCATTGTGTTCATCAATGGGATCTACAATGAAGAACTCTATATAAGGCCCTAGCGAGCAACTCGAACCTATAAAGGGATGTGCTAGCAAGAGTCTTTGAGGAGGCTATATGAGTGGATGACTTTCTCAAAGAGAGAATCTCTAGGGCTACGTAGCAAGAGTCTTTGAGGAGGCTATATGAGTGGATGACTTTCTCAAAGAGAGAATCTCTAGGGCTACGTAGCAAGAGAACAACATGTTTAGAGATGCTAAAAGAATCGTAGCACTTAGCGAACAATCAGCCCCTAGCGAGCAAGATAAAGGAAAGAATGTCAACCAAACCCAAGTGATAGCTGATCTAAAGTCAAAGCTGACCAGACCATATGAGACATTGCGAAGGCCCATGCAACCTCATGTGCAATGTTTGCATTGTGGAGGGAACCATTTGCCATCTAAGTGTCCCAATCCTAGGTCTCAGTCTTGTGCCAACTACGAAAGATTCAGGCATGATGTTATATACTGTTGATTGCCAAGACGGTTGCCATACCATCAACCCTATGCTCAGGTATACTATTAGGTAGCCTAACTTGGGAAGAGGAGCCCCTTTGGCTCTATCTGCACCTAACGATTCAAAGCCAACCACTCTAAGGATCAACATCAACCTAGCAGGAATTCCTGGACCACCAAGACTTATAGTGGCCCATCTACCAAGCGATGCTCCAGTGACTTTGTAGAGGAACCACTGGAGGAAGACTCATATGTGAGCCCTTATGTCTCTTATGATAAGGAGGGCAATCCCGTACTGATGGACTTTAGGCCTGTGTTGGTCATGGATTTAGAAGAGCGAGAGGTAGAGGCCAAGAAGGAGGTCAGAACCATGAGCACATAGCATGCTGGGATGTGTGACCATCCAAGGCATATCTGTTGAGAATCATGGACCTAGAACTAGATCGGCTATGGTGGATGCAAGTCAAACACATGATACATTATCAGAATGAGAAATTGTAATTCAAGTGAATTAGGTTCCAAGATTGATTGTACCTCTACATTGAAATGAGTGTCACGTACGTGCCTTTATAGCTTTTTGGATAGTACCACTTTTCTTCTTTGTGCTTATGGGATTTTGGACATCTCTTCCTAGAGCTTCTAGAGCATACATCTTTGTCATATCTCTCATACAAAGCCACTTATGGGCAAGCATCATTTGTTATTCTCAACACCCCCCTCAAATGATGAGTTCCTACACCTACTGGCATTTTTCCCCCCTACATGCAGACATGGACCAGGAGACCAGCTTTTTGGAAACCTTAGTCCATCAAGCTTGAAACTTTACATTTTTGGTAGATTTTGTTACATCCATTATGGGAAGTAGATCCACTAAGGGAAAACGAGATCCATGATGGAAAATTTTTGCAAAACATTTTTTTTGTAGCAATGGAAAGTATCTTCTTCTTCATGCTTCTTTGGCATTCTTCAAATTGATTCTTTGTCTTCATGCTCTTTTTGTTCATTGTACTTCTTATCCCTTTTCTTGGTGCATGATACTTCTCTTTTTGCTTCATTCTTCTTGACACGGCCGTTTTGCTTCATACTTTTACAAGTGAACACACTGATGGGTGCATGGGCTTGGTTTGACAAACTCTCATACATTAGATGAATTTTGAGATACATTAATTTTTTGGATTTTATTTGGCTTGATAACATATTCTTTCAAATCAGCAGCAATGTCATCATTGGTAATGGTTACATCATGCTGGGTTGATATTAACACAATGTGCACACAAAAAGGAACCATTGCACCATTATCATTCTTGTACTCAATAGTGACTTGAGTTTTCCCATCATCAAGATGAAGCCAAGCACAAGTACCATTCTTTTTTACCTCAGTTAGCTTTGCCCCAAGCTTGGTAGCTAGAGCGGACTGAATGGGAGCAAGTGGCTCCTCCTGAAAGATAACTTTGCATACCTCAACCACTTTCTCAAACTGCATATGCATTTTATCCTCATGAAAGATGACATCATGGTTGCGGATCACTTTTGCACCTATAGATCCCATAGACGATAACCCATCTCTCCTGCATCTCCATAGCCAATGAAAATGCATTTGACACTTTTAGGATCCAGCTTATTGTGTTTGTCCTTGGGCACATGGCAGAATGCCTCACATCCAAAGACATGCAAATGATCATAAGAGGGGGGCTTGCCTGCCCATACCTCCTCTACGACCTGAAAGTCAATGACACTGCTAGGCGACCTGTTAATGACCTGTTAATGAGGGGGGCTTGCCTGCCCATACCTCCTCTACGACCTGAAAGTCAATGACACTGCTAGGCGACCTGTTAATGAGATGCACTACAATTGTAATTGCCTCAGCCCAAAAGTGTTGCAGTAAGCCAGGCTGGCTAAGCATGCTACGGACCCTTTCCTGAATGGTCCTATTCATGCGTTCAACCATACCATTCTGGGGAGGGGTGTAAGGGGTGATCAACTGACGCTTAATACCCCACTCATCACAAAACTGCTCAAAAGCATGTGATACATACTCACCCCCATTATCTGACCTTAGGCATTTTAGCATTTTCCTAGACTGGTTCTCTACCAATGTAGCCAATGCTGAAATGTATCTAAGACATCAAATTTCCTCTTTATGGGATAAGCCCAAACCTTACGTGAGTAATCATCTATAAAAGTAACAAAGTACTTTGCCCCACCGAGTGACTGATAGGGCATGGGCCCACATACATCTGAGTGCACAAGAGCCAAGGGCTCACCTATGCGTTTCTTACCAAACTTTTTATGCGTATTTCTAATCTGCCTGCCATACAAACAATGATCACAAGAAGCAAAATGTGAAGAGTCAAAAGGCGGAAGATACTACAAAGCACGGAGCATTTTCATTCCTCTAAGGCACATATGCCCCAAATGAGCATGTCAAAGGGATACATGGGGGATAGAACCCATAGACAAAACATGATACAAGGTTGCTCTAGATACAAATAAGGGATAGAGGTTGCCAGACTTATCACCTCTTGCAAACGCAAGCCTGCCACGAGTAATCTTCCATGCAGAGTCTCCAAAAGACAGAAAATACCCTGCATCATCAAGCTGTCTAGCTAACGTAAGGCTGCAAGTCAACGTAGGTACATGACGTACATCATGTAAAATAAAAGAGCCGCCAGAAGAAAACTGTAGCCTAACATCTCCAATGCCCACAATGTCAAGAGACCTGTCATCACCAAGACGCACAAAATCAGACAGGGGTACGATAGGTATGAAACCAATCTCTACACGGTGTCACATGAAAGGACGCACCCAAATCTAAGAGCTAGCAGTGCGCATGCATAGAATGTATCTCAGAAGCCTGTAAGGCATCGCATGAAGAAGCTGCAAGTATGTAATCATCATCTAAATCAGTGGCTTGCATGACATTAACCTCTTCTATCTTCACACTGGACTTTGTAGGTACAATACTGCACTCAGAAGACTTTTCCTGCACTTTTTCTTTTCCCTTTTCCTTGCACTTATCATTGCACATTTTATGGCACTGCGGCCTAATATGTCTTGCTTTTCCACAATAATGGTAGGTAAGATCAGATTTCCATCCACGGGACTTACTGCGACCACGTGACTTGGACTTGGACTTCTGAGAGTCCCTACCCTTATGATCCTTATCATGCCTGCCATGTTTGCCACCTCTAACGGTCAATGCATGTGAAGAGTAGGAAGCATCATTGTTTCTCCTGTCAATTTCCTCAGTCAGTAAAGCACTCTCAACATCTTTGATTTTCAGCCCATCAAGCTTGTTCATGCATATGGCAGTATGGAAGACATCCCATGATTCAGGCAAGGTGCCAAAATAGAAAAAATGGGTGCAAGTTGTCTTTGAACTCAATACCCTGTGACAAGAGACTCTTCATGATAGCATGAAACTAACTGAAATGAGATGATAGGGAGGTCCCCTCCTTCATGCGAAGGTCCATTAACTGTTTCAGCCAATACATCTGTGACACAGGACCCTGCTATGCATAGAGCTCCTGAATCTTCTCCCATAAATCCCATGCACTTTGATTCTCATCTTCAACAACATTATGATGGACCTCTTCTAAAAGTGACAAGATAATGGTAGACTTGCATAGCTCATCAACTTCCATCCAAACGTCATCATCCATATCCTCGAGTTTAACACCCTTGAAATGCAAGGGTTTAATCTGTAATTTTTGCACCAAAACCTACCATATCTGTGACTTCCAATACCCATAGTTGGTACCATCCAACTTGGCAATGTTAAAGAGAGTTGTGTCTTTTAGATGACCAGCCATATTGTCCCAAATCAAAGCAAAAAAGCAAAATTGCAGGTTGCTGTAATTAGTAGAAAATGCACTAAAACCACTGCTAAAACTAGCTGAAAGAGTGGATATCACCAAGAGAAGCACTTGTCCACCAAATATAACCAAGATAACATCAAATAGTAAGCATTACCCTCATAGAAGTGCTCAAAATCTGTAGATTTCAGCTTGCTGTAATAAATGACATCAGTATGTAAAACTGTCCCAAAATGAAACAATCATTGATACATATGTCACTGCAACTGCCATGTAGCAATATACATCCAACAGTGAGTGTCAAGGGGCAAGAAGGTACCAAGAACTATCAAACCAATAACCTGTCAGGCAAGAGACATCTCATAGGTCTAGAAGTCATGCATGTAATGGGTCTCGGGGTAAGAGAAGAGACCAAGCACAAGCACAACTGATAGAGCAAGAAGCTCAATGCATAACCATCCAAGATACATACAAAACTGACAAGCTTGTGACAGAGATAGGTGCCTGCCCCAATAGGCATATCAAATCAGCCCACTACAAACTAATTGCAAACATGAAGCTCTCAAGAGATGCATGTAACTGTCCCACAAGCTCAAGCTCAAGTGTAAATAACACTCTGTGTAAATCCGAATATACCAAGAGGCTCCCACTGGAAGTAAAGTCAGATGCAAAGAGAGCAAGCAATGCTCTAATACATCAAATACATAGCATCAAACATGCCAAATCCTAGTAGGGTACATCCGGAGCATAAATCCCAAGCTATCTCAAACATGTAAAGCATAAGCCTGAAAGCATTCAAATAGCATGTAACTGACAACCAAATGTAATGCCCAGTAGGTCCAAAATACTCAAATACATCTGAAGACGAAGCTCCAAGTAACTATCAAGCATGGGCAAATCAAGTGGCATCCATAAATGACCAAAGCATAAATGCAAGAAGCCTAAATGTCAAGCAGTGACAATGGGCATAAACCGATCCAAAGCATGCATCCAACTGAAGCCAAATGCCAGTGAATGATGACTAAGGCGGAGCCTATTCCAAGCCCAAAAGCATTCCAGAACCAAAAAGAAGCATCTAACAATCTCCAAATTCAATCCTCCAGTAGGCACCCCGGATCCAAGTACCAATGCATCCACCAAGTAAATAAGCTTCAACCCACTGTATTACAACAGCATATTTACTGATAAATGAAGCTCAAACAGTGCCCAAATCTGCTCCAAATCAGTCCCAAATCATAGACATAGCATCCCATAACATCAGGCATCAATAGGCATCAAACGGGTAATGCCAAGAAGCATCAAATAGTAAATGTCAAGTGCTGCCATGTTTTGACAGTCTTGGGACTGTGTATACAGCAATGGCTGAAGGGGGAAGCACTCAAATCGATCACTGGGAGCCAAGCACTAGTGTCGGGGAGTCCAACAATAATCGGGAAGGTTGCCAAGAGTGCCAAGAAGCCAGGGAAGAGACGGAAAATGTCAAGAGTATCAAGATTGTGGGAGAGAAGGAAGGAGTCTCACTTGTAGCTTTCTTGCTTGCACAATGGGGGAATACACACAAAGGTGGAGGCTAAAAACAGTTTTCCTCTTCTTGGTTGTGTAAGCCAAAAGAACTCAAGTACATAGAAATAGAAGAACCCTATATATGGGTCTCAAACCAAACTCAACTAACTAAGGTGGCATACTAGCTAAGCCACGAACTAGAGTAGATAAGGATAGCTGTCATCTAGCTATTATTCATGGGCGGTGTACCAACCGCATCTGCAAACTGACAAGTCGGTGACATAAATGCACAACGATCACCCTGGCATATCATGAGTGGAGCTCGATATCTCAACACTCCCCCTCGAGCTCTATCCCAATTCTTGCACACCAAGCAGGTCTCTGAACTTGCGCAGCTTCTCTACGCCCAATGCCTTTGTAAATATGTCAGCTACCTGATCCTCTGTGCTAACATATACTAGATCAATAAGACCTAGTAAAACCCTCTCCCGCACATAGTGATAATGCACCTCAATGTGCTTTGTTCTAGCATGATAGACTGGGTTATTTGCCAAGTGTATACTACTCATGTTGTCATAATAAATGACAACTGGCCCATCTGTAGAGGCTGATGCATATCATAAAGGAGCTTATGCAACCAAGCTACCTCACATGCAGCCATTGATGCGCCCCTATACTCAACCTCTGTGCTCGACAAGGCAACTGTAGGTTGTTTCTTGCTGCTCCAAGTGACTGCAGCACTCCCAAAAAAGAACACATATCCACTAGTAGATCGTCTATCAAAAATACTACCAGCCCAATCAGCATCAGTGTATCCATGCAACTGTATCTGAACCCTAGTCTCATAAAGTAGTCCATACTGCAATGTGGACTTCACATACCTGAGTATGCGTCTAGCCGCATCCAAATGCGGTTTCCTTGGAGCCTGCATAAACTGACTTACCAATCCAACAGCATAGCTCAAATCTAGCCTGGTAATAGTCATATAAATCAAACTTCCTACTATGCGTCTGTACATAGTAGGGTCTTCCAGAAGCTCACCTGCATCTGCGCTCAGCTTCACATTCTGCTCCAATGGAACTAAAATAGGCTTACAGCCTGTCATCCCATATTTGGACAGCATGTCCAATCCATACTGCCTCTGCAAGAGCCATATCCCACTTGGTGATCTAATCACCTCAATGCCCAAGAAATAACGCAACTCTCCCAAATCCTTCATCTCAAACTTCTGCTTCAATAGCATTTTCACATGAAGGATATCTTCATCACTGTCACCTGTCATAATCAAATCATCAACATAAATGACAAGTAGCATAATATCTTTCTCTGTTTTTCTCACATAAAGTGAAAAATCTGCCTTGGAAATCTGAAATCTAATAGTGACAAGATACTGTCCTATCTTGTCAAACCATGCTCTAGGTTCTTGCTTCAAGCCATACAAGGCTTTCTTCAACATGCAAACAAACTCAGGATGAACAGCATGCACATAACCTGGTGGCTGCTCCATATAGACCTCTTCTTGCAAATCACCATGCAAGAAGGCATTCTTTACATCCATCTGATGTAAAGACCATCCCTTTGATACAACCATAGCAATGACTGCTCTTACCGTTGCCATCCTTGCAACCGGGCTGAATGTTTCTTCATAATCAATGTCATATGTTTGTGCATACCCCTTGACTACTAATCTTGCCTTGTATCTATTCACAGAACCATCTGCATTGTGTTTCACCTTATAAACCCACTTACAACCAATTGCATTCTTATCTTTAGGCAAAGGTACCAATTCCCATGTAGCATTTGCTTCCAAGGCATCCATTTCTTCATCCATGGCTTTCTCCCATTTTTCTTTTCCCATGGCTTGCTCAAAAGAAGTGGGCTATGGTTCATGTATCACTTTGACCATATAGGCATAGTGAATGGCTGTAAATCCATCAAATTTCAGCCTATCCACAAGATACCTAGCTTTGGTAGACCTGCACAAAGTAGGTTCACTCCCAGGTGGTCTCAAAACATCCCTGGTCTTCCTTACTCCAGGTGTAACAATAGAAGGAATACCCAACTCATCATCAATGCTTTGTTCTGAGCCACTAGATTCACCATCCACATAAGAGTGACCTGCATTCATATCAAACATGGGCTGATCTACCTTCTCTTTTCCTTTTCGTGATACCTGCATACCACTATCTGCATTGCTTTGAGAAGATTCTCCTGATCTCAATCTGCCTGTCCATGGCGAAGAATGTGAACCACTGCTAGAGGACCCTCCAAGTCCACTAATATTTTGTGACTGCTATTGTGAATTCTGTGCAGCATTACCATTTTGTGCATCTACATCATCAATCACATTTACTGGTTTATATCAGCTACTCATCTCATCAAAAACAACATCTCTGCTCACTGTAAACTTACGAGTAGAAGGGTTATAGCATCTATACCCTTTTTGCTGTAGAGAGTAACCAATAAAGATGCACTTCTCAGCTTTTGGATCCAACTTGGATCTCAACTCATCTGGCACATGAACATAGGCAATGCAACCAAAAATATTCAAATGAGAAATATCTGGTTTCCTACCAGTATACCTCTCCTCTGGAGTCATCCCATGTATTGCTGCAGTGGGAGTCCTGTTCATTATGTAGACTGCTGTAGCAACTGCTTCAGCCCAGTAAAAATCTGGCAAGTCTTTTTCGTTGAGCATGGCACGAGATACCTCTCCAATATGCCTGTTTTTTCTTTCTAAATTCCATTTTGTTGTGGGGTATGACTGCATGAATATTGCTGCTTTATGCCATGCTCTTGTAGGAACCTTGCAAACTCATTTGAGAGGTACTCTCCCCCTCCATCTGACCTTAGGCATTTTATTTGCAGGCCTGTTTTTTTTTCAACCATAGCTTTAAGAGTTTTGAAATGCCCAAAAACTTCACTTTTCTTTTTCATAAAATACACCCAAACTTTTCTGCTATAGTCATCAATAAAAGTGACAAAATAATGACAGCCTCCAAGAGATGCAGCTTTAGTAGTCCACACATCAGAGTGGATTAATTCCAATGGCTTCTTACTCTCTTGAACATGTCTAGGAAATGGTTTCCTTGCCTGTTTTCCAAATTGACAGGCTTCACATACCTTATGTATTTCTGCAACCTTGAATTTAGGCAATCCTGCAATAATATTTTGGGCTTGCATTGATTTAAGTCGTTGTACATTAACATGACCAATGCGTTTATGCCAGATATCAATATCTGCAACTATACTGGTCCCATGTGCAAACATTGCTGCACTCAATTCAGGCATGTCTACATCCAACGTAAACATTCTGCCGTTCTTCTTTCCTTTTGCTATCAAGCGACCTTTATTTTTCATATCCTCAACAAAGCATCCATGAGAATTAAATCTGACCTACAAGCCCTGCTCAACCATTTGACCAACAGAAACCAGGTTCTTGGTGATATTCGGGACATGAAATATATCCGACAAGCATTTCTTTTTCCCATCCTGCATAGACAAAGGAATTTTTCCAATCTGCACAATAGGATGTGCAGTATCATCACCAGTCTCCATAAATCCTGGTTTTTCCATTTTTCTTGCATCCTGCATCCATTCTGCATGACCTGTCATGTGGTTTGATGCACCTGAGTCAACATACCACACATCGTTTCTTTCTTCTGTACTTGTCACAGAATTGGTCATGTGCTGCACCATAAACAAATGCTCATTTCTGTCATCACCCTGTCTACTAGAAGATGCATAATTCCCTTGTTGCAATTTTCCATTCATGATGTCATTTTGCTTTTTATAGTAGTCTTTAGCCATATGACCCATTTTACCACAGTAATAGCATTCAACATTGATGTTTGCATTTTGGCCTCTTTGCCATCCACCACGACCTCTTTGGCTCCCCCTGCCTCTAGAGTTACCACGTCCTCCTCCATAGGACTGGTTTTCTTGAGTTTGCTACATATTCTGATTTCTACCACGGCCTCCAGATCAGCCTCCTCTACCTCTGCCTCTACCTCTTCCAGCATTTGAGTAGAAGACAGCTTCTTTTGAAGTTCCTCCTGAAGAACATGCACCACCATTTCTCTGCTCCTCAGAAATTAGAAGAGCAATCAACTCCTCAAAATCAGGAAATCTTTCACGGACAGAAATGGATGTTCGGAACTGTGCATAATCCTTTCCTAGACCATTCAAGGTTACATAAACTAAATCATCATCTTCCACTGGCGACCCAATGGAAGCAAGTGCATCTGCAATCTTCTTCATCTTCATGTGGTAGTCATTGATGCTCATACTTTCTCTTTGCACATTGTGCAACTCTTGCTTGAGCTGCATTTTCCTGGCTTGCGTATTTGTGCTATACATTTTTGACAAAGTATCCCATGCCTCCTTCGGCGTACTTGCATCTTGAATATGCACAATCATAGAGTCTGAAATGATGATAGACAGCCAGTACATAACTTTCCTGGCTCTCTTATGCCATGCTTTAAATGCCTGCATTTGCTATTGATTGGGAACATCAGGAAGAACTAGTTCTTCTTCATTTCCTGCAACAAATTCCCAATATCCTTTTCCCATAAGGAAATTCGTCATTCTAAACTTCCATGCTTGGAAGTTGTTCTTGTCAAGCTTTTCAGTGACAATCTGTGAAAGAGAATTAGACGCCATTACAGAACACTGCAAAAAATTTTGTCACTGCAAAGAACACAGCTTCAGCCTCACAAGGGCAAATTTGCAAAACTGACGAAAGTGGTATTTGACTACACAGTCACTTCCTAGTGATGATTTTGCATCAACAGGTAACAAGGATGATTCTGTAACTCCCAATGTCTCTGCACACAGGCATACGATGCAATTTCTACAGTAACTTTTCACCGACCTGTAGAACAGTGGTCGCACAGCATAAAACTGGGCCTTTTCCTGAGTGCGTGCAGAAAACTTTCGCCTCCAAAATAGGCCCCAAAATGGCCTCAAATCAAAAAAACAGAGCAACCGAGGGCTAAAGCCCAATCCCGCAGCATATACTACCCTCTTGCTACACCGCGAAGGGCGTCTCAATTTGAGACAATGCACTCTTGCACTTTCTGGCTGTGCTACCTGCAGAGACTTGCTCCCAAAACAGATTAATGAAAGCAACACTGGTCCTCTTACTAGAACACCATGAACTTGGTTTGCTTTCTTGAGCTCCTTACCACGAACAAGGCTCTGATACCATGTCAAGATTGTGGGAGAGAAGGAAGGAGTCTCACTTGTAGCTTTCTTGCTTGCACAATGGGGGAATACACACAAAGATGGAGGCTAAAAACAGTTTTCCTCTTCTTAGTTGTGTAAGCCAAAAGAACTCAAGTACATAGAAATAGAAGAACCCTATATATGGGTCTCAAACCAAATTCAACTAACTAAGGTGGCATACTAACTGAGCCACGAACTAGAGTAGATAAGGATAGCTGTCATCTAGCTATTATTCATGGGCGGTGTACCAACCGCATCTGCAACTGACAAGTCGGTGACATAAATGCACAACGGTCACCCTGGCATATCACGAGTGGAGCTCGATATCTCAACAAGGAGCAAGTTAGCCCAGCCCCCTAAAAATGCGCCACATTTTGCGATGGCTGTTCCTAGGGGCTGGGGGGTCTTCAACAATGCTTGGGAGTACTTGGCAATGTCGAGGGGGCTCCGATGCAACCCTAGAAGATGCCAATGAAGATCCAAAAGCTCGGGGAGGAGACGAGAGATAAAAACATACCTGCAAATGAAGGTGTCATGGCTACCATTGAAGCTCGGGTTGAAGCTCTTCAAATTCGAGCTGAAGAGAATCTTGGGCAAGCTCCAATGCCTTTGCTCTAATACCAGTTGAAAGGGAAGTGGAACCCAGGGGGAAGAAGCTTGGCAGTGAGAGCTATGGCAGATGGAGAGCAAGAGCAAGAGAGAGAGTGAAACTCAAAGTGGGAACTCCAACAACCACAATGTGTGGCCGTGGGCCTTCCTTTATTCAAACTATCACTAAAAGAATTAAGAATAAGTGACTATGATGAGTGCCCGCCACCTGCAGTGTGCAGTGGCGGGTACTGTCAATGTAGTGCCACACCCTTTCCCTTAAATATCATGACACGAGGCCAAACGAAGTAGGCCAGTATCTCAATACCTAGATCTAGCAACCTGAATGCAGCCTCTATATGGAAGAAGAGCTGATGAAGGAGAAGAAAGAGGATTAATGCAAAAATAACACTCAAAATAGAGAGTGCAACCACTTTAACAAAGGGAATGCACGTTACTGATACAGAAGCAGAAACATCTACTCCTAGGATGAGGGAGAAGGGAAGTGCTAAGATTGGAGAGTATCCTAACCCAACCAGCAATTAAATGTTGTGGTGGATAAGGTTAAAGAATTGATAAAAGAAGCACAAGCCCACTTGCAAGATATTGAGCCTATCATTGGAGATGAGAATAATGAACTCTCAACCATAAGCCCACCAATCTCTCCCATGTACTTGAGAGCAAGAAAGGCAACATCACCATATGCACAATTGCATAGATAGAACATGGATTCCATGAATGGACAAACTGCCCAAGAACATTGGGAGGAAGCCAATGAAGCACAAGGGGGAAGGACGATTGGCAATTTGCTCACCACACTTAGATAAACTTTTAACATTGCCACTAGGAGAATTGCTTAGGCAAAACCCTATAGTGTAGAAAATGTTGAAGCAATGGGTAGAATGAACTGATAGACGTGAACTACAAAACTTTCTCAACCATGCCACTGTGACGCACATATCAAGCCTAACGTTGAACCCAATGTTTAAGCCCCCACAAGTGAATGCCTTTTGGGAAGGCATTGAGATGCACATAGTTTTACATATCATTGCCCTAGGAGATACAATGCGAAAGGGGATAATAGACACAAGAGCAAGAGTTAGTCTACTTAGCCATTCAATCCTGCAAGCTTGGGGAAACCCACTGGTAGAACTGCATGGTTCAATGTCACTCTAGCAAATGGGATGAAGGTTAGACCTTTCAGAGTCCTGTTGAAAGATTGGCCTTTAAAGATGGTTGAATTCAATTCTCAATGAGCTTCATAGTCATTAAGGGAGTGGATTATGATATCCTACTAGTAGACAGAGAAATGCCTGAGTGATAGAGGATTGGAATAATGGCCTGATATTCTTAGGCAATACATGAATAGCATTCCAGGTAGAGATGGGTAGAGATGGGTAGAGATGGACACTTGAAAAACCTCAACAATGGACCTAGATGCCATCTCTGCCATGCCAAAGGGTGACTCAAAGGCTAGAAGTGATTATGGACCTCTAACTAGATACATTCCTTGTCTTGAGGATGAGCATGACCGGATGCATGTGTTGGCAACCATTAATCTACTATTCTCAAATGATGAGGATGAATATAGGCAAAAGCTGTAGACTCAACTAGCAACCCCAACTTCTAACCTACCCACAATGTCTCTATGCATGATGGCTAGGAGTTCTATCAACCAACCGACACCAATCACCTATCATGTCCCAACTAACAAATCGAAACTCCGTAGAATCCCCAAATACCTATCAAGTGAGCTAGCTGACAACCCATCTGAAAACCTAAAGTCCCTAAAGGATCTCATGGAGAGTAAGGAGCGACAATGCACTAAGGTGCACGACTTAAACTTGTTATACAATAGGCTCTCATTACAAGTAAGAAAAAACTTGAGGATAGGAACCCTAAAAACAATGCACAATCTAAGTATGAGGATTCTAATAATGAGTACAAAGACTGTTGTTCCATCAGTGACAAAAGCAAAGAGGAAGTGGAGACCATAGAATATGACATGGATGGAAGAGTGATTGAGCAAATCAGAGTGGACTCTAAACCTCAAGAGGTCAACACTTTTAGAGTGAATGAAGGAGTTTCCAAGGTAGAATGCAACCAAACTTGGCTAGAATACTTAGAGGTAGTAGATTATGAGCAAGCAAGATTGGTCCAGCTTAGCACCACATCATTATTTGGAGTGGAGTCAGCCTCAGAGCTAGGACCACCAAGGGAGACATGCTCTTCCAATGAGGATTGTGAGTACAAGTCCGAGTCAGACAATAAGCTCTGATAGCGACCCTAAAATGCCTCGACCAACTAAGACCAAACGCACCAAGGGGGACCTCCCAGCCCACCGAAAGTGCAAGAGGCTAAAGGAAGAGAGAAGGAAATATTCAAGGTCTTGAGGACCGACAGAAGAAAACCTAGGATTTTCCCAAAGTGCTTCACAAAGTTTAAGAATAGTGGTGATAGTAGGATCCAAGTGGAAAGGGTAGGAGAATGAACCCATTGAAGGACCACCAGCCAAAGTTTAGGAAGTCAACTTGGCAAGGGAAGGGAACAAACCTTTGACCTATGTATATAGCGGATGACCTAAATAAGGAGAAAGTGACTAATCTCATAAATCTCTTAAGGAAATTCTTAGACATGTTTGCATGGTCCGTGGATGAGCTAAAAGGAATAGATCCGAGCATTGTGACTCATAATATTCCCATGACCCCCAATGCAGCACCAGTTAAGCAACGACTATATGCAATGAATCTTAAGCATACACGTGCAATGAAGGAAGAGATTGATAAGCTAGTTAAATGTAGAATTCATTTACGAGATAGAGCACATGGACTAAGTATCACCCATTGTGATAGTCACGAAAAAGAATGTAAAGATTCAAGTGTACATCAACTATAAAAATGTCAACATAGCTATAAAGAGAGACAACTACCCATTACCATACATTGAGCATATACTAGAGAGAGTGGTAGGAAATAAAGCCTACAGTTTCCTGGATGGCGTCTCAAGCTATAACCAAGTGCAAGTCCATCTAAGGTGACAGGTGCACAAGACATCATTTGCTACTAAATGGGGGATGTTTGCCTACGTAGTCATGCCATTTAGGCTGAACAATGCCCCTGCTACCTTCTAGCCTCTCATTGGTGTCATCTTCAAGGATATTCTTAGAAAAAGGTTTGAGGTATTCATCGTTGACTTGTGCATCCACACCAATTGGGAAGAGTACTTAGAAAAGCTATGAATAGTATTTGAAAGGCGTAGGCAATACAGTCTCTCACTAAACCCCTTAAAGTGCCAGTTTTGGGTGAAGCACGATTGTATCTTAGGGCACATTGTGTCGAGGAATGGGATAGCCATAGACTCCTTGAAAGTTAGGGTAACTGTAGGCCTTCCCCCTCTAACCAACCTCAAGGGAGTTCAATGCTTCTTAAGCCACACAAGGTACTACCAACGGTTTGTGCTAAATTGTCCATTGATTGCTAGACCTTTATACAAGCTATTGATAGTATTGGAGTGGACCAAAGAATGTCAATAATCCTGTGAAAGGCTTAAATAGGCTCTAACTTCATCTCCTATCTTAAGAGCCCCAGATTGGTCCACTACCTTCCATGTGCACATTGATGCATCAAAGTTTACCGCGGGGGCAGTGTTGTGCCAGCCTAGTGAGTATAACCTTGATTATCCAATGAGCTTTGCTAGCAAACAATTCACTGATACAAAAATAAACCATTCCACAATAGAGAGGAAAGGGTTAGCCATAGTGTTTGTTGTAAAGAAGTTTAGATATTAACTTTTGGAGCGACACCCTATACCTTCTTCGTGGATCATCAAGCATCGCTTTATCTTGTGAACAAACCTTGTGCAACAAGATGCATTGCTCAGTGGTAATTTCTGCTTTTGGAATTTGACTTCTTTGTGGTAGTAGGCAAAGGGAAACAACACTATATGGTAGATCATAAGTCTCACATACCCACAGGTAAAGTGGCTGGATAGGACATCATTGATGACCTATCAAATGCACATCTTTTTAGAATGTCCCCAGCGAACAAGACGTGTATAGAGTAGACCTCGTGCCATATTGGGTACATGATATAGTCCACATCCTAGAGAATGGATTTCCTAAGCAACCTATAGAAAAAGCTAGGCTAAAGAGACTAATTTTGAAGATCCAACCCTATCAATTGATTGTGGTCAACTATATCGGTTAGGATAGGATGAACTTTTAAGGAGATGTGTCTGTGAATAAGAAATGCATGATGTGCTCACAGAAGCACATGGCAGGATTGCTAGAGGACATTTCAATGGAGACACCACAGCATGCAAGGTGCTCCGGTCTCAACTATGGTGGCCTATGGTATTTTGCGATGCAGCCAAGTTTGTGAAGCACTATGATGAGTGCCAATGAACAAAAGTCCCTATTCATAAGGACAAAATGGAGTTGACCCCCGTGATCACATGCCAACCATTTGAGAAATGGGGAATTGACTTCATTGATCCAATCAGCCTTGCAGCACAGTACTCACAATCCAAGTACATCATTGTTGCCACACACTATCTCACCAAGTGGGTGGAAGCTCGAGCAACTCGCAAAAATGACACTAGGACCATGGTCAAGTTCCTTTGGAAGCACATAATCTCACGGTTTGGATAGAATTGGTTAGTAACCAAGGTAAACACTTCATTAATGAAGTGATTGCTCACTTGTTATCCACCTTCTTGATAATCCACAGAAAATCTTCACTGTATTATCCTCAAGCTAATGGTCAAGCTAAATCCATGAACAAGATCTTACTAAATGTCCTAACAAAGGTAGTGTCTGCTTCATGCAATGATGATGGGGACAATAAGCTCATGGTAGCTTTATGGGCATATAGGACAGCCTACAAAAAGCAACATGGAACTCGAAACCTTAGAGGGGGAGGGTATAGGCTTTTTCAATGGAAGTTGTGTAAAATAGTATTATCGTTCATCACATCCACTCCATGAACCTCCAATTATAGAACCACCAATGAATGTGAGAGTTGCAACTATCACTGAAATAGAGGATGAGGATAAGGAAGTAGTAGTACCAGCCTACCTATGTATAATAGTGATCGCTCAAAAGGCATACACCTTTGGCGTGCTAATTAATGAGGGAGCTAACTCTAATATCCTAATGTATGATCACTAAACCACTATTGGTCAACCCCAATTGCAACCAACCAATGCAAAACTTGGCCCATTTAGGGGGCGGTCCTATCCACTCTTGGGAAAATGCAAAGTAATGGTTTCTATCGAGACTGAGAACCTACCCATCAACTTTTATATACTACCTAACGAAAAAAGTGTTGGCAAGGAATGATTGTTGGGTCACACATTCAAAAAAAAAAGTTCAATGTAATATTGGCCATGACTCACAATGCATCCACCTTGCCATAGGCAATGTTAGAATAGTAATGGCTTTTAGCAAGGGCACCACAACCACCGAAAAGCCTATAGTACCATCGATAGTTAACCCTAGTTTCAACCCTAAGTAGGGGGATAGTGTATCACAATGTATACCCATTGTGACATCCCACCAACATCTAGAAACCACACCCAATGCTATGGATCAAGCAATCAAGTGGGTCTCCAAGTGTAGACCAAAGCCTCACAAAATCCAATCATTAGGAACTCATAATTTTCATGCCTCACACTCTAGACCTAAACGGAGGACTTGGCACTCCTATGGTCCATAGATAACTAGGCCACACTGGGTCCCAAAAGCCCTATTGTGTGCCCAAGCTTACTATGAAGGTAACACCTTGGTATGGCTACCCAAACTCACAAGTGGCATGTATGCTCCTCAATCCCAAGCTCCAAAAAGTAATGACAAGAAACGTAAATCAAAACAAGGTAAGAGAAAAGCCAAGAGGAAGGGTGCTCAATCCATGAGTGTTGCAATTGTCTATTGACCAAAAGCTCAACAATCATCAATGAGCCACCAACCATCAAGGATCTCCCACCTAATACCTTTGATGCAATCACTACTACACAATTCGATAACAAAGCGTCAACCAAAATTTAAACCCAATCAACTTCTCAAACCATGCTCACCAAACTCGATGAGAATCCCAAAGTAGAAATACCACATACCAACCTGTCCAATCCAATTAAACCAAAGCCATTAGTAAACCTTAAGATGTCATAGCAATGATAGTCTATTCTTGAATTGGCTTCCAACATGGCCACGGACACAAGAGATGACTTAGTAACATGTATTCGACAATTGGACTCAACTTTCACATTGTTTGCTAGAAGTTACAAATGCTTGGACCTAGGCCTCCTTGATAAACACATAGCAAATGAGGTACATTCCATGCCTTGTTCTTGGGAAGAATACGAATTCATCTTCATAAAGGCCTCCACCATTGCAAAAAATTTGATTGACAATGAAATTTTAAGAGAACAAGCCTTAAGACAATGCTTAATCACATCCTACAAGAAGAGTAAAATTCCCATGCTACCATAGGAACTTGCTAAGCTCCAATGATTAGTTGAATCTGAGCCCAATTTCTTACATAAGTGGTACACTCTACGCATTCAATGGAAACAAGAGGGTTGTCAAATCATGACCAATGCAGAGCAACGATGTGCCATCAAGACTTCCAACTATGACCAAACATATGTGGCCCTAACTTCATTTAGAGTATTAGGCAATGACAAGAAATTGGCCATTAGAAGACAATATCATGCTGCATCCATACTTGGATAGGATCCTAACAAAGGAGGAACTCCACATTGCCAATTGAATCAACTTAGGCAACCTCTTGTCTAATGTGTTGACTTATATCATACACGTGGGCATTCATCCACAGGATATGGACTATCATGCAACATTAGTGTATAACCCAACTTTTTACGACTAGCTCTTGAAGTAGTGAGGCACACCAAAGGACACACTAAATGCCCTTACACCTTTACTTCCACAATCTAGGAAGGATTTTCATCATTTCCAAGGGGGAGGGGGTAAAGTGGAAGGTAAATGAAAAATCAAAATAAGAGTTGAACTTCAAAAGAAAAGGATGAATTGAATTTCCTTCTTCTTTTAGTAAAAATTCTCCATGAAATTCTTTCATGGAATGTATGGATTGGTTGATGTGGAAATTTTCATTTCTTGGTTTATACATTTCACTATCTGATAGTTTTTCTTTCTAATCACTTTACCTTTTATGCAAGAAATGTCCTTCAAAGAGAACTCATTGTGGAATGTTGTGTGGTGAATGGCAGGGCAACAAGATAGAACCAACAAGCTCCCATTTTGGGAGGAAGAATACAACAAATACGGCTTATAGCCACTAAGACGTGCATCTTTAACTAGCTGAAATACCGTAGCATCCATAATCTAGAGGAGATGGTGGCATCGAAAGAGGTAGTTGGATGGATAATAGAATAGTGCAACCTTGCTAAGTACCTGGAAAAGGTGGGCCAGGACATAGATCATAGCAAAGCACTAAATTTTTTAAAACTTTTTATGTCCAAAAGAACACTATTATGATGAAAATTAGACAGGGAGATGCCACTAGGAGGGTGGAAGTCGAACTAAGCCTAGAAGTTGTGGAGAAGGCCTTTGGATTGGTATACAAGCCAAAGAAGAGGCCGAAGAGAGATGTCTACTATAGTGAAAACCAGGAATTTGTAGATAAGAGGATATTGTGCGCAATAAGAGAAAGAGATAGAGACAATATAGAAAATGGAGTGAACTGCAATTGTTCATTTCATTCCTAGTCGCTGTATATATACATGGTACATTAAATGAGGTAGGTGAACTTCTTCTCTAAATATCTGAGATATTTACAAGGTGGATATCTACGGGATCCTCTTGTCCACATATTTGCTTATCCTTATCTTATCCAAACTTTTATCCTTACATCCCCCCTCAAAGAGATTCCATAGGAGATCTATAGAGAAATAAAAGATTACATTCAATTCAACAATTTAACTAGAATATTTTTCCCTCCCCATCAGAGCATGCAAAGGATTTGCATGGCAATTTTATGCTTCAAGTGGGGAATTGATTTGGTGAGGAAATCAGCAACATTATCACATGATGGTATATATTGAAGGATGATATGGGAATTTCCAACTAATTCGCATACAAAAGGATATCTCCTATCAATATGGCAGAGTTTCAGACTTAATTTAGGGACTTGAATGACAAAGATTGATGCTTTGTTGGGGTGAAGATGGGAATTTGCTAAGGCTGATATCCAAAGCTGATATCTTCCAAGAGTTTCTTAAGATAAATTATTTCATGGGCAGCCATGCTACATGCCACATATTCAGCTTCCGTAGTAGAAAGTGCTATGGAGTGTTGCTGTTTGGTGCTCCATGAGATGGGACCTCATGCTAGAGTAATGATAAAACCAGTGAGAAATCTTCAAGTAGCAAGATCACCACCCCAATCTACATCTGAATATGCTCTTAAAAGAAAATCATTGTTGTCTTTTGTAAAACATATCCCCACATTAGATGTTGCCTTGAGATATTGTAAGACCCGTTTGAGTTACTTCCAATCTGGATGGGTACAAGTAATTAGATATCGAAGATATCCAAGTGCTTCCATATAAGGGATAGTCTCCATTTCACAGCCTTCTCAATTGAAAGAGAATGAGATGAGGATGAATTCAGCTGGAGATTCTGGGCAAGTGGAGTGACCATGGAATTATAGTGGAGCATGGAGTAATGTGAGAGAATAGACATAATGTAGGTATATTGATGCATTTTGATAGATGTGGGTGACTATTCAATTTCAATACCAATACAGTAATGCATAGGGCCATAATTTATGATAGCAAGCTATGAAGATATGATAGATTTAGCTTTGGACATGGCATGAGGAGAGTTGGTAAGAATGGGAATGTCATCAACATAGAGGCCTAGGATAATGATGGGTGTTGCCTTGAAGAACAATATCAATGTTATGATCGGTGTCTAGTCTCCGAAAGCCATGGTGTATTAAGTGAGAATGAATGCGAGTGTACCATTGCCTTGGTGCATATTTCAGGCCATAAAGAGCTTTATGCAATAAACAGACATGAGTAGGAAATTTTGGATCAACAAAGTTTGGGGGTTGAGACATATAGATTTTCTCTTCTAAGTGACCATGTAAGAAGGAAATTTTGACATCAATATGATGAAGAATTAATTTGAAATGAGCAGCTATGGAGAGTAATGCCCATAAGGAGGTTAAAGATAGTACATGAGAGAACGTACTTCCATAATCGAGGCCTTCAATTTCTTCAAAACCACGAGCTACAAGTCGGGCTTTATACGTGTCAATAGAGCCATCTAGTTTGAGCTTTTTGTGAAGTAACCATTTGCTTGATTGCAGATTCTCCAGGAGGAAGGGGAACCAATGTCCAAGTGTTGTTGTGAAGAAGAGCCTTGTATTCTTCGAGCATTGCAGCTTGCCATTGAGAGACTTCATGACTCTGAAGTGCTTGATTGACAAAAGGGCAGTTGGATGGCTCAGGAATGGTGGTTGGAGGTGAATCTCGAGCTTTGTCCAAGGGCAATGTTGGCTTGGAGATGAAGGTCATGTAAAATTTTGAAGCAAGGAGTTGGTTGGGAGTGTACTTCATCAGTGTCAAAGTCGAAAGAGCTAAAGAGAGTAATGGGCATTGAAGGGGAAGTTGGAGATAGAGGCCTAAGAGTTGTAACAATGAGAGTAGTAGGGGAAGAATTGCTTGAAGTGGATGACGTTGTTGCTATGCGAGCAAACCTTCGAAATTTGTGACCTTCAATGGATAATGATGGAGCTAATTTTTGAAATGAGGAATCATTGAGAGGGACTGAATTGGTTGTAGGATAATGGACCTATGAGATTGGAAGGACAAGAGTTTGTTGCTACTTAAGTAGTTCCTCAACTGTGGAGAGTAAGCTAGAAATTGCAAGGAGAGAGAGAGTATCATTCACAGAGTGTTGCTGAGCTGGAGTTCAATAGAGCAGCTATTGAATGGAGTTTTTTGATGACGTGGCTACTAATTAGCTAGAGATGGTGACCTGGTTGTTGCAGGCGATTATTGGAGGTGTTGCATGGCAAGAGAAGAAGGTGCATTTTTAGCTGACATGGTCTTCAATGCTAGTGTGATTCACGCTGCAAAAGAAGGCACCAATTTTCCATCGTTTGGTTTAAATGATGAGCTGGATATCAAATCATTAAGGTTAGATTTCACAAGATTTGGGGCTTGTCCATATGTAGCACATGATGTGGGTTGTTCTAAATGGGATAAGGAAGATGATAACAATGAAGAATATGAATGGAGAGAAACAGGAAGAGAAGATTGTGCAGAAGATATAGTGGGCGCAGATTGAGCCTTGTTGTCAAATGTTGAATTAGATAATGTGCTAGCATATGGGACAACGGGATAAAGTGTCAGAGATTGAGGTTGTGTGGTGGTAGAGCCTGCGGGAAGAAGATTGATTTCATGAAATATGGCGCTTCTTCCATAAATAAAAACCTTGTTATGTGGATCATGAAATCAATAGGCTTTGTGGCCATGGGGCTCACCATATCCCGTAAAAATTAATGGTGTGGCTCTGGGAGAGAATTTGGATTTGTGATCCTTGTTGACAAGAAAGGCAGTGCATCTAAAGACCCTTAGATGTGATAGGTCAGGAAGGTGACCAAATCACAATCCGTAAGGAGTGTTATTGTGTAGAGAGTTTGAGTACAACCTATTTTGAAGATATGTTGCTGTAGCAATTGCTTCCTCCCAATATTCTTTTCCAAGACAAGCTAGTGATAGCATAGCTCTTGTAGCATTTAGTAGGGTACGATTCTTGCATTCAGCAACTCCATTTTGATGTGGATGATGTGGTATGGTAAGCTCATGTTGAATGCCAAAGGCTTTGCAATAATCTTTGAACTCATTTGATGTATGTTACCCTCCATTGTCTGTATGAAGAGCTTTGAGTCGTAACTCATGCTTATTTTCAACTACTTCATTATATTCTTGGAACTTGGAGAAGACTTGTGACTTCCTTGTGAGAAAGTATACAATAGTACATCTTGAATAATCATCAATAAGCACCATAAAATATTTTGCTCCAATGAGAGATACATGATTGATAGGACCACAAATGTCGGAGTATACTAATCTAAGAGGTTGAGTCGTAATGGAGTAGAATTTGGGGTAAGGAAGATTTGTGGCTTTATTGAGAGCACAAGCTTGACAAAATGGAAGTTGAGAGAGGGAAGCTAGAATGTTGCAGACAAGTTTCTTATGAATAAGTTATTGGAGAACATTTTGAGAGGCATGACCAAGTCTAGAGTGCCATAGGAGGGCGTTTTGTGGTGTACTTGTGAGTGAAGTGGAGTTAGCTAAAGCATTTGAAGAAGGTTGGAGAAGTGAATAGCCAAGTGTATAAAGCCGACCTAGTTTAGGGCAGATAAGTTTGAGAGAAGGTGAGAGTAGCTATAAGATGCAGTTGTCTTTGTAGAAGTGAGCAATGAGAGAGGATTGAGAAGTGAGTTCACTGATACTTAATAGATTTTTCTTAAGATTGGAAACATAATAGACTCTATGCACCTTGATTATGTGATTGGAGGGAAGCTCCACTTGAATGGTGCCATAGCCCTAATCTTGTTGAATGTTGTTGTCACCCACAGCAACACTAAGTAGAGTGGACGTCTCTTTGAAGTCGACTAACCATCCCTTATGAAAGTCATATGATGAGTAGCTCTAGAGTCTAGAAACCATGTATATGCTTATTTAGAGTTTGAAGAAGGTGCCCAAACACTTGTGACTAGGCTGATGATAGTTTTTGGTTGCTCTTCCATATCATAATTACTTATGCTAACAAAATGAGCTTTACCTTTTGAGTGATGTTTGTTGAATCTATTTTTTTTATGACGGTCCTTTTCAATATGACCTTGTCGTTTGCAACATTACATATGAGATGATAATGAGGGTTTCTTGTTAAGGATAGGGATTGAAATGATTGGTAAGAGTTAGGCTTATGTTGAGGATTACCAAGAATTCCTTTGAAGTTAGATAGAGGAGAAAGCTTGGGCTTTTGATGAAGGGGTTGAGTTCTTTTGTGAATATGTTTTGGGTTGTAGGCAGTTATGGCTAGAGCCTTGGATTCTTGATTAGAAGAAGTAGAAAGAGTATCTCTCATGACTTGCTCTTGCTTGATTCTATTAATCAGTGGTGGCTGAAGCTTGAGTTTATCATTGGAGGTTTGAGTAGTAATAAAGGCTCTCCAAGATAGAGGCAAGGAGGAGAGGAGAAACATGGCTTGTAATTCTTCTGAGATGACTAAACCAGATATTATGGTTTCATCTAGTAGGGATTGCCACTGTTCTAAGAACTTAGTGGCAAACTCATCTTCATGCGTAGTGGCAATAGATAGTTTTCTAAACATGGTCATTTGGTAAACAATATATGTGTGCTCATAGGTAATGTTGAAGAAATCCCAAATACCTTTTGCAGTGGGTATTGTTCTTACTAGTTGTACTTGTCGATCTCCACAATGGACAAGTATTTCCATTCTCGCAACTGCATCTCTTTGCATCCAATCTTCCTTGTCTGCTCCTTCTTGTTCAGGGCAGTCTTCCTTGCCATTGATAATATTGCATAGGTTTGCTTGAGATAGGTAAAGTTCCATCCTTAGCTTCCATTCTTGATAGTTGCTTCCATCGAGTTTGTCGATCTTGATGTGTTGGTGTTGTAGGAGTTAGTGGCATTGACGAGAGCCATTGGAAGAATGAGAGTAAAGGAGGACTAGGAGTTTGTGATTTTGAGGAGAATGTGATAAGCTAGAAAGATAGGACCTAGTGCTCTGATACCATGTAGTGAAAACCAAGAATTTGTAGATAAGAGGATATTGTACACAATAAGAGAAAGAGATAGAGACAATATAGAAAATAGAGTGAGTTGCAGTTGTTCATTTCATTGCTAGTAGCTATATATATACATGGTACATTAAATGAGGTAGGTGAGCTTCTTCTCTAAATAACTGAGATATTTACAATGTGGATATATATGGGATCCATTTGTCCACATATTTGCTTATCCTTATCTTATCCAAACTTTTATCCTTACACGGGATGTTGGGAATGGATAAGAAGAAAGTCTACATGAATGATGGAATCAACTTGGCTGATATTCCCAATCCCACCATCAAATTGCAAGCAAAGATAGTCCACACCCTCTTCTTGAGTCAAAGATATAGCGCCCTCATGAACAGAATAGAAGTGCCCTTGCTTAAAAGCCTTGCAGCAAATGCACTAGATGAGATGAAATAGAATGCCTATTGCCAAAAACAATACAGGCATCGGTAAAGGTGCTAGCAATAGCTCCAAGGGCAATAGGAGGAGAGTCTCTAGCTACAACAGCATTGTTAGAAAGGAAAAAACTAGCATCCAAGGTGTCGACCATAGGGTTCAAAAAGGTGCTAACAACCATAATCCAAGAAGCCTTGGGGGAGATGGAAAGAGAAGAAATAGTGGAGGAGACCCCTAAATGATCACCAACTTAAGAAGAGCATCACTCTCCCACTCCATTGGACCCTCTCGCTTCATTCTCAATAGGGAATTTGGGGGAGGAAGAATTCACCAGAGTTCAGTAGTAGGAGAAAGCAGAACAAGCTGCTAAGAAAAGAGAAACCGACCACCACTCAACATCAATGGCAAGAAACCTCAAGTGAATGGACGGTCAATGAATAGGGAGGCTCAATGCCATCAAGCCAAGGAGAAAGAAGAAGAATCATGTAGAAGATTCCTATCAGGAGAACTAGGTCCACAACCAAAGAAAGCAGAGAATTGTAGAGGGTGGAAGAAGAATCTAGGAAACTCGAAGAGGAGTGCAAAAAGAGGGAAGAGGAAGAGAAAGAAAGATCAAGACAAAAGGAGGAGGAGCAGATAGCTCTTGCCATTAGAATATCAATGGAGCAACCCTCCCAATCTCAAGAGTTAGCCATGATGAGCACCACACGTGAGAATGTGCCTAGCACAAGTGTTGTTGCAAAAGAGGTTGGACAAAGACTAGTGGTGGAAGACAAGGGAAAGGCTCCCCTCGTGCACCCACCCCCACCAATCATGGTCACCCCGACAATAACTTCAATGCAAGGAACCACAAAAGGGGCAGTTAATGAAAGTAATGTCATAGCTATGGTGCACTATCTTGTAAGCAAAGTGTAAGATCTTACACCTACACCAAGAGAAGGAGCTCCTCTCTCTCATAAGAACCAAAAGGCTAGCAACAGCAGTTGATGTGGAATTGCACGAAGGGCCGAAGGTACCCTGCCTTGATGTATCTACTACTTTGGTACCCTTAGCAATGCACAACACAAAAGAGTATGATGAGCTAGTAAAAGAACTTCAAAGACAACATGACAAGATGAGTGAAGAAAGAAAGGCTGTACTTGCTGAGCCAGACAAAGAAAGGAATGCCTTTGCAACCTACAAGCTAGAAAAGACAAGGCAGATGACCATAATAACTAGGGAGGTGATGTAAAGACAAGGCAGGGTGAAGAAAGTATAAAAGACTTGTATGATGAAGAAAGGGAGAGCCGCATTGCCCTAGAGGCACACTGCACTCTCGCATCTCAGGATAGGCAATGCCTTGAGGAAGAAGTTAGTAGCTTGAAGCAAGAAAGAGAACAACTATCCAAAGAACTACAAGAGGCAAAGGCACAAGGTGAGCAAGAAGCAAGAAGAAAGACGGTGGAACTACATAACCAACTTCACACAACACTCCATGGGCAAGCCATCCTAAGGGAACATGTAGAGCATTGGAATAGAGAGAAGGAGCATATGAATACATTATGGCAAGAGCAAGAGCAAGTAATCACTACCCTGGCCCAATACCAGAACTAAGGATTGGAGAAAATGAAAGGAAAGGCGCAAGAATGGGTAGTTAAGAATGAGGATAGGATTAAAGACTTAGCTTACCGCTTGGCACATTCAGAGAGCAAATGCATTATGGCAGAGATCAAAGATGAAGCTATGGAGACAAGGATGCTTGAGCGGCAAAAAGCCTTCTTAAACATGGTACTAAATGTCACTTAGACAAGAGAGGAAGAGACAATTGATGAACTCAAAAGGAAATTAGAGATGGCAAGGAGAGCACTTAAACATGAACTCCCTGCCAAGGCACCCAAACCTAACACCAGCTTAGGAGTGGAGAAACAAAAAGCTCATTTGGTCATAGAGCCTAGATTATCCATGCAGGAACTTGAATTGCTAGGGTTTGGGGAGCCAAAGGAGTGAGCATAACCTCCCCCTAAAGAGCCGAGAGAGTCAATGCATGAAGAGGGGCTCAAACTTTGAGCATGACCATGTTGAGGAAGAGCAGCCGCATGAACCAAGCCCCCCACTACAAACACAAGCACAAACAGAAGAGCACAGTGAGGAAATCGTACCTTCTAAGAGAATGGTAGAAATGAGGCACAAGCGCAAAGAGAACACGTAGAGCTAACATGAAGAAGACTCCAAGCCAAGCTGCAACAAGTTCCTAATGTGGCAATTCCTCAAGGAGAGGAGTGCAACCCTATGAGAACTAGAACTAGAGACTTGTAGTATGGCAGTAGTGGGAGAATCGCATCCAACCATTTGAATTTGTCTTCACCTTCACTCGAACACTAGACAAAGTATTATCTCCAAGGGTGTTGGAGGAAGTGATAAAGCTCTCGATGAGGCTTGGGAAGTGATGGTCAGAGGAGAGAATTAGACACCCCACAAGGTGCTAATAGGAGCCTAAAGATTATTGGGAGGACAAGCATAACCTAAGTGGCGAAGAAACATCTAGGACTCTAACTTAGATGTTCGGATGGCATTTTGTGGCACACTACCATACGAGAGGAATGATCCTACATATATGCCCTACCCGCGAAGAATTGGAGTTGATAACAACCAAGAGGTGCATGGTAGGTATGATTTCCCTAAGATCTACAATGTGAATTCTGCATCTCCAAGGAACATCCGCCTATCCATAGTAAGCTTCCTCAAGGAATTCTCTTCTTGCTCAGATCTTGCCTTCATCACTTGCGAATATTACTAAAACAAAAGCCCACGCAAAGAAAGAGCAGTTACCGCCCCTCTTTTTTTACATTAATGCAAGAATACATAGCTACAGAATGACTTGCCTCATGATGAGAGCCACCCTCTTGCCAACATTCTATATGAGCAATAGTAGGTTTATTGGGTGCAACCACCCATTTTTGTCCACCACACCCCTCAACATAAGAATCGACTTGAAGGGCTATATGCAAAGTCGACCTTTCCTCAACAAATCCCTCAAGCCTCCCTGGGCTACACGAACTAGGTCTTCGAGTGTGGGACAACGCCTTAGGCTTGCCTATGGTTTGACAACCCATCTCCCAATTCCACCATCACTTGCACAGTGCGCTACATGGTAAGGTAGACACCCCCCCTTAGGAAGTGCACTCATTCTTCCTTTTAGGTACATTTTGTAGTGGCATAGTAAGCCAACTATGAAGGCCTTCTTCAACTATCCATCTATCTTTGACATCAATAACCTCAAAACATGCTTCACAGAGCATCTCCAATATGATCAACCTCCCTAAATGCTCCAAGAACCATTCCACACCAACCCTCAACATCTTTAGCTTGTACCATCAAGTGCCATGGGAGGGGGGTAATGTTAATCCTCGAAAGACCAAGATGGAAAATCCAAAAAATTAGAAGCAGATGATAGTCCCAAGGCAAGAGGAAGATGAAGGACAAAGGCGCACTAAGAAAAAGTGAAGACATGAAGCGCAAGAAAAAATTCTAAATATAAGATGGAGGTGCATAGGTATAAGTGCACCTTAATATTTTTGTAAAAAGAGTGCACGCACATTGTAATTCATTTTTTAAAAGAGTGTCGACCATACAAGTCATAAAGAATGAGAGGCACGGGTTAAGGCTATGCTAATAGGAAAGAAGGAGGAAAAAGAGTGGAGAAATAGACAAAGGCCGGACCAAAAAGGGGATGGCCACCCAAGGAGGAGATAGGGCATGTATAAAAGTCAAAAGATGAATGAAGAAGCTCGTTCTCGGTGTGTGGCAAAACTTGCTCTCTTCTTATTTTTGCTTCTTGCTTCATTCTTGTCTATGAGAGAGGGAGTGTGTGTGTGTGTGTGTGTGTGTGTGTGTGTGTGTGTGTGTGTGTGTGTGTGTGTGTGTGTGTGTGTGTGTGTGTGTGTGTGTGTGTGTGTGTGTGTGTGTGTGTGACCATGGAGAATCTCTTCTCCTCCTCTCTTCATCTTCTCCTTCTTCCCTTCTCTTTTCTCATGCGCTAGCTATGGAGCTTAAAGCAGCTTGAAGCTTGGAGATGGAGCTTGCTTGAAAGCACATCTTGGATCATGGAGCTACCAATAGATTCATGGGAGGAGGCAACTCAGTCAGATTCAAAGGTAAGCTCACTATGCTTTGTGTGTGAGAGTGCACATGGCTATGTGAGAGGTAGCCATAGCTCTTGGCTTGAAACGCTTGAAGCAATAAGTGGTCTATGGATCTTGGTGTTGTGCTTGTGAGAGTGCCAACACATCTAATTCAGCTCCATCCTCTACATTAATAAGTTCAGGCTTGATACCCTTATGTTTCAAAGATTTAATCTGCATTTTCTACACTAAAACTTGCCAGATTTGGGCCTTGTAGTAGCTATACTTGGTGCCATCCATCTTGTCAATATTAATGATAGCATTATCACTCAAGCCACCAGCCATAATGAAGGAAAACAAGTGCACAAACAATCAAAGCAAGCTGTTGTAATTACTACAAATAGTCTTAAAATCACTACAAAATCAAGCTAAAAACAAGGGATACTGACCAAGTAATGAATTCTCCACAAACTCGATGCAAATAACTATCAAATGGAGATGACTGCTTGCATAAATAGTGAACTAAACTACAATCATAGCATGCTGAAAATAAAGTATAACAGTAAGAAGTCAATGCCAAAAATGGGCAATCACTAATATAAGACAAACTCCAACTGCCAGCTCGAACTAACAGTGAGTGAATATACAACTAGCACCAAGAACCATCAAAGATCAATGTGTTAGAGTGAGATACATCCCATTGGCATAACCATCATGCATAGAGTGAGTCTCATGTATAACAGAAGAGACCAACTAAAGGCACAATGGATTGAGCAATGTAACAAAATCTCAATACATCACCAACCAAGATGCATAAATCATTGACAACATCATGATAGAGATGGGTGCCAGCCCAAGAGGAATGTAAGATCATCCCACTAAGCATCAACTGCATACATAAAGTGTCACCAAGTCCCACGGTCTCACCAGAAGACCCTCAAGCTTAATTGCATAACCAAACGCTCAATGTAATATCCAAGTGTCAAGTAGTGGCTCCCTTTAGAACAAAATTTGAATGCCATACAAGCAAACAAAGCTCAAAACATCATGTAGAAGGCATCCATACATCCAAGATCCAAGTAGCATATATATGAGAGAATCCAAGTCAAGATGATCAACAAAGCATCCACTATAGCATCTAAGGCAATGATTAACAAACCAATGTTATTGTTTAAATCTCCAAAATAACTCAATGCAAGTCAAGATGAAGCCCGAATGTCTGTCATACATAGCCAAACCATATAGCATTCATATCAGATATTTAACATCCAAGCTGATAGTTCAAGTATCATCCAAGGATAATAGGCATAAACTGTCTCAAGTGGATACCTGTTGTAGCAAATAATAGACAATGTCAATCAAAAATAAGCTTCCATCACTACTCAAAAGCAATTTGAAACCATGACAAAGCATGTCTCATCATCCATAAGCATCTGTACATCCCCTCAAATAGTTGGTGAGCATGTGGGAGCAATAGGCATATGCTTTCATTAATAAAATAAGCTTCAGCCCTGTTATAAAAAGCAGCAAATATCTATCTAGGCTTAGCAAATGAAGTGATCTAATCGGCCTAAAATGATCTAAAAGAATAGGCATATCATCCCCAAACATGATAGCATCATATATAGCCATTCAAGCATCAAACGAGCATGCCATTGATCAAAAGATCTTCAGCCCTGATTATTTCTACAACTAGATCACTTTCAAACTAAGGAAGAATAGTACTTCCAATCAATGGGTAAGCTTCCTCAAATGTATGGGCATCAACCAAGCATGAATGGGCATCATTTATGCATCACCACTAAGCAAGAGGTATCAATGACAGGGGCTGCCCTGTTTTTATAGATTGTATGTTAAATACATAGTCAATTAGTTGTATATCGAGACTGGGCAATCTCAATGCCAAGGATTAAAGGCAAAGCTAAGGCCAATGCTAAGCATCCAGGAGGAGTTGTAAGTGGTCAATGATGAGCAACCCAATGAGGAGAAAATGTTGGAGTTTTGTTGTCCCAAACAACCTGCAAACATGTGTGGAGTTGTTGTTGCCTTTGTTGCCCACAATAGGGCTTAAAACAATGATGAATGACCTCTACCAAGGACCTAGACTAGGCCTAAAGAGGTCCTCATGAGTGCTGGAGCTACCATGTTTCTTATAGCAATGAATATCTCTATATATCCTAATCTATTTTAGCTCAAAACAACCCAAAAAACATCTCAATACATCATCCAAGTATCCTTTAATAATCCTAGCACCAAATAGGCATCAAATTAAGCATGAATAAGTGTCAATACTAAGAGTGTCCTATTCGAGACATGTGAACAACATGTATGCTATATATTACAATAGTAAATGAAGTTAATGCTCAAATTCTCAATACCAATGCCAAGAGTATCAACAATGATTGCAAAACATCCAATGAGTGCCCGGGAGCTCAAGATGTCACCAATGAAGCTGAAGATGTGATCAATGGCAACAAGGGAAATTCACATTGATGTTACTAGGGTTGATGCTGTAATGGTTGAGCTAAATGTTCACTTGGGTGAGCTCAAGACAAGCTCAATAATGCCCTAAAAGGTGCCCAAACAAGTGGAGAAGAAGTTGGGAAGCTAGGGAAGATCAAATGCATATGTTTGAAGCTAAAGCCATGGTCACTACCATAATTGAATGAATTGTAGGTATTAAAACCAAGCTGAAGCAATGGTAGGTGAAGCTCCTCTATCAAGGCTCTATTGCTAATTGAAGGGAGGAGCCCAAGTGAAAGCACACACAAGCAAAAGCAAGAGAGAGACAAACTAAGGAGAAAGGAGTAAGAGAGCAAGAGAGAAAGCTAAGAGAGAGACATGGGATGGGGGAATGCCAACCGTCACAATATGTGACTAGCCTTCCCTTATTCAATAGTCACTAAAAGAATAAAGAATAAAGTGACAGTGATGGGCGTGTACCACCTACAGTGTATAGGAGTGCGCGATCACTGTGTGTGAAGTAAATACAACGTGGCAGAGGCACATCCACCTTTACCCCCAGCATCATAGATTTTTTGTGAATGAATAAATCCATATTACCTATTACAGTTATGTGCATATATTATGGTGGCTAGGATATAGGAGTTGTGGGATATACTAACTCTGATTATTTAGAACATGCAGATAGTAGGAAGTCCACGTCTAGCTATGTCTTCACCTTTGCTAGAGGTGTTATTTCTTGGATGTGCAAGGTACAAAAATGCATGGCCCTATCTACTACAGAGGCTGAGTATGTTGTAGCCACTAGGGCTTGCAAGGAGGTTCTCTGGTTAGGCCATCTGGTGGCAAACCTTGGCATTACTAATGTGGTCCCTACACTGCATTTGGACTCTATGAGTGCTATTCAGTTGGCCAAGAATTTGGTCTTCCATGCAAAGACGAAGCACATGGAGGTGCTTTACTACTTCATACAAGAGATCATTGAGGACAAGTCCATTGAGTTCTCAACCGACCAAAATCCTACAAATCTACTCACTAGAAGCTTCTCAGCGGAGCATTTTGCCTTCCTTAGAAAGTTGATGGGTGTTGGATAAGATAATGTCTTTCCTCATCTTGTTGTACTTATGTACATTTGTACTTTGTCAATTTTTTCTTATTCTCTCCTCACCAGGGACACATTTGTCTTTAACTGGGAGGTTATTGGGATAAAGGCACTTGTGCCTAGCCACTCATATACCCATACCCATGTACAATGCAACTGACATGCAGCCATCACTGTCACTTCATTCTTGATTCTTTCAATGACATTTGAATAAAGGGAAGGCCAATCACACATTGTGACTGTTGGAATTTCCACATCTTATGTCTCTCTCTCTCTCTCTCTCTCTCTCTCTCTCTCTCTCTCTCTCTCTCTCTCTCTCTCTCTCTCTCTCTCTCTCTCTCTCTCTCTCTCTCTCTCTCTCTCTCTCTCTCTCTCTCTCTCTCACCATAGCTCTTGCTTTCATTCCGTGTGTAGAGGCTAGCTCAAACTCTCCACCACCAAGACCCATGAACCGCTTATTGTTCAAGCGTTTTAAGCGAGCACTAATGGCTACCTCTCACATAGCCGACGCACTATCCCTCTCTACAAGTGTAGTGAGCTTACCTTAATGCCTAATTGAGTTTCTTCCTCTCTCAAGAACTCCGATAGCTCCATGATTCGTGATGCATGCTCAAGCATCCTCAAGCCTCTTCCTTTAAGCTCCATCCTCCATAGCCACACGTGAGATGAGAGAAGAGAATAGGAGAAGAAGAAGAGAGGAGATGGTGGAGGGCTTCACCTCCAAGATCCCTCACCCTCACACTCTCACTCGCTCACTCACTCACACTCCCTCCCTCAAGCACTCACAAGTAAGCAAGAGAAGAGAAGAAGAGAAGAAGAAGAAGAATCCACTTTGCCACACACCAAAGAATAAGCTCTCATTCACTTTTTGAACTTGATATACAAAACCCTAAATCCCTTTTGGGCGGTCATCCCCTTATCCCCTTTTTTACATGGCCGGTCATGGCCTAGGCCCTTTTTTCCATTTGTCCTTCTCTCTTCCTAGCTTAGTCCTCCTTCCCATTCATGGTTACAAATTGCATAGAAGGGAGTCTGGCGATCTTTTACAGAATTTTTGGTTGCACCTTTATATTTAAAGGTGTGCCTTCTTGCTTTTGGCTTCTTGCAGCTTCCATGGTTGCATCTTGGACTCCTAGTGGTTGTTCCCATGCTTTTAGATTTCCTCTTCTGGGCCCACACTTTTGTAGGGCACCTTTTCTTTTTTTTTGCCTTGTGCTTTTCCTCTTAATGCCCATTTTCCGCTTCCTTGGCTTTGTAGTAAATATTACCCCCTCCTAGTTGAGTGCCAGTCCCATGGCACTACTGGGTGATGAGTTGGACGGTGTTGTTAGAGTAGTCGGGTACCTTTTTGAGTTTATATACGAGTCCTAGTGGATCATGTGTTGGAGGGATTTATGGAACTAGAAACCCATTGAGTTTGGAATGAGCCCTAGTGTTGGAGGGATTTATTGGACAGATCTATCATTTGGCCCTCCCTGGCTGCCTTCTCTTGCGCTAATCCAAATAAGCTATTTCATTCACTTTTTGACTAGGGTTGTTGTGTCTGCTCCGTGCTTTGTTGTGCCTGCATGGTAACATGTCGCATAAGATGGGGAGTGCATTGTATGGATGATGGGGCCTCTAGAACTCGTGGTTGGGGCCTTTGTTTGTACTTGGAAAGAAAAGGAAGGTGCACTACCTGTGGGTGTTTTTGCCTTACCGTGGAGTGCATGGTGCCCGTGCTTGTGGAACTGGGAGATGGGTCCCTTGGTGGTGTCCCACACTTGAGGACCCAGTTTGTGCATAAGGGAGATGCGGTGTAGGGGACTTAGGGTGACAGGTCTAACCCTAGGCAAGAATTACCTTCCTATGTATGTCATGCCCTTGATGTGCCCTAACCAAGTGTTGTGGGGAATCCAAAGGGCTAGGGGGTTAAGCATGGAGTCGACTAACCAAGGCCACCAAATGCACCTAACTTGAGGACCCCTAGGTGTAGTGACCATGATCAATGTGTAGCTTGCGGTATCTATGTGTGATATCTTTTTTTTTCCCAAGTTACATAGTCGTGAAAAAAGTTAATCTTCATCATCGGAGTGAGGTGGAGAAGGGGGCTTAATAGATTTGTTAAGAAACTCATGGCTTTGGAGATACCCCTTGAGGTTTAGGCAAACCTGAAGGGTAGTGGTGGAGAGGAATGGATGATTGCAGTGGAAGAAGCACCTATCATTCATGTCCTCTAAAAGGGCTAAGCAAAATGAAGGTAATAGAGTAGCCCACATCATTAATCGAGCCATCATGCAACTATCCATAGCGTTAGGATCAAAATGCAGTACTGGAAGGCCATGCTCCTGCGAGGTGGGGTCTTGCCTAAGGAGTATCCTAAGCAGTCTAAGGTAATTACAAGTGGTAATAAAGGTGGGGTTAGAGCATGAAGAGAATTAGTTAGTAAATTGGATTAGGGTATCATACAAGTTCTCTAATGTGAAGACTAGGGCCTCTTCATATGTCGTACAATGAGGATTATAGATTATAGGGAAATCGTAGCGGTTGTGGACACTGGAGTCAAAATCCACTCCCACCCTTCGAGGGTAAGGCATAAAGGTTGGGTCATTCCACTTGAAGAGCTGAGTGTTGCAAAAGGCCATCCAACTATCCAGGTTCGAGTCGCAGACACTTCTTCTCTATTTAGGTTGACATTCATAGCTGGCCATACACCTTGACACCTCAAAAACCTTATTTTACCAAAACTTGGCATCTTCAGTGGCCCATAAGGTGGGATTCTGCTCTCTCTCCTCCAGCCATTTCTATCCGAGCCTACTTCCGATGTTAATCACCTCCTTCACCACCTTGATGGGCAAGACCCTATGCAAGATGGTAGGGAAATGGAAGTTCAAGTCAAAGGGGCTCCTGGACATTTCTTGCCTCTCCTAGATTACCAGGTCGGGGTGGAAGCTCACTGGGGGATTATCCCCGCATTGTGGGATAGGTGCTTGGGGTTCCCTCACTCCCTTGGAATTCCATTTTCTCCTTGTGTTCTCCACCATTTGTTTTTTTCTTTCCCTCAGTGCCGCCTTTCTTTCTACGGAGGTGTCTGCATGTTGCTGCTCTTCAGGCTGCGGGGAAGGAGGCGGTGGGACAAACTCTTCTTCCTGTGGTCTCATTTCAAAGTTCACATCCACCTCCCTCTCATGGCTTGGTTCCTGCTACTCTTTTTCTAGGAACCCAAGTGCGTCCACTTCCTGCAAGGTTAGGCCTATCAATAGGAGATAATGGCATTGGTCTTCCAAGCTTGGGCCAACTCCACTAGGTTGTGGCGGCATCTACAGTCCTGCTTTCAGTGCCCTATGAGCCATTCCCAGTTTCTTTTTCATTGCCTCTATGGACCCTCCCTCCTCTACCTAGGTGGCATCCAATAGGGTATCTAGGAAGGCGTGTTGATGGGTTTGGAAGCTCACTTGGGTGGCTTCTGCTTTGCTTTCAGCAAGTATCTTTTCTTTTTTGACTTGAGCAAAAATGACATGCCAAGGCTTTGACTCTTTTTTCATTCTAATTCACCCATTCTTCTACCCTCCTATTCATATCTTCAAGGCTTTCCCCCTGCCTCTGCAATAGCACTGTCAGCCTTCATTCTTGATCTTCCATTTCTGTCCTTAGCTTTTGTTGCTCTTCTTGTGATGAGGCAGCCTGTTGGGTTAGTTTCTCCACCTCTCTTTTGTACCTGCGAGCTCTTTCCTCCCTCATCTCCTCCAATTCTTCTGTGGCTCTAGTGATTCTCTCCATTTCAACTTATAGATATTCATAGCGTGCCACAATCTCTTCATTGTGCCGTTGTAGGCGCTGTATGGCCTCGGTTTCTTCATTCGCTCGTGCCTACCATTCCACTTTTGTCTCCTCCTTAGCTTGTAGCTACTCCTTCAACTCGTGAACTTCCCTTTGGGCCATGGGTATTTGGCGTGTTTTCTCCAACTGGGATGCAACCATGGCCTCTTTTTTGGCTTCAAGCTGTGCTACCACGATTTTTTTCTCCTCCTTGGCTTTCTCTAATTGAGAAAGGAGCTCTTTGACATACTCGTCGTATTCTTTGGATGGCCTCTCTATTGCAGGGACGGAGATTATGGAGCCTACCACCTTTTGCCTCTTAGAATCTTGCCTCGACTCGATGTCTATCGCAACCGGCCTTTTGGTTCCTACTAGAGGGGTTCCTTCTCCTACTCCTTGGCCCACTTCTTTATTCACGAAGTACTGGACCCAAGCCATTAAGTTGTTGGCGTCCACCTGGGTTGTAGAACTGGGAGTGGAGATGGCGGTGGTGGTGGGGGTGTCAAGAGAGTGGGAATGGACATGATCGGGGCCTTGCCCTTGCCTTCTTGCACTACAAGTGGTGTGAACTCTAGCACATGGGTGCTTGAGCTCAACCCTTCATCTCTAATGGGCTTGCAGGTTTTGGCTCGTCCTACTTGGACTACTTCTCACTGGACCTGCGTGTGGCGAGGGCCATGTCTTCCTCCTTTTTTCTCAACTCCTCTTCCTCCTCTTCCTGCTTTCTCCTTCTTTCCTCCTCGGCCCTTTTTGGACTCCCTACGAGCCTCCTACAAGTCTGCCTTCTCTTCTTTTCTCCTCTCCTCTTCCTGCTTTCTTAGCACAATTTTCTTCTTTATTTTCTTAGTCTTCCCCCAACTAGTCTACTCTTCTTGTTCCCTGTCTTCTTCTTCCTCACTCAGTGTCCTTTCACTAGACTGTGCCTCATGTTCTTGGTGAGGTGGCAACCTACTTGGCATCTCATCTACTCCTTCTCATGCTTCTTCCTGCCCTTGTCCCAAGGCTTCCCTGATGATCATAGTGAGGACCCCATCGAATCTGATGGTTGCAACCTTTGAAGACAAAGTTTTCCTTTTAGCCTTGGTGACAAGAGATTCTCCTCCGACAGGCTATCCTCCCATTGCCAAAGCTTTTTCTGAGGTCTCAATGGTCTTCCTCACAAAATCATTGAGGTTCACCTCATCCAACAACCTTGCTGCAACGCTCTCTAGTAGGGAGACGTTGATGCGGCTCATGATGGTGTTATACCTCTGACTAGAGAACAATGGGTGCACCATCTTGGCTTAGAGTTGGACTTCAGAATCTGGGATATCCACCAAGTTGATGCTATCATTGGTGTGGACCTTTACCTTGTCTATTCCTAGCAAGGCATATACATCTCTCTTTGGCTTTCTCTCTACTTTATTCGCCAAGCCCAATGCCTTTTCCATCAGCTCTAGGGTCAAATCAATCTACACATGACGAGTTCCCTCTCCCTCATGCACATTTATGGTGCCGCGGTTCTTGTGGAAAGTCCTCAGAAACTCTACATAGTGGAACTAGTCCACCCCTTGGCTAACTGCTTCCATGCATTTCTACAGATTGCATTGCTTGATGATTTGCCTCACAACCCACTCTTCAATAGTCACGTCTTCTAGGCTGAAGATATGCCCGAACTTGAATTGGTTGAAAGCTCGTGTTTTTACTAAAAGTTCGTATTTTGCTTGTTCTTCTTCTGAAAAAGGCAATTTGCAAACCTTTTCTTGGCCTGCCATGATGGATGCCTATCATGAAGCCATATTCACCATTAGTGTTTTTCAAAATAATTACAAGCAACAAGAAACAACTACATACTTGTTGAACTGAAATGATTGAGTGCAGAAGTAGACTCTTTTTTTCTCCTAGTAGTCTATTGATTTCAAATATTATTGACATTTTTCTCAATCACAAGTTGTTGCATCCTACCCTTGCAATGTGTGCTTTTCCTTTATTGTTTTCCTTATGTGTTTGGTTTGATTCACCTTACCCCTTCCCCCTTCTGAAATGAGAAGAATCCTTCCTAGGATTAAAGGGTTAGAGGATGAAGGGTCTTCAGCACATAATCTTAGTGTTTTACTTTTGCATGAGCTAGGTGTAGAAATTCGAATTATATTCTAAATTAGCATAGCTATCCATATCAAAAGCTCAGATGTCTACATGTGTAATGTAAGTGAGAACATCAAGCAAGAAGTCACCAGAGTCCACTCGGCTAGCAACATGCAACTCCTCCTCAGTGAGGATGCAATCTAAATAAGGGTGTCCCTTAATGTGTTCTTCAAGGGGTCGATTAAGAAGGGTAGTCAATACCCTATATGAAGTTGGAGCTACATAGGTTGGGCCGTATTCCAATGCCTTGATTGCGTGTTGCTACTTAGTGTTGGTCATTATTTGGCATCCTATAGCTCCCATTGCACTTGTAGGGTGTACCATTTCCACAAGAAGGAGGAGTCGTTGTCAGCAAACTGTTTCAACTTCTCGATTTCTTAGTTTGTGGTCATGATCGTGTTCTTGCTATATGACATAATGAAACGCTATTTGATTGCTTGTTCCTTAGATATCTCACTTGTAATTAACTCCTTAGCAGCTTTGGAAGCCTTAATAAATGGAATTTTCAACTCCTCCCAAAAGCAAGAGAGTGTTCGTACTTCCATTGCTATAGGTTCTTCCAAGAGACCTAAGTCTAGTTTATCGTAGCTTTTAGCCAATGCCATGAAAGTAGCGTCCAAGCATCTTAGGCAATCAACCAAGTCGTCCCCAATATTTTCAGCTAAGTCCGTGGCCAAGGTTAGAATTGATCACCACTCATAAGAGGATCTAAGCCTGGCAAGTGTTTGAGGTTTCACAGCACTAGAGAGTTCAACAGCTAATGGTTGCAGCTTGGTTTTCTCCTTAGGTTGTAGCTTGGCCTCATGTTCAATGGATTGGGTTGTAGTTGCGATTGTCATGCTACTAGATGCATCTAAGATTTGAGGGGTATCAGTGCAAGATTTGGGTGTTTTATTAGTAGTAGGTTGCAATTTTGGGCGATAGATTGGTTTAGGCATTGCTGAGCTAGGTTTTAGCAGTTCTATGGAGTTGGTGGCATGCTTCTCTTGTGGTCTGAGTGTCTCCAACTCATAGTTTCATGTGGCCAACCTTGAGGGCTGTGTTTGAAAAGCAATTTTGGTTGTTTTGGCTTTACGTAGCCAAATCCAGGGATTACCCTCATAGTAGCCTTGCGCTTGCAACAAGATTTTGGGGAGCCATCGCGGTTTTGACCGTGCATCATTGTTTACAGCTCCATCTTGGCTTCCTACATTTCAAGCATGGGCCCTTAGCACCACAAGGGCGTGGCTATCTACTTCAAGGTGATAGTCCTTAACGCTTAGGTGCCCATTTGAACTGGGATTTCTCTGTCACAATGTTGGGTTCACATCAAGTTGCCGGCTTTGAGGTTTGGCGGGTTGTGACGAGTCATAACTCCCCTCCTTAGGCTTAACGGTGGGGTTCTCTACTAGTGGCTTTGCAGACTTGGAAGGAGTCATGGTGCCCTTGTTGAAAGATGCAACTATTTGGACGTTACCTATGGCTAGGCGGATACGTTGCAACTCATAGTAGACAATGCAACGAGCTTGCTTCTTGAAGGTTCATCCTAACAGTGATTCTATGCATGCATTCTTAGTGTTGGACAACACATAGAAGATTATCGGCATGCTTTCAAACTCGATAGAAACTGCAACCTTGCACTTTCCCAAAAGTGTGTAGAGTTGGCCTCCATAAGAGGTGAGCTTAGCATTAGTGGACTGCAACTGCCATTTGCTAATTTGGGTCCAATGGTCATGGGTTAAGATATTAAAATTAGCTCCCTCATCGATCAATGCGTTGATGGTGCTATGTGCTTAGCAGTGACCGTCATGCTTAGGTAAGCTGGTGCTACTACTTCCTCATCCTCACCATCCATCTCAGTGATAGTGGCTACTCGTACGTGGACAAGGGGTGCTAGCATTGGGAGATCATGTAATGGGTGCATGGGAGGGAAGTACTTCTTTATGCGGCTGCCATTGAAGAAGCCTATGCCCTCACCTTCTAGGGTTTTGAGTTCTACATTGCCGGTGTATGGCTGATGGTTTGGACCTTAAAATGTCCTAGCCCCCAAAACTTGAGCTTTTGCTTATGTTCTTTGACTGAGTACAGCAATATTAAGTCGCCCTATTTGAAGTTGCACTGATTGACATGATTGTCAAACTAGCATTTGCATCTTTCCTTTTTGCATATTAGCACATGGGTGACTAGAAGTTGGGTTTCCGATAAGCATTCGAGTTCAATCAAGCGTTCTGTCCATGCCTTCTTCCCATCCCATCTCTCTTGAAGGGCTACATTGAGGCTTGGTACAAAGAATTCCAAGGGAAGAGTTGCCTTTGTACTGTACATTAATCTAAAGGGGGTCTATCCTACAGCCATCTTATAAGCTGTGCGGTAGGCCCACAAGGCTGCCATCAGCTTGTTATCCCAATCACAGCGTGAAGAAGAGATGACTTTGGTCTATGTTTATTAAGATTTTATTTATGGATTCAGCTTGACCATTTTCTTGAGGGTAATAAGGTGAGGATTTCCAATGAATGATTAGAAAGGAGGATAGGAGGTGAGCTATCACTTTGTTGATGAAGTGTGTGCCTTGTTCACTAACTAGTTCGATGGGGTAGCCGAATCATGAGATCACTTACTCCCATAAGAACTTAGCAGTAGTCGTAACAACATTTTTTCTCGTAGCTCATGCTTCTGTCCATTTTGTTAGATATGCAGTGGCCACAATGATGTATTTGGCTTGTGAATACTACGTCACAAGACCAATGGATCCGATGAAATCAATCCCCCATTTCTCGAAGGGTTGTCGTGCAATAATTGGGGTTAGCTCCATGTGATCCTTATAGATCGGAACATTAGTCTGATTGGCACTCATCACAATGCTTCACAAATCGTGTCGCATCTCGGAATAGGGTAGGCCACCACAATTGGGTCTGCATCACTTTGCAGGCTATCGCATCTCCACTAAAATGTCCTCCTGCGATTCCGTCGTTGCCTTTGTTAGTACGTCATGCATCTCATGCTCATACACGCGTCTGCTCAATAACCCGTCAGTCTGTAAAGTTGGCTTGCTATCAACTATTATGCTAGATCTTCAGGATGAGCTGTCTAAGTTAGGCTTTTTCTATCGATCATTATGATAGTCTGTGCTCAAGCACTTGAACTATATCATCTGCCCAATACGGCATCATGTCAGCTTTAAACAAATCTTTTTCGATGGATAAGCGGAATAGATGCACGTCTGGTAGTTCATCCACAATGCCTTGTCCAATCGCCTCTCTCATGGAAATACGAGACAGATGGTTGGCCATGTAATGCTACTTCCCTTTACGCACCACCACAGAGAAGTTAAACTCCAAAAGTAGAATAAGCCATCTAGCGATGCATCCTGTAGCGCATGGTTTGTTAATAAGATACAACAAGGCTCGATAGTCAACAAAGAAAGTAAAAGGCATAGCCAAAAGATAATGTCGAAATTTCTTTACATCGAACACCATGGCCAAGCCCTCTCTCTCCGTTGTTGAGTAATTTATTTCGGTCTCAATGAGTTGTCTGCTAGCAAAGCTCACTGGGTAATCCAGGTTGTGTTCACCAAGTTGGCACAACACAACTCCTACGATGAATTTTGAAGCGTCGATGTGCACATGAAACATGAGTGTCCAATCTGGGGCTCATAGAATCGATGCTATGGTCAAAGCCTTTTTCAATTCCTCATACACACATTGACATTTCTCGATCCATTCAAATATGATCAACAACTTGTATAGAGGGCTAGCAATCAATGCATAGTTCAACACAAACCGTCGATAATACCCTGTGTGTCCTGAGAAGCAATGAACACCATTGAAGTCAGTTGGGGGTGGAAGATCGACAATGACCTTGATCTTCGAGAAATCTGTGGCATGTCATTCTTTGACACCATATTGTTGGGGTAAAGGCGCCTCCGCCATGCCGCCCCGTGTATTACTACACTGACAGTACCCACCACTGCACACTGCAAGTGGCGAGCACCCGTCACGTCACTTTATTCTTTACATTCATTTTAGTGACTAGTAAATAAAGGAAGGCCCGGTCACACATTGTGACTGTTGGAGTTCCCATTTCTTGTCTCTCTCTTTCTTGCTCTTGCTCTCCCGCCATAGCTCGTGTGCAAGCTTCGATCCTTCTCACCTTTCAACTGGTATCAGAGCTTGGCTTCCTCTTGCTCGAGCTCCTCGGTGCTTCTCTACCTTCACATCAACTCCCTTCACGCATTGGGTCTCCATCCCGGCAGCCATAGCCGATCTCCCGAGCTTCCGACACTCCCCGCCTTCCCGAGCTCCCTCCCGGCATTGTTGGGCTTCTTCAAGGCCTTGCCCTTGAGGTATTGCATCGGAGTTTGAAGGGTTTTACTTCAGTTCTCAGTTTTAAATGGGTGGAAGAAGAGGGGCAGCCATCATTTGAAGCTTCCCCGGGCAGCCCGTCAGCAGTTCCCCCTTGTGCTCCATGTGGTTTGAGCCCACTCAAGGCTTCTTGGAGCACTACTAGTGCCTACCTACCCTCCCCATTTGTCTTCCCCAGCACACGTGGCAGTCCAGGCCTGATCTGAGATCACATAGGCTGTGCCCTGTTGTGGCAACACTTTACACACGTGGCATTCCTCTTCCTCCAGCTCCCACTTCCTCCTGGAGCTCATTGGGCACTTAATAACCACCTTGGCCTTGCTCTATGCCCTTTGGTACTAAACTATGGCACTTAACCTTTGAACTTTGAGCTCCACATTTTCAGATAGGCTAAAATTCACAGGTCTACATGCTGTAATACAGGGCAACCCCCTGCTTCTCATGCCTGAGATCAGTGGTGATGGTCTGATGATGCCCCTTTTGTGCTCGATAAATGCCTATATGGTTGGGGATGATGTGCCATTGTTTGGATAGGCTTTTGGAGCTGGATTGAGCCCTTGTTTGCTCAGATTTTTACTATTATACAGTGTTGGAAACAGGGCAGCCACACTTGGTATTGGTATTTGATGCTTATACTCTACTTCGGGTACCTTGTTTGATGCCCGTATGCGGCCTACATGATGCCTAGTGCCTTGGGAATGTATGCACATGATTATGCCATGATTTTGGCCTGAAATATTGGCTGAAACTTCTCAGTTGTGATAGTCAAACTTGGCTGTAATAACAGTGGGCTGAAGGTACTTTGGATGCTTTGTCACTTACCTATTGGTACCGAATGTATGCTTTGGGATTTGCCATCATGTATCTGACATTTGGGGACGACTTTGAGCTCATGTTTGAATCTATGGAATGTATTTGAGCTACACATAAGCTCCGTCTTGGTTGGTATTCACTGGCATTTGGACCGACTTGGCATGCTCTTGGACCGCTTATGCGTCATGTCTATGCTTGACAGTTAGGCTTCATACATTACATGCTTTGGTTCGTGATATATGCCGCTTGGTTCGTCTATGCTTTACCAACATTGGGAGCTTTGCCTTGGATGTACTTGAGCATTTTCGACTCAGTTTGATCATTTACTTGGTTGCTATCAGATGTCATTGAGTTGACAAAGATCTTATTTTGCAATTATGTATTGCTCGTTGGTTGCTTCCATTAGTTGCTTCATGTATGTCATGCTCTTGGGATGCGTATGACGCATTGACTTGGTCACTTGTCACTGGTACTTTATCTTGGGTTGCTTGAGCCCTTGAGCTCATTTGTACGCCTTTTGTGCCAGTGGAAGCATCTTGCATGCTTACTTGACCTTGAGCAAAGATTACATGCTATTGGAGCAGTCTATGTCATTGAGCAGTTACAGATGTATTGAGACTTTGGGATTATACTCCGACAATTGGATGTTGCATTGAGTATATGTCTTGGTTCACAAGATGCTTATGAGCTGAGTCTCAGTTTTGGATCCGCTTTCTTTTGAGCAGACACCTATTTGTGTCAGGTTTTGGCAGTTGCAGGTACATTTTGCCTAGATTGTCTGGGGGTGTGTCTCTTACTGGCAGATGCTATTTGACATCTCTCAGTGTTATGCTCATGTATTTTCACTGTCATTTGTCTTTGCTTTGTCCTCTTTATGCCGGCTTTGGACCTAGCATTGTTTAGTTGACATTAGATCCAGTTTTGGGATAGTTTGCTCTCATTATTGCAGTTCTGAAATTTATTACAGTAAGCATTTATTGGTGGACTGAGCAGTATTTTTTATGCTGAAATATCCTGATTTGGTGTACCGCACCTAGTACTAAGTGGGCAGCATCTTTTGGCACACTTTTCTCGCCATTTGGAGCTCATTTCAGTGGATTTTGGGCATTTTCTGCAGTAAAACAGCCAGCAGTTTTACATTGTCTGTGCATTTCCAGCTTGCATTATGGCGTCCTCTTCGACTGATAATGCCATATTTAACATCACAAAGTTGGATGGTACCAATTACTCTTATTGGAAGAGTCAAATTTGGCAGGTCTTGGTGCAGAAATCTCAGATTAAGCCACTTTGGTTGAGCGAGGAGCAGCCTGAAACTATGGACAATGACGACTGGCTTGAACTTGATGAGCTATGCAAGTCCACGATTGTATTGTCTCTCACTGAACAAGTACATTATAATGTATTTGAGGAAGCACAGAGTGCATGGGATCTATGGAATAAGATCCAAAATCTTTATGATAAGAAAAGTCCGGCGAGTCAGATGTACTGGTTGAAGCAGCTTATGGATCTGCGCATGAAGGATAATGCGACTATGTCTGCTCACTTGAGCCAGTTCCATACTATAGTGAAGAACCTGACTTCGTAGGATATCACCTTTGGAGAGGAAGTAACTCCTCTTTTCTTGCTTGGGACTCTGAATGAGTCATGGGATGTATTCCGCACTGCCCTATGTGCCTCTAGTGCTAGTCTGAAATTGAATGATATTGAGAGTGTTCTTCTACAGGAAGAGGTTAATCGCAAAAACTTGGATGCCTCTCATGTTTCACATGCTTTGACAGTTAGAGGCAGGAATGACAGGAATGATCGTGGTCATGGCCATGGCCGTGACTCGCAGAAGGGTCGGTCTAAATCTCATGGAAAGTCGCGTAGTAAGTCGCGTGGGCGCAACGCTAATGTCACTTGTCATCATTGTGGGAAAAAGGGCCATATCAGACCACAATGTCATGAGTTGCGCAATGAGAAGCGCAAGGACAAGGGGAAAGAGAAAGTGCAGGAGAAGTCCTCTGATCACAGCATAGTACCTACGAAGTCCAGCATCAAGATTGAGGAAATTAATGTCACGCAGACCGAGGATTCTGATGGTGGTGATGAGTTCATACTTGCAGCTAGTTCTTCTAATGCCTCACACTTGACTGAGACACCTAATATGTATGCACAGTGCTGGTTATTGGATTCAGGTGCGTCCTTCCATGTGACGCCTTACTGTGAGTGGTTTTACTCTTACCGTACTGTATCTGGATCAGTCAAACTTGGAGATGACAGGTCTCTTGATATTGTGGGCTGTGGAGATATTCAGTTGCAGTTTTCCACTGGCAGTTCCTTTTTGCTCAAGGATGTACGTCATGTACCTACGCTTACGCACAGTCTTATGTTTGCAGGACAGTTGGATGATGCAGGGTTTCATGTTTGTTTTGGGGATTCTGCCTGGAAGATTACCAGAGGCAGACTTGTGCTTGCTAGAGGTGCAAAGGCTGGCAGCCTCTATCCTCTTGTTGTATCTGGGTCTTCTGTAGACCATGTTTTGGCAGTGGGTTCTATCCCACATGTATCACTTTGGCATGCCCGTTTGGGGTATATGTCTTTGAAGGGAATGAAAATGTTATCTGGTTTGCAGTATCTTCCGCCTTTGGACTATGCACGTTTTGACTCGTGTGATCATTGTCTTTATGATAAGCAGAATAGGTCTATGCATAAGAAATCGGGTAGGCCATGCATGAGTGAGCCCTTGGCTTTGGTGCATTCAGATGTTTGTGGGCCCATGCCATGTATGTCTATGGGTGGCGCGAAGTACTTTGTTACCTTCGTTGATGATTTTTCTAGGAAAGTGTGGGCTTATCCCATAAAGCAAAAGTCCGATGTCTTGGCAGTCTTTCAGCGTTGGCTTGCTCTTGTTGAGAACCAGACTGGGTATAGGCTGAAATGTCTTAGGACTGACAATGGGGGAGAATATGTCTCACGTGCTTTTGAGCAGTTTTGTGATGACAGGGGTATTAAGCATCAGTTGACCGCCCCTTACACCCACCCCAGAATGGTTTGCCTGAGCGCATGAACATGACTATTCAGGAGCGTGTCCGCTCTATGCTTAGCCATGCAGGCCTACCACAGAGCTTTTGGGCTGAGGCAGTTAGTACGGCAGTGCATGTCATAAACCGATCGCCTTCAAGTGGATTAAATTTCCAGGTTGCAGAGGAAGTTTGGGTTGGTAAGCCACCCTCTTATGCGCATCTCCGTGTCTTTGGATGTGAGGCATTCTCCCATGTGCCCAAGGACAAGAGGAGTAAGTTGGATCCAAAGAGCATTAAATGCATATTTCTTGGTTATGGTGATTCAGGAGAGATGGGCTATCGCCTATGGGATCCACAGGCGCGGAAAATAGTATGCAGCCATGATGTAGTCTTCCATGAAGACAAGATGCACAGGCAGCCTGAGAAGGTGGTTGAGATCCGCAGAGTGATCTTTCAGGAGGAGCCTAGAGCTCCTGCACAGCGAGTTGGACAGCCTACAACTGCAGCAGATACTCATGGTCAGGGTGTTGGCCAGGCAACTGGGCAGGCAGCAGAGCCTGCAGTGAGGTGATCTGCTAGAGACAGACGTCCACCTGATAGATTTCAGCCCTCTATGCATTATGTTTTGGTTACAGATGCAGGAGAGCCTTTCACTTATGATGAGGCTATGCGCAGGGGTGACAGTCACTCCTGGGAGAGGGCTATGCAGTCTGAGATCGACTCCTTGCATAAGAATGAAACTTGGGATTTGGTTGCCTTGCCTAAGGGCAAGAAGGCTTTGCCATGCAAGTGGGTGTACAAGCTGAAAAGTACCCCTGGACACCCCAAGCCGGCATACAAGGCTAGATTGGTAGCAAAGGGTTTTAAGCAGGAGCATGGTGTAGACTTTGATGAGGTCTTTTCTCCTGTGGTTAAGATGACCAACCTGCGCTTGGTCTTGGCTTTGGTTGCTCAACTTGACTTAGATCTATATCAGATGGATGTCAAGACGGCATGGGGACTTGCATGATGAGATCTATATGGAGCAGCCTAAGGGCTTTGCAGAATCTGGCAGGGAGCACCTAGTGTGCAAGTTGAAGAAAAGTCTTTATGGCTTGAAGCAGGCACCTAGGGAATGGTATCATAAGTTTGATGCCTTTATGTAGTCACAGGGCTACAGCAGGAGTGCTATGGATCCGTGTCTTTACACGAAGAAAGCCCGTGATGGTTCATTGCTTATTTTGGTAATCTATGTGGATGATATGCTGATAGCAGGGAAAGCTCATGATGAGCTAGATGCTCTTAATCGCAGCTGAAGAAGAGCTTTGAGATGAAGGATTTGGGACAGGCCTCTCACATCCTTGGTATGCGCATTAGACGTGACAGGCATCAGGGACTCCTCTACTTGTCACAGAGGGAGTATATTCATAAAGTCCTTGAGCGCTTCCTCATGCAGGACGTAAAGCCTATTGGCTGTCCATTGCCTTGTTATGTGAAGATATCACAGGCCAATTGTCCGCAAACAGATGAGCAAAGGGCCGAGATGGCCCAGATCCCTTATGCTTCAGCCGTGGGCAGTTTGATGTATGCCATGATAGCCACTCGTCCAGATATTGCCTTTGCAGTTGGTGTTGTGGCACGCTATATGGCTACACCTGGCAGGAAACATTGGGATGCCGTGAAGGGTATCATGAGGTACCTGAAGGGCACAACAGATATATGTATTTACTATGGCAGCCAGGATACAGGGGTCATGGGGTACACTGACTCCGATTATGCAGGACATGCAGATAGTAGGAAGTCCACTTCTGGCTATGTATTCACCTATGCTGGAGGTGTTGTCTCTTGGATGTCCCGGGTTCAGAAGTGTACGGGTTTGTCTACCACTGAGGCCGAGTATGTTGCGGCCACTAAGGCTTGCAAGGAGGCCATATGGCTAGGCTGTCTAGTTACTGACCTTGGGATTGATGCTATACCTACACTGCATTCGGATTCTATGAGTGCCATTCAGTTGGCTAAGAATTCGGTCTTCCATGCGAAGACAAAACACATTGAGGTGAGGTATCACTTCATACGTAGTGTCGTGGAGGACAAGTTTGTTGACCTTGTCAAGATCTCCACTGATGAGAATCCTACAGATCTGCTCACGAAAAGCCTCACTACTAAGCGCTTTGCCTTCCTCTGGAAATTGATGGGCGTTGGATGAGATGTTGCCTTTCCTCATCCCTTGTACCTATGTACAGTTGTATTATCTTTTTCTTTTCTTTTCTCTCTCACTGGGGCAGATTCGCCTTTAAGTGAGAGGTTGTTGGGGTAAAGGCGCCTCCACCGTGCCGCCCCATGTAATACTACATTGACAGTACCCGCCACTGCACACTGCAGGTGGCGGGCGCCCGTCACGTCACTTTATTCTTTACATTCATTTTAGTGACTAGTAAATAAAGGAAGGCCGAGTCACACATTGTGACTTTTGGAGTTCCCACATCTTGTCTCTCTCTTTCTTGCTCTTGCTCTCCTGCCATAGCTCGCGTGCAAGCTTCGATCCTTCTCACCTTTCACATATGTCCTAGGATACATCCATGCTTCACCCAAAACTGGCACTTCATGGGATTCAATGAGAGATGATATAGTTGACATTGTTCAAAGACTGCTCAGAGTCTGTCTAAGTGTTCTCGCCAAGAAGAGTGAACATACAAGTCGTCCACGAAGACCTCTAACTCCTTCCTCAGCATGTATTTGAATATTGTACACATCAGTCGTCGTTAGAATGTGGCTGGCGTGTTAGTCAACCCAAAAGGCATGACTATGTAGGCAAAGATGCCCCATTTAATGGAGAATGCGATTTTATGTCTATCGTTAGGATATACTTGCACCTGATTGTATCCAGAGAAGTCATCCAGGAAGCTATAGGCCTCTTTGATAGCCACTCTCTCGAGCATGTGCTCGATGTATGACAATGGGTAGTTATCTCTCTTTGTAGTTGTGTTTACCTTCTTGTAATTGATACACACTCCAATCTTTCCATTTTTCTTTAATACGATGGCCATGGGAAAAACCCAGTCCGTGTGTTCAATTTCGTAGATGAGTCCTACTCTCATTAGCTTGTCAATTTCTTCCTTGACAGCATGGGCATGCTTTGGATTCATGGGATACGATCACTGCTTGACCGATGTTGCATCAGGTGTCATGGGTATGTTGTGAGTCACCACACTTGGGTCTACCCCTTTGAGCTCTTCTAGGGACCAAGCAAAGACGTCTATATACTCCCGCAAGAGAGCAATGAGACCTCCTTCCTCTTCCTTACTCAAGTCATTGGCTATAAAGACAGGACATGGGGTCTCCCCTTCCCTAGCTAAATTAACCTCCTTGACCTTGGCAGGTCCCTCGATTGGTTTTCTTGCTTGCCCATGTCGTTTGGCTCCCAACAAAATCACCATCCTATCTCCCTTTTTGAACTTCATGAATCGTTTTGACAGGTCTTGCGATTTTCGCTATTCTTATGTCTGTGTTTCTTTAGGTATCTTCCGTCGTTCCTCCCTTAACTGTCAGTGTCTTAGGTGGACGGGTAGGTCCCCCTTGGTGTGTCTAGTCTTGGAGGGTCAATGTATTTTAGGGTCACTATTTGACTTGACTTTCGACTTAGAATCGAGCTCTCCATCTTTGCTAGAAGAGGGGCTCTCTCCTGGTGGTCGTAGCTTAGAAGGTGAGTCCGTTCGCAGTAGTGGTGTGTCACTCGGTTGGGTTAGGCCTACTTGCTCGTAGTCGATTGCATCTGTGTGCTCTAATCAAGTTCGATCGTAGTCCTTATGTCTGACTCCTTTCTCTACTTTAAGGGCATTCTACCTATGTGGTCTAGAGTCTACTTGTATTTGTTCAATTATACAACCCTCGGTGTCGTATTCTATGGTATTGATTTTCCTTTTGCTCTCATCACTGAAGAAACAACAATCCTCATATTCATCGTCAGAGCTATCTTTATTCGGTTGCTCATCATTCTCCAAGTTCTAACATTTCTCTTTTTGATAGTCGAGGATTAAGACCCAATTGTACCTCAAGTTTAAATCGTGCACCTTGGACCATCTCCATTTAGGCTCGTCTAAGAGGTCTTGGAGTCGCTTGAGATTTGTGGCTAGATTGCCATTCAATTTGTATGTCAAATATCCTAAGATCTCCAAGAGATCTCATCTATTGTTTGGGACTTGAAACATGACCGGGTGTAGTCTTCTGTATAGGCTTTCAGTTATCATGCAGACTGGCATTGAGGGTATGTCCTCGAGTTTGCCAGTTGCCTTGATGGCTTGTTCATACTCCTCAATATCTGAGAATGGTAGGTCAATGGTAGCAAGAACATGCATCCAATATTGCTCATCCTCAGGGCACGAGATATACTTGGTAAGGGCCTGATAGGATCCCCTAGTCTATCTATCGCCCTTCAGCATGGTGGAGATGGCATCCAGGTCGACAAACGCAATCTTCCATGTGTCCATCTCCACTCTTACGGCATCCATTAGATTGCCCAAGAAGATAAGACCGTTGCCCCATTCCTCTACGACTCTCGCGTTGCGCATCCAATGTCGACCTAGCAAGATGTCGTAGTCCACTCCCTTCATGACTATGAAGTCAACAGAGAATTGGATTCCTGTGATCTTCACTTGCCAATTTTTCAACACTCCAAACGGTTTCACCTTCATTCTGTTAGCTAGTGTGACATTGAACCTAGAAATCTTGACCAGTGGTTTATCCCAAGTTTGGAGTACCACATGGCTTAGCACACTCACTCTTGCCCCCGTGTCCACAATCCCCTTTCTGGTGACGTCCCCCAGTGCTAAGACTAGCAAGACTACATGCATTTCTGTGTCTTCCAAAAGGCATTAACGTGCAAGGATTTAGGTATGGAGTGCAGCGTCAAACTCAGTATTTGAGTTTCTGCATTGTGCTCAGGCAAGTCTATGGTAATCGGCTCATTTGGTTCTTCAATCCACTATTTCAGCTCTAGCCATAGCGTTGGATGATGTCTAAGCAGGTCGCATAAGCTTAGAGTTATAAGGGTGGTCACCAGTGTATTGAGGAGGTTGCTAGTTACTTGCCTCTCTCCTAATTATGTGGTTCTTGGCCAATGGCCCTGACTGGTTTGCTAGCTCGGAGCATTTAGACTTTGTCTAGGCGGCCCAACTTGTGGTGCCATCGCCTCCCTTGATCTTGGTCATGGGAGAGAGATTGGCATGCTTATGCTTGAGAGATCATCAATCTCATCTTCTAATATAGGCTCAATGTCCTTTAGGTGCTCTTGGGCCTCCTTCACCCACTCTTTCGCGTTCTTAATGGCTTCGAGTTGGCGCTTCAGGTTGGGGTACTCCCCGACCTTAGCACTTCCCTTTTTAGTCATCCGTGGGGCCAACGTTTCTTCCTCTGCATCAATGACTTTCCTTCCAACTGATAGTGTTGTGGCACTTTCTGTTTTGAGGGTGACCTTAGCGTCTTGTCTTTTCTTCCTTTGTCTCTAGCTCTTTTTTCCAACTAAGGTTGCATCAAGGTTGCTAGGCCCTGGCAATGATATGTCGGCATACTTTGTCTGCACATGGATCATGACATGCAACAAGATAGGCATGGCCTCCCCATCGAGTGTCTCGATATCAAACAACCCCAATGGAACTGATGGCTTGTTTGCAAAACCATAAGGTGGCCTCCGCCTAGGGCAATCGACAAAGAGATTAGTGATTCCACACTCAGTGCATCTCAGGTTAGCCTTATCTCTATTTTCTTGCTCCCTCTCGAGGCAAGGTGAAGAAATGTGTCCTGGGTGACCGCAAATCCAACACACGATTGGCTCTTGGGTCTATGCTCCTAGGCCTCTACCTCTCCCTCTTCCTAATGCCATCACCAGTACTGGTCGGTAGTCCACAAGGATTGCATTGCCTTCCTCATTGTATGACACATATGGGTTAACATATAGCTCGTCGCTGCTAGGCTCGTCCACATAGTGGAATGGTCGGTGGGTGGGGCACGTAGGGTCCAAGTGGTCTAGGGATACTTGTAGGATTTATTTCCATCCTAGGGATGGATGGCTTGGCATCGTTAGGTGCCGGGAGAGCCAATGGGGCTCCCCTTCCAAAGAAGTTCAGTGGCCTCTTTGCAAGGTAGGGTTAACCGTAAGGCTACGGGTATGGAAGCCTCCGAGGTAAATGACAATGCATGGTGTCATGGCCGAACCTACCACAATTAGCACAAGTGTGACCTAGGGTCGTGACACTCTACTGGCATGTGGTTTTCGCCACAATGCACACATTGGACGTGTGGGTGTGTTGGCCATCTCATCATCTCCTATAGTTTGGCTATGTCCATCCTAAGCTTTGCTAGCTCTTGTCCCAAATCAGTGCCCTTCCCTTTGTCCTACGCACTTGGGTTTTCTCTCTCACTCAGCATTAAGGCCCTCTCGAAACTCCTGGCACTGGACTCTTCTCAATCCGAGCCTCGTTCCTTGAGCTGATTGTCCACTCTAATAGCTTCTTCAAAGACCCTTGCCATTGCATCTCGCTATAAGCTCGAGTTGTCGGATAGGGCTTTGTAGGGCTCTTCGCTTCGTATTCTATTAATGAATACCATGGATACCGCTCTTTCAATTGGTCTCTCACCCGTGGGAATTCTCTTGAAGAGACTCCTCACATGGGTTACATAATCTCGAAAATCCTCTTTTTCTCTTTGCTTGACGTTCATGAGTCGCACTAGCAGGTTATCGGAGTACCCAAGTTCAGAAAATCTCTTAATGAAGAGATTTTTTAAGCCATTGAAATTGGCACACTCTGTAGCATCCAAACTCGTGTACCAAGTCTGGCCCTTGTCATCTAAGCACAGTTCGAAAGCTTGGGAGCATTAAGATCGATAAGGCCGTTGGCCTCTTAGACCTGCTTGAACTATTCCACAAAGTTGTATGGGTCATATTCGTCTAGCTACTTTGCCACCACATGAATTTTCGATTAGCTCTTAGAGCCTTGGTTAACCTCTAACCCTACTAATAGCGATATTGCTAATGCTGCAGCACTTTGCTCTGTTGTCGTATTATCTAGCAACCATTTTGTTAGAAGCTCGCTCAGTGTGAGGTCCTCTTCTAGTGCTCTCTCACTCTCCAATCGATTCTTGCCTGCTAAGGCTAGCACTCTCTGAATCTCTCACATTTCCAAGCTCTGACGCAAGCTCCTAGTTTGTTGGTTCTAGTTGTATGCGGCTAGGCCTTGTAGAGCCCTGCAAGCCAACTTCCTCTCTTCCTCGAGGTTTGCTATGATGTCCTCTATAGGTCTACCGTGGTGTTCTAGCCAGGTTTGAGCATCACATTTGTTCATCAACAGTTGGACAGCTTCAAGAAGGTCTCCTAGGTCAAGCTCCTCGTAGCTTCTTCGGTCTGAGCTGCCCTCTTCCATGTCTAGGACTTCCTATTGCACCAAGTTGTCAATCAGGTGAATGAGGTCACTTAGATCCACTTCCTTGATTGGGTCGGTCCTTGCTATGTCTAGCTCTTCGGCGGCGTTATTTGCCTGGTCTTACTTTCGAGGATTCGATCAGCCTTTTATGTCCTGGGATCTTCTCCTACTGGTGGGTTTCGCAAGAATTTAGCCTCCAACAATTGATTTGATATCCTCGAATGCTTCAAGCATACCTTTTAGTATCATGATGACCTTCTTTTAGCCATGTCCCTAATCCAACCATCTTCCTCAAGTATATGACTCATCTATGTTCTCCATCTACCAGAATTCTCCTTTGGATTTTGATCATAAAGACAACTCCTTTGTGTACTACAACACTGGACATTTTGTATCACACAATACAAAATACCTAGATATGGAATTCTTGTGCGATTCACACAACTTCATAGTGCAAACTTATGACAAAAATATCAAATTCATTTCCCATGCATAGGTACATCTAATGAAGTGGCAATCGACCAAGCTCTTGGGCACACAAAGTCATACTTTCTCAAATTGGCCCTGTTCTTTTCTCAAACAATGATGCTTGTCATGTGGCTACCCGCACATGACTCTTGATAGGGAGATTCACCAAGAATCGTTTTAAAAGGATCTGGCTTTGAAGATTTACACATGCATATCTCTTACATGAACACCCCATACTCAAATTGGATCTCATCAAGCTTCACTTATATTGTTCAAAATGTAGAAATGGTGTATACCTCTAGATGCCACCATTGAATGGCTAGTGGTCGCTTGGTTACTACCACCCGTTCATACTCCCATAGGTATTGGTGAAGCGGTGAGTACACTAAATCCCTTGCCTTGATTCATTCTTGAGTGTTAGGATTTTTTTTTTCTGTTAAGGTATACAAATGTTTTTCATTTCATATGGCCTATCTTCTCAAGCTAAAAAATAGGGGAGGATGGAGCTTTGGACCCTCTGTGGGATACCTCCTTCTCTTATATACTTTAGAGATTTCCCTTCTATTTATACAACCTACCTTCCTTTACCAAACCCTTTTCTTCGTTTGGCTCTCTTTGAGCATAGCTTCTTAGCTATGCAATGATGCTTGACAAGCATTTGCCTTACTCTTTCCTAAGCTCCCTTTTACCCTCCTACCTGGATGCTTCCTTATGCAACCCACTTCCTATAGAGTGCTATGTTTTCTCCCTCCCTTGGGATTTACACTACTATCTTCAATGTGTCTTCTTTAAGAGTCTTTGTGTTATGGAGTAATGACATGGCTATAGCTGTCTCCTACCTATCTATCATGGGATTTAAGGTGCCCCCTCTGCTCTTAAATGATAGGCTGCCTTATAAGCTCTGATAATCCATCTATGTATTTGATTGGATGATTGTATCCACTGATTAATGGCCTAGTTATGCTATTATATTTGGTTCTCCCATATACATTTTGTCCATTGAGCTAGGCTCATTAAGACAAGAGTTCATATGTTTTTTATACTAATGGTGACTGGAATAGCACCTAGGCCAAGCCAACAACACCTGCAACACAATTAAACCTCATTAGTTCTTACTAACTAGTTTTTGTTTGGTTTGCAACTAGCAAACTTGACTCTTCCAGCTTTCACAATTTGTGTTGTTTGAGTTTCATGCTTTGTACTCCTTTGTTGACTCTAAAATTGCAATGCAAATGTTGTAGTGATCCAATTATTCAAGCTAATTCAAGAAGACTTGGTTTGTTGTTGGTTATTATTCTAAGTATCTCTTATGTTCTTTATAGTTACAAGAGTTCTTCTAAGTATTACCTTCTCCTAGCACACATGCATACACATGTATATGTGTGTGCTACTTCAAAGCAATATTATAAGTCATGAAACCTTATAGAAATAAAGAGCTAATAAGTGATCATGAAAGACCATTTGATAACTTATTTGGGAGTGTATACAATAATTAGAACCAAAAACACCTCATAGTAGATGTGGAATGTTACATTACCCATAAAATACAATAAAGCAAGATATACATATGCATAAAAGAGAGAGGGACCATCTGTTACCTACATTAGTGAGAACTAAATCATCTATAATAAAGGAGAGGTGGATGAACACTATCTAGATTCAAGATAATAGTAGCAAGCACTTGGAACTGATTAGAGTGGTATGAAATCATCAAGAATGATAGGACTTAAATCCCTACAAGTTAAGTAGGGGGTGTTATTTAATATAACTAGGGCTTAGGGCACTAGTATGTTGAATAGAGTAGAACAAAGTTGTGAGATGGTAAAAAAGATAAGAGCACAAAAATCAAATGATGTATGATGACAGATCCTTTATCATTGACATTAATTATAGGTAGATATTCATTCTAGCTCCAAAAGATTGGTGGTAGAGCTAAAAAGCTCACTTGATAATAACCCTAAAAGTAGTTAGATAGGTTTGTAGGTTTGTTAAAGAAAAATAGGTTGGTTAAAGACCCTTAAATCAATACCCTACCAACAACCATAAAGTCTAAAACATGATGTAGGCACCTCAGCGGGGGTAGAGAAGAAATATAGTTCTTCATTACATATGCATAAAGCATCATTAAACCACCCTTGCCATGCTCAATAATATAGTATGCAACCATATTTATCATTTCTATGCTTCCTCATTCAATTGTGAGGCACAAAATGCTCAATATCACAGTGTCTTGTGATGATAAACTAGCATGCAGATTAGAAAACAAGCAATGCTTATGCATTAATGTGCACTCAATAATATGTAGCCAACAATAGATCTACACTTCCCTAATAAGCGGCACATAATCACATCATTTTGTAATGATAATCAAGCACCTAGATTATTTGTAGAAAGCAATGCTTATTAAGTACAAGGCACCACCAAAAAAGGGCATCTCGTAATCAACATAATCAATAATAATTATTGAAACATTACAAAGCAACATCCCTCAACGTTAAGGGTGTACAACATGTACAAGTAACTTCAAATGAGAAGAATCTAGTATATGAGCTTCAAAAATGAAACATAGTAGCCACAAACAAGCCATAGGATAAAACCATAAGCATCTACATAGTTCATGTCTATGGGAAAAAGAGAGAGGGGAGGAAGTAAACAAGTAAACCAGCATCATGCTCAAGCATTCTCATTATTGTTTAAGTAGGGAAAGAGTGTAGTGTTTCTCCAAATTACAAAAGAATAAGATAAAAGAGAATATAAATGAGAAAATCCTAAGAAGTAAACTAGGGTTTTTAAATATGTAAGATCCAAAACATGGAAAGAAAAAGTGAGCCACAAAAAGAGCCATAAGAAAAAAGGGGGTAAACCTTCTTGAGGATATAACCACTCATATTTTTTAAGGATAGACCATTTTTACCCCTACTTGTGGAAGGCCAAACAGGTGGTGGAACCCAAGAGACCACCATTCACACGCGCATGCATGCACGCGCGTGTGTGTGTCCCTCCCACTAACATACACACATACATACATATGTGTATGAGTATTAACTCCTACTAGCACACACATATATATACACATATGTGTATGTGCATGTATTAGCTCTTGCTAACACACACATATGCATGTGTGTATGTGTGCGCGCACACACTTGTGTGTGTGTGTGTGTGTGTGTGCATGCTTTTTGAAATTTATATAAACTTATATAACTTCATAAAACTTCACGCCTAGAAAGGATGGTTGAGTTTGCAAAATATACATAACTTGATGTAAATATCTAGGTGGCATCATAACACTCGAATATGTTACAAAAGATATCCAATTCAAAATAACCTTAGACTAACCTTAAGTAGAAAGTACAATGAGCCTTGATCACAATATCATATGAATTTTGCAAAATCATCTATTTGTATATCTAAAATGTGTTGACAATGATCATTAAGGAGAAACATGAGTTTAAGTAGACCGATAGTAGGGTTAGGCTTCTACATTGACAATTTCATTCAAAATAGCATTTAGCTAATAATAGGATAAGGAATGAGAGTAACACCAACAAAAAGCTCCAATGCGTGATCGAAAAGAAAGCCTCTACCACAATATAAGCATCGGTGCTGTCATTAGTATACTCATTGGTATAGCTAGGTTGGTATTCATAGCTAAACACATTAGTGCACATACCGACACATATACTAGTAGCTTAGAATGTTCTCTAATGCACATGCCATGCACATATTGATGTATATACCAGTGTAATTTAAAATATTCTCCACTTTGGGGCACATACCGACACATATACTAGTAGCTTAGAATGTTCTCTAATGCACATGCCATGCACATATTGATGTATATACCAGTGTAATTTAAAATATTCTCCACTTTGGGGCACATACCAATGCTACTTAGAAACATTTCGAGCAATGGTTTACTATTCTGCTCATTTCGATGCCATCAATATACCTATGAAAGTTTACGTATTTTCTTAAAGTTTTTGTTTTGGTTGATTGTGAGAGAGAGAGGGGAGGGAGGGCAAGAGAAGTAGAGAAGAGAGGGGGAGGGAGAGGATAGAGGAAGTGAAGAGAGGGGGAAAGAGGTCGAGAGAGAGAGAGAGAGAGAGAGAGAGAGGGAGAGGGAGAGGGAGAGGATAAAGAAGAGAGGAGAGAGAATGTTAAAGATAAAAGAATTAAATATTAATTTTTTGAACACACACACACACACACACACACACATATAGATGTAGGCATATAGTGTGATTGGTGAGGTGGCTAGAAGAGTGCTTCGTTGGTGGAGTTAGTTGTCAATGAGCATATCCATGTATGTAAATTAACTATTTTTAAATTGGTAGAGTTAGTCTCATCAACAAGCATATCCAAGTATGTAAATTAACTATTTTCAAATTACTAGTCTAATATGAAATGAATGTTGTCTATTAGTTTATTAATTTAAATATATAAATATTTATTTAATATAAAAATAGAAAGGAATTTACTTTTTAGATTATCAATATGAAATCCATTTTTTAAAGTTTAAATAAATAATTTATCATTTATTTAATTAAAATATATCACATGGATTATTTAAGATGAGTAGAGAAAAAAGAGAAGATATGAGAGAGAAAAGAGAGGGAGGAGAGAGAAAGTCAAGAGAGCAGAGAGTAAAGAGTAGAGAAAGAAAAGACATGAGAGAGTAAAGTGAATAGAGTAGTGAGGATAGAGGAGAGAGATAGAGAGATGAAAGAAAAAGTAGAGGGAGAGGAGAGAGAAAGTAGAAATAGGAGAGAGTATAGAGAAAGAAAAATGGTAGCTAGAGTAGATAGTAGACAAAGAGGGAGTAGAGAGAGGAAAGTGTAGGGAGTAGGGAGAAAGAGAGAGAAACTAGAGAGAGAAGAGAGCTAAAAGAAAAGGTAGAGAGAGTAGAGAGTAGAGTAGGGAGATAAAAGAGAGACTAGAGAGAGATGATCATAAAGAGTAGAGGGAGTAGAGAGAGAAATTAGAGAGTGGGGAGTGGGGAGAGAGAAACTAGAGAGACGAGAGTAGAGAAAGTATAGGGAGGAGAGAGTAAATTGGAGACAATAGAGAAGATAGAGGAGAGAAGAGAGAAAAGAGAGGGAAACTAGAGTAGATTGTGTGTGGAGAGAGAGAGAGAGAGAGAGAGAGAGAGAGACGGCCCCCTAAGAAGCCCCCAAATAAAAAGCAAGATGATTATATGTGAAGTCATTGTATTAACTATAAAAATGACGCCCCCAAATAAACAGGAAAGATGACTATATGTGAAGTCATTGTATTAATTAAGGATTGGAAGTGGAGTTATATGCTCTCTTTATCCCAAAAATATCAATTTAAAAGACATTCTATCTTTCCCTTATGTAGTCCCAACTATCAACTCACCCAACGGTCCCCTTTAAGTTACTTGTTGTCTTTTAAATACTTCTTAACCCTTATTTTGAACTACAACTCCTACCATATCAAACCCATTTTATTCAACATTTAAATAAAAGAAATAAATTATCTAAAAACTCCTAATTCACCATTAAATTTTGTTGATACTTCAATAAAACCACTAATATACACTAATCATTACTTCAGTTTGAATAGCATTTTACGAAGGAACTACTTGCAAAGGAATTCCATTAGCCACAAAATTTTAACAGCACACTCTTCACATAAAATAAACTATAGTCTATTTTTATTTTTTCCACCAATTTCTTTATTATCAAGACTTATTAATTTTTCTTTATTACTGCTCAAAAAATAAAAATATTCATAATAATTATTTATGAACTCAAAACCTTAAAACCTCTTAACTAAATATTCTCCACACTTAATCCACACCATACCCCACTTGGCATCAATAAATTCTCTCATTTACTCTTAATATTCACTAATTACTTACTAAAAACTACCATTTTCAACCCTAAAATTAGATATATCTAATTCTAGAGATCCATTTGAGCTAAGAATTGATGAGGGATATATCATATTGTAATTTAACTCTATTTTTATGTTTTATCCTTAATCTTTCACTAATCTTTTTATTTTTTTCTAATTATGGTAAAAATTTGTTATTTTTATCACTAAAATGCTTATATCTCTTAATTGGTTCATCTCCAAAAGGTAAAACTTCATCCCTAGTTCATTTTGATGTGTTTTTACTCTATTTCAATTCGTTTTCCATTCATACAACTCAGAATTCTTAATATCCCTTAATAATGACCTAAAAATTAAAACTTTTAGCCTATTTTATATCATTTTAATCCATCCAATGCAAGCATTCAACTCCTTTTCATTCATTTGAAATTAGAGATCATAAATTCAATGCATTCAACACCAAATCATTCAAACTATGCATTTTTCATTCAATCTAAATAGAATTTGGCATACATGATTAATGAGAGAAAGGAAGATCTTCAAACATATTTGATGATGCTTATGCTTGCTACTCCTCTCCCTTCATGCTCAGCAATCTTCTAATCTCCCACTTTTTTCTCTAATATCCCCTAAATTTTCATTGATCTTGATGAAAATTATTTCTCCCTACACCCAAGAATGCTCTTCAAGAATGGAATGATGAGCAAGAGATGAGAAGAGGGATTGTCTGCAACATATGATACTGAAAAATGAGGCCAAGTTTTGTAGCAAATTCATCAACATCCTCATGCAATATGGTGCCCAATTTTTGCTCACTTTCTTACTCCTTTCTCAACCCCCCTTTCCCATGGCATCCTCCTCCAACTTCTTGAATACCCTCTTTTCAAAATTTAAGGTTTTCCCACTTGAACTAGATCTATTTGGCACCCTTCCACATCTCTCAACTTATTTTTGACCCCACTCATGGCTTCTTGACTCGAATTCTATGCATGGCAAAGTTATACCTATATTTTTTCCTCTCTCTAAAATGTCTACGCTTTTCACTAAAAACCTTTCCGTGTATTCGCTTCCTATCACTTACAATTTTCTTCACTCCCTAAAATTTTCCGTCTAAAATATCTCAACTCCCTACTTCTAACTCCACCTCAGCATGATAAAATACAGCATTACAATCTTATTTGTATTAAGTTTTTATGAAAATATTGCGTAATATAGAGCCAAAGCCCTTTAGTTTGCATGAAAATAGTGTAAAAATAGCTCAAAATAAGCAATTATTAGAGAGAGAGAGAGAGAGAGAGAGAGAGAGAGAGAGAGAGAGAGAGAGAGAGAGAGAGAGAGAGAGAGAGAGAGAGAGAGGAGAGGAGAGGAGAAAAAACTAAATAGAGAATAGCAAAAATAGAGAGATGGATTAGAAAGTGAAAAGAGAGGGTAGCTACAACTGAAAGCAGAGAGAGAGAGAGAGAGAGAGAGAGAGAGAGAGAGAGAGAGAGAGAGAGAGAGAGAGAGAGAGAGAGAGAGAGAGAGAGAGAGAGAGAGAGAGAGAGAGAGAGAGAGCAAAGAATAGAGAATAGAGAAATGTATAAAATATGGCTTTGATGGGCATGTAGAGTCATTTCTAATCAATCAGACTTTTACTATTGATCTAGAAATGCTAAATAATCTAGTTAACCATCTTCCAATCAAAGGTCTAGCTAAATTTCTCCATAGATATCTTAATAATTGATATGCTTTAAAAGAGTAAACCATGGTTTAGGATTCCTCCCTATTCTAAGAGAGAATAGAGAGAAACAGAAGTGGTAGATTTTCACATGTTCATCTCATGGTTGTATAAGCTAAGTATGGAAGAACGTGCTAACTTATGAATACATTAGGCGAGTCTTGAAGCAAGGCTCAAAAGGTGCTTAAGTTTTGTTACCATGTTTAAGAGAGGACTCCGTCTAAAGAGGCATTGCTTAAAATTTAATTAGACAAAGCCAACGTATAATAGGTAATGATATTCCATCAAAGCTGTCCATTTGTTGTCTCAAAGTGTCCTTTTGAATCAGTTTATTAAAGTATATGATAAATGGGATGGCTTTGATGGAATATCACCAGTTGTAGGTTGCAATTGTCCAATAGAAATTTCAAAATGTTTATTTTAAGTGAGTTTCAAAATGGCATGATAACGAAACATTAGCAATATTCGAGCCTTGCTTCAATACTCTTATCACCATATTTGGAGGCCGACATATTCCTTTCATACTTTGATAGGATTGGCATCGTTTTGGTTGAAAAATATTGTAGGATTGGGTACATTGACTAGTAGTAGATCATCGTAAATCCAAAAGGTGTGGTTGAAGTGCTTAAGGATATCAAATCAATTGGCTACTATGAGTTATTTGCAAAAGTTGTATTCAAAGAAATAATAAATACAGGTTACACTAAAGGGGAGAACATTTGAACCCCATTGGTATACCTCAACAATGTCTCTTGGTATGTCCACATAGTGTGATACAAGTGTTCTCAATAACCCAAGAATTGAGGGTGATGCATTCCTCTAGTGAAAACTTCTTTATTCAGATTAGTTCAAGAAGATTATTCATTGTCACAGGCGATGGCAAGGTGTGTAGAATTGGTATGTGCCCCATATGTGCAAAGGCATGGCACATGAGTTCCTTTTATTTCGATTAGTCCATTGCTGCCATGATGAGGTTGATAAATGTTTCAAAAGATGAGTCTACCATCCAAAATGATTGGATGTGACAACTTGAGAGGAGGTAGACCTTATCATTAAGTTGATATGCAAATATTTCTTTGCATGCTTTTAAAATGGCTACAATTTTTTGCGTGCACTCTGATACATTTGGTTGCATATTTTATCCATCTAAATCTAGATCTATGTGCCTTAAAGATTCCCATTAGGAAGAGAAGTTTTTCATAGAGATTAGATGCTACCTTAGCAACTTTGATTAGTCATGGAATATGTGTTTTCAAGTAGTCAAGTCCAAGTTGTGTATCTACAAAGTCCTCACCATTGAATCTGTTCTTAGCTAGATTTACAAGCAACTTTTTACAAAAGACAGATGGGTTATTTGATACTATATCAATACTAGTGACATAGAAATCTTTTAGTAGATTCAAGATGTCATTGGCATGTTGATTCATTGTAACCACATCTCACACTTCAAATGTAGTACTTAAAGAGTTTTTTTGTGATATAGTTTTCAAATTGTTGCATGTACTTAACTTCATCAAGTTTAAGTAGTGAGAGTAGATTCATAAACTCTTGAGTCAAAGCCCTAATGGCTTCTTCTATATTATAGGCCTAGATGGAATATGGTTAAGACCTTTTACAAGCTGATTTCTTAAAAATTCACTTGCCATAATATCTAAGTCAGTATTTCCCACATGGTCATAGTTGAGAAAGTAATATTTCCTAGAGTAATAGAAATGGCTACAATTACATGCATGATCAAGTGTTATATATGTTTCTCTAGATTCACAAAATTGAGATTTCAAAGATGGGAGGAATCTCTAGCCAAACATAACTCAATCCATTACATGCACTGGGAGAGGTTGATCTATCAAAAAGAAGAACTCCTTGAAGCATTTCCTTGGTGTTACTTTCTCAAGTAGTGAATTACAAAATGTAAGATGGATGATGGATGGGCTAGGGGGATTATATGAGGTTACATTCTACAACTTAAGTCAACCATGTGGTTGTACCATAGGCACTTGCATTTAGTCAAATAGTAGTTTCATAACAGTGGGGCCGTAGTCTTCTAAGAGCACTCCCTTTCTTTTTAGATTGTATGACATAGGCCTACTTGAAGCTTGCACAAAAAATGATGATGTGGAATAACATCCTCCAAAAGCTCTCGGGTGATATTGCTCATGTGGGTGCTATCTCTTGAAGGACCCCTTGATGCCCTAATAGAGGAATTGCTATTAGTCCACGTATAGCTTTGGATGGGTTGAAAGTTCTTTCAATGAGTTTGATAGCTTCTCCCTTCCTATTGTTAAAAAAGTTGGCACAGCTTTTGAAAATCATGAGATTCTTGGTAGCGATGATAACAAATTCTCTATAGTAGTCAAACACCAAGCTACCTTAATTGCTTCATGTGCTTAATTGCCATCCATTTGAAGAACTGTAGCATTGACCCATGGAGTGACTTAATGCCTGAATTGAATGTATCAATAATGTGCATCATGTACCAAAGACATGATCAAACTAGAGCGTTGTACTATTCTTGCGTTTTGAGTGGTGGCATGTGATCTCATAATAGAACACTTAATGGATGGAGGTAATTGCATACCCCATAGAGTGACTTCACTTCTGAATTTTCTTCATAAGGCCTTGGAGCCTTAACAACTATGCAAACCCCATGTGCGGATGCACATTTGCTAGATTCAAATGAAGCCATAGTGATAGGCCCATTTAATATCAATGTCTTAGAGAGAGAGAGAGAGGAAGTTGCTTTTAGTGTTAGAGAGGTAAATTTTCTCAACAACAATAGCTATGCCTTCTTCACATAGACAATGAAGCCACATATCCAATCCACGGTTCAAAGTGAGACCAAGGTTTGGAACATCCAAGAAAGAATTTAAATTGAATCAAGATTTCAACCATATGCATTGTATTGCCAATCTTTTTACAAGAGGTTAATTATAAAATTGTCACTCATGGTTAATCCAAGAGTTCCCTAGTGCATTATATTTGGTTACTAGAGAATGTTAGGGTGTGTGTGTGTGTGTGTGTGTGTGTGTGTATGCGAGGCACAAGAGTTAATTGCTTGCTTCTGTTACAACTCTCAAGGACATAGGCTCTCTTTGCTTCTTCATCTTTGTCTTCTTTTGTTGTTGCCCTATCCTCCATCCAATAGTTCATTGATGATCAACTCTTTTGTCATCTTGCTAACAAGCTTATCTTTAATGAGGATTGCAAACTAGAGACTGAAAGAGGATACTCATAGTGGGAAATGCCTAAGTTGGACTACTTGTTTGATGGTGAGTCACTCCACAATGGATCCCAACAACCTTTCAAAGTGTGAATGATGGACCTCTAGAGCTTAGTAGATGGGGCATGTTAGGTAAATATTAGCACTTTCGAGTCCGAGCCACCCAAAAGCCCATAATATGTCAGGTCTTTTACTCGATCACGATTCACCTTATAAGGCTTTGCCATTAAGGAGATTGAACAAAGTCAAACACTAGGACAGACTATTGAATTGTCATGATGCACCCTATGAAGTGGATTGTTTCCCCTTACCTCACGTATATACTTGGTATTGGTTGGAGTTTGGGTTTTAGAAAATAGATCAAATTACACCATGTGAATTTCACTCTTGCCACAAAGCATGTTAGTGGATCTCTATGTGTTTTGTGTGTGCATGAAACATTGGGTTTCGTGCCACTACAATGGCACTTTGATTGTCAGTAAACAAAGAAGCAAGCTGACAGATACATTAAGATCAACCAACAAATGTCTCAGCTATACACATTCAACTATGGTAGTGAAAGTTGCTTTGCTAAGCAAGGAGATGCAAGAAGAGCCAGGAAAGAAACAATTTCCACTCGTAGAGTCACTCATAGAGTGATATGAACTAAAATCACCAGCCCAATCTGAATCACTACAAGCATGTAGTTGCAATGGTCCCCCCTTGGGCATAAAGCAATTCAAGAGTCGTGTCAAACAAAATATGTATTCTAAAAACTGGTATTGGATCTCTTTATAGACTCACATAACCAAGGGTGGTGGGTAAATTAGAAAAACCCTCAACTCACTACCGGAGTACCCCTCTCCTATTCTCGAATTTGCCCAATGCCCCACTACAAAAACCATAAAATAGCTGACATATGCTTACTAGACACACCTGACGCTTCATACAAGACTCGAATAAAACCCACTAAAATGGTTTTGTAAACACTTCGGCAGTATGCAGAAGCAGCTCGGCTTACGTTTTCTTAATCCACGGTAAGCTTGGTTGCTTGTCTGGGTCGAAGCATTGCGCATATTGAAACTCCTCGTTCAGGTACTGATGGCTGACAGTGTATGATGCTAGGACACTGTAGGATTGGCCATATCTGCAGGCCTCCATCCTGCAGTTTCTCCAGTTCTTCTGGTCCGCAGCGCTACATACCTAAAAGTATTGGTTCGGTTCCCATCAAGAAGCAAAGCGAGTCCTGTGATCGTGGTCGTACAGGGCGTTGCGATGAGGAATTGTCTAAGGCGGAAACTACCTGGCAGCAAGATTCTCGTCAGCCATGGATTTCAGATGCAGTGCACCAGTCATCATCCAAATTTTCGAGACAGCAGCGCAGGAGCGTCTGCCCTGAGAGCCAGCAGCATTTTTGGAACTATGACAACTCAGAAAATGGTTGTGAAAGTGCAACCATCAGTGCGAGGTCTGGGACACGAAACTCAGGAGATTCTGACATTATGTCACATGGACTGGTTACTTCAATGAAGGGGAAGTGTCATGCCAATGATGCACAGTCCACTGCCTCATCAAGTGGATTGCCCAGGAAGTTGCGGAGTAATGATACTGGAGGTTCCTGCTCTGTCAAGAAGGATGAAGAGAACACTATGTTGAGGGAAAAAGCTACGGGTGTTATATCATCTGGTGAAGTTACGGAGAGATTTGTTGCAGGGGCACAAATAGCATCTGCAAAGACAGGGAATATCTCAGGTTTGAGCAAACAATCAACAGGCATCTATGGTACTGGTGTTCGGCTTTTCTCTCAAGCCGATGACTCCTATCTAAGAAATGATGACGATCCATCGGATGAGGATTTGAAAATTGAGGATTCAGACGAGGGTACATCTTTAGAAGATGAAATCAAGGGGGAAAGTAAATTTTCTCATAGAGCATATCCAGCTCAATTATCCACTTTTACTAAAGTAGAAGGGGCCAGTAGTACAGCCCAAGAGATTGCAAAAAACCATGCACTTCGGTACCTTGCTATGAGGTGCATGTTTCATTAACTCTTATCTATTTATCAGCTATCCTTTTCTGGGCTGCACCAATGAAGAGAGGCGCTCTAGTGAGCAATGCATGAATGCATATAAACTTTGTATATGCCAGTGCATACACCTTTTCTTTTTTGGGGGGCCATAAGGAAACACACTAATACTTCCCTCTTCCCTTGCAGACCTTATACAGCTTTTCAATTGAAGAAGAAGCTGCTAAGTCGGAATCTCTCTCAAGATCTTGTTGATTACGCATTGTCTGCAGTGCAGAGTTGGTATTTCTATGTCCTTGCCCATAGAAGTAAAGAGATAAGAATTGTAATTTCAATGGAATTGTACGGTGGCACAATCTATTTATAGGGAGTTTTCATGAGAAAGCAACTTTGCATTATTGGAAGTGCTTGAATTTGTGTAAGGGTGGCTATGTTTACCTGGCTGATCATGTAATCGTTTGATGATATTGAGGATCCTCTCATAGTTGATAATGACTTTGCTCTGGAAGTGATGCTTGTTCATAATGCATTCAATATGGTTTTTTGAAGAAGATTTACATGCAACACCGTCCTTAGCTGAATAACTATTTGAGGATAGATGAATATAGGCCTTAAATTGTTTATAGGCATGATAGAAAATTACTCAGGTTGTAGTTATTCGATTGACTATAGTTTTAGAGGTTGATAATGGCAATGGATGGTCAATATAAAATGTCATAGAAATGGAGTCCTTATGATGTTTTTATTAGATATGTCTGTGTTTAAGGTTCCTTCCTATCCCTCTTATCCTTCTTTTTAGACACATCACAATTCATTGTTCTCATTAACCAAGTATGCTTTAACTGATAAAACTCATTTTAACGAGTCCAACTATATCCCTTGGTCAATATTTGATGAGACACGTGCTTGATTCTTAGAACTTGTGGGACCTTGTCTAGGGGTTGGAACCCCAACCAGATCCGTGTCTAGTTCCACCAAAGGTTGTCTGCTTGTGGAAGGTCGGAAATACCTCCACTACAGTTGAGTTACGGTCTAGTTCTAGAATTTCACTCACAATTCCAACACTTTTGAGTGTTGGGAACACTTGACTGATTACTATGTGGCTATATAAACCTCGACCATGAGCTTCAAAATTTTAAAATCACTGATTGGGATGACCTTAAGGTTGAGTTGGCTAAGTATCGGTGACTTCTTGCTCAATTCTCCAATACAGGGGCTCCTAAATCCTCTGATAACCAAGTTAGTTTGTACTTGAATAAGCTGTCTAGAAAATACTTCACTTTTGTGCAACAGGTGATCTCACAACCTACCGCACCTAGCTTTACGAATTTGAGTGTCAGCTAGCTGTGTTACGCTTGCTTGGTCAACTAGTTTCATAGTGCATCATTTGTGGAGAGGGCTCTCATTATTTCTTCTCAAAATGAGTGACAAGGGCAAGGTAAGAAAACTCAAAATCAAGATCATAGTAGCAAAGAAATGAGTTTCTTTGAGTTTGAAACTTATGAAATGTTTTTTAAAGTAAGAAACATTTCTGATAGTAAAAATGTGGGTTTTTTTTGTGGGAGAGGGGACCCAAAAACATCAGTTCTCTGACAAAAACTACTGGGCGATGTTGAACATGATCATGATGATGAGTAATGATTCATGAGGACTCAAGATTATGGATGATAGAATTACTTTTATGGGATTTTGTTTAGTTATTGGACTTTACTAATCTAGTATCTAGATTCTATTCTTGTCTTGAGAGTTGATTATTATACGATACGACTTTAGTCTCATTTACAAGTTATTTATGATATATTATGATTTATTTTGGATTATGACATTTTGTTAGTTTATTTTGGAATGAGAATCATGATGTTGCAACTTGACTCAGTCCATATTATACATGAGCTATTTACATGTTTATTTATTTTGGAAGTCTAAAAAGGGAAAGGGTAAGTGTGTGGTCATCATTGCGTATATCAAGGTGGAGAAGTGGTTCTAGAAGGTGCAATGGATGCCCTAGGAATAGATGTGTAAAGTGTAATAGGTGAGCCACTAGTAGACCGATCAGCTAATCCTTCAGGAGCAGTAAAAGATATAAGTTGTTGAGGTTGTCTGCGTGCCACATGTCCAGTAGCCACTGGTGCAGATGGTGTAGCAACCAAAGGCGTAGCCCCACTTGACTGGCCAACTAGAGTGGAGGCAATCGTAGTAATCTACTATGGTTTTCTAAGTGGAAGACCTTGGGACTTGGCATGGCACTCCTTGTCCACATGACCTGACCTCTGGTAGTGTGTGCAAAATCTATTCTTCTTAGGAATTTACTGCTAAAGGGGTCGTGTGTCTTTGGTTCCGTCAGAGGAAGGGGTGCTATCCTTGTTTTGGCTTGCCTTCACATCTTGCAAATTCTTGTCATTGTTAGTTTTTCCTCCCGAAGAAGAGATGACCAATCCTCACATCTTAGAGTAAGGCTGTGTGGAGGCTTTCTTGTGGACTTGATTGTGTAGCCTTGGGTATTACAAGAACTAGCACTCGAACTCGTAGAAGGTCGGCAATCTAGGTAGTGAGATAATGTGCTAGATAAAATGAAAGTATTTGTATAGGCAACTTGAGAGAATGGAAATCTTTGCGTAGGAGTAACCCAAGGGATGTGTGACGATAGTCCATAAGTTGAGGATTGATATCTTTGCGTCTGAAAGGTCATGTGGAGGGGTTGTGAGTGTCCAGGGATAGTGAGGGGAATGCCTATCACAGTCGTCTCAGAGTGGATATGGTAAAGTGGAGGTATGGGAAAGATACAATGTTAAAGGGTGGCATTCCCCCTAATGATGTATCAAGAGGTGGAGTGAATGGAGGGTGGAGAATGAGAAATTGCTAGGAGCAGTGATTGAAGATCCAATCCCTAGAGTGCTTTGAGCGGAAGTGGAGTGTAATCTTAGGGTTTGGAAGAAAGATCTGAGTAGATTAGAATGTGGAGAAGATAATGGTGGGATGGAAGGGAGTTGAGAAGTGTGATTTACTTGCTCAAATAAGACAAATGGTAGAGATATACCGATGAAGGGTGTTTGCTTTGAGAGCCCCTTGTGTTAAAGTTAACATATTGAAAAACCATCCGGATCTTGCACAACAAAAGAAGAAACAAGAGAGGGTTTTGGCTCACACGACTCAAAAGGGTTATACGAATCTGACAAAAGGCCTGGCTGAGGAGATGGAGATGGATCACCGAACATGCCAAATGTCGTGGTTCCTCCTAGATTAGAGAGATGACCTGTCTCACCAATTGGTCTAGATGTAGTAGTAGCACTTGTTGGGGGGGGTGTAAATCGAATTGTACATGATGCGCAAGTACTCCTCAAACTCCTCATCTGTAGGATGACCAAAATGTGAAGAAGAAGATGGTAAAGGTGAAGGTGTATCTACCTCTTCCTCGAGCCCATAATACCTTCTTAGAGTCTCCAATGATAGAGAAGTCCGATAGGGCATTATGGGATCCCTAGAAAAAGGTGCATGAGACATTATGAGTCAGAATCTAGTCACATATGTGTCTTGCATAAAGACTAGCCTCCACAATCTATGCAAGATGCACTGGCTATGATACCATGTGAAGATATGCTAGGGTTTGCATTGAGGAAACACAACATGTACGACCAAGATTGAAACATTCTTTGAGTAGACAATCATGTCATTAAAGAAGATGCTCAAAAATCCCTTACGTGGCTAAAAGATGTGATCCATTATTGAATTAAAAGTGGTAGGAGCATTCGTAAGTCCAAAAGGCATAGCAAAAAACTCAAACTCAAAAGATGTCTTAGGCATATCCTCTAGTCTAATGCGTATTTGATGATACTCGCTTTTCAAATCTATACGGCTGAATATAGTTGCTTCTTGCAATCTTTCCGTAATATCATTGAATTGAGGGATTAGGATCCGATTCTTTATCGTGATTTTATTCAAAGTACGATAGTCAATGCAAATACGCCATGAACCATCTTTTTTTTTGCACCAAAAGCACTAGAGAGCAAAACTGTGAAGAGTTGGGCTGAATCAACCATTTTCCTAATAGCTCATTCACTTGGCTTATAATCTCTTGCTAGGTTGGACTGACCTTGTAGGGTGGCTAATTAGGTGGGCTACTTCCAAGGATAAGATCTATGCCATGATCTTCTGGCCTTTTAGGCGGTAGCTACCCTAAAAGTGATTGATAGAAGCAATTGGCATATATTTTTCGAAATGAAATGCGATACTTTTCTAACTTTGACATGTTTCCAACATTCTCATTATCAATCTAACTAAGTATGCTGAAAGGTGATTTTTCATTACTTTAGAAATAGCAAACAACTGATACAGTGGGGACAGATTTTTCCTTTCAACTTCACATCCAAAGTATGGGTCTTGTCCTTATGGTGAATAGTGATCACTTAGCATGTGAATCAATCATTGCATGCATATGATGACACCAAAGCATATCAAGCAAGACATCACAATCCTCAAGTGGAGCAATAAAGAACTCTTCGCTGTCCACATATCCTTGATTGTGCAAACGAGATTTCCAATGAGCGGTGTGATAGGCTTTGCATGGCCCTTGTATGCCATACAAACTTTCCCTAAAATTGGCCTTTGGAAGCCCAAAGGGTAGTAAACCACATTTTAGTAAACACTCAATTCAGCTTTAGAGTAAATTCAGCAAGAAAACTCCACACACAATTTGAGCTAGAGTGCTCTTGCACCACACATTGATACTTGTTGGTCTTAAAGCTTGGTATCTCTTTCGGCATTTTTTAAGATTACTGAAATACGCTCAAAATTGGTTACAAATGGGTTCACTGTTGGCCTTCAAGCAGTTGTAAAGTGTTCAAAACTGTGAATGAACACTTCAGTAAATCCTCAAAATGATAGCAAGGATTTGAATCCAATTTTATAGAGCATTTGTTGAGATAACTCTCTTGCATAGTCCCCATGCAGTCCCACACTGTTTCTCTCACAAATAAGGGGGGTTTCTTGTGATGAAATTGTGAGAATGTGACATTCTTTTTTTAGAAAGTGTACTAGGCTTGAGATCTTAAAGAAGAAGAAATAATCTCACTCTATAGTGCTTTCATAACCTGTTTTTTTAACATTTAGCTAAAAAACAACAGCATACCTTGTTATATATGGAGTTACGAGGCTGTCCAATGGAATCCCCATGCTAAGAGGAGAAAAGTTGGTTGTTGTTTATACACCATCTATGTTGTAAGCTCATTCCATGGCTGAAATCTGCAATTTTTTGCAACAAGAAAGAAAAGAGTGGCTGCCTCCAAACTTGGGTTTTTCCAAATGAGAGAGAAGAAGCCCCTAATAGCCAAGATAAGCTTTTCAAATGAGTAACTAGTTGCTCTTTAACCATATGATTTTTTTGATTAAGGGCTAATTAATGACTTAGTCATTAATTAATGACTTAGTCATTAATTATTAGTGAGTTGCTCATTGGGTGAAACTTTAGTTCAGGGCTTGCTTAATAACTTAAGTGCCTTAAGTGAGTTGCTATCGGGCGAAACTTTCAATGTAACTCGATTCTAAAGTGAAAACTTTCAATTTAATGAAAGTTTCACGTTGCACCTTGTTCTTTTAGCCTTGGCCATGTACCACATGGCCCGCACACTTATCCACCACATGTTTGAGTGTCAAATCCTTCATTGCCAATGCAATGTCACCATGCTAAGAGCTAGTGGTACCAGAATTAAACTTCATTCATAGTAACATGGGACGGGGAACGGGAACGGGGACAGGGAACGGGAACGGGGTTGGGTAAATGACCGTTCCGGGGACGGGGGAAGAAACGACAATTAAAAAGTAGTTTTTTTTAGTATTTTAAGATTACACTTAATCTACTCTAAGAGAGGAACATTTGAAGGACACATTTGCACCAAATAGAAGAAAATAGAGCATCATATTAGGAAATCCAAAAGACTCATGACCACTAGTCACTCAAAAGTCAAGAGCCAAGGCTCAAACTACACAAAACGCGACAAGAAAGTGTCAATTGAATTGCAAACCTCACAATCCAAGCCTGCCGCACACCCATTGAGAATCTTCAAGTGGAAGTACCCCGCATCAACTTGTCATGTTCAACTAAACCCAAGCCACCAGCACACATTAAGCCACCACAGCCATGAAGATCCATTCCTGAAGTGGCATCCAATATGGCCATGGACATAGGGAGGACTTGGCTACATGCATCCAAAGACAGGATTCAACTTTCACATTGTTTGCTAGAAGTTATGAATGTTTAGACCTAGGCCTACTTGACGCGAACTCATAGCAACCGAGGTATGTTCCTTTGCCGTGTTATTGGGAAGAATACAAATTTATTTTTATTAATACTTCCACCATTGCAAAAAAGATTATTGATAATGAAATTTTGCGAGAAAAGTCCGCAATCCAATGCTTGATCACATCCTATCACAAAAATAAAATTTCCATGCCATCACAAGAGCTTTCTGAACTCCAATGACTCATTGAATCTGAGTCCAATTTCTTACGCAAGTGGTATAATTTGCTTCACCCATACTTGGATAAGATTCTAATGGAGGAGGAACTCCACATGATAAATGTACATAGAAGATGGGAGGTAACACTAAAGCCAAAAATAAATACAAAATGTTAAAATGCCACATGACATAATGGCAAATGCTAAGTATGAGGGTAAATCGTAAGACTCAAGAGTCTAGAGTGCTCTAGAGAGTCGAGGGTCGAGACTAAGTAGTGGATTGGACAGTGGGATGAAGCGGAATCTCCACGGACTATGTGAAGTCCTCGACAACCTGTGGGTTCTCCTCACCTATGCCCTCAAGGTCCTCCAAAATCTCAACTGTGTGAAGTGGATCAACCTCTAGATCCTGTTGTGCTTGCTCCCATTCTGTGAATGAGTCTGCTTTCTTCACCATGCCTTTGCAAAGCGTTCGCAAAGACCAAATCATTGGCACGGTGCACTCCAAGGCGGTTCCTCTTCTTAGAGGCGATGTGGCTATACACTGACCAAAGTTGCTCCAAGCAACTGGAGCTACAACACTGTGAGAGAATGCGGATGGCAAATCGCTGCAACTTTGGACCATCTGCACCATAATCCTCCCACCAAAGTGTTGAGCCGATCTTGAAGCGATCCATATGTGCATTTGGTAATCCATAACTACCCCTCTTCTCACGATATAATTGCAATTGATCTCTGTTTTTGTGCCTGATACCTACGTCTGGCACTAGACGATCCAAGTTAATCCTGAAGCCATTGCTAACCTCTCTGTCCTTTTCCTGCTTGCAACCTTGAAATTCGGGATCCACCATGTAGGCTGCTGCATGGAGAGGGGAGTAGTAGGCATCCCACCTTGTCACACACATGGATTTGATCTCATCGTAGTCCTCATCAGGAACATAAACCTTGAGGCGCTCTATCATCCGATCCATGGCCTCATATACCTTGCCGATGCATGGCAACATGCCATCGACAATCCTCAAGAGGTCCATGATTGATTTGATCATGGTGTCAATGCGCTTTACACTTTCCCACCATGCCATGTCATTTGCTTGTGCTTTGCACTCTTGCCCCCTTGCTGTGGAAGCCTCTGGCATGCTAGAAAACTCATCATTAAGGAAGAGTCCTCGTAATGCCCCGCTACATGTGGACAAGCGGCCTAACATGAGAAAGTTGAAAGCAAACCATATCTTTGAATATTTGAGCAGAGAGAGGTTTGGCCTCTTGGTGAACTCATGGTGAATCCTCCCATGATTGAGGACAAAGGTGACAATTTTGTTGGCTTCATCCATGACAAGAGCTATCCATGGTAGGGCCCCAATGTCTTTGATGAGATTGTTAAGACAATGGGCCATGCAAAAAGAGACGGTGATGTGAGGATATGTGGCTTGAAGTATGTTCCCTGCTGCTCGATTTGCCGGTTCGCCATTTGCACAAATGGTCACCACATTCTTTGCTTCCATTGTTTCTAAAGTTGTTGCCCACTCCGGAGCAAGCACATCGGTGGACTTTCCGGAGCCGAAGGCGTCATGTGAGTCCATGAATAGACCGTTTGCGGGTGTCACTCCATCCATCCACCATAAGTGTGACACCATTATTGGCCCATAGCTCCTTCATATTTGGCGCAGCAGCCTCAACACTCCTCTTCTCCTTTTCGAGAAGGGTGGTGCGAAGGGTTTCCGAAGAGGGGGGAACATAGGAAGAACCAGATTCCCCAATCTTCGTAACCATGGCTCTAAAGTATGGAGACCTATTCAATGTTCATAAATCAAAGAGAGCATGTTAAGAATTAATACGATGATAAATAATAATGTTAAATGAACATAATAATTTATTATTTATCACTTGACACTAGATAGTAGAAACTCACCGAGCTGCACGAAAAGCAATGTGATCATGAAAGAAGAAACGAGCCACGGCCATGTCCGTCTCTTCTTTCAAGCGAGGATTTCAATTTTCCTTGAGGGTACTTTGGCGAGGATGAGAAGATGGGGTGGTCCATGCGGATGGGCCACATGCAAAAGGTGTCGATGGGAAGGTATGTGATGGCACACCTCTACCCAAGTTACCGCTAGCCTCCATAGGACATCCTCATGACCCCACCATGAGATTGGGATCAATGGCCACTTGTGGAGATCGCCTTGCCGCTTCGGCCACCTCATAGATTGCGAGCTTATCAAGAAGCTCTTGTCTTTTCTCTGAGGTCACCTTTGTGCAATATCTCATCTCATTCTCGGGTTCGCTCAAGAGATGAGCTCGCACCTTGTTGGCACCACCACTACATTTGTATCCACAAAGTTTGCATGTCCATGCTCTAGCACCGCCTCCTGAACCATACATAGGGCAATCGACCTCATCCCACCATGACCATTGATGTATCGCGGGTCTTCTCCTTTGAGTGGGGCCGGTGGTTTCTTCATGATTATCATTTTGTGAAGAGGTGGATGCCGTGGTAGATGTGGGTTGGTTTGTAGATGGGGAAGCCGATGAAGATGCCATAAATGATAGAAACTTTGAAAGTTTGATGAGAAGTAGCCTTTGAAGTTTGCCCTTGAGGCTTGACTCCTGGAGCCTTGAAAGTTGAGGCTTGAGCAATGAATTATGAGGCCCAAGGGAGGGAGAGTAGAGTCTAGACTCTAGAGACTTCAGAGGGAGAGAGAGTAGATAGTAGAGCAATGAGCATGTAGTATGTACTATAGACTATAGTACTAAGTAGTATAGTCTATGTACTATGTAGTATGTAGTAACAATGAACATGTAGCATAATACATGTACATTGTACAATGTATGTAGATAGTAGAGCTTAAGCCTTAGAGGGTAGCCTTGAGGCTTGAGGCCCAAGAGAGAGAGAGAGAGAGAGAGAGAGAGAGAGAGCTTGTACAATGTAGAGGGTAGCCTTGAGCCTTGAGGCTTGAGGCCCAAGGGAGGAGAGAGTGGAGACTTGAGACTTGAGAGGGAGAGGAAGAGCCTTGAGCACGCCGGTCTTCAACCTTGAGACTTGAGACTTGAGAGGGAGAGAAAGAGCCTTGAGAAGTCGAGACTCTTGGCCTTGGAGTGTGAGTGTAGCTTGAGAGTGGAGCATTATATAGGAAACATTGGCAAGAGCACGGCGGAAATGGCCGTTGGCAGCCAAACAGTCAAATTTTTTTTTTCAAAAATGGCCCAACGGCTCCCTGGGCCGTCTTTGACACACATGCGTTCCAGGAACGCGTCCCCGCTTGGCTCACCGGCGTCCCCACTCGGAGACGGGACGTCTGTCCGTTCCGGAATGTCCCCCTTGGTCCCATCCCTGGGACTGCATCCCCTTGTCCCACGCTGCCGTCCCCTCGGTCCCCTGTTACTATGCTTCATTTTAATTAAAAATCTTTGTGAAGTTTAATTAAATCATTAAGTTCATTTCTCATTTTGGTGATGTTCCCCATGGGTTTAATCTCATCCTCTTTGATGTTTAGACGGATTGCTATATTTGAAGAGATGGAGTTGGCTCGTGTTGCTTCGTTATCAAAGAAAATCAAAGTATATTGATCTTTGATTTTATCCTATGCTTTACATAACTTAGTAGCATCATCATTGGGCTGATCACTAAACAAACAACATTTGGTATCAAACTAAGTGATGTTTTGGGCTTCTTCCCCTTGGGATCTTCCTGATTTTCTGATTTTTTAGCTTGCTTCTTGTTGGGATAGTCCTTAGCTATGTGACCCTCCTATTGACAAACAAAGTATTTATCTGCAGCCATCGATTCCCTATGTTGTGTAAGTGATTTCCAGCCCTTTCTTTGCTGTTTAGACCTCTTTTTTGGCTGATTTTCAGATTTGCCCCTTTTCTCAAGCATCCGCTGTAGCAACAATCTCTATGAGCTGAGACATGCTAGAGAATGTATTTTATGCAAAATCCCTAATTCCTTTAGGCAGCCTATATACATACTTTTCCACTTGCTCATGAAGAGAAACCGGACGATAAGAAGTGACGGGCAGCAATGGATCCCAAAACTTCTTATTGTATTGCTCCAAATTTTTGTATTCCTTTGCATCTAGCTTATTCCAAGTTGTCATTATGTCCACCTTCAATAAAGTGGCTGCCTTCTGAATCTTAGAGAATTTGGTGAAGTGTCTCTCTAAATAGGCTGCATCAAACCACTGAATAAAAGTTGAAGCTTTCAATCTATCTTGTGTACCACCGAGGGACTCAAACTTCACCTCTTTTCCACCCTCATCATAGTCTTTTGCTGTCCCTTTGGGAGTCAAGTTGTTATACTCTGGTTGTTGCAAAAAGGGTGCATTTGTTGTATTTGCATCATGACCAATACCAAAGGAAGCATTTGCATGACTAACACTCATTCCTTGAGCCCCATAAGCATTCAGGTGCAGATGCACTACCAAACATGCCACTTTGTGCTCCAGGCATCAACCCAATGCTGCCATACATAAGGTTATGCATATTAGCAACCATACTTGAATACACATACCATAAGGAGGTGTAACATACATTCTTGTATGCGATCCCTATCCAACCATTGCATGGAAAATAGTATTGCCACCAAAGTATCCTGGCTGCCCCATCATTGTATGCATGCTCGGCTGTCCAAAATCCATTGGATTGGCACATGATGGCCTTGCATTTGCATGCCTTGCCCTGTTGGTACTGACAACTTTTCTTCATTAGTATCATTGGGAGCTTCATGAGAAGGCTTTAGCATTTTCTTTGGTGCATCATGCTGCCCCAGAGGTGTAGAAGATGACTTATTCTTCTTGCCCTTGTTGTCCTTCTTTGGAGCATTCAAAAATCGAGTGAATTGAGGATCCTTTGCCAACTCAGTAAAGAGATTTGCTGCTGCCCTCATTCGATTTTTGAATCGATTACCAAATTCCTCTTCCCCTTGTTGGTCATCAACATCATTTTGCCTTGAACACCTTGCATCTTGACCAACAACAACATTTTCAGCTTTGCTGTCCATCATGTGAGCCTTGTCCAAGATTAGGCATTGCATTTCCTTCTTCCCCATGTGAATGTCCATACTGAGAGGCATCATCAATACTTGATTCCATCTCACTATATGATGACATATTGTTGTAATTACTTAGCTAAGCACAAATTCATCACTAGCACAATGCTTTTGGCTTGCAATCAGGTGCCTTTGGTCCACCAAGGCAAGAGATTTGATGGTATTGTGGTAATGGAACCAAGAAACTGGCCTTCCTTCTTGGAGAGGGTGGTAAAACCTGATCAAGCACTCAATTACAACAATTAACAAATACAATAAATTGAAAATGCACACTTTCCCATTACATTCTTGGACATTGGATACCTTGCTGGCCTTAAAATTGGCGTTGCTTGTAGTATTTCTTTAATTTGAATTGCAACTGGAAATTTCTGTTGTAAATTAGGGTTTATTGCAGAAATTTCACAGCTGCCTACCAAATCTAGCTGAGAACTTTTTCAAATGGCTGAGATTTACTGAGATAATTAGAGAATGAGCTGAAAAAGGTGAGAGAATGCTGAGGAGAGAGAAATTTCCGAGTTTTCACGTGGGAAAACCCTTGACAATGATTGCTGCCCTATCAAAGACTGCCAGGATGCTGTCACCTCTATTGCCAGACTGCCTAGAAATGCAGTCTTGGGAAGCTCCAACCTGTTGTCGCCTATCTCTTGGAGAGCTTAGGCAGCTGTTGGGAATGGCTTCTTTCTAGTTTTAAAATTTGATCAGCATCTTCTCCTTTCTCTCTCTCTCACAGGCTGAATACACAAAATGAGCCTCTATAGCCCCAAAACAGCCTTCTCCCTCATTGCATGGATATTTTCGCCAAGCGATTTTACCATTTAATTAATTTTAAGAATTAATTATTTTGAAAATTATTTTCAGCCCTTCTGATCTTGCCTAAAATTAGATGTATCCATTCACAATTTAATTGGCTAGGCCATTTGAAACCTAAGTGTTCCCAAGCCTTAATTGACCCTCGGACAAGAATTAATTAATTAATTAATGCTTAGTCCCTAGTGTCACCTCTGACAGTTATTAGCCAATTAATTGTCATAGGGCCAAATTGATACCAATTGTCACTTAAAACCCAGTTAGCGTAACTTTTGACAACTTTTGCCTATGACACCCATTGCTTTCTTGGGGTCCTTGGCCTATTATCGTGAAATAACTGCCATGTGTATCATATATGTATTACAATATTGCACATTTGATTATTAAATTAATCAAATGTTTCTAGCTAAAGCAAAGCATCTCAAAAATTTCATGTCCTTATGATAGACATTCACTATCGCCCTTCATGGGGCGTTATACTTCTTTTTGATACTGGATGATTTTTCATGATACATGTGGGTGTACTCTCTTCATGGGTGCTTTTGGTGCATAACTAGACAGGTCGTTGGGTGGATTGTATGAAGAGTAATAGTGATGGTGAGTTTATCTCTCACGAGCGTACTAAGCTTCTATAGGAGCATAACATTTCTCACCAGCTTACCTCTACTAACTTGCCCTCTCAGAATAGAGTTGTAGAGCATAGGAACTGGACTATGATGAACATGACATGCTCTATGCTATTCATAGTGGAGCTTCTGGAGTCCCCTCCCTGTGGGGTGAGGTTGTTAACACTTTAATATACACTCTCAATTGGTGCCCACTTGATAGTGGTTGTCCCTTAGATGACTCCCTTCGAGGCATTTTTTGGCACTCGACCTGTTATTTCCCCACTTTTAAGTTTTTCATTGTCGTGCTTACACGTATACTTCTAATGAGACGATAGGAAAGCTTACTTTGGGAGCTGATCTCTAGATTTTTATTGGCTATTCCTTGGAGGAGAAATGCTATGGTTTACTTGATCCTTGGACAAGCAAGGTGATCGTTTAATGAGATATTGTTTTTGATGAGAGGGATATTATGTACTCCATTACATCAGCCTTGCAGTTGATTCCTCCACCTATCATGTTAGAGATAATGCCATTGAGCTGCGTTTGCTACTCCCTCTTACGCACCTGCAAAATCTTTAGTACCTAGATCTCGTTTGCGGACCTGCTACCTTGCTGGTACTAGCAGACCTTGCGGGATTTGGGGATCCTTCTACCATATTCCACTTTGGAGGGCCCTAGAAGATTTGCTTACTTGCACCTAGTGTATTACTTGCATTTGTCTTTACAACAGATTATATAGTGTATTCTGAACAAGAGGCTCTTGAGCATTCCCAATGGCATGAGGCCATGGAAAAGAAGCTTGAGAGCATTGACCAAAATGAGACTTGGACCTTGGTGGATTGTTTGTGGCACAAGAAAGTCATTGGGACCAAGTGGATCTTTAGGATTAAAAATGCCAATCTCCAAGCAAACCAAGGGGCAAATTGGTTTGGAGACTTGTTGATAGTTTTGACAACAAGAGGCACTTGGATTAGTGGAGGAGGTCAGAGGATTCAGTTGTACTTCATCCATTTGTAATAAAAGTGAAAGAAATACCGCAAGGGGTGCTAGTTTTGGGACCTACAAGTATCAATATCCAAGATTGTATGGTAAAGTGTGTATTTCAATTTTGTGAATTTGTTAATTGTTACAATTAAGTGCTTAATTAGGTTATTCACTACCCTATTCGAGAAGGAAGGCTGGTTTATGATCAGTTGATACTCAGTTTTTGATAGTTTATAGCTGGTTCCATGGACAATACCATGTTAGTAAATGCCTTTGACAGTTTCAACCATGGTTTTTGCTTAGAATACACTTTACTATGGTTCTGAAGTCAGAACAATCGGTAAACATGAGTTATGGATGTATCCAATGGGTCTCTAGCAATATTTCTGGACTAATTTTCAGTTTTATGTTATATATATGCTGGCTGGAAATTTTCAATAGGTTTGGGGCATATGGCACAGTTGAACAACAATGGCCAATGTTGTGACTGTGATGCCTTCTAGAAATTCTAGTGCAGTATGCTTTTCCTTTGGCATAATGCAATGTAATCGAGGAGGATTGCAGAGATTTCAAGGGGGTGGTTTGTTTCGAGGACGTGAAATTTTATTACTTTGCTTAGCATTTGATTAAAATTTAATCAAATGTACTAATGTGACTTGTACATGTGAGGTGCAAGTCAATTATTTCATAGTATGGAACCCAAGACTTCCAGATATGAGTTGGTGCCAAAGGCAAGAGTTGTAATAAGTTATGTCTGCTAGGTACTAGGTAGTACTTGGTATTAGATTTTGGCCTAGACCAATTTATTGGCCACTAATGTTGGTGGTGACATTAGAGACTAGGCATTGATTAATTAATCAATACCAGTCTAAGGGTGATTCATTGCTCAGAGATACTTGGAAGACAAATTGGCTAGCCGACTTATTGGTTGGTGGAATTATTCTTTTGGACACTAGAATAATTATTAAATTAATTTTTAGAATTAATACTTTGAAAATTATTTTAATAAGTTGGATAATGTTGGAAAATGAGATTAGAAGTCTGCCACTTGGCAAAATTACCCATGGGGTTGATGGAAGTCTATTCAAGCCATTGTGAGAGAGAAGGATGTTGTTAGAGAGCAAGTAGAGGTTGTTGATGTGATTTGTGTAAAGAAATACTCTGACACAGAAACACAAATAACAATCGTACGACAAAGCACAGACTGATAAAAAAACACAGTCAGGGTTAGGTTAACTCAGAGACAATGAACAAGAAAATAACTGAAGTGATATAACTGCGGAATATACAATGCTCATGCAGCAAACTCACTTTGTAGTGAATGAATACTAAACCTCGAACTCCTGTATCTCAAGGATTAGGGTAGGGGTAATGAGTTGGAGAGTGTGTCGTACTCCAAACGGATCTCGAATCGCAACAAGGTAGTCCTCGGATATTGAACACCAGCAAACGTAGTAGTGAGAAGTTGGATTTGATGCAAATAATAGTGAGGAGAGAGAAAGACTAAAAACGCAGGCAGAACAGCTTACAGGAGAGAGAAAATTGCCAAACGCAAGTAGAACAGCTTGTAGGAGGTGGGCTACAGCTGGAGGAGAGAGAAAACTACCAAACGCAAGCTATAGATGAAGTGCCAGGCAATACGGTAGGAGGTCTGTGCAGGAACAACAGTCGTTTGGTTGGGATCAGCTGGGATCAGCTCCAAACTGCGTGAAGAGGGCTGGAAATCAGGCACCAACTGATGTAGACAGCAATGGACAGCCTCTGCTGAGATGTCATTCGCGAACGGGGTGTGGGCAGCAAGCTGAAACACTTGAAATCTGCAAAAACGAGATTGTAGGCTGAATGGAGGGTAGCATATGTATTTTTCATAGTAACAGGGAACGGCTGTCCCAAGGCCCCAGAATGTGGGAACGCTGTCTCAAACGGATGGGCTGAATTGGGACGCCAAAATGGGGTGGGGACGTCCCTTGTCCCGTCCCATCCCCTACCTTGTCCCCTTATCACATTCCTTGTTAGGGGACGTTTTTGACATTTTCTTTTTGGGAGTGTGTGTCTTTTAGGGGGTGGTTTTTTTGCATGTTCTTTGGTAGTATACATTCATCCACACACACTATAACATGGGACCGGTTTTGGGGATAGGGATGGGAATAGGGACGGGCCCACGGGGACAAGACTAATAAATTGCCATCCCTTGTTACCATGAGAGGGGGCTCTAACATGGGGATGGCGAGAAGCTACAAAACGGGCATCTCCTATTACTATGCCCACACATCCATCCACCACATCATATGCATACATTTTCAAATGCTATTTATGCATGTCATTCCCTCCCGCGTCCCACCCCCTGTCCTCGTTCCTCGCTTTTAGCCGTTCCCCGTCCTCGACCCCGTGCTCGTCTCCGTTCTCGTCCCCCGTTCCATTTTACTATGGTATTTATAGAAAGTTTGGGCCTTTCCAAGTGGATTTGTGCTTATGAGACACAGAAACTCTCTAGGATCGGGTTTCTTTTAAATAAACAAGGTTTCTTCATTAATTAAGCAAGTTTTGGGGTTGTTTAAGTAAAGCTAATGCATTTTTAGCTCAACACCCCTTCTCAAGCCCAACAACGGTGCCACAAGAAAGATCTTTTACTCAAAGGCGTCCCACCCCAAAGCAAACAGAGCATTAGACAAAGGGTGCGCATCGACTGCCCAGTGACCTACTAAGTCTACAAAGGTGATGGTTATCTTACCAAGGGAGCCCAAGTGATCACTCGAGAGAGGACAGGGCATCGGACAAGGTGCACGTCGGTTGTCCAGTGGCCTACCAAGCCCTATAAAGGTGGATGGAATCAGCTATGGACTGTGTTTGTTAGTTTATTTGTTTTTTTTTTTTGAAAATTTGATAGATGTAGCATTTAGTGGGGGTTCAAATCAATTTTCGTCCTATTGAGTATCAGTGTCCCAAACGGGAGAATGATAAAGGATGTTCAGATCCAAGACGTTCACAAAACAAGGATACTATCCCTATCATTACTGGGTGTCAGTGAACAAGGAAAATGGTTGTGGGTATAGCAAATATGTGAAGCAAGCAAGCAAGCTAAGGAAAAAAAAACTGCCTTGGAGACTGCCATGGGAAATGCCACAAATATGGTGGATCCAGAGTCGACCACTCCAAAAGACCGAAAAGGGATAAATATGCACAGATGCATGTTTACATGAATAGAATGCTAATGCATGGGGTAATGCAAAGGGTGATGCAAGATGCCATGCTCATGCAAGATGCAATGCAATGGTGCCACTTGGACAGTGCCCTCGCAAGGGAATTGTTCACTTGCCCAAGCGCCCTTTTACAATCATATCATCCTGACAGTGCATATAAAGTTGCAAATGTCCATAATACAATACAGAAAAATAAATGAATGAATGTCTAAAAAACTGTAAGCATTATCACTATCACTATCAAGAGTAGAAGCCGCTTCGTCTCAAACTGGAAGGGAAAGCAAGAGGGAAACACCCTCTCCCTATCAAGCTGAAGAAGTAGGGGAGGGTGTATCCAGGTATTGAAGAACCAGCCGGTTAACCGCGTTGGTCAAAATATCTGTAAAATTGTCGGATGTGGGTATAAACTCTAGGCGGATAGTGCGTAGCTCAACCTGCTCCTTGGAAAAGTGGAAGTGGACTCCCACATGCCGCGTTCATGGTGTAATGATCGGATTGCCCAGAAGGGCAATGGCACTCTAGTTGTTGCAATAGACAATGGTGGGAGAGTTGCATGGGAAATGAAGTGCCGCCAGTAAACTCCTCAGGTAGATGGCCTCAGTGGTGCCATCGAATAGAGCCTAGTACTCAGCCTCGGCTGTGGAAGCTGCCACCGTCTCCTGCTTACGGCTTGACCAAGAAATGGGAGCTGTGCCCAAGGTAAAGAAGTAGCTGCCATGAGAACGCCGGGTGTCGGGATCTCCTGCCCAATTAGATCAGTGTACCCCTGCAAGCATAAACCAGAACCATATGTCAAGCCATAAGAATAAGTACACCGTAAATAATGCAACACACGAAGACATGCAATCCAATGTGACATCCTAGGTGTTGTGAAATACTGACTGAGTATGCTATCCGAGTTAGCTAAATCTAGCCTAGTATGAATTAACCAAAGAAGTTTTCCTACAATAGAGCGATAGGTATGTGCATCGAAGGGCTGTTCTAGGGTATCCTTCCATAAGTGGACAGTAGGATCAAGAGGCATGGCCACTGGCCGTGTCTGATATGAAGTGTGTTGTTCCACTAGCTAAAGTGCGTACTTCTGTTGTGACATAAAAATGCATCCCCTAGAATGAACTATCTCCATCCCTAAAAGTCATCTCAAAAGTACCACTAAGCTTGGGCTTAATGTCTGCTAGGGCAGCAGAATCTGAGTCTGTGATGAGTAAGTCGTCAATGTATAGCAGGATATAGTTGACCCCCTTTGTAGTAGATTGAACATATAAGTTCGAGTCATAAGGGGTAGAATGGTATCCATGAGTCCGTGAGAACTCATCCATCCTATGAAACCAAGATCGCGGTGCTTGTTTCAACCCATAAAGAGCTTTTTGTAAGCGGAATACCTTATCCCTCAAGTTCCTTGAAGGAAAGCTCGGTGGCTGCTCCACATAGACTTCCTCCTCCAAATAACCATTTAGGAATGCACTCTTGACATCCATCTGATATATCAGCCAACCGTGGTGAGCAGCTAGCGCGAGAAGCAATTGGAAAGATGTCAACCGCATAGTAGGAGCAAAGATCTCTTCATAATTAATGCCATGCTTCTGTCGAAACCCTTGCACAACAAGGCGAGCCTTGTACTTATCTAAAGTCCTATCAACTTTTAGCTTGGTCCTGAAAATCCACTTTGTCTTGATGACTTTCTTGTGGCTTGGACGATCCACTAATGTCCAAGTCTCATTTCGGTCAATACTCTCTAGCTCCTTCTCCATGGCCTCTCGCCATTGAGGGTGTTGAAGAGCCTCCTGCCATGTATCCAACTCAGAATGCGCTATGCAATCGGCTGTAAATAAAGATGCAAATGAAGTTTGAGGAGCAAACCGGGCAGATCTTCTAGGTCTCTCCGGTGGTAGGATCTGCGGATCTCGCATGGTCTGTTGGTACCAATGAGGTAACGGGTCTCGCGAAGGGAGCTTGGGAGATGAAGAATGTGCAGGAATGTTAGGAACAAGAAGTAGACCAGGCTCAGGAGGCACGATCTCCGATGATGTGGAAGGAGGAATAGGATCGGAATCCGGTGCAGAGGATTGCACGATATCCCTCTTGTCAAAACCGATGTCCCTCTTAACGATCACCTTGTTTGTCTGAGGATCAAATAGACGATAGGCTTTCGCTTCATAGAAATATCCGACAAAAATAAGGAGATTAGCTTGGGGAGTGAGCTTTCCTATCTTATCATTAGGCGGTGTGCGTAGACACGACACTCAAAGACTCTGAAGTGGAAAATGACAAACCGAGAGTCCAAAAATGCCTCATACGGGGTCTTTTGAAGAAGAGCTGCAGTCGGTCACAGGTTGAGGATGTACGCCGAAGTGTGATCCAAAGGCGCTCAGAAAGCTTGGCTGTGAACAACATAGAGCGCGCCATTTCCATGATTGTCCGGTTCCTATGCTCTACGACTCCATTCTAAGAGGGGGAGTTAGTAGAGGTGAGCTGGCGAGAGATGCCATGCTTTAGTAGAAACTCGGAAAACTCGTGGGAGATAAACTCACCACCGCTATTACTCCTCATGCAACCAACACGACGTCTAGTTTGGTTATGAAACGACAGCACCCAAGTAGAAAAATATGTGAAAGCATTGGACTTATGCTTGAGGAAGTATACCCACATATATCGAGAATGATCATCCACTATAAAAAAGAAGTACAACGCGCCATTCAAGACGACAATGGATGTCGGCCTGCAAAGATCAACATGAATCGGTCTAAGAGACTCCTTAGCACGATGTGTGGAATACTGAGGGAATGGGATACAGTGCTGCTTTCCGAGCTGACAAGCTTTACAGACATCGCGAGCTAGTTTTAGATGGGGAAGGTCCTCAACCAGTTGATGGTGGGATAACTCATACAGAGAGTCATAACCAATATGTCCTAAGTGAAAGTGCCAAAGATGCTCATTATTCGTAGGCTCTCGAGATGTGGTTAATGCTTGGAAGTTGTGGAACACGGAGCCCTTGGTTGTCGGCTCGGTCAGAAAGTGAGTCATGTGGTAAAGGCCATTAGGCTTTGCCTCGCCGCGAGTAATAACTAAATTAGTTTGAGAGTCAAGGATCTCGACTGTGGTTGCTATAAAGAAAACTGCTCACCCCAACTGGCAAACTTGTTGAACAGATAACAAGTTCACCCCAAGCTGGGGTCATGGTATACATTGTCTAGCGAAGCCGGATACGGACCCTTGTTAGTGGCAAAACTGAGGCTACCTTGAGTCTGAATCTTGACCGAGGAGTTGTTTCCTACGTGAATCTGCTCGGCTACAAGGGATCAGGAACGGAAAATGTCGGCTATAGGAGTCATATGATGTGTAGCTTCACTGTCCACAATCCAAACAGGAGCTAAAGTGCTCGGCTGTGACGAGTGGGCCTCTGCGGCAACCTCGTCGAGAGGGAACTCATAGATGTGGACGAGACTCGCATCTGATGTCTCTATGGAGATGATGTGGGCCTCTGTAGACCAGTCAGACAATCCCTCGAGAGTTGAGAATGTTGTCGACTGAGGTGACTGAGCGGTGGTAGTATGAGTCTGATCTTTAAACTGCCCCTTGCCATCACCTTGCCTCCCTTGCTGGGGGTGCACGACTGAGGGGTTGGGGTCTGAGACTTAGATTTGGGTGCTGTGCCTCTGGCCTTTGAGCGACACTCGTCGTCAAAATGACCAACCTTTTGACAATGTTGACAATACCTATTTTTTAAAGGTACATTCTGCCACCCTTGTTTGAGTAGTGATTGGAAGTTTCCTTGGGATTCTCGGATTGATTTTGTTTTTGATTTTGAGTGGATGTTTGATTTAGTTTGCCCTTCCCTTATTGCCCCTTCTGAGAATGAGCAACAAGAGCCCTCTCTGAGAAAGAATTCATATGAAATTGATCTAACAACCGTGCGTAACGCAACAACTGACACTTAAATTCATAGAAAGTAGGCATGGTAGGCTTTGAAACTATACCTTCCACAAAATTGAAGTATTTTCTGAAAAGTTTGTTAAGAAACAATGTGACTTGATCGTCAAAGGACTTGGGAGTCGCTGCAGTGGAGAATTCGGCAAGAAGTTGCCGATACTCGGCCAACTTGACTTTCAAGTCATCCCGGTCAGTGATTTTAAAAGTTGGAGCTCATGGTCAAGATTTATACGATGGGTTCAATCCTGAGCTGCATAGTGGTCAGTCAAATGTGCCGACCGTTCTGAGGCTAAGTCAAAATGCTGAAGTCGAGCCTGAAACTCATGCAATAAGCCCTGTATCGGCTCGATAATAGCGGAGGCATTCCTAGCCTTCCATGAGCAGACAACCTCGTATGGAACAAGTGCGGGATCAGGTTTGGGGTTCCAACCCCTACACAAGATTCCATAGGTTCTGGGAGTCAATGACATGTCTCATCAAGTTTGACCAAGTAGCAAAGTTTGACTCGTTAAAACGAGTCTTATCATTGAAAGCATGCTTGGTAGAAGATGAGACGGAACCATGAGGTGTCGGGAAAATGGGATAAGATGGAGGTGGAGGGTAAGATAGTGGTGGTGGGTGTGTCTGATAGGAAGAATGAGGAGAAAAAGGTGGGTAGGTAGAAATAAGCTGGGAGTGTCCAATGAGTGCCGATTGATATGGAGCCACTAGAACATGAATGTTTTCATAAGGTGCTGATGGAGGTGGAGGCATTGGGATATGAAAGCCTTGTCCAAAGCTTGGCTAGGGCATAGGCAGAATGACCAAGAGGTCCACTAGGTAATGCTATAGAGGCAAGTTGTGGTACCAACTGATCCACACTTGGGAGAGATTGGGGGGGATACTCAAGCTGCAATGATCCCGAAAGTGTGTGAGAAGTAGGTGGAACACCACCTGGTAGAGAAAAGGATGAGGTCTTAAAGGCGGTGCCTATGATTCCATAACTCCCGGTGTGGTGTGATGTGCAATATGAGGTGTTTGATAGGGGAATGTAAATTGTGTGAAGAGAAGTGGGGAAGCAGCGGAAGAATGTGGTGCGATGGGTGGGATTTTAATTTGTGGTGCGAAAGGTGTAGATGCATTTTGTTCATTTTTACCATTTAATAATTGAAAATAAAATGATGATGATGATGATGCACCATGCAATGTAGAAATAGGAACACCAAATTCATTCTGATTTTGAGAAGTAAACTGAAAGAAGGAAGGGTAGAAGAGGAGGTACCTGGCCTTTTCTTATAATCCCCGCGACGTGTGTTAACATACAAGAATTGGTCCTCAAGAGAACCTTTTCCATAGTCAACGGATTATACTCTATCTTCCTCATGATTTCTACCAGTATATTGCAAAGTAGAAGAAGTAAAAGATGAAGGAACAAAAGACGAATCTAAAGTACCTTGCACCGGAGTGGATGGAAGAGGATGAAAGAATGGAACATACTCTAGATCTCTTTCTCCAACAAGGGGGCCTATCCTCGAGAGAGGTCTTGACAGTCCTGCAATATCATCAGATTTATGCGCAACATTTGAAGAGAGAAATTCATGCATATCTTCATTGAGTAGCTTCTTTTGAAGGGCAATCCTTCGATCAAGCTCCTCAATCTTCTTTCATCTCAAGTCCATGATCACATGATATTCTTTAGTGGAAAGCTTGTATAGTCTTTCTTCCGTGTTGTCAGAAGTGTCTTCCACCATGTTAGAACTTTGTGGAGCAAGCTGTTCTGCCCACTCTTGCTCGGTTCTTGGCATATGTTGTTTTGGAGACTAAATTAATGTTGATGTGTTCAAAGTCATTTGAATCTACTATTGTTCTTGTTTCTTGCGGATAGCTTTCAGATCAAAGGCCTAGGTTTCTGAGAGAGTACTAAGCTCTAATACCATGTAAAGAAATACTCTGACATAGAAACACAAATAACAATTGTACGACAAAGCACGGATTGATAAAAGAACAGATTTAAGGGTAGGGTAACTCAGAGAGTATCAGAATGGAACATACTGCAGATCTCTTTCTTCAACAGGGGGGCCCATCCTTGAGGAGGTCTCGACGGTCCTACCATATCATCAGATTTATGTGCAACATCTGAAGAGAGAAATTCATGCATATTGTTACCAGGTGGTGATACTTTTGACAATTGCTTTCCTTATTTACTTATATAAATATTTTATTTTTCTTTTCTTTAGTTGCTGTTGCTTTTTACCCCCAGAATTCTCTTGGATTAAGCCGGGATCTTTGCATGACTTGAAGAGGCAGCCATTGGGACAAATTGGGCTAATGGTTTGTTTGAGCCTTGGGACTGGTTCCATATTGAATGGGCATTGAAGAGAAGAATGCCAGTGGTTTGGGACTGTGTGCTTAGCCACAGGAGAAGGTGCAGGACAATGAGCCTGACCAAGACAGAAGATGCACATGTGAGAATGATCATGGAATAAAAGTCACTGTAACTGAGCCACATTATACTTTTTGATGTTGGTGCAATGATAAAAGTTACTCAGAACAACTTGAGGAATGCAAGTGTCAACATCCCTAAAATTTAGGGAGTTACTATTTTTTGGACCCCAGAATCTATTCACATCATTATCTTTGTTTTTGCACAAGGATTAATTCTTTGGTCTGTGCCGAGGTCAAAATTTCCATCGATCATGGAGAATTTTAGATCGGAAGTTTTAAACGGGAAAATTGTTACATGTATGCAATGTGGCACAAATTCCACAGAGAGAGAGAGAGAGAGAGAGAGAGAGAGAGAGAGAGAGAGAGAGACATAAAAAAAAACGTAATAGGCATGAGGGGCAAATCTGAGAATGAAGTTTTGAGGAGTTGAGGGCAGATTGCTGCAGTTTCATCAGCTATGGAGAGTACTTCTTCGTCTCTGACTCATATACGGAGGTAGAGCTTGCTCCCTTTGGTCAACTCTCTCTCTATTCTCAAAGGAAATGCTCTGCATGATGGGCTGATTCCATCGAAGGGTTTTTCATCTCTGATTTAGTGCTGTTTGTGGGACTCTTTTAATGCTGGAATGATGCTTTCCTAAAAGGGATGTTCTGCACATGCTGGACAATAAGAACAACGAATTTAGAGATCTGCAGAGTGTAATTTTGCACACGAATCATTGAGTTTTGGTCACAGAAAATGCTTTCCTAAAAGGGATGTTGTTCTGGACATGCTGGACCGTAAGAATAGTGAATTCAGAGATCTGGACAGTAAGAATAGTGAATTCAGAGGTCTGCAAATTGTAATTCTGCACATGAATAGAAAATGCTTTCCAAAAAGGGATGTTGTTTTGCACATGTTGGACAGTAATAACAGTGAATTCGGAGATGTGCAGATTGTAATTCTGCACACGAATCATTGAATTTTGGTCACAGAAAATGCTTTCCTAAAAGGGATGTTGTTTTGGACATGCTGGGCAGTAAGAACAGTGAATTCAGAGATCTGCAAACTGTCCTTATGCAGATGGGATGTTGATCTGGCCATGCTGAACTGTCCTTATGGGATGTTGATCTGGTCATGCTAAACTGTCCTTATGTAGATGGGATTTACTCAGAAAAGATGAAAACCGAATGTTCACATGTTATGTATTTTGGAACTTTTCATTTTTGTAATTTTCCATCTTTTAATTGATAAAGAAATACCGAGAGGGGCGACGGTCTTTGGGGCCAATTCGGTGATGAGCGAGGGAGTGAGGTCTCTGTTTGTGTTTGTGTGAGAAAAGACCAGGTATTAATTGAAGGAACTACCGCTTTATGAGAGTCATAGGACGGTTTCATGGTTCCATCCCCGGGATTTGAATTCTTTTCTGTAAGAATTTAAGCTCGGACAGTTTTGGGTGAAAAGGCCATACACACAGGTTTTATAGAGATTACAGGACTAGAGAGATGACAGACATGGATAAAGGCAAAGGAAAACTCCCTCATGAAGAAGAGAGTTCTTCTCTTGCTCATATACACCGAAGAGAGTATTGGTACACAGTTGTCAGCACCTTCTAGAATCGACATTGAACCACAGGATGAGGAGCAAGAACATGAGGACTTGTTTATGGCACATCTTCTCAGTATGGTTGGCTCTTTCCAACTTGTAAAGAATCCTCGAATGCAAAAATTTTTGAAGTCATATAATGAGGATTCTCAGGCTGAGTCATCACACCATACCATGGAGCGCTCAAAAAGGCAAACCTCTAAAGTGCGTGAGCATGTGGAAAAGACACCAAACATGGAGACAAGTCCAATGCAACAAGAAGCACAAGCACAGGATTAGGGAGTGAATGGTCAAGGCAGTTATGCACAAGTGGCAGAGCAAACTTTTCCTCCTCAGTTTGCTACTTATCTTGGTTACTTTGGTGGTGGGTCAGTTTTTCAAGCAATGGCTGGATTACCCACTGGTTATCAGGGATACTTGCCCAGAGGGCCACCAAGAATTATGCCTATTGAGGCAGTGAACCCACTTTATGCTAATATTGGTCTACAGTTCGGTTATCAGACTTTGCAGAGTCCTTATTTGATGCCTGGAGTACAAAATGCAGCGGCTGGTTTTTTTGGGCCTAGTGGGCATATGGCAGCTAAGACAGGTGAAATGAATGCTGATAATGCGCCTAAGGGATTCCCCTTTTTACGGCCACTTGTCTATAACAACCTGACACCAAAAAGTGCAAAGCCTAAAGACTATAAAGAGGGTGGTCAGGCAATAAAGTTTGAAACCTTCAGTGGTATGCAAGATAAGCTGAAAGCTTTGATATTTATACAGCAGTTTGATGCAGCCTACACTTGAGGGAATTTTATTGAGACTTCTAAGGTGCGCAAGGCTGCAACTTTTTTGAAAGGTAATGCTTTGCAGTGGTAGAACATATTGTTGATGCAAGGACATGCACCTGCCACTTGGGTCCATTTTAAACAGTTGTTTGCAGTCTCATGGTTAACTAACACGTTTGAAGTAGATTTCATGACTGTATGGCATAACTTGGACGCAGCAAATTGTGCGGATTTAGAAGAGTACAATAAGAAATTTGGGAAGCACTTTTACCCGTGAGTTCTTACAAGACAGTGCCCTTGTCAGAACAAATTGAAAAGTACTGCTGCGGTTTGCCGGAAGCCATCAGGGATTATTGTACCAAGACTAGGGTTACAAATATGGTACAGTTAATTGAAAATGATGGTGTGGCAAATGCATTGTTGAAAGGAAAAGCTGACAGCTTTAAAGGAACTGAAAAGAAGGATTCTCAGTTTAAGCAGGATCCTGGCAAGAAGAAGAAGCAATTTCCAGAAAGGACCAGCTTTACAAAGAAGTCTTTTTGGAAGAAAAGATTTCAGCAGCAACCTCAGACTTCTTTTAAACAAGGAAAAGGACAAAAGAGGCCACTTTTTGGCAATTCATTTGAAGAAAGAAAGGCTTTAATGATGGTTGGGAAATGTTTTATATGTGAACAAAAAGGCCATATTGCTTCTAAGTGCCCACAACAATCTTCTAAAGATGCGGAGGATAAAGATGCGCCAAGTAAAAAGAAGCCCAACATTGGCTTAGTGCCTGATATGGTGGGAGATCAATGAGATGATGATGCTACAGAATTGTGCAGAGCTTGGGGAAAGATCAAAGATTCCACAGTGCTTATTTTCTTTGATCCTGGAGCTCGTGCAAACTTTATCTCACCGACATTGGTAGCTAAGCTGGGTATACGTCCCGAGGAAATGGGACCAGTTGGACAAGCTGATTTGGCATGCCCAAGACATATTGAACTTGTCACCCCCATTCTTGGCAAATTCCGTATGCACATTCAGAGCTATGCGGACACAGAGGAGTTCCATATTATGCCTTTAGAGGGCTGTGATGTTATTGGGTATTCCATGGTGCCGCAGGAAGCATGCTATCTTGGATACTTACAACAGAATGATTACTCTTGTACGTAAGGCCAAGACTCATGTGTTAGATGTGAAGCTTAAAGGAGAGCTATCCCAGTTGTTTTTGCTTTTGCAATTCCTTCTGTAATGAAAAATCATATTTCTGCGTATTTGGTTTTTGCAAAGCAAGTTAATGAAGTTGACAGTAATGTGTTTGTACTAGATGAAAGTAGAAGGGATTTCTTGGATAAATTCAGTGATTGTTTCTCAGATTCGTTACCAGGAGAGTTACCCTCTGAGAGGCTTGAAGATCATACCATAGATCTTATTCCAGGGACTAGTCCGCCCAATAGGCCACCGTATAGGGTTAGTGCAGCGCAACAAAAAGAGATTATGACACAGGTTAATGAGCTTTTAGAGAAGGGACTAATTCAGCCCAGCAGTTCTCCGTTTTGTTCACCTGTGTTGCTAGTTCAGAAAAAGGATGGCTCTTGGCGAATGTGTATTGACTACAGAGCCTTGAACAAGAACACGATCAAGAATAGGTTTCCGATTCCGAGGATAGATGACATTCTTGATCGATTACAGGGAGCAACAATGTTTAGCATGATAGATTTGAAAAGTGGATACCATCATATTAGAATCAAGCTAGAGGATATCCATAAGACTGCTTTTAGAACGACATTTGGTCTCTATGAATTTTTAGTTATACCGTTTGGATCTATGAATAGTTGATCGATGGCTAACATCATGATCATTATGTGTTTAAAGAAGGCTTTATCATGATGCATGGAAGACTATGCGTTACAAAACAACTAAGGCCAAAAGTTTTATTAGAAAGTCATGCTCCACCGTATGCAAGACATTGTGGTATTGATGCGTATGTCAGATCGTGGTATTGATGCATATGTAGGACTTTCTTCTATTGGCCAGCCTTGAGATCTAATGTTGATGCATATGTCAGATCTTGCTTTGTATGCCAAAAGGTCAAATTTGATAGACAGAAGACACCGGGTTATTGCAACCACTGCCTATTCCAGAAAGGCCATGGGAAAGTATTGCCATGGATTTCATTTTTGATCTTCCAAGAACTTCTTCAAGGAATGAGAATCTAGACTATCATTTGCAGATTCAGCAAATAGGCACATTTCATCCCTGTAAGGAAAAAGGTTAAGTCAGAACACATGGTAAATATATTTATGCATAATATCTTCAAATACCATGGAATGCCACAGTCAATTGTCAGTGATAGAGACCCAAGAATGACTAGCTTGTTTTGGAAAGCATTGTCAAAATCGAGGGGCAATGGGCCCGAATTGCTTGCTGATTGTTTGTAGAGCAAGGGGCATTTGGATCAACAAAGGAGATTGTGGAATCTCAGCTTGTACTCAATCCATTAGCAATTCAAGTTAAAGAAACCACAAAGGGTGCCATTTTTGGGGCCAGTAGGGTATCCAATGTCCAAGATTGTTAAGGTAAAGTGTGTATTTCAATTTATGCTCTTTAATTAATTGGTGTAATTAAGTGCATGATCAGGTTTTACCGTCCTATCTGAGAAGGAAGGTTGGTTTTAGGACTCCTCTTGATTTGCTTCTTAAGAATACATCAGCAAGGATCTTTGCAAACAGCAGCAAATTGCGTCTCTATTTAGTGTAGTTATAGAACAGTTCTATTTGACAAATTTCAAGTTCACCATTGATGTGGTCAAAGATGTTAGTGTGGATCATTTTTCCTAAGGCTTTTTTGAGTCCCAACAAATGTACAATTTTTCTAAGGCAACCATCAAACATTTGTTAGATCCTACTCTCAGTAGTAGTAGGATTGTGTGGATTCCTAGTGGCAACAAGGATACTAGGGATGTATGTTGGGCTAAAGCCTAGATCTATGTATCTGTGCTCAGACCTTGGAACTCTACGTTGAAAAATACCAATATTCAAAATGGTGCTATCATAGTTGAATTGTTTGCCTTTGCAACATCGTAGATATGATATATGAGTTCGTTGGATAGAGATGTCATAGGATGCCCTACAAGCTCTCCCCTCAGTCTCTTTCTAGGGTCTTTCTAGGGCTGATGCCTACTAGCTTTGTGCTTGCTCCAACATCCGTGTGTCTTTCTTCATGTTTATTTGAGGTTTTTGGGATACTAGTGGCCTTCTACTTTTCAAAAGGTATGAGCCATGGTCTAAGATGCCTTTTCTCCTTTTCAAAAGGTACGAGGCATGGTCTAAGACACGTTTTCTCCAACCCTTGATCCCCTTTATCAAATAAGGAGCTTGATCTTGCCCTGCATCCCTCTATCTCAACGATTTAGCTAAAACATGACTATCTCAAATTTAGACATGGGTACTGTTTAGAGCATTTAACTTGGAGGTCTCTGATTTTGTCCTATAGAGTTTGTCATGCTTACCTCAAACAGTTCATGGTAGTGTACTGTGTCATTCCCTAGTGTGTTGCAACATTATCCAACATTACAGCTTGTGAGACCACAATTTTGAGTTTCTTTCCTCTCATTTATTTTGAGATTTTTTGGTTAAATTAAAGGACAAGGTTTTTGTTTACTTTGAGCAAGCATTAGGGCAGACTTTTTGTTTGTTTGGATTAAGTTATCGTCTCTTTTTTTTCCTTTTTCTGTTTGTTTTGTATTTTGTGTGTGTGTGGGTGTGTCTATATATATCTATACATATATTGGGGGGGAGGCTGGGTGGGGCAATAGGGGGTTACCTTCTAAAGCTTGTTGCAGTGCCAAATGTAAAGTGTTTTGAAAATGTTGCCACTTGCTACTTACCTTTTGTTCTCCACTTCTATGCTTGCTGATTGTTGTTTTGAACAGTGGATTGCAGAGTGATTTAGCATACGCAGAGACATTTGCACGCTCGAGATGGACCCATTCAAGTTGGGGACCGCAACGGATTAGGCTGGTAGTAAACCCAACCTGGCTCTTTTTTATCAAATTCTAAAAATTATTTAGAGGCCTGACAGTTTTTAGCTTGTGATGAAGCTTGTAAGCACTCTTAATAAACAAGCTGGATTAGAAAAAGGTTGTTTTTCTGAACTAGTCTTAAAATTGATGTACCAAAACTTGAAAAATTTAAAACATAATATACATCAGGGCAAAAATTCACTCATCACCATGATGTGTCGGAAATTAGAGAGAGAGAGAGAGAGAGAGAGTGTGTGGGGTGGGGGGGGGGGGGGAGTTGAAAATGATAGATTGTACTTGGTAAACTAAAAGTGATTGAATGAAAGTACAATAGGCTTTAAAAAGTAAGTTAGATCTATCTCTAATTCAACTAGAGTTAATTTAATACTAGAGTCTAGTGTCACTACTTTTAAAGTCCTAGATACACTATACTTCGACACCTTAATAAGTGTCCACACTATACAAATTACATTGGGCACTACCCATAATTGTCCAATTCTAACACCCCCCTATAGTGCCAATGTGATGGTATACAAGAAGTGAATCAATCATCACAAGGTAGTAAGTTCAAAGATTTTCGAAATTTCTCAAACTTTTCATGTGATAGTGTGTTGGTGAAAATATCTATAACATTCTCCTGTTGTGAAGATATGCTAGGGTTTGCATTGAGGAAACACAGCATGTATGACCAAGATTGAAACACAAAGACTCAGACAGAGACAAGCAAAACTCAAACCCTAAACGCAAAATGCAAAATGCAAAACTCAAACATAGAGAGAAAAAACTCTAAAGTGAATGAATGCTATAAATGAATGTAAGAGTGTACAGAATGCCCAAGGGCAAAGCAATGCAGTGTTGGAGAGTGATGTCTAACAAAGAGAGATCCCAAGTGCTGTGACCACCAGTCGGAGTGCGGGAAAAATGCATTTTGTTTTGGGTAGAAGGACAAATGCCCAAATATATGTACAAGGACATGGTGTGGGCATCCCTCCTTCATCCCTCATCATTATCAAATAGCATGCAGAAAAATCTACATTTGATGCATATGATTGAATGCAATCATTGAGAATTCCCCCTTCAGCAATTGTCCTCACACTTTCATATATGTGATTCCATTCCACCCTCTTTTATGGGAATGTGTACTCAACCATACCACACGTATAATCCACGTTCTTCATAGGAGCTTGCTTGTACTCTTTTGCATGCCATTCAATGCAATCTGTAATCTTATACACATGAATATGTACACTTCATGGAGCACATTCTTGTATTCAACTGATATAATTCAAGAAACAGTTCAATTAGCACTTAATTAAGAGGAACTTCTTTATATAAGCATCTCTTCAAACTCATGAGTTGTGACATGTAGGCTTGAATCTGAGAGTTTTGTTAGTGTGTGCCATGATGTCTCATGACAGCACTACACTCATCTCTCTGAGGTGGCATTGCCACACTTGGGCTTTCTGCTGACCATGTTCACTCATGCATTGGCTGGAATTTCAAATATATATTGCTCTTTGTATTTGTCAAATGTGTTTTTAAAAATACAGAATTTCACAACAGGGTTTGAAGCAGAGAGGAATAAGCAGTGACTTGATTGACATGGCCATACACAGTGTGTTCCATGAGGAAAATGATTATGAAAATAACATTGTTCCAAATGGTCAGTTTGATTCTGAACTTCTGGAGTCAACTTTGACTGACATGTCAAAGAGTGCAATGGATCGACTAATGATGCAGGCTGAAAAACATTGGAACCGAGGAAAGAATATAACCAAAGATACCAAAGTAAGGAGAATAATCCATTGGTTGCAGTATCGAGGTTTCAATGGCAAGGTGATCAAGGCTGTGGTGAATACTTTGTTAGCTCAGGTTGAAAAGTAAGAGGAAGCTGCTGATTTATGTACAGGCTCAAGTCTTCTTGGCTATACATCTGAAGGATGCTCACATGCTCCTGACTTACCTCTGCCCTGAATTCAGATTTTCAAGTTTGAGTTTTGTAGAGTCCAACTGCTCATTCAGATGGACATCATTTGTAAAAGGAATTCTTGAAAATGCACACATCAAATTTCTGTATAGTTATATAAGTCAAGAAGTGGTTTCAAATTTACTGAAGATTTAGAAATGGATCTCAGAGGTTGTGGGTCATATGGTTGAAATTTCATGCCTAGCCTATTAGTGGGTAATAAATGAAGTGTGGTTCATAATAGTATTTGTCAGTTTGAACCAAACTTGTCCAAGCTATACAATGAGTTGTTCACATGTAAATGTTAATATTTGGAAAAAGTATAATGGTGTTTTCTAGATGAAACTGATTTCGAGGCAATTACATCTTTGTTCTTACCCAAGCAAGCACCTGCTGTTTAGGCAATTATATGTTATGTTTGTTCTTACGCAAGCACTATTGTTCACACTGCTGCCCAATATAATTATGCCAGCAAATCCGGGTGGAACTGGGCATTTGTTGAATTCTTGTTCAGGATCTTTTCCCTTGCCTTTGGTGAGCCGGTGGCAACCACCTGTTGTGCATGTTGACAAACAGTTCCAGCTATTGTGCTTTGATGCATAAATGGACCTGCAATGAACTTGGATTCCCTGATTAGAAAATCTCCATGCTATTTTATCAAAGCATTCGAGCCTTCTGGTTTCATTGTTAAAATTAGTACATCACTTCAGAGTTTTGTTCACAACTGAGATGCTTACAACGTGGATTTTGACATTAACAAAGCAACAACTGAGAGTGCAGGATTGACAGGGGGTTCCATTTTCACATCACCAAACAGACTTAATTGTGGCACAAGGTTACTGTTCACAAAACTGGTGATGCATTTATTGTTCCACATGATGCAAAAACTCAGGTATAGGACAGTTAGCTGTGTTGCTGAGCACTTTCTAGCAAACAGGCCAGATCCAAAGTCATGTTGGCATTGCTTGTATGTGCAAATAGGATAGCTCACGAGTCAAGTGAATAGTGGATATTGATGGCATTACGACCCTCCTATGTGATGACCCACCAAGACCAACCAAGTGTTTGTGTGGGCCCAAACTTTCATGAATACACCATGTGAACCTGGGCATCTAGCCAAGGAATACCTATTAAGATTGGAATCCACAATGTCATTGTTATGAGCCCAAGTTTCAATTGGCCATCACCTATGGGATGAATTTACTAATGAAAATTCGAAACCTCCTTTGATACAAAATTAACTAGTGAAAATTCTTAGGATCTACAGTATCTAGAGGAGATGTCAAATTGGCCCCTCAAAAGTAGCTATAGTTAATCAATCTCCAGCACTTACAGTAGTTCAAAATCCTATTGTTGTTAGGAATGATGAACTTGGTAACACGTTTATTGCATGTAGCCAAGATAACTACACCTTTAAAAAGTTATCCAACAAACAAAGAAGTTTGGTTGGATAGAAAAGTGTACAAAATAGTTTCAAGAATTAATGACTAGGTCACCATTGAAAACACTTAATAGGTTATCTCAACTATACCAAACGAGCATTGTAACAAATAGACACTCATTGGATTCCTATTGCTTTTACAATATAAAATAGGAAATGGTGTCGAATGCTTGATTAGGTGTAACCTTTGCAAAATACAAGATGATTTTGCTTGTGAAAGAAATGTCTAATGTTGTATGTGCTATTCAAGATTGTACGCCTACATATATGGCGCTAAATTAACAATTCAAACACCAATGACCAATTATATCATTGATATAAAAGTTTCACCCTTTAGGGTAGAAACTTTATTGGTTTTAACTTAAGATTTTTTATTTTTAAAAATAAAACATTGTAACATATAAAGAATATGATAGTAGGTGACTTGTTTAGAACATTTGATTTTGTTACCACAAATTATACTATATAATTTAGATGCAATAGATAAAATAATCTTACGAGACCTAAATGAAGTTTTAAGACAGAAGTTCATTAGAAAAATAATGTTGTAAAGCCTTACGATCTTAACATGTAGATCATTTTCATGCTCATTTTAGGGGTGTTGAATTTGATTTAGGAAATTTTCTTGAAACGTTAAGCTATTTTGTCCAAAACACCTTGAGATTATATGGTAAATCAAACAAGCATAAAAAGATGAGCTTGATCATTTTTAAACCTTCATGTGTCAAATAGCGTCAAAAAATGTAAGTCTCCTTAGGATGCTATATGGAAGAGACCCAACTTTTCCTCCAATAATTGAACAACTTAATTTTGTAGGGCCGCCTATATGAATTGTCAGAGACAACTTTATTCAAAGCCACCTAGATGAATTGCAAAAGGCTTCTCACTAGCAATTTGAAAAGTTTGAGAAAGTGTATGAACTAGAGATTACTTTTGACGCAAATTAGTTGTACAATCATGGGTCTTTTAACCAGAAGTAGACTATTCATTATTTGGAAAAGATAGAATGCACGAGTAGGAACTCTTTAGTAATTAACACTAGCTCTAATATGGAAGTCCTATTGGAGTATGCATTTATATGAGCTGAACAAAAGCACATAGTTACTTCAGGAAGAGGCTTTTGCACCAATAACCATCCTTTGATTTTCTAGTATGATTTTGTTAGTTTGAGTACTTACCAAGGTGTCCTACATAATACATGGCATCATGTTCTTATGCTTGCAATAGGCATTATTCTACGATCCTTGTATGTGTGTGTGCATACGCGCGCGGGTACGCACATGCACATGCATTAACTAATTAATGTTGTGCCTAAAATAGGAGAATTAACCTAAACTTAAGCATGGTGCTCCTTGATTTCTAAAATTTTTCAATTTGAAAAATAAAATAAGAAAATCATTGCTATCACCGCTTGCCACATTGATTATAATTGCACACATGATAATTGATCCCTCCCTTTATACTAATAGAATACCTAGTGCAAGTGTTTTCACTAACACCACCACCACCACAACCATCACTACGACCACTACCATGACCGACAATACTACCACTACCACTACCATAGCTAACATGAACACCATCATTACAACCACTATCACTACTAGTACAACCACTATCACCACTACTACTGCTTTTAAACTTAATAACTAAAGGTGAATTTCCACAAAACTTAGGTTATGTTATTGACAAAGAAGAGGAGAATATGTGGAAATAGATTCATTGACGCTTATTATAAAATCCATGCTAATATATTCCCATTTTATCTAAGGAAAATCAAGGGGATGTAATTTGCCTAGGGAGCTTGACCATTTCAACCTTGATCCTTTGACATCTCGAACATTGGGTTACGTATCTAAGGATGTCTGATTTCATTCCTGGTCAATAGTAGCTTTTCCTAACCACACTTAGGGTTTTGTATAACTTGGGTGCCTAGCCATGAGGCAGCCATAAGCTTTCCACATAATTTTCTTCTTCAACTCCTAGCTTTTGGGTATATAAAGCCCCTAGTGATAATATAGCAGCTCATTTTGAATGACATGGTCCTTGAACTTGGCCTTCTCGGGGACTTCTCTTTCAGGCTTTTCTTTTCTAGACAAATAATCCTTTTTACTTCTAGGTAATCTAGATCTTTTGGAGCTTCGGCAAAAACTATATCCAAAATGGGATTACTAGGCATTGAGATGAGGCTTCTAAGACTTTCTTGGCTTGTAGGTCATCAATTATTAGAGCATTCAGGAAGGCTTTCTAATTGTGCAAAGAGCATCAGCCCACCACATTCTCTTTGCCAGCACGAGATCAAATCTTGAAATCAAATTCTTGCAAGACTTCGATCCACCTTCTTTGCCTCATATTGAGATCTTGTTGAGTGAAGATCCATTTTAGCCTTTTGTGATTGGTGATGAGGGTGAATCTGCAAAGATGACCAAGTAGATAATCACACCAAAGTTTGAGAGTGTGGATGTCTACTAAAAGCTCTAAATCATGCATAGCATAATTCTTCTCATAAGGCTTGAGTTTTTGAGAAGAATGACCCTCTTGGGAAAGCACACAACACACTGCAATAACGATAGTATCGATGATGACTTCGAATACCTAAGAGAAGTCAGGAAGCTTTAATATTAGTGTAGTAGTAAGGCATGCCTTTAGTTTGTCAAAGCTCTCCTACTCTATAGGAGTTAATATTATCTTGGTATGTTTTCCAGAGGAGTTCAGTCAAGGGAGTGGCAATAAGGGCATAATCCTTTATGAAAATACAGTACCATATTGTGAGCCCTAAGAATCTTCGAATTTCATAGACAATATAGGAAATTCTAGACATATTTTACTTTAGATACATCCATTGAGATCCCCTCATGCCTATGTGACTACTAGCCACGAACATAATTAGTATCATTCTTCTCACTTCATTGCAACGATAATCAATTTATAAGTTTCTAAAAACTATTCATTTAAAATCAAGATATAACTAAATTTTTTAGTAAGTTGAAATCATCTAACATAATTTTTCCTATGGTTTTTCAATGCATCAGTACAAATTTAATTTAAAACAAAGTTTATCTAGGGTAGAGTCAAAGATTTCATGCTCAAAGGACTAATATAAGAATTTCAAGGAAGTTTTTTTTTGTAACATGTACATATGCACTCAAAATTACGCTTGAAGAAATGGCCCATTAACATATCATGTACTAGCCCAAACTATAAGTCAAGGTATAACAATAAGGCTTCAAACAAGGCCACATCTTTTAAACCAAATTACTAGAGTTTATATCTATGTTTGTAAATATATATCCTTCAAACCTCGAAGATTGGCAACCTATCAAAAGCATAGTTGGGATTTTGGTGCATGATTGCAAAAATTTATTTTGACTTTCTATTACATGAGATAGCATTATGTGAGTGGAAATATTTGGTGATTGATTAAGACTTGGAGAATGGCAATGATAATACTCTTATGATGTTAGAGGTTTAATTGAAGGATGAGCTCTTAACAATGGTTAGTGTAAGAGCAAACATCTCTTTATGTCATGCGAACAAACCTGGCAAGTGGGGAGGAGCTATCCCGACTATGTATTTGTTCAACTACAACGGTTGCAACGCAAGCAAAGTACATAATACAAAACTACATTAGATAAATTTAAATACAAGTATTGTTATTGATTAATCATTGTGAGATTTATGTGTAGGTTCCTTCAACAAAAAAGGAGAGAAATATTACATGTAAAGACATTATCACAAAACAACTTTTCCTCTTTCCACAACCTATATGAAAGAAATTACGACAACATGAAACTAAGCTTCTATGTCAATGACATATATGTGCCAGTTGTAAACAAAACAACAATAAATACAAAGATGAGTATATTTCTTTCATATACTCATTAACAACTTGGCCCAATGTGCACCTTTGATATTGAGTTCTCAATTTGATTACAAAGTTGTCTTATATAGATGGGGACACTATGTGATATGATTACAAAATTATGGTGGCGTAGGAAAGGTGATCTGGAGGTGTGATCTGAACTGACGTGAAGATCCATCTCAGGGACAGCCTCCACTCACCGCCAAGTCTCGGTCTACAATCTTGAAGACCCTCCTGCAATAGGACCTTCCAAGTCTGCCCTCCCGGTGTGAGGCCGTGGACAACTAGCTTACCCAAGAGGGTCATACTCTGAAACTCTCGCTCTATGATCCCAAGCCCTCCCTATGACCGATGCCGTATGATGGTTGCCCATCCCATCTTGGCCCGGGAATCCCTGGAGCCGTTTGACCCAGACCAAAGGAAGTTCCACACTAGGCCGCGCAACTACACTACCCAAGATGAGAAGCACCAACACGAGGCGATGTACCATGCCGTTGCTAGGAGGACCTGGTTAACCACCAGGGCTCGGCTGGCTAGTGAGAGGCGAGCTGTGCTCCAGTAGGTCAGCTTCCTCTGAATAGAATCGAGGACTGGAAGAAACTACTGGGTGGGAGTAATGTCAAGTCCCACCTAGACCCTAGGTACCGGACGCTCTGCCCTCTGCTCACCTATCTAAATGCTAGGTGGACGCCCCACTTCATGCTAGAGTCCGGGTCTGTGAGGAAACCAACCAACTTTTGCCAGATGATTTTCGCTCCCGCACAGAACAGAATACCTCAAGAGCCAGCCTCACTCTCTCTAGCATCAACTCATCGTCCTCTATGTAGAGTGTTGCATCATCTATATACTATGAGTCTAGCAACTCAGCCTCCTCTCTCACGAGAAGTCGGAGGCCCCGTAATCTGTTCACGCGGGACTTGAGGAAGTGAGACCTCGCCTCTACAAAGAGTAGGAACAGGTACGGGGCTAGGGGGCAGCCCTGCGAGACCGATCTCTCCAGCCGAAACTCCCCCCCTTGCCTACCACCTATCAGAACCTTGCTGGTGGTCTATCTGTAAAGTGCGGCAACACCGTGAATCCACGCATGGGGGAAACCCAACCTCACCATGGTGCCCTCTAGGAAATCAGCATTTTCAGTTTGCTGTCATGGCATTTTAGCATGCAAATCAGCATTAACAGCTTGTTGTCCTGGCTGTTGCTGCACATGTAGTGGCTCATTATCATGGGCAATAGCTAGCTGATCATTTCTAGCATTATTTTCTGCATTTACAGGTTCATTTATAACATGTATTTCCTGCTGTATAGCAGGCACATTATGTTGTCCAAAAGGTATTTCTTCCCGGAATATAACTCCACGGACCTCCTCAGTCTCTTCGGGTTGTTTATGCATGCGATCTTCGCGAAAGATAACATCATTGCTACGTACTACTTTCCTTTTCTTGGGATCCCATAGTCTATACTCCATCTCACCCTTGTCACCATATCCTAGGACGATGCATTTACAAGACTTTGGCTCAAGTTTGTTGTGTTTTTCTTTACGAATGTGCACGAAAGCCTCGCAGCCAGACACCATCATATGGATCTTATCCTGTACAGTCCGATTCATATGCTCTGCAACTCCATTTTGGGGTGAATTATGAGGGGCAATGAGCTCCCTCTTTATCCCTTTGTTGTCACAAAATGCATGAAAGGCCTTGGACACATGTTCCCCACCATTATCAAGGCAAAGAGACTTGAGTGTCTTATCAGTTTGATTTTCAACCAATGCCAAGAATTTTTTAAACTTGTCAAGCACTTCATCCTTGCTACGAATAGAATAAACCCATACCTTCCGTGTAGCATCATCGACAAAGGTGACAAAATATTTCTATCCCCCTTAAGATAATCCTAGCATCTGACATACATCTGAATGTACTAACTCTAGAGGAGAAGATTTCAACGAAAGAAATTTTTTGTGAGACGTCTCTGCATGTTTACCATAAATACAATGATCACAATGCTCAAAATTAGCATAACAAAGACAAGGCAAGTAATTCAAACGAGAAAGCACTTTCATTCCTGTTTGACTCATGTATCCCAACTGGCCTTGCCACAAAGAAACACTTGGCTGCTGGGTCACGGCAACAACATGATCACTCACACTAGATACATGGAGAGAATACAAAGTATCACTTTTACAACCTCTGGCAATCACTCTAGATCCCTTATCAATCTTCCATTTTCCATCACCAAAGGTGATATGAAAACCATCATCATCTAGCTGCCCTGTGCTAATCGAGCTCGTCTTGAGTAGACGTACATGCCATACATGCTGAAGTTTGAAGATAGAGCCATGCTGAAACTGCAACTACACACTACTAATACTTGCAATGTCACATGCATAATTGTCCCCAAGATGGACAACACCATGTCGACCCGTTGTATAGGTAGAAAACCACTCTCGATGAGGGGTGACATGAAAGGAAGCACCTGAATCAAGAATCCAGGTATGCATGTCCTCATCTGTATCTGCAACTACAGCATGTGCACCAAAGTGTGAATAGACCAAAAGTACGTCATTCTCACTGTCCTCACTATCATGAGTGACTACATTCACCTCTTCAATTTTGACATTGCTCTTCTTGGGTTGATCCTCTTTCTTCTCTTCCTTGCTATAATCTATATTCTTGCATTTTCCTTTCTCTTTCTTCCATTTGTACCAATCACGTTTAAAGTGACCCTTCTTACCACAATGGTGGCATTCAACATCTTTGCCACGTGATTTACTGCGTCCCTTGCTATCAGATTTGCCTTTCTGCTGTGATCTACCCTTAGTATGCAAAGCACTACAGGACTTACTGGATGCATTGTTTTGCCGATTCATTTCTTCCATGAGTAGAGCACTCTCTACATCACCATACAAAAGAATTGCATTGGAATTGCTCATAGCTGTCCTGAATGTATCTAAACTCTCTGGAAGAGTGGAAAGCAAGAACGTAGCCTTAAATTCTTCATCAATCAAGAACTTCAAGGCAACCAGCTGGCGGAAAATGGAGTTAAACTCACTCAAGTGAGTAGACATTGATGTTCCCTCTTTCATACACATAAGCTTTTTCAGCTAATACACTTTACTTGTAGCACGAGTCCATATAGCATATGTAGAATCCAAACCTTCAATGTTAAATAGCAAGGCATCAGAAATCGATAGCTCGATGGTTGAGCATGCAAGCTCATTTAACTCATCCCAATCTTCTTGTTCCATGTCCGCGGGCTTTGCCCTTTTGGTTTTAATTGGCTTTGCTTGGTTCTTTTGCCACATGATATTGTAGCACTATTTTTGCCAAAATGCAAAGTTATGTGCACTTCAAGCTTCTTTATGTGCATGAGATTACTGCTATCACTTTTGCCAGCAATGATTTGCAGCCCAGATGTGACAAAAAAATCAGCAAATGCAGGCCTAAACTGTCACATAGGTGACCAAGGTACAACCAAGTATCAATCAACAATAAATGACCACGTAGATGCAGAGATTTCAGATCTATAATTAATTTCAGAAGCACCAAACCATGTGCTACAGCATTCCACAACTGATTAGAGCTGTTCCAAGGGCATATACATCATATAACATGAGAAATCCCAAATATTAGTTGCAATTTATGTTGTATATGTATCCACGAGCATAAAATTTGACATGCACGGTCAAAAGCCCCAAAATTTTTGTGCTCAAAGCATCAACCACACATCTGCATTTTCTTTTCATGCATAGAACATGCCAGTTTTGCCAAAATAGAGCAATTTCAGCAAAACCCCCAAATTTTTTGAGTGTTGGATGTCCAAATTATATGGAATTGAACCTGCATGTACATAAAATGACCAAATGGCACACAAGTTTTGCCCAAACTGCAAAAGCCCCAAATTGCACGGGGTCCAATGTGCATCAATGTCGAGAAACTGGGTAAATTTCAACCCAATTTTTGCATGTACATGAAAAGCCCCAAATGTTAGATGCAAAATGTCACAAATTTCTGCAATTTTTGAGACAGATATCACTGTTATATCTTGCTCGCACCAAATCTGGACAAATCCCGAAATTTTCCAAGTCCTGTGTGCACTAATTTCAGTGAAATTGAAAGAATTTTACTAAAATGTGAAAAGCCCCAAAATTCCCAAGAAAATGTGCACCGACTTTGTAATTTTTGAGTTAGATTGTCCAGTTCTGCATTAAGATCCCCGAATTCGGGAAAAGCCCCATATTTTTGGGCCTAAATCTACCCAAATTCTTGACTGTGCCTACACGCACGAATGCCCGTCAGTGGGGCAAAGGGCTTCTTTGCAGGAAACCTTTGAAAAAATAAAATTTTGCAAGGAAAAATGATGGATCTGCTGATGACACTCAAAAGAAGCATAAAAACAAGGCACAAAGATGTCCATGCACATATCACAATTTCATCTTTGGTAAAGGGGATAACATTTACATTGTTACAAAATCACTAAAATAATATCCCACATAAGGGGGAGGGGGGCCACATCCATATCCACATCCATAATTAATAAATAGTATACACAAAAGTGTTATGTGCATGCATTGGTGAAGGGTAGGAATACTCAAAATTAAAGGCCAAAGGCCTTATAATATCAAATGTATCAAAAGTTTCAAAGAAATAATAAAATACGAAGAGGTGTGCTTTTTGGGGAAGAGGTGGGGTGGAGTGCACGAGTGGTTATGTGTCTCTTTCCCTTCCCCCTCTTGTCCAATTACATATTCTCCTTTTTGGTGGTGCAAAAAGTTGTTCTCTCTCCTCTCTCCTTTGTCTTTCGTGCAGAAATTCCTCTTTTCCTTTTTGTTTTTGTATAATGGTTGAAGCTATGGATGAAGATGATGAAGATAACAAGTTTTTTCATTATTAAGTGGAAGATTTATGGTTTCTTTTCAGTTTTGAGATTAATGGCTCAGCCATGTGCATAGATTTTGCACGCTTCTACCTTGGTTTCATGTTCATTTTGTGCCGTGGGAGGGTTGCTATCATTTTTGGTGAGCGGTCGGGGAAGAAGCCTCAAGAAGGAAGAAGAAATCTATTTATTAAAAAAAATAGAGGAGGACAAAGAAGCAGTAGAAACAGGCTAGCTATGGTGCTTAGAATTCCTCCAGCAGTGTTTTGGCATAGGCATGTTTGGCCACCTTCTTCAGTAAATAGGTGGAGTATTGGAGCACCTAGCAAAGCAGAGATTCTTCCCCATTAGTTTGGTCCAACAACATGGAAAATTATATGGTGGATTAATGTGGATGTGACACTCAGTGGAAAGCCCAAGATGGGCCTAGAAGGTAGCCGCCATATGGTAGCCAACATGGCAAATCGAGACGCCCTCCTCTCTGTCTTCATGTCCTCATGCCCTAGAAAGGATAAGGGATGCTTTCAAGGATAAGAAGAGAGGAGGAAGACATGGGTGGTGTTACAACCCCAATAGCAGAGCACAATCCTTCCTTTATGTGTGAAAGGCTCAGAATTAACACAATGTTGCTCTTTGTATTATCTACATCACATTTCTTAGCATGGAGGCACAAGAGCACTGGTCCTGACACGAGCACTGGTCCTGACAGAGGGAGAAGAAGGAGAAAGAGAAGATGACACAGATGACACAGATCTTTTGAGCATGAGAGGAAGACTCATGTTTCTTATTGTGAAGAAGAAGAAGAAGCGTCCCAGAATCGAAAAGTAGGCAGATAGACGCACACTTCATCTGACATCATACTTTGATGGACAAAGAGAGAAATAGAGGGGATGAAGTTAATCCTATGTGATAGAGACGATATACAATAAATGATGGCCAACAACCTGACGGCCTTCTGGATTGCACACGGTATGTTGTGGGGCCTATATCAAACAAGAAAAACTGTGCCTCTAAGAGAGAAAAAATAGATGTAGAAGAAGCAAAAGAAGAAGAAAATGATGCCAAGAAAATTATGCATGGCTTTGAGGCATTGACCTTCAGCATCCATGGCGCGGATACCTGGACCATCGTCCATGGCTATCGATCAAGTCTCCTCACAGCCATCAATTATAATAACCTTTGCAATTGCAAGATCTTGGGTGACATCAAGATGCATATCGCCGCCATAGAATAGGGCCCTTACCTCCAAAATGAGAGAGAGATAATGGATGACGTGTGCATGAGCAGAGACAAGGAGGACATGGAGAGCAGCATCCACATGCTACTGGGGGACCTACCAACGGAGGACACATGGTTGTCCATCACCTATTCGCCCTGCCCTCTTCCACCACACCACCTGCCATCCAGACCCTCCCCCACCAGTGTAAAGTTACCCTCATGGTCCTCGACTAGGTAATGACATATAGCGTGCACAAACAAATAGAGAGACATAGGTTTATGAGGGGGCTTCCAAAGTAGTTGATGCCTTCAATCATCATCTTCCCCTCCTCGCCACAACCTCTTGGCCTCCATGCATCACATGTAGAGAGAAAAGAAAAGAAGAAGAAAACCGCACCCCCTCAACGGCTACTCTCTCTGTTCTATTTCAGAATTGTGAAGATGATAAAAGAGGTGCCCTTGTTGCCAAAGCTCAGTCACAACGTCCTCCTCTTGATCTGCGAGATCTCCATCTACTGCTGAACTGTGAGAGGTCATTGGACCTCTGGCTCTTTCTGGTGAGCCACCGTTCACCCTTTGTCTACTGCACTAGGAATTACCATTGTTGTTAGAGCCATAAAGCAAAGTGAGAGAGAGCACGAGAACATTGGGTCCTATTGTCTTCCCTTTGCCGTGCACGAGAGAGAGAGAGAGAGAGAGAGAGAGAGAGAGAGAGAGAGAGAGAGAGAGAGAGAGAGAGAGAGAGAGAGAGAGAGAGAGAGAGAGAGAGAGAGAGAGAGAGAGAGAGAGAGAGAGAGAGAGAGAGAGAGAGAGGTAGGTAAGAGGGGAGTGCGAATGCGAGGGCGCGTCATCAATACACACAGAAAGGCAGAGATAGATTCTGTGGATAGAGAGAGAGGGTCAAATTATAACAGAGATAGGTAGGCAGAGAGAGGGAGAAACATCGTATACACAAAAGCGAGAGAGCAAGAGAGATGGAGAGTAGCATTCGATCGTTGTGAAATGGCATCATAAGAAATGAGAGAGGAGAAAGTAAGAATATGCAATAGACCCAATAGGTCTCACCCTTTCATGCGGCCATAGCCAGGATCTCAAAGTTCCTGATGCAGCAAAAGAAAGGGAAAAGAAGATGATTAACAAGAAGGAGAAACCCTAATACTCATTTATTATATCCTCTGTCTGCAATCAACACCCTTTGCCCTTGGTCCCCTCTACCTATCATCTTCTCCCCTTTGCTTTCCTTTTTTATTTTCCCCCCATTTTTCAACTACCCTCATTAGGGGTGAGCATCTATTGAACCCACACCCTTTCGGACCCATCCACAAAGACAAGAAGAAACAAAAGAAGATGCCTCCTTCCTCTTCGAGAATGCCTCTCAGCGGTCCCTACATTTCTCCTCATCCTTCATTACAGTGTGGCTTTGACAACCATGGTGGCCACAATATAGGGAGGATAGGGTTTCTTATTGATTTAATTAACATAATAGATAATGTTTTTTTAAAAAGAATGTGCTTTTTCCTTTATGTGACAAGTGAAAAAAAAAAGAGTAGCTTTAACCTTCACCTCTAACATTACCACCATCTACCCTTCCATCCCCATCTCCGCTAATTCTATACTTCTTAATTCCATCCTCCCTAGGATGGTAACCCACATTTTCTTTCTCTCCCCTCACACATATACCCATAGGAGAGAGTAATTTGAAATAAAGCCCCACTATTTTGACAAGAAATATATCCTTTAAAACAAATCCATTTTAAAAACACAACAAAATCAAGTGTCAAATGAAATGCTAATGCTTAAAACCCCTCATAATCTATTCGTAACATTTAAAATGAAAGCACTTTTGCAAAGGCTCAAATGAAAAACCAAACCCAATTCCCTTGAGTGTTTCTGAGCTAAGTGATGGAGTTTTCTTTCTTTCCTCTATTGGGATGGAGAAAGTTGTGCTTGTGATCCCTTGTCAACAACAAAACCCTATTCTTTGAAGACTAGTAAAGTTTTTCAGTGTGGGAGTATGATGGAGGCAAGAGTTCCCTTACTCTAGTGGTCATGGATTTGGAGTCCCATACCCTACCATGGCTAGGCCTTATGATCGAAGTTGTATTACTAACAATTTTGGAAGTTGTTTATGTTAGACATTGGTTCTTCTTTGACAAGGTTCACAAGGACGCTTCACATCTCAGTGTGGGAGGAATATGATGACACTCAAAAGAAGCATAAAAACAAGGCACAAAAATGTCCATGCACATATCACAATTTCATCTTTGGTAAAAGGGATAACATTTACATTGTTACAAAATCACTAAAATAATATCCCACATGAGGGGGAGGGGGGCCACATCAACATCCATAATTAATAAATAGTATACACAAAAGTGTTACGTGCATGCATTGGTGAAGGGTAGGAATACTCAAAATTAAAGGCCAAAGGCCTTATAATATCAAATGTATCAAAAGTTTCAAAGAAATAATAAAATACGAAGAGGTGTGCTTTTTGGGGAAGAGGTGGGGTGGAGTGCACAAGTGGTTATGTGCCTCTTTCCCTTCCCTCTCTTGTCCAATTGCATATTCTCCTTTTTGGTGGTGCAAAATGTTGTTCTCTCTCCTCTCTCCTCTGTCTTTCATGCAGAAATTCCTCTTTTCCTTTTTGTTCTTGTATAATGGTTAAAGCTATGGATGAAGATGATGAAGATAACAAGTTTGTTCATTATTAAGTGGAAGATTTATGGTTTCTTTTCAGTTTTGAGATTAATGGCTCAGCCATGTGCATAGATTTTGCACGCTTCTACCTTGGTTTCATGTTCATTTTCTGTCGTGGGAGGGTTGCTGTCATTTGCTCTCGTTAACTAACCGTAGTCATCATGATCTATCACCTTGCAGTCACCATGCAGAAAACGTGCCGCCTGACGCCACGCCTACAACTCCCCACTATAGTCACATTGTAGAAAAAAAAGTGCCGCTTGCTTCACGCCTATAGCTCCCGCCAGTCGTCTACAGTCGTGTTATAGAAAAGATGCTGCCTGATTCACGGTTGCTTGCCCGGTCACAAAATGACCTGTTGTCTGTCTAAAGATGATATTTTGGTCTTGCACTTGCACCCTGGAACTGTGGCCTAAGAGAGATGTGACCTGTTGACCTGCACGAACTCTGAAAAGTACAAAACGCCTCAACTGCAGCTTTGATACCAGTTTGTAGTGACCGGGAGGCACAAAGATTGAGAAAGTCGGTGTTTCTTACACGCGAAGAGAGAGAGAGAGAGAGAGAGAGAGAGAGAGAGAGAGAGAGAGAGAGAGAGAGAGAGAGAGAGAGAGAGAGAGAGAGAGAGAGAGAGAGTAGAGTAGAGAGTGTGCACGATTTGTGGGTAGAATGACGAGTGTACCTCTTTAGGTTTTTAGATAGATATATATGTGTAAGTACAAGTGCTAAGGATGTGTTAACACCCAAGCACATTAAAAGGCATGAGGGCCTTTTTTCCCAACATGCTATCCACCAAATTTGGCTGGGATCTTCTGAGAATGGATTGGAGAAGGTGAGAGAAAGCTAAGATGAGAGAGAAATCAATCTGATTTTCACAAGAAAACCCTGAATTCTACCTATTACCTACTCCGGCTTACATTTAATGCAGTCACCTATTGCCAGGCACATTCAAAATGCTATCACCTAATCAACAATTATGTTGCTAGCCTTGGGAAGGTGACTCCTTGTTGTCCCTTGCCTGGTGAGGCCCCTAGATGGCTGTCTTTTGCAGCAAGTTGTTCTTTGATCAGAAAATGGACTAGCATCTCTCTCTCTCTCCCTCTCTCTCTCTCTCTCTCTCTCTCTCTCTCTCTCTCTCTCTGCAAAGCTGTAAACTGACTAAATGGCTAAGACCTAGTTTCCAAAACGTTTTCTCAGTTAGCATGGGTATTTTTGCCAAGTGGCAGCTTTCTAAACCCATTTTTCAGCATTATTCAATCTTTTTTTTTGTTGCAAATAAAATGTGGCTAATAATATCACTTCAGAAAAAACCTTGAGTACAAGGATGTGCTCATGCTCAATAGACTAGCTGGAGCTGATCGGAGTCATAGATATTTCAAGTATACAAGCCTCTCAGGGCGGTCTAGGGGGGGATGGGGAAAAGAAGCAATGGAGGGGGTGTATCGCCATCTAAGACTGCATGCTTGCATCACGAAAAATACGTCCTGGCCGCCCCAAGTGCGCATGAAATGAGATCGGAGCTCTTACTGAGCTCGAGACTCGCCCTGCACCTGGTCCCATCAACCACGAAGGGAGTGGATGATGAAAGTCCAAAGCTCTTCTAAAGTCGATTGTATTGAAAGTCTGTCCCCGCTAAAAACCTCCTGACACCGCACCTTCCAAATATGCCATCCAGTAAGACTCCCAATGATCTCCCATACCTCAGAGCGGTCTACTATGGGCTCCAATACCTAGTGGATAGGTAGAGCCTCCGGACCGACCACTGTGCACGAACCTGCCTCAATAATGAATATTGTGTCCTGCATCCCAGCCTCATATAAAAGGTGACAACATTGGTTGACTGCTTGCCAGTAGAAAGCTCCCCATGAAAAATATCCAAGCTCATAAGATCAAAAGCAGTGCTTTAAGGACTCCATAGGCTACTGTGTGCAGCGTTTACAACCTCCCTCCTTATGCATCTGGGCTAACCAACTCCCCACTGCCAGGTCTCCATGTGCCACCAGCCATAGAAAATACGATACTCTTCTTGGCCTCTAGCTATCCCATAGGAGGCGCCAAGACATTCACTTGACAAGAGAGAGAGAGAGAGTGGTAGAATTATTAGGAAACTCCCGACCGACACACCGTTGCTCCCGTCCTCGCCATCGCAACCCGTCGAACCCCCCAGTTGACACAACGCGTCCCCCGTCTCTCTCGCTTGCCATCCACCATCGCGTTCTTTGAGCCACTGACAGCTCCTGCCATCGCAGTGACAGTCCTCTCCTCTCTTCCCTCCCTCCTCTCCTCCCCTCCCCTCCCCCCCCCCCATTCGCGCCTGCCCTGGGACCTTTTGGCTGGGACCAAATTTGGTTGGGATCTTTTGAGAATGGGTTGGAGAAGGTGAGAGAAAGCCAAGATAAGAGAGAAAACGATTTTCACAAGAAAACCCTAAATTCTACCAACTACCTACTCCGGCCTGCACTGGGACCTTTTGGCTGGGACCAAATTTGGTTGGGATCTTTTGAGAATGGGTTGGAGAAGGTGAGAGAAAGCCAAGATAAGAGAGAAAACGATTTTCACAAGAAAACCCTAAATTCTACCAACTACCTACTCCGGCCTGCATTGAGTGCAGTCACCTACTACGAGGCACATTCAAAATGCTATCACCTAATCAACAATTTTGTTGCCAGACTTGCGAAGGTGACTCCTTGTTGTCCCTTGCCTGGTGAGGCCCCTAGATGGTTGTCTTTTGCAGCAAGTTTTTCTTTGATTAGAAAATGGACTAGCATCTCTCTCTCTCTCTCTCTCTCTCTCTCTCTCTCTCTCTCTCTCTCTCTCTCTCTCTCTCTCTCTCTCTCTCTCTCTCTCTCTCTCTCTCTCTCTCTCTCTCTCTTTGCCCCAAAGCTATAAACTGACTAAATGGCTAAGACCTAGTTTCCAAAACGTTTTCTCAGTTCGCATGGGTATTTTTGCCAAGTGGCATCTTTCTAAACCCATTTTTCAGCATTATTCAATCTTTTTTTTTGTTGCAAATAAAATGTGGCTAATAATATCACTTCAGAAAAAACCTTGAGTATAAGGATGTGCTCATGCTCAATAGACTAACTGGAGCTGATCGGAGTCATAGATATATCAAGTATACAAGCCTCTCAGGGCGGTCTAGGGGGGGATGGGGGAAAGAAGCAATGGAGGGGGGTGTATCGCCATCTAAGACTGCCTGCTTGCATCACGAAAAATAGGTCCTGGCTGCCCCAAGTGCGCATGAAATGAGATCGGAGCTCTTACCAAGTTCGAGACTCACCCTACACCTGGTCCCATCAACCACGGAGGGAGTGGATGATGAAAGTCCAGAGCTCTTCTAAAGTCGATTTTACCGAAAGTCTGTCCCCGCTAAAAACCTCCTGACACCACACCTTCCAGATATGCCATCCAGTAAGACTCCCAATGATCTCCCATACCTCAGAGTGGTCTACTATGGGCTCCAATACCTAGTGGATAGGTAGAGCCTCCGGACCAACCACTGTGCACGACCCTGCCTCAATAATGAATATTGTGTCCTGCATCCCAGCCTCATATAAAAGGTGACAACCTTGGCTGACTGCCTGCCAGTAGAAAGCTCCCCATGAAAAATATCCAAGCTCATAAGATCAAAAGCAGTGCTTTAAGGACTCCATAGGCTACTGTGTGCAGCGTTTACAACCTCCCTCCATAGGCTACTGTGTGCAGCGTTTACAACCTCCCTCCTTATGCATCTAGGCTAACCAACTCCCCACTGCTAGGTCTCCATGTGCCACCAGCCATAGAAAATATGATACTCTCCTTGGCTCACCCGACAAGAGAGAGAGAGAGAGAGAGTGGTAGAATTATTAGGAGACTCCCACTGACACGCCATTGCTCCCATCCTCGCCATCGCAACCCGTTGAACCCCCTGCTGATGTGACGCATCCCCCGTCTCTCTCTCGCTTTCCAACCACCAACGCGTTCTTTGAGCTGCCGACAACTCCCTCCATCGCAGCGACAGTCATCTCCTCTTCCCCCCTCCCCCTCCCCCCATTCGTGCCCACCCTGGGACCGCTCCCGCCCGGCTTTTTTCCCCTGGAGGTCTGTTGCTTCCTCCCCCCGTGCGCGCTCTTCTGCCTCTCCTGGAGGCCCGGCTAGGCGGCCACACCACCGCTCTAAAAATAGCAAATTACCGCTTCTCCCCACCCCCCCGTGCCATTGACTCCCCCCTCACCACCTCCAGTTGCAAGGACATGCAATGGAAACCACGTCCACGTTCGTGGCAAGGATGTGCAATGGAAACCTGTAGTCAGATACTAGTGCATTCTGCGAGTGTCCCCCAATCAAACACCTTGCACATCATCCTCTCTGAGGAATAGCTCTCAACCGTCCACTCCATAGAGCTGGAGTTGACAGAAATAACATTCTATGGTCAGGTTGTTGGACACTCCCCATTGAAGGCTCAGCTACAGGATTGGCTCCACTCCACGGTGCGCATTAGCATAGTGTTGATCGTGGAGGCAGTCCTCATGGGCCGAGGGATTTTCATGGTTCAACTCACCTCTGTGGATGCATCTTGTGGAGAGGTGACCCTATGCTTCCACAAAGGGGGTCATCTACATGGTTCCCTAGTATAACAACTTTATGGTGGAGACATTCGCACTCCACATTAGATTTCTCAGACACCCAGTCACTCTACTTTTCCCTGAACTGGTGGTAGAGTACCGCCAGTTAGTGGAGGACTTTGGATGGCTCTTCGACAGAGTTCTTTCTGCCTCCTTCGCAGATGTAGTGACAATTGCAAGAGTTCCGAAGCTACGAGTGGCCATGAAAGACGCACAGAGTATACCCAAGTTCCTGGAGATTGAGGTAGGAGGTCACTCCTTTAGGCACCAGGTCATTGTGACTGGGCAACCAAGGCAATGTCTGCGCTGCCACGACTTTGGACACGAGGCAACAGATTGCACGTGTTTCGGAGCCAAGGCAACTCCACCAATAAGCCCGTAGGTGGACGCTGACGGCTTCACACTGGTCCACAGACGTGGTCCAGAGATGACACACCGGGAATGGCAAGGGGGACTGCAGCCATCACTGCAATTGCAGCCTCGACAACAGGGTGCAGGAGGGCGAGCGATGCCCCCTCGGCAAAGCACTCCACAGCCCCCCCTGCCCATCCCACTCGGTAGGAGGACCACAGTTCCCCACAAGCACCACCCGCACCACAGACTACCCCAGCTGAGATCCCACAACCCCCACACCCACCCTCCTCCACCTCCCAAGCCCCCCACCGCTGACTCTGGCCCACAGCCTCTCCCTTCCAGGGCCACCAGCCCCTCCACACCCGCCACATACCTCTAACCATCCCACCATCCCTCGATCCTCTTTCCCCCCACCATCTCCCCTGCTGCCGAGCACTCCCCTTGATCCGCACCCGTGTCAGGTGATCCCCCCCAGGTCCCACTCCTGCTCCGTAGGTTAGTAGTACTACTAGCTTATTGATTTGTTAGTGACCCTTTATATACAAATGGACTGGCAATTGATTATCTACTTAATGATGGGAGTAATACTTTTGGATGCATCCTTTTTGTTGGGGTAAAAGGCCTCTGGGCCTACCCGTGTATACTGTGACCGCCCATTCTTTATTCATATATAATATGATAGTGCAATAAGGCTGTCAATTCAGTTGGACAACACCTACATTGTGTGTGCTCTTCTCTCCCACATCTTCCTCTTCTCCTTCTCCACTGCCACCATTGCATCCCCTTCAACTGGTATCAGAGCGGCGGGTCTTCAAGAGCTCATCGCGGCCTTCTACACGAGGTATGAGATCTTCATTCTCACTCAGTTTTCAGCTCAACAGGGTTTTCACAGGTTGTGGGTAGCCATAGCTCACACCTCTTGGAGCTTCCTTCACCTGGATCTTGCTTCCAGCCTATCAAGGCTTGCTGAGGCTTGGTGTAGGCCTTCTTTGGCTCCCATTTGTGCTCCCTTTGGGCCCCATTGTTGACACGTGGGACAACAAACTCCCCCAGCTAGCTCACGTTTTTTTTGCATATGTTTCAAAATCTGGCCCAAAAATCACTCTTTTTGTCATATCTCGGGCATTCGGAACCCGATTCAGGCAATGTAAGAGTCTAAGTTGGGATTTTGGCACGCTTCGGACACGATGGTATGTCGGATTTGCCAAATTCTAATGATAAAATATTCTACAACAGATTTCAAGTCTGAGATAGCATATGCCTATGGCTTATGTGATGCTTCTACTGATGTCTATTGATACTGGATCACTTGTGGATATTATGCCTCTTATGTGAGATGCATTTGGAGCTGATTTAGCTCAGCCCCATTGATTGTTTTGAACAATTCTAAATTTGTCCAAAACAAGGCAGCCACCTGTTACTTCAATTTTATGCTTACAAGTCTTGGCATTTGATGCCCGATTATGCTCGATTGGTGTCTATACATACAGGAATGTATGCCTATGGTTTGCCTATGGATTTGAGCTTGGATTGAGCACTGATTTGCTCAGTTTACAGAGGTTATATGTTGCTGGAAACTTCAGGGCTGAAGCTATCTATGCTACAGTTGGGTTATGCCTATTGGTTACGGGTGCTCCCGGTTACTCGGTATGATGTCATGATGTATTTGGACTATGCCATATGTCTTGTTTATTCTCCGGAATGCTTTTGAGTTGAGATTAGAGCTTGATTTGGGTTTGACTGTCACTTCTTTGCAGCTTGCATTTCATCTATGACATGGTTTATGCCTAGGCTACCCAGTACAGGTTATGATGTCTTGGTGAATGCTTTATGCTTTGGCTGTGGATGGCACTTGTTTGAGCTCGTCTTGACATTCATTTGAGTATTCCCTTGAGCAGTTGGACATTGAATGGCTTTTTCCGTTACGACTTGGATTTTTCCGTTACAACCTTGGATGCTATATGGGATTTGATACTCCGATTATGGATCTTGGCTATTAAGGTATTGAGCAGTGAGCTGCTCCCTTGTTTTGGAAGTTACCTATTGAGCTGTGATTGCTTGTTTGCATTTGATATGCGGGATACTTACTGATTAGTGGACTTGGATAGTGCTTGGGATTTACAGTTATGGCTTTCTTACTGCTCTATTGTCTAGCTTCTATGCTAGTTGGGCTCCTGTTGCCCATCCATGTTAGAGAGCAAATGATATGTATGCTTACCCATCTATGCACATGGTCTACTGTTGTATACCTTACAGAGCCACTTATTTGGATGTTGTTGTATAGATGTTTGGGCTTCACCTGGAGCTTGACTCTTGCAGGATGCTTTGCCACTTATCGGTCTTTACTTGACTTGGATGTTCCTTGGTGGCATGATGTAGTGCAGAGCTATGCGTATGCAAATGGTTATGGGCTAATTTCATTGTTGAATATCATATGCTCTTATTACAGATGTCTTATGCTTTACTATACTGTGGTTGGTTATGTCCTGCAGTTGGCTATGACTCTTCTTCATGTGGAAGCTTTTGCATCCTTGATTGATGCCTTTATGTCCTCCCATCCATTGAGGTTTCATGAGCATTTGCAGCATGTTTCTACCACTGATATACTAACAGATGATTGTCTTTATGAGCAGGTTCCCTATGTTGGGACAGTCCTCGGCTGCTTGAGCTCCATGGATGCTATGGATAGCCCTATTCAGGATGACTTGGATTCCTTGTCATCTTCTATAGGTTCTTCTACTTCAGATGTTGTTTGCTTCCATTGTGGGAAGCTTGGGCATGTTCAAAGAAAATGCTTTAGACGGATTAGAGAACAACAGAGACAGAGACGGACTTGACATGAGTAGAGAATCAGTGATGCAACAGGTATTACCACTCTTCCTAGTGGTGAGGTACATGCAGTTACCCATGATGATGCAGTTGAGCATGTCCTCCTGTCATCTAGTTTCCCTACAGCTTACTTGCTCAATGATCGGCCCATGCCTTTGATTGGCTTTTCGACTCTATGGCATCTTGTCATGTTACCCCTCATAGAGCATGGTTCTCTTCTTACAGGAAGGTTGATGGATGTATTGATTTGGGCCTTGAGCAGACTTATGCTATTGTTGGTATAGGGAACATACACCTAGCTTTGCCTAATGGGACTTCTCTTATGCTCAGGGATGTTCTACATGTTCCCATGCTTAGTAAGAGCCTGATTTTTGTCAGTCAGTTGCATGATGTAGGTTACTATGTTTCTCCTCAGGATAGGTCATGGAAGATCTGTCATGGTTGCTTGGTTTTGGCCAGAGGTTCTCGAGTTGGTTCTCATTACCCAGTGCATGTCTCTCATGTGGGAGATTCTATGGTTGCAGTTATCCAGATACCACATACGTTGTTATGGCATTATCGCCTAGGCCATATGCACCACAGAGAGATGGAGATCTTGTCTCGTTCAGACTCATTGCTGCCTCCTATGTCACTTACAGATCTTGATGCTTGCCCTGATTGTACTCTTGGTCCTTGCAGAGCCCCCTTGGCTTATGGCGATCGCATGAGGCATGCTCCTCTAAATCTTGTCGATTGTGCAGTATATGGACCTATGCCTTCCCAGTCACTTTGTGGAGCGTCGTACTTTGTGACCTTTGTTTATCATGCTACCCATCGTGTTTGGGCTTTTCCCTTGGTGAAGATTGAGGATGTTGCAATTAGGCTTGACATGTTTATGGATTCTGCTGGTAGCAGGCCTTGGTGCTTGCAGATGGATTATGAGAGTCATGCTCTCTCTCCCAGCTTTCGAACCTCTTATCAATAGTATGGCATTGATTTCTTGCGCCCACGGTATTATGGGATTGCTCATGGCATGTGTCTGACCTTACAGGCAAAGGTTGCTTCTATGCTTACCACAGCTGCCTTATGGCTTTTGGACTGAGGCCCTTATGACAACAGTCTATTTGGTTAACAGGATGCTGTGCTTGACCTTGGATGGTATTAGACCCCATGAGGCATGGAGTGGCATGCAGCCCTCCTATGATTACTTGAGGATGTTTGGCTGCCAAGCATTTGTACATATGCGACATGAGCCTATGTCATGTAGATGTATCCTCCTTGGTTATAGAGATGGTGACTTTAAGGCTTGCAGATTATGGGATTTGGATGCCCAGCAGGTCATATGTAGCCATCATGCTGTCTTCTATGAGATGCAGACACTCTTAGCCCTCTTGATGAGAGTTCGGTACGCTTTACAGTGCCATTACAGCAAGCTGTTTACGTTGAAAATGAGGCACTTATTGGCCTAGATGACGTAGCTATGCATAGCAATCAAGGTCAGGATGTTGGTGGTCAGTTGCTAGACCCCTTGCAGAGGCTGACGAGAGCTGTTTTCTTGTAGTTTTGCACGCTAGACAGCCAGCCATATGTCAGTCTTCTGCTTTGCTGAGGCCACATGTAGTCTTGAGACCTCGTTGGACGAGTGTTCGGATGAGTGTTCGCCCGGGATATTGGCCCTCTTTCAGTGATTGACTCTGGAGAGTTTGACTACTCTCTGTTGTCTTATATGCACCACACTGATGCTATGGGCGACTCTGATGCTTTATAGCCGTGTACTGATGAGTTGTGCTTGCTTCATGAGAAGCATTCTTGGATTGTTCCATTGTATGGAGCTGCGGGATCGCTTATCTCGTGGATGTCATGGACTCGGGGATGCTTGACTCTTCTTTTGCAGAGGTTCTCGACACTTCTTGCACAGCTCTCTTTTCGATTGGGCGTTGGGTGAGATGTTATGATTCCTCACCTTGTCTTTTTTCCTTTTTTTTTCTTTGTTTTTACTCCCTAGCCACATTGGGCTTTTAGTGGGAGGTTGTTGGGGTAAAAGGCCTCTGGGCCTACCCATGTATACTGTGACCACCCATTCTTTATTCTTATATAATATTATAGTGCAATAAGGCTGTCAGTTCAATTGGACAGCACCTACATTGTGTGTGCTCTTCTCTCCCGCATCTTCCTCTTCTCCTTCTCCACTGCCATTGCATCCCCTTCATTCTAGATTATCATAGCAGTCCATATCGAAAGGACGGATGCCTACTTGAGTGATGTAGGTGAGAACATCCATGAGGAAGTCACTGAAGTCTATTCGACTGGCAATGTGTAACTCATCCTCAGTCAAAATTCAATCTAAATATGGGTGGGTTAGGAGGTGCTCTTCTAGGGGTAGGTTGTTATGAATGGTGGTCAACACTGTTAAATACGTGGGATCTAGAGCATGGCAGATACGGAAGCTATGGAGGCTGAAAGAGAAAAAAGAAACTCATGAAGACATTGACCCTGACTAGGACAAATTGTTACACAAGTGAATTAGGTTCCAAGATTGAGACTTGGACTCATAAACACAATCTTGTGTATTGACAATGACATGACACTTTACTGGAAAGAAAAGAGTACTATCATTGCATTAGAAAAAGAGTGCAAGTACAATGCTTTATAGGATTCGAGTGGTGATACTTTCTCCTACTGTGCATATGGGATTCTAGTCCTAAGCCCTCACTGCTCCTCACAAAGGGACTGAAGTAGGTGTAATTGCAAATATCTCAAAAAACACCCTATAGAATGTTGGAGCTACATAAGAGGGGTCATATTCCGAGGTTTTGATGGCATGGCATTGCTCGATGTTAGTCATGATTTGGTAGACCTCTAGCTCCTATTGAAGTACCATTTCCTCAAGAAAGAGGAGTCATTATTATTAGCAAGTTGTTTTAGCTCCTCCATTTCCCGGTTTAGTGGCAAGGATTGTGCTCTTATCATAAGACGTAATGAGACATTGTTTGTGTGCTTGGTCTCGGGAAATCTCAGTGGCAATTAGCTCCTCAACTTCATGGGGAGCTTTAATGAATACAAATTTGGATTCTTCCCATGAGTGATGCAACATACATACCTCCGTTGCTAAAGGTTCGTCCAAAAGACCTAGGTCTAGTCGATCATTACTTTTAGTAAGTGTGGTGATCTGGGGGGGGGTGATCTAGGCTGATGTGAAGATCCATCTCAGGGATGGCCTCCACTCACCACCAAGTCTCGGTCTACAATCTTGAAGACCCTCCTGCAATTGGACCTTTTAGGTCTGCCCTCCTGGTGTGAGGCCGTGGACAACTAGCTTACCCAAGAGGGCCATACTCTGAAACTCTAGGTCTATGATCCCAAGCCCTCCCTCTGACCGATGCTGTATGATGGTTGCCCATGCCACCTTGGCCCAAGAATCCCTGGAGCTATCTGACCCAGATCAAAGGAAGTTCCACACTAGGCAGCGAAGCTGCACTACGCAAGATGAGAAGCACCAACACGAGGCGATGTACCAAGCCGTCGCTAGGAGGACCTAGTTAACCACTAGGGCTCGGTCGGCTAGTGAGAGGCGAGTCGTGCTCTAGTAGGTCAGCTTCCTCTGAATAGAATCGAGGACTGGAAGAAACTACTGGGCGGGAGTAATGTCGAGTCCCACCTAGACCCTAGGTACCGGACAGTCTGCCCTCTGCTCACATATCTAAATTCTAGGTGGACGCCCCACTTCGTGCTAGAGTCTGGGTCTATGAGGAAACCAACCGACTTTCACCAGATGATTTTTGCTCCCACTACAGAATAGAACACCTCAAGAGCCAGCCTCACTCTCTCTAGCATCAACTCATTGTCCTCTATGTCGAGTGTTGTATCATTTGTATACTCTAAGTCTAGCACCTCAATCTCCTCTCTCACGGGAAGTCAGGGGCCCCGTAATATGCTCACACGGGACCTAAGGAAGTGAGACATCGCCTCTACAAAGAGTAGGAACAGGTATGGAGCTAGGGGGCAGCCCTGTCGAATCAATCTCTCCAGCCGAAACTCCTCCCCTTGCCTACCACCTATCAGAACCTTGCTGGTGGCCGATTTGTAAAGTGCGGCAACCCGCGAATCCATGCATCTGGGGGAAACCAAACCTCACTATGGTGCCCTCTAGGAAATCCCAGTCCACCCTATCATAAGCTTTCTCAAAATCCAAGAGTAATACAGCCAGTATCTGCCCACTCTGTCGCCTCAAAGAAGGTGAATACATTGTCTAGGATACTCCTATCTTGGACAAAGCCTGTCTGTGTGTCATGGATGATGTCTGGCAGCAGGGGGCTACCAATCATCTTTGCCAATGCCTTATAGGCCACAGACAATAAGGTGATTGGCCTCCATTGGGAAAGCTCCAATCGGTCTCCCCCTTTGGGGAGAAAACTGATAAGGCCTGCCAAACGGCTCCCTCGCATCTGTCCTAAAGAGAAAATCTCCTGGAAGGCCATCAATACGGGGTTCTTCACCACTTCTTAGTGGGTAGTAAAGAATGCCTTAGAGAGGCCATCCTCTCCTGGGCATTTCTGCCCGTCATATGTATGGAAAGCCTCCTATAGTTCCTTCTCTGTGAAGGGGGCTAGGAGGGGGCGTCCCATCTCCCTTGTGACAAGGGACGGGATGTGATCCCAAACCTGCTGCCTACATCGCTATCCTCTAGCTGAGGTTGTCTCCTACTAGAACAGGCATCTATAGTAATCAGTGGCAATCTCCATCACCTTGTCTAGGCTAGAATGAGTCCTCCCATACTGATCTCAAAGGTTGAGTGTTTGCTCTCCTGAGGTGCGAGACTGGTGCACATTGTCTCCCCTGAGGTGCGAGGCTCATGCACCTAGAAAAACTCCCTGCACATCGTGTCCCCCTTCCACGCTCAAAAAGCTGCTGAGGTGTCAAAAGAGAACTCAAAGTGCTTGTCCTCTAGGCCAGCAATGGCTGCTCACACTCGCACCTCCTGTGCGTGGAGGGTGGGATCCCCTAGTGCCTCCTGTAGTAATCTCTACGTGGCTGCAAGGTCTCGCCCGAGCGCTCTCTCTTCCTCCCAACTTTGGTGCATGGCCTGTATGGCTCCCTCTTGGCAGATTCTGCTCGACTCGGCTAGGACCTATTCAACCTCCTCATCGATCTGTCCCTCCTGCCCCACTCGCTAGTCCAGAGCTGCTCTATCTATCTCATCACCTCCTCCCTCCTATAGATCGAGTCAGGGATCCTATAGGATCCAATGTCTAGGGCAGATGATGGGGGATCTAGTGTCAGGAGAACCGGGCAATGATTGGACAATGTGGTGCTTGCCAATTGCCCAATCTGGCCTCCACGAGAGCCTCCCCACTCTCCCACATAAGACCTGTCCAACCGCTCCAGCGACCTCTCCCTCCTGTGGAAGGCAGGGTCTCTCCAGGCATCACGTGCACCTACTGCAAATAGAAATACCTCCCATGCCTCCTGCTCCTCCTTGGCCATGCCCTGATAATTTTTGCCTCTGCCTTGCTGGTCCTCCAAAGCCTCCAGGTTGTTCAAGTCTCCTCCAATGATCCAAGAGTCCACCTCTAGGAGTCCATCCGCGATCTCCACCCAGAACCAACTGCGTGCCCTAACCTCCATAGGGGCATAGACATTGAGGACTCCAAGACACAAGTTCCCAATATCCAATCTGATCCATAGAACCCTCACTGCCACTATTGTCCCGTGGTCTCATACACAGGTGGTGAGACTCGGGTCAATAGAGGTGCATACACCTCCACTTCTGCCGTAGGCACCTATGACGTTCTCCCAAGTAAGTGTGCGAGCTGCCTGGGAGTACCTTCCCTACCTGCTGGGCCTAGGAGGGAGTGAGCTTATGCTCTTGTAGAAGTAAAATGTCGATCCATCCGGCAAGGGCAAGCTGCAGCTCCTACTAACCTATAACTATTAATAACCCAAATCATAAATGTTACTAATCTACTAATATATAAACCAACCGAATAATCTAATGCTTTGTTAATGTCATTAGGGAATTTTGGTGTTTCTTAAGAGGGCATTGTAAGATAGTTTGACCAAAATATTCCCTCCAAAAAGGTGCATCTAGTAAAGTTTTTGCAAATGAACTCCAAAGGTGTTGGAATTAATGTATGTAAATCCTACTCTTTAAGAGCAATCTAGTAATATATAAGATGATAGGTTTTGGAGAAGGGACAAGACTAATAATTAGAAAATTCCTATTTTCTTGGGGAATCACAATGTTAGGATTCCCTATGCAAAATGAGTGTTCTAGATTCCCTTGTCCAAGCCTATAATGTTATATATTATATGAGAGCTTTGAAGGGTAGAGTCTAAATGTGTGAACGAATAACCATAAAATCTCTTCATAAGCTATAACACAATTTAAGTGTGATTTAGACTGTAGAGCAATGAAGCACCATTTGCAGACTTACATGGCAAGGTAGATTGTGGGTGGAGCTTCAACCTTTAATTGTAGCAAAACAATTTTGGAAGTAGTTTTGAGCTTTGATAGTTGTAAAATTAGTACTGTATCACTAAAACATGGCAATACAATGGTAGAAAAAAAAAATTTACATGGCAAGGTAGATTGTGGGTGGAGCTTCAACCTTTAATTGTAGCAAAACAATTTTGGAAGTAGTTTTGAGCTTTGATACTTGTAAAATTAGTACTGTATCACTAAAACATGGCAATACAATGGTAGAAAAAAAAAATCAAAAGCCACCCTCCCTCCCTCCCTCCCTCCCTCCCTCCCTCCCTCCCTCGCTCTCTCTCTCTCTCTCTCTCTCTCTCTCTCTCTCTCTCTCTCTCTCTCTCTCTCTCTCTCTCTCTCTCTCTCTCTCTCTCTCTCTCTCTCTCTCTCTCTCTCTCTCTCTCTCTCTCTCTCTCTCTCTCTCTCTCTCTCTTTGCCCCTGCCCCTGCCCCTACGCATGCCGCCCCCGCCCTTTACCTGTTGAACCTACCCTCGCATGATTAATCAAGCGCCGCATGCAGGCCTTCTAGACAAATTCACAAAACTTGAATGGAGGGAGGAATGAGAAGGCAACCATGCTAATGGAAATCCAACAACTAAACGAGGAGATTATGGTGCTGAAGAGCACCAGATGAGACGAAGGAGAGATCATCGCCAGAAAAGAGGAAATCTCCAAAGTGGTGGATGTTGTTAAGCCTGAGGCCACACAACAAGGGTAGGTGGAGGTAGTGAAGAAGAACATAAAAAAGGAGAGGAGATGCACATTGTCAATGCCATGCCCATGGTGGAGGAAGAGAGGATGTGACAAGCAAGGCGACTAGACTAAACATACGGGTAAATGGCATGCTCAAGAAGTAGGACACATCACCTCTCGAGGATGGTAAGAAAATTGTGCATATGTCTTGGATACAAAGAGGAAGAAGCACTCCCCCTTACAAAAGCCTAGAGAGTTGGGAAGGAACCGCAAAAGTGCACACTCATCTTGAGGTTTTAGGATGAAATGGAGAGGATGGCCTTCATGAGAAAGAAAAGCCATACTAAGCCAACTCCCAGGGGATCCCATCTACCTGGATGATGACCTTACTAGGATGTAGGTGGAGCACATGCACACAAGCATGCCCAAAATAATCAAGCCTATGAAGAAGGGCAAGAAGGCAATATTATTAGAGATTTGCTGAGGCATCATTGATGACAAGGCAATTGAATAGGGATGCATGGCCTATGAGAGAGACACCTTAGAGATATGGATGATAGTATGGAACTATAACGTGGACACATCTAGGAAATGAGGAGGTGATCGAGAATCATGAGCCAATTTTGATCATGGAGACACACCAAAGTTGTGAGAGGGGGTTGCCCAGAGTACATGGATATGTATGGGAGGAGAGGTATAAAATTTGCTGAGACATTAGAGCACCACTCGAGGATCAAGAGGAGTGGCAATATTGATTAGACAGGAGCTACATCATAGAGTCCACATCATGGCACAAGATCTCGAGCACGATATATGTAGATTAAAGTGAAGATCTCTCATGGCCAAATGCTATATATTGCCCTCTACTACTTTTCCCCACAGGGGTTGAGATATGCTACTAGGGAGCTGAAACAGGAGGAGGGAGAGGGAGATGGAGGATGAGAGTCCCCGTTTATAGACTTATCCAATGAGATTGTACATTACTCCAATCTAGGGGAGATTCTCCTAAGATTTTAATGCAAGCATGCAGAGAACACGATGCGACAAATATGATTTTGAGGATTCAAGGAGGATACATGTGATTGATGTAGAGGAGGCAGGCACATATCAAATATTTGTTGATACTAGAGAAGATAGTACTCAGTATGGTTGCCCCTTATGTTATGCTAGCTTGAGTCCCCCCTCATCTTTTCTTGGCCTAGGGTCAACATTATGCAAAGGAGCACCGTCAAGATTGGTCAGGTTTCTCCCCTTGTGTTGTGCTAACTTGGGGCCTTTACAATATGACTGGGGTCTAAGGGCAGGTGCAATGCGAGGGGGCAACCCCAAGATCGCTTGGGATTCCTCATTGCATCACACCAACCCAAGGCAACTCATTGCCCTATGCTAGCCTAAGGCTAGTAACTTCCTAAGATCATCACAAAGAGAGAGAGAGAGAGAGAGAGAGAGAGAGAGAGAGAGAGAGAGAGAGAGAGAGAGAGAGAGAGAGAGAGAGAGAGAGAGAGAGAGAGAGAGAGAGAGAGTGTGTGTGTGTGTGTGTGTGTGTGTGTGTGTGTGAATGCAAAAATGGAAGACCTAATGGGAAACATATTTATAGGGTCAATACCTTTGCACATGGTAAACAAAAGTGTAATTAGTATTCACATGTGTAGATTTATGGGTAAGATGATGTGGTATGGAATGACATCAGCACACGCAAGTGCCATAGCTAGAATCCAAAATTCAAAATTTATTTCTTGTTGCACGATTAGTGATCAAACAAAATTGGTGATAAAGTAGGATTAGGGCACCAAACTTTTGCTTCCTCACATTTTCTTATCCTAGTGCAAACAATGAGTTCCTAAGACATGAGGCTAGTACAACATAAGAGGAGGGTGTTTGAAGTCACGGAACACCCTCTCTTGTGTTTTTGCAGACCTTGGACTTGCACAACACAAGAACGGGCCAAGGCAATGTGTCAAGGACCCCTCTTACATTGTGTCAAGACTTGCACACTGGGCTCCCCAAATCTTTGATGGTCTCCCTTCTCATTATGAAGGTCCTAGGCTAACATAACGTGAATAGGGACCTAGGACTAGCATAATGCAAAGGGGGGACCCTAGGAATTTCATTTGCATCATACTACATGATGTGTGTGAACAGGGCCCCCCCAACCCATGGAAGGCCCCTCTTCACATCATGCAGGTCCAAGACATGCAACATGAAGTTGGGTCACCTCAAGATTTGGGCTCCTAATCATGAGTTATGTGCCTCTAGGACTAGCACAACATGAAGAGGGGACTTTGAAACTCTCAATGGCCCGTCGTCTTCTTGTGTGCACATCACAAATAATGATCCCATAAACGTTTGGGGAGGACCAAGAGCGGCATAAGACAAGTAGCATCCCCTACCCCACCCAAAAAAAAAACATGCACATGCATGTTGTGCAGGTTCAATACGGATTAAGGGTGCCTTATAGTTTGGGGGGCCCCTAATTGTGTTCTCTTGGCCCTAACTCCTAGACCCCATTTGTTTTGTTTTTTAGCTTGTTTTATTTTCTTATTACTTCTATAATTATCTATTTGTTTCTACATATGACTCCTACTAACCAAACCACTAGTTGACCTTATCACGAGATCCATGTGTTAGACACAAAGGCCCTCCCCCCATCCAAGGAGAGTAGGCTAAGTTCGTAGGCCACTACTCAACATAAGCATTACGACCAGCATAGGTTTGTGTTGAATGGGCTTAGATCTATCACTTACAAGGCTAGTGAAGGAGATTTGTTAGTAGAATAGCTTGGAAATTCATTCATAGGCTTCAACTCTAAGTTGCCTAGGCAATGGAGGACTTATGGTCAAGTTGTTCTAGGATAGCTACATTTTGGCTAACCATGTACATAGAGTGAAAATGATGCTAATGAATTTTACTTCCCTCGGGTTTTTAAGGTTTAGATACAATAAGATCCTTAGTACCAAACCCAAGATGGTGGCCACAATCACAAGTGAGAGTTTGCTGCAATCTAAAACTACTCCTAGTTTGCCTATTAGAGCTATGCACAAGCAATGTAAGTATGATTTGTCTAAAAATTGGCCTAGAATATAAGTGTTAGATTGGATAATCAATCTCATTTTGAAGGGTTTTATATGTGATCAATTGGCAAACTATACAAATGATGACCTTTTTCTATTTAGAGCTGAGAATGTGGAGAACCTAATCGAGTGCACTTCACACATAGAAAACCACATATCATTGGCCTATGTGGCTACACTACCACACTAACCATCAAGAGTTGCAAGGAGGATACGGTCGCTGCTCGACCAGCGTTGCATCGGGTGTCATGGGTATATTGTGAGTCACTATACTTGGATCTAACCCTTTTAGCTCATTGAGGGACCAAGCAAAGACATCTATATACTCCCGTAGTAGAGCAATGAGACTAGCTTCCTCCTCGTTCAAGTCCTCGGCTATAAACACAGGTCGAGGCATCTCCCCTTCCTTAACTAGATCAACCTCCTTAACTTTGGCTGTCCCTTCTGTTGGTTCACTCGCTTGCCCTTGTCGTTTGGCTCCTAGCAAGATCACTACCCTATCACCTTTCTTAAACTTCGTGAATCATTTCGATACGTCATGCGACTTTCTTTGCTCCTCAGCTTGCAATTCCTTAGAATGCTTCTTTCGTTCTTCCTTCAATCTTCGATGTCTTAGGTGAACTAGTAAGTCTTCTTTGGTGCGTACGGTCGAGGTATTTCAGGATCACTGTCTGAGCTTCCTTCTAACTCAAAATCGAACTCTCTATCTTCGCTAGAAGAGGGGGTCTCTCCTAGCGGTCGTAGCTCGAAGGGTGAATCTATCCTGAATAATAGTGCATCACTCAGTTAGACCGGGCATGCTTGCTCATAATCAATTACTCCTATATGCTACAATCACATGTGATCACAATCCATATACATGACTCCTCTCTCGATTCTAAAAGTGTTTTTCTTTTGAGGTTTGGAGTCTGCTTGTATTTGCTCAATTACATGTCCCTCAGTGTCATTCTATCATATCAATCTCTCCTTTGCTCTCGTCTCACTTAAGAAGTAGTAGTCCTCGTATTTGTCATTAGAACTATCCTCATCCGATTGCTCATCATCTCTTAAGTCTTGGTACGGCATTTTCTTTTCATCAGTCATCACTAAGGCCCAATTGTACATAAAATTCAGGTCATGCATCTTAGTCCATCGCCACTTGGGTTCACATCCAAGATATCCTTGAGTGGCTTGAGATTGGCTACTAGGTTGCTAGCTAGCTTGTTCATCAGATGCTCTAAGATCTAAAGGAGTTCTTGCTTGTTGTTTGCTACGTGAAAAATGACAGGGTTGAGTTGTCTATACGAGCTCTTAGCCATCATGCAAACTTGTACTGAGGGTGTGTCACTAGGCTTACCAATTGCCTACGTGGCTTGCTTGTACTTCTCATTATCCGAGAATGGTAGACTCGCTCATCCTCAGGACAAGGAATATATTGGGTGAGCGACCCGTATGATTTTCTAACTTGTGCATCACACTTTAGCATGGCTGAGATGGCATCTAAGTCGGCTGGGGTAGTCTTCTAAGTATTCATCTCTACCCTTACCACTTCCATTCAATTGCCTAGGTAGATCAAACCATTGCCCCAGTATTCTATGACTTGTGCGTTCCGCATCTAGGGTTGGCCAAATAGGATGTCATAGTCCACTCCTTTCATGACTATGAAGTCTCTGGAGAACTAGACTCCCACGATCTTCAATGGCCAATTCTTTAGTACTCCAAATGGCTTTATTTTCATTCCCTTACCCAATGTGACATTAAATCTAGTATTCTCGAGACAGGTGGTTACCCCAAGCCACCTGGAACACTACCCGTGGCTAAGCACACTAACTCCTATCCCCATGTCTATGATTCCCTTTCTCATGGTATTGCCTAGAGCTAGGATTGATAAGATTACATGCATTTTGATGCCTTCCCAAAAAGCATTAACGTGCAAGGAATTGGGCACTACAATGCAGTGTCAAAATCGATATCTACATCATAGCATCATGCTCGTGTAAGTTAGTAATAGCTTGCTCTATCGATCCTTCCACCCACTCCTTCATTTTTTGCCATAGCGTCAGATGCTATCTAAGCAGGTCTCCTAAGTTTAGAGTCACTGGAGTGGTTACTAGCATTGTGAGGAGATTGCTAACTACTTGCTTCTCTCGTGATTCTGCATTTCTTGGCCAATGGCCTTAGCTAATTTGTTGGCCTGTAGCATTTAAACTCAGTTTAAGCGACATTGCTTGTGGTGCAATTGCATCTCTCGATTTTGGTCGTGGAGACAAAACTAGTGTGCTTACACTTGAGAGAACATCGATCTCGTCCTCCAAGATGGACTTAGCATCCTTTAGGTGTTTTTGGGCTTCTTTCATCCATTCTTCCACTTTTTCTATGGCTTCCAGTTGACGCTTCAAGTTGGGATACTCCCCTACCTTAGCTTTCCCCTTCTCATCAGTCTTTGGAGTGGATATCATTACCTCTGCGTGTATGATCTTCTTTCCAACAGGCAGTGTTGTGGCACTTTCAATTTTAAGTGTGACCTTTGCATCGGTTTTCTTTTTTCTTTGCCTACAACTCTTCTTTCCAATTGAGGCTACATCTAAGTTGCTAGGCCCTAGCAGTGATATGCCAGCCTGCTTTGTCTGCGCTTGGGCCATGACATGCAATGGGATGGGTGTGGCCTCATTGTCAAGTGTTTTGACACCAAAAAATCCCAATGCGACAGATGGCATGATTGTTGAGCTAGTGGATGGCTTTCATCTAGGGCAATCGGCAAAGAGATGTGTGATTCCACACAGCACATCTATGATCACTCTTGTCTCGATTGGCTTGTTCCCTTTCAAGGCAGTGTGAGGAGATGTGTCTTGGGTGACCGCAAGTCCTCTTGGGTCTACCCTCCTAAGCCTTTGCCTCTATCGCTACCTAGTGCCATCAACGGTACCAATCGATAATCCATGAGGATTGGATTGCCCTCTTCGTCGTACGAGGCATATGGGTTCACAGAAGGCTCATCGTCATTCAGCTCCTCCACATAGTGGACTGGAGTGTCGCTCGATGGATGGGTTACGAAAGGTCCAGGTGGCCAGAATATGCCTGTGGGATTTATCTCCATCCTAGGAATGGCTGGTTTAGTGTCATTAGGTTTTGGGAGAGCTAATGGGCCTCCCCTCTCGAAGAAATTTGGCAGCCTATTCCCTAGGTAAGGCTGGTTGTAAGGTTGCGAGTATAGGAGTCTCCTTGGCGGTCTGCAATGCATGGCACCGTGACCGAACCTACCGCACTTGCCGCATGGTTGGGACCTAGGATCCTGACACTTAGCTGACAAGTGGTTTCTGCCACAATACACACACTAGATGTGTGGGCTTGTAGGTCTCCTTATCATCTCTTGTAGTCTCCCTAGCTCCTAGTTTTGATCAGTGCTCTTTTCCTTATCCTAGCTACTTGGGATGACCGGCCGTTCGTTGGATGTAGTTGCCCTTTCCGAGGTTCTAGAGCTAGTCTCGTTGCATCTTGAGCTCCTGGAGCTTCTCTCCTTAAGCCGGTCATCCACTCTCATGGCCTCTTCAAAGACCCTAGTTAGCGCATCTCGCTACAAGCTTGAGTTCCCTACCAAGGCCTTGTAGAGTTCCTCACTTCGCATTCCATTGATAAAGACCGTGGATACCACTCTTTCTATGGGCCGTTAGTTTGTCGGGATTCTCTTAAAGAGACTCCTCACATGGGTCACATACTCCCTGATATCTTTCTTATCTCTCTGTTTCACGTTCATGAGCCATACGATCAGATTGTCTAAGTACCCAACCTCTGAGAATCTCTTAATGAAGAGATTCTTGATATGGTTGAAATCGTTACATGCTATGGTATCTAAGTTGGTGTACCAAGTCCTTCCCTTATCACCTAAGTATAGGCCGAAGGCTTGCGAGTGCTAGATGAGATCGGTGAGGCCGTTGGCCTTACAGACTTGCTCAAACTACTCTATGAAACTATACAGGTTGTCGTTTGACTGATACTTATCTAACTGCTTACCAAGAACAAGGATTTTTTATTGGCTCTTAGAGCCTAGGTGACTCCTAATCTTGTGAGCAATGAAGTTGCTAGTGATGCTACGCTTTGCTCTGCTGACGTGTTCTCCAATAGTCGCTTTCATGAGCAGCTCGCTCAGTAGTGTAAGGTCTCTCTCTAGCGCTCTCTCTTTCTCTGCATCAGGTTATGCTCGATTTCTGTTTTCTAAGGCTAACACTCGTTGGATCTCTCACATTTCTACATTCTGTCATAAGCTTCTAGCTTGTTGTTCTTGATTGTATGCCACTATGCCTTGCAAAGCTTTCCACGCTAGTTTCTTCTCCTCTTCAATGTCTGCTAATATATCCTTGAATGGCCTACTATGTTGGTCTATTCGGGTTTGTAAATTGTACTTGGTTACCATTCGTTGGATTTCATCTAGGAAATCCCCCAGATCAAGCTCTTCATTGCATCCTGCGGTTCGAGCTAGTCTCTGCCATGTCTACGGTCTCTTGTTCCACCAGATTGTTGATGAGGTTGATCAAGTCGGGTAGATTCACTTCCCCAATGATGTCGATCCTTGATGCATCTAACTCCTATGTCATATCTTCCTCTTGGTTCTACAACTTAGGGTTCTCGATTACCCGTCTAAGTCTCATGGTCTTCTCCTACTAGTGGGTTCATTCAGTTTCTTAAGTCTGAGTGAATTTCTTGTTATTTACAGACAATCCTCAATTTATCGTCACTCTGTGTGTGTGTGCGTGTGTGTGTGTGTGTGTGTGTGTGTGTGTGTGTGTGTGTGTGTGTGTGTGTGTGTGTGTGTGTGTGTGTGTGTGTGCGCGCGCGCGCGTGCGCACTCTTTTTTATGCATTGTACGAAATCAAGCTTTAGCTTTTCTTCAGGTGCACTTCAAGTGTCAAAAAACAATGTGGGGTGAATGCGCAATGGTTAATGTAGCTTCAGCACTCCCATCTACGTTCTCAGCCTAATAGGGCTTTAAGCTCGATCACTGGGGCTACTCTTGCTGGTCTCTAGGGTCTGGTGTCCTTATGCTTAGTCAAGGTCTAATTAAGGGTTTATAGCTCAGTTTGGCACTCTTAGCAGAGTGGACAGCTAGCAAGTTGGCTAGCGTCGTTGCTAGATCTGCAATTCACTAGTTCTCTTGTTTCTTGCGCCAGAAAGGTGTTATGTTCGTCTGTATAGCTCTCGAGGGTCCAGTCAAGGTCAAAAAGTGTCAATTCATGCAAAATCTAGATTCGGCCATGTTGGTACAAATTGCAAGATCCGAGTATCAGATTCGGCCCGTCCGAGGCCAAGTGGACCAAATCGATCGGGCCGAATGGTCGAATGACATGTCCCAATGCTTGGGTCAAATGCCACGTGACAAGGTTGGCCGAGTGTCGAAATGTTCGATTCAAACTACCGATTTTCAAGTGTCTGAGTGGTAGTAGCACCAAGTAGGCCGAATGTAAGCAAACCGAGGGCCGATTCTAGGGTTCAGCTCGAAGTGACTATCCGAGTCTGTGACTCAGACAGATCGAGTGTGATGATACGTGGCAACAACAAAGACGATTTTCAATTCATTTGTGCAATCTAATAGCATACTAGGTAGCAAGCACTTCTAGAAAAGATCAATGGACAAAGGTTAAGATCTCTATATACCTGACGTGCTCGAAAAACACTCGTAGAGGCCAATCGATCAGTCGCAAGGAATGGGTCTCTCCAAGCTATATATATATATATATATATATATGCTAAATGAGTTTCTCCCTTGATCTCTTGGGTTTTAAACCCTTGCCCAACTAAGGCTTGTTGATCTCTCCAATCACTCCCCTTTGCAACATTAACACATCTAAGCGCTCTTTTCTTCCAGTTTTCCTCATTTTGTGCCCGGTTTGGGCATGTTTTACAATAGCAGCCCTAAAGCTTTTCGCTTCGATTTCTCGATCCTATCTTGCTCTAAATACAACAAAAATCAAAAGCCAAATACTAAAATGAGTCCTCCTACTTGTCTAATCATTAAAAAATTGAAGTACTTACTTGTTACGAATATTAAAACCCCAAAATCTCCTACCTATCTCAAGCTCCAGTTCGAGGGTGAAACCCTTACTTCGTTGCTTGATTCGAGGCACACAAGTGCTCAAGCTTGAATCTATTGGTCCCAACAATGGAACCAAAATATTAAGGAAGCTCACACTCAACCGCCAAGACCCATGAACTGCTTATTGCTTCAAGCATTTCAAGCGAGTACAAATGGCTACCTCTCACCTAGCCAATGCGCATTCTTCGATCCTATTAGGGTGTAGTGAGCTTACCTTGATGCCCAAATGAGTAGCCTCCTCCTTCAAGCAAGATGGAAGGTCCACGATTCGTGATGCGAGCTCAAGTATCCTCAAGTCTCCACCTCCAAGCTCCATCCTCCATAGCCGCACATGAGACAAGAGAAGAGAAGAGAAGGAGAAGAGAGAAGATGATGGAGAGCTTCTTCTCCAAGATCCCTCACCCTCACACACTCACTCCCCCACACTCTCACACTCCCTCTCTCAAGCACACACAAGCAAGCAAGAAGAAGAAAAGAAGGGAAGAATGGTCCACTTTAACTACACACCAAATAATGAGCTTCTCATTCACTTTTGAGTTTATATACAAAGCCCTTATCCCTTTGGCCACCCATCCCTTTTATATGACCGGCCATTGTGGCAAGGTCCTATTTTTCCCATTCCCTTCTAGTTACCCTTTCTCTTTACCTATGTCCGTCTACCCTTTACAATTTGCACAAGAGGAAGCTTGGCACTCTTTTACAAAAGTTTTAGGGACGCCTTACATTTAAAAATGCACTTTTATCTTTGACTTAGCTTTTGAGGCTGCCCTTGCGCTTTTGGCAGCTTCTCTTCCTTTATGTCCACATTTGGAGTTTTCTTAGACTTTATTGGACTTCTTTTTCTCCGTCTCAAGTTGGGGTTAACATGTATCTTATCTATACTTTGTGTACATTTTATTGTGTGTGAAAGAAGAAGAAGAAACTAGCAAGAAAACCTTTTGGTCTCCATCTCTATTCTTGTGTTCTTGAGTGAGCTTCCTCTTGTGTGTATGGTGTGTTTTTGGCATAGTAGCTCAAGCAAGTCCTCTCACCACGTGATTCTTGACATGGTATCAGAGCAATGCCACTCAGGGGTTGGTTTTGAAGACTAAGTAAAGGAGAAGAAACAAGAATTCGAGCAAGCAAGAAACGGGTAAGAAGTTGTCTCATTCTTCCACTCTTTCTCTTGGATAGTACCAATGGAGGAACCAAAAGCAAGGCAGAGTGAAAATCTCATATTAATGTGAGATTTGGTATATGAGCAAAGCATTATATGTTATGCACATAAGTTGCTACTTTTTTAGGCATCTGAGGGTGTTTCAAGCCCCATTTTAGACACGCAAGGTTACAAACAGTAGTTTCAGGGCATATAGCAATTTCGACTGTGTTGGCTGAAAGCGAGTATACATGTTACAAATTTTAAATCTATAAGTTTTGAGGTGTTTGTTAAGAAGCAAGTATAAGTTCTATCTGCAAACAAGTTTCATATTATATGTATTGTTAAGCAATCAGTAAAAAAGGGTGCTTAATATATTATTATGTACTTGTTATAAAGAGTTGCAGAAGACGTGCTTACTATTTTGTATCATTTTTGTGATAATGACAAAGAATAGTGAAAACCCCATCATTGAGAAGCTAAACAAGAAGAACTACCCATAATGGAAGTTCCGTGTGATGAACTTTCTTATTGGAAAAGGCCTTTATGAATTCGTTTCAAGTGAAAAAAAGGAACCATAGCTAAGTAACCCTACAATTGCGGATGAATTAAATGCGTGGAAAGAATTGAATGAAAATGAAAAAAAGATGATGTATTGCCATCAATAATACTATGCTGGAATATGTTAGAAATGTTAAAACTTTACATGTGGGTTGGACAATTTTGAGAACGTGTTTTCAGTAAATACAAAGGCACTGAACATTTAACTCAAGCAAGAGTTGAATACCTTAAAGAAATGGAAAGTGTTTATCAATAAGTATGTTTTAAAGGTAAGGAGCATTGCAGATGCTTTAGCAGCGATTAATACAATACATAATGATGATGATTTGGTTTCTACTTTGGATGACCTTAATAATGAGAATGCTTAGAAATCATTTGTCAATTCTATATATGTGCGAAAGTCATTTCCAGTTTTTTATGAGTTGGTCTCTCTCATAATTGCTGAAAATATCAATATGCAGGCAAAAGAAATATTGAACATGTCCAAGCACTTTACTCAAGCTCAAGAAGAGGACGTGGAAAAATCCTCTGCGAGAGGCCGTAGTATGGGACATGCTAGTGATAACTAGCAAAATAGAATAAACCGTGAAAACTTTAGAGGCAAGGGAAGCTCTAGAGGAAGAGGTGGATGGCATAATAGAGGTTCTGAAAATTCTGTTATTGTTTGTCATTATTGTGGCAAAATATGTCATATTGCAGCCCATTGTTATGCTAAGAAAAGGGATGATATCTGCAGTGGTAAATTACAAGAAAACTATGCATTGTCTTAACTATAAAATGAAGACAAAAATAAGCATCTATTTGTTATGTAGCACATAATGAATGCTATTACAAGAAAAGAGACACATGATGATATATGATATAATGATTCAGGTGTATCTAATCATATGACCAGTCATGCTGAATGATTTGGAGAGATGCAAGACTTCCAAAATCCACGTTATCTATAGACGAATGATGATTTATGCTATCCAATTTCACACATTGAAAAGGTTCGACCTTGTATAATGACCAGATAAAGAGTATATCAAATATATTACATGTGTCAAAGAATTTAGTATCGGTTGGCCAAATGGTAGAGCAAGCGTTGTAGATTCAATTTAATGCAAAAGGTTATTTTGTAAAAGACTTAAATTGTAAGTGTAAGTTGGTCGCAAAAGAAAGTAGAATTGGTCACATGTTCACTTTGTTAGAAGATGGGCATAGAAACCCACTGTAAGCAAGGGAGTATAAGGGCAGATGGGTGTGAATAGCCCTAAGGGCAGGAGAAACCCTAACCCTAGGTGGCAAAGGGCTATATAAACAGCCTATGGGTCACTATCACTTGTAAGAGAGTGTACCTAAGTTGTACTCTAAGCAATTTAGTAAGCAAGATTTCATTCTTGTACTTTGAGCTCTTCTCTCCCTCTTGTGCACACATTCTACTGCTGCAAACTCTGATTCTCAACATGGTATCAGAGCCATCTCTGATCTCCTCAGCTTCCCTCAGCATCAGTCATCACTAAGTACACATTAGCTGTCATTTTCTTCACTCTATCCTTCTTTCCTCCATAGCTGCCTGCAACCTACCTCCATTGGAGGACTTGAGGAGGACAAAGGAGGCCATATTAGCCTGAGATTTCTTCTGGAGATCCTTTCCCCACATCAGGGCGCAGCTCCCTGTCAGTTTAAACACTGACATTGTCCACATGTGAGGCCAGCATTGCCAACATTCGAAAAAACGGCACAGTCTAGACAGGCGCAAATCTCGGGCTGAATCGTGGGCAGCAGGCGGCGCAATCCCAGCCACTATCATAGGAATTTGATAGCCCCCCAAGTGGGCTATCCTCAGCTAAGGGGGCTCTCGGAAATTCCTCTTCTGCTGGCTGCTACAAGCCAAACCCTAACTGTGTTTTTTTGGGCAGCCATAGCCAACAAGCTCCAAGCTTGACATTTTGGGATTTTTACACTCTGAGCTTCATTAATAGTGATTCTAATCACTGAAGCAGAGTCTCTGAATCCTATTCCAGAGTCTAAAGCTCTTGGGCATGATTAACGGACATCGCCAAGCATCGGGAAGCCGACTTCCAACCGGGTTCCATTCAAGCACTTCACTAAGCTTGACAATAGTGTTCTCTTAACACTAATCATAAATCATCAGTTGAATAGCTTGCTGGGCATTCACTAAAACCCAGTGAGTTTTTTATTCCTCTTCATATATTGTTGTAAGGTTATGTGTAAAATGAACACATAGACCATTATGCACAAGAAGTGTATTGCATACCGTAAGTGACACTGTCTCAAGTACTTTGGTCAGTAAAATCAATAGCATGAGTGTCATCATACTCTCCTCAGAGTCATCAACAACAAGCATTGAGATCATAGACAAACCGTGTCCAACACAAGCCTCATCCACTAAGCCGTACCACAAGGAGGAGCCTGAAGTCCAGTCTAGGTTTACTTCATTAAAACCTAAAAAGACTATTAAACCACGGAAGAAGTTTGCACATAAGAAAGGACCACCAAAGTCATACCTGGAAATATTACACTTATATGATTTTTAGCCTTTCTCTTCATTGCAACTTTGACATCACTTTGTCTAAATTGCTTCCGCATTCAGTGAAAGGTTTGTAAGGGACTAGACACTGCCCTTGTCCTAACAAGTGGTAAGACCTTCCCAATGACCACAACATATGCTGATGTCCGTCCTCAAATTCGAAAGTTTGATGGTAAGGATTTCCATCCATGGCAGGTACTTATAAAATACAAAAATGATGGAGAGAGGGTATTGGCCTCTTATTCAAGGCAGTAGAGTTGTAAACTCTGCAAATATGATTGATATAGAGGATGACCAACGGGCTCAAGCAATCATAATGCTACACTTAGATGAATCCCTGATTCATCATGTTGATCAACTAAACACTGCTAAAGAAAAATGTGATGAGCTTGAAAAGCTCTATGAAGCCACTGGGAAGAATACTAAAATCTTCCTTAAAATTGAATTCTTTAGCTTGGAATATCGTTCAGGAGAAGATTTGGGAAAATTCATTTCTCATATGAAGGGACTTGTGGCACAGCTTGCTTCTGTACAAACTCCAATACTTGAAGAAGATGCTATTGCTATTCTCCTAAAAGCTGTAAAACAGGTGTTTCCTACTCTTGTAACCACTCTCACCAACATTCCATATCCTACTTTGGCAAGTACCATTCAATCCTGTTTGGATGAAGAAAAGAGGAACCACAAAGAAAGCAGCAACAGTCAGGCAACTTCAAATTCCCGTGAACAAGTATTGGTTCATACAGTTATCACTAAATATTCTTTCTGTAAGAAAAAATGACATCTTGTAAACAACTGCTGGAAGAAGTATCCCGAGAAGATGAAATGTAACAAGTGCAAGAAGACAGGGTATATAACAAGTAAATGCCCCAACACTCCTGAAATACCCAAAGAATTGGTGGCCAACTATGTCTCCAATTCATCTGAAGATCGACTGTTTTGACTATTTAAATCATCTACCTAAAACAACCTTGTAAGCCTGATTTATAAAGGCATCCAAAAAGGGGGGGATCTTTTACATGTCTTGTAATCCAATGCCACCCTGGCATTGAGGGGAGGTGTTAGAAGATGAGCATAGAAACCCACTGTAAGCAAGGGAGTATAAGGGCAGATGGGTGTGAATAGCCCTAAGGGCAGGAAAAACCCTAACCCTAGCTGGCAAAGGGCTATATAAACAGCCTATGGGTCACTATCACTTGTGAGAGAGTGTACCTAAGTTGTACTCTAAGCAACTTAGTAAGCAAGATTTCATTCTTGTACTTTGAGCTCTTCTCTCCCTCTTGTGCACACATTCTACTGCTGCAAACTCTGATTCTCAACACACTTTAGATGCTACAATATTTGCAATGAGTTTCCTTGTACTTGTATGATAACCAGATAAAGAGTATATCAAATATATTATATATGCCAAAGAATTTAGTATCAGTTGGTCAAATGGTAGAGCAAGAGTTGTAGGTTCAATTTAATGTAAAATATTATTTTGTAGAAGACTTTAATGATAAGTACGAGTTGGTTGTAAAAGAAAGTAGAGTTGGTCGCATGTTCACTTTAGATGCTAAAATTTTTATAATGAATGATGCTATGCATACTAAAAGAAAATGAGTGATTGTAAACATTAAAATATGGCATAAACATATTTGACATACAAATGTAGAAAGGCTGAAATTAATACAGTCTAAAGGATTTGTTAAAAGATTACTTGCTTTTAGAGTCACAAAATTTATAAAATGTACGAGGCATGTCAATTTGATAAGCTGGCAATACATTCCTTTTTGCATAATAGAGATATGAGTAAAAACATACTTGATGTTATACATACAGATGTTTGGGACCTTATATAGAATATATCTCTTAGTGACAGCAAATATTGTCATGTTTATTGATGACTGTTCAAGGAAGTTATAGACATATTTCATGAAGGAAAAGAGTGATGTATTTGAGCACTTAAAAACTTTTAAGGTTATTGTTGAAACACAAACAAGCTTAAAAGTCAAGTGCTTGAGACTAGATAGAGGAGAAGAGTATCTCTCTAATAAGTTTAGTGGCTTCTTGAGGTCTCATGGGATAAAGAGACAATTTACTTACAATTATATTCTACAATAAAGTGAAATTACCAAAAAAAAAAAAACATATTGTAAAAGTTACACGAGCATTAATAGCTAAAAATATTATACCAAAATAATTTTTTGTTTGAACTGTTGTCTATATTATGAACAGATTTTCCAGTTACAATTCATGAGATAACCTCGAAGAATGATTCACAAGCAAGAAGCTCGATATGTCACTTAAAAGTGTTTCGTTGTATCGCATATATTCATGTGTCAGATGGGCTACGAAAAAAGCTTGATCCAAAGACTAAAATTTGTATTTTTATTTTACTCTTAAGCAAAAAGGATATCATTGTTATAACCTTGCCACAAATGAGTTCAAAGTAAACAATGATTTTATTTTTTATGAGATGAGCAATTGATATGCATCTAGTGGTAATGCATTGAATAATAATAATAATCATGATAGTTATATATAAAAAAAACAAGAATCATAAAGCCCTACTAGACCAAAAACATCATTTGGTACTACATCTACAGTTAGCCCTTCGTGTTTGAAAGACTGAGTAGTAGCCCTACATCTTCAAGTACATCTACAAGTGTTACAAGTAAAGACAAAATGAGAAAGTGTTGAATGGTAATGGTGCACCTACTAATTATTTAAAATTTAATAAAAATTTCAGTGATTCAAAGAGTTTAAATGATAAGCTTAGTATTCCTTTAGTCAGGACACTAAGTGTATAAAAAATACATAGTAATGTAAAGACTCTACTAAGTGATCCAGTGATACACAAATCTAGTATAGTCAAATACCATGTTAAAAATTTAATTTTGAAGGTTATGCAACTCACCATTATGCATATATAATAAAGGTTATCCAAGATATTAAGCTCACTTATTTTGAGAATGTTATTGATTATACTCATGAAAATATAACACTGGATGAGAAAATGGCTACATTAAAAGTTAGTAAAACTTGAGATTTGATTCCCTTGTCAAAGGACAAGAAAGCTATTGCATGTAAGTAAATTAATTAAATCAAGTGTAGTACAAATGATTCAATTAACAAGTATAAAGCTAGATTGGTTACAAAAGGCTATACTCAAATATATGATATAGATTATGAAACGATTCGATCTAATTCCTAGAATGACAATTGTTCGATATATGATTACTTTGACAGTAGCCAAAGATTGAAATTTATTGTAAATGGATATCAAAAATGTCTTCTTCTTACATGGTGAATTGCAAAAAGAGATATATATAGAGTAGCCCGTCAGTTATGAGGATTTAAAACATCCCATATGTATATAGGTTTTAAAAACGCTCTATAGACTAAAGCAAGCACTAGCATGGTTTGATAAAATCGAAGAGTCTTATCAACATTGGCTTTTATGTTTCTAATGTTAACCACTCACTTTATATGAAAAAGAAAGTTACAAGCTTGATCATTATAGTCATCTATGTAAATGACTTGATTATTACAAGTGACAGTGATAATAAGATTGCTTAAGTTAAAGACTTTTTTAAAAAGTTTGAGAAAAAATATTTAAATGAGCTAAAATACTTTCTTAATATTAAGGTGATCAGATGTGATGATAATATATAACTATCTCAAAGGCGATATGACTTAGATATATTATCCAAGTATAATATGACAACATATAAGCCTCTTCTAATACCATTAGAGCAAAATGTAAAGTTAAGTACTAATATTGAATATAAGATTAAAAAACCCTATTATGTTCAAGAGAATAGTACGAAGTTTGATTTACATGACTTATCACAAGGTCAAACTTGAGTTATGATGTTGGCCTTGTCAATCAATTTAGACATACGTCTAGAACGTCTCATTTGAATGCAATTAGATATATATTAAAATATATAAAATTCACATTATATTATGAACTTATTTATGAGATAAGTAAAAATATACAAGTATGTGGATACATAGATATAGATTAGACTGATAACATATCAAACAAAAGATCTACCAAATGATTCATATTTTTCTTAATAGTGCAACGATTACATAAAGCGACAAAAAGCAACCTACAATTGCTTTATCGAGTACAAATGTGAAATATAGAGATAGTACTATGACGACATATAATGTGATATGGTTACAAAAGTTATTGGATGATTTGAATGTACAAGGAGATGATACAATTGTCATCCACTATGACAACATTAACATACAACAAGCTAAAAATCCAATGTTCCACGCTAAAATAAAATACATTGAAATATACTACCACTTTGTAGAAGAGAATGTACTTACAGAAGAGATTGACTTGATATATATCAATACACGAGATCAAATAGCTGACATTTTCATAGACATTGGATACAAAAAATTTAAAAAAGTTCCCACCACGCAATTCTTAACATCAATGTCCAAGTCTAAATAGGGATCAAAACCCAGTCCAGGTAAAGATGGCATATGTACCATGGCACCTTGAAATCTTTCAAAAAGCCAGAAATATCTTGGGCTGACCAATGAAAACCAGCAAAGATTGTTAATGCTTCGCAAGAGTTTGCCATCACATAATACACCAATCAGACAATGCCAACAGAAAAACTATTTTATGTCTCAGTAAGAGCTTGCCAACATATAATATACCAATCAAACGCCACCAAAGGAAGAGTCTGTTTACAGCACCTAGGTACCACCACCTACTGTGGCACTTATTCATATCCAAAAGCTTGTTAAGTCTGCCACATGCCTTCAACAAATCCACACTATAGGCTTCTTACATATCTATTGAAACACATACCAAGCCGTTAGGTACAACAAACAGAGAAAGAATAGAGTTTATTACCAACAATATAGCAATAAGGTATCTTAACATACTAAACAACAGGAAATTTGGGCTATTAGATTTTACAGATGAGCTCAATTATGTGATCCATGTAAGATATGAATTGTGGTCCTCGAGATTTGTCTATAGAAGTCAGATTTTGATCAGGACCTTGGAATCTAAATAAAGCCCCAGATAGATGGGGCATAACCATACATTTTTTCTCCGTGCAAGCGGACTGAACTGGTTGAACTGAATGCTACTGATTCAGACTACTTATGCTCACCGCTATACTTTTAGGATCCACAATGATACTCCTTAATCGTTTCCCATAATGGACACTATCTTTAACTGTACTAGCTGAAGAATTATTTTGCTCCACAGGTTGGGTCAAAAGGATAGAGTCACCATCCAGAACCCATCTCTCCATGTCCTGAAATTGTTCGTCAATTTTGTTACCAATATATTGCTCCGCTGTAGCTGGAGACATAGAATCACCATCTAGCAGCCATCTTCCCACCTCACTGGTGTGTGAACCCCTCAATATGTTGCCAGGCCTGCTTATTATTCATGCAGAGGATTAGTTAATTTTTCTGTAGTTTTACTTTGTCCAGGGGAAGAGAAGAGACGTACCTGTGATGATCATAATCCCTCTCTTTTACCCGCCCACTGAAAACAAACAAGGGCAGCAGCTCAACCACCAAACAAGCTCCTTCAAAATGCAGCTTCATCAAACATAAAGTTAACACTTTACACAGCCAAGTCTCACTTCATTTCCCCACTCATGCTGATACCAACGAGCTGCAAAATAGCAGGGCCAAATGAGCTTACACATTTCTATGTAATGTGGCCTCTGCCTTGCCATCCTTTCTTCTGATATCGTCAGACTCGCTGCTATCCAGTTTCTCCACCCTACCATGCCTTCTATGCTCTTGCACCCCAGCTTCCTGATACTGAAATTAATCCAAGAAAGATTATTTTCAAAAGCAGCTTAATAATATTAATTATTGACAAACACACTTCTCTAAAGCATTTCCACCTTGAGCTGCCAACTCTCTGTGTCATCAATGTCAGACAATCTTTGTTTTTCCTTTCTCTCTTTGGCATATTCAGTGATACTTTCATCCTTTGGAACGTGACTTCTTCTTTTACTCTCATTGGCTTTTTGCTCTCCACTCCTCAATCTTCTTTCCTGAAACAGTTACCATGTCTTCGTAAGATGTTTATCTGAGCCTGTTCCTTGTGAAACATACCTGTAACTCGTACCTCTATTAAATGTGCAGACTCTTTCTGCCTTCGCATTTCTTCCTTGGCTATGGCCAACTCACTATCCTGCTTTCGTTTCTCTTCCTCCCTATCAGCACATGATTCTGCCTTGTCAAGACGAACACCATAGCCAAATCCTAGGTGTTACATCAATACCACTCCCTCAGAAAACACAAAAAGAAGAAACAAATAAACCAAACCCCAATCAGCAGAAGCCAAAACGGGTGCAACTGCAATTACCCAAACAAGGCATGGGTCCTCCTCTAAGCTGTGTATAGCATACCTCAGCCTGGCTTGATGTAACTTTCTCATATTTTCCTGTTCCAACTCCAGTTGCTCTAGCCGTTCTCTCTCCAATTTTTCACGTTCCAACCTCAACTGCTCCAGTCGTGCTCTCTCTAACTTTTCCTGTTCCAATCTCAATTGCTCTAGCCGCTCGCTCTCCAATTTTTCCTGCTCCAACCTCAATTGTTCAAGACGCTCCTTCTCCATCTTTTCATGTTCCAATCGGGCAAGCTCAGCCTGCCGATGAGCAATCTCAGCCTGTCGTGCCTCCATGATAAGTTGTCGCCGCCGCATTTCTTCAAAATTGTCTTTCTCAAACTTTCTTCTTCTGATGTTCGCCTCCGTAAAATAGCCATCCTTATCCCAGCTTACCTCATAATTAGCCTTAAAAGGAGAGCCTTCCTGATTCAGAAGCAGTACAAGACATAAATAAATAAGTTGACAAACTGCACTCAATGCTCCAAGCCAAGAGCCACTCTTATTTACCCCAGAAATACATATCAATAGCAGTAGTTAACTTACCCTGACCATTGAGCGGCCACAGAATGCTTTCATAGCATTATAGAAACCAGAATACTGTTCAAACTGTACCCATACATGACAAGAAAAGGCTTTCACAATGCCCTTATCAAGTCCATGAGCAACACTTCCTAAGTCGTCTTCTTTAATATCAAGATTCCTGCCAAGAATAACAGAGTTTCAGAACTTGTTCATCAATTCCACTAAGGAATTTCTATCACATATAGCCACAAAAGTTAGGTCACAATCACCATTCCCTATTTCTACCTATATTTGACATAATGTCAAGCTTTCATAATGGAGCCTCTTGTGGTTCACTCCTCTTCATTGTACATGCTTATGCTCGGTCTCTTTCATGTTTATTACAATTTTGTTTTAGAACCCAATTGGCACCAAAAACCTGGTGCCACTTGCAATATTCTTTAGATTGTATTCCCAAGATCTTGTAATACAACTAAGAACAGGTTCGAATCCATGAGACAATGGAAAGCTTTGTCACAAACTCGAGATACACCATTGACTCCCCACTTCTTCTATTGATCAAGCCAATCCTCTTGCAAAGTCTGGAACAAATGGCTGGCCAGAACAATAGCACCAAAATCCCCAAGTTTGCCCCTTGATTTGAAGTGCTGGCAGGAAGAAATTGGGTCTTCTTCACTTGCATGCAAGTCACCCTTGCCACGAATGGGGAATTCTTCGTAGATTTGCTGTAGATTTTCAGATTGCCAGTAAATCCCCCCTTACCCATGGCTGAGATACAATTGCACCACAGCCCAAGACAGCTAAAACCCTAACTACAGCTGCAATGAGGTCTGAATCAGCAAATCAAAGCTGATATCCTTCAAATTTGCTGGGATAGAAGGAAAAACTGCAGTAAAGAGACAACTTCTTCGCATCAAGACTAAGAGGAAGTAGTAACCAGCAGTTTCCTGCTGTTCAAGAGCCTAGATCAGGTCAGCAGCTGCCAGATAGGCTCAAGAAGCTGTCACCTGCAGCCTGGAAAGCCAAAACTCGGTTGCCTGCTGCAAATTGGTCTTTCCCTGCTGTGCAGAACTCTAGGAAAGCAGTTGCCTGCATCACCAGCCCATTTTCTATCCAGCTAGCCCAGAACGGTCCTTCCCAACTGTCACAGCCTTGCAAGGCATGTCCTTGCAGGTCTATCCATGCATAACTCATCCCCTAGAACTGAATTTCCAGCCATTGATTCATTTTCGGAAATTCAAAATTACTTGTCCTTGCCCCAAAATCCCCCATTGCCCATCCATATCTAATATCCTAAGCCCTTTTGGACTTGTCACCTTAGTCCTTGGAATCAAATGTTTTAATTCTCTAACCCCCATGACACCAAAAGTCATTTCCAAGGGCACATTGAATGCCTAGAATCCAAATTTGACACCAAGCACCCATTGGCACTTGTCCATCACAACTTCTACCAATGCCCCCCATTGCTCAAGCTAGGGTTTGATTGTCATCATGCCCACAATTTAACCTGCATTACATGTGCATCTCACATGTGCATAGCTTAATTGTTCCAAAGAAATAAGTTAAACATTAATGCCCCCATGAGACCACCTCATTTTATTGCACTTTAAATAAAAGGCGACTTCCTATCATCAAGCATTTGGATTGTTGCACAATGGATGTTCCAATGAAATAGAGAGATCGTCTAGTCTAGACTCCTAAGGCACAAGTGAAGCTTTTATCCCAACCTAGACCACCTTCAACACTATATTTTGAGTGGTAAAATAGTATATCAGCCCTGTTAGACTTGTTAGGAATTATTATGTCTTGTTTGGTTATCTCCTGCCTATGAGCCTCAGTCTGAGTCAAACAAGGACATTAGGAGCTTGGACAAGAAATTGATCCATTAGTTTATTTGTCCCAAACCTTGTTGAGCTAAAGATGCACTACAAGCTAATTAGCTCTCTTTAAAACAACCCCATAAGCAAAACCCTAATTTGAGAGGATCCTTCTACATCTATAAATAGTCTCGCTACCCACCATTCAACCTATCCTTGCTTTGCAAGTCACATCACTCCTCACCCTCTCTATTGTTGTTGGTGCCCTATTTCCAACCAACAACCATCACCATCTACTATCCAACCATCATCAACTGCAAACCTCCACATGGCGCATGTCCATTGCTGCTAGCAATGGTTTCCAACTGTTGGTGACTGCATTTACTACCCCAAACAGCAGCATTTACTGCTGCAGTTGGCTGCCCCACTGATCAGCCTCATCCCCCACATCAGCCAGCTTGCGTTTTGTGCAACACACGCTCGTACAACATTCAACACGCTTCTCTTAGCTGGTATCCTGTTGTTTGCAACCTTAGTGATCAGTTTCCAGCTTCTAAACAGAGGTGAAGTGCTGCATTTACCAGATTTCAGCCTCTAGACAGCTGCATTTTGGTGACCAACCTGCTGCCCTTCCATATTCAGCACTCTTTCAACTCCAACTAGTGGTTACAGCACTCGGGATCCATCTCCAATGGACGTCACACTCGGACTACATTGCTTTGTCTTCAAGCATTCTATACACTCTTTCTTTCATTTACAACATTGATTCAATCACTTCAGAGTTCTCTTTCTTCCTCTACTTGTATTTGTGTTTTGCATTTTGTGTTTAGGGTTTTGCAATATTGTAGGAGTTATTGATTTTTAGTCGTGTTCGTACATTTTATATTTTCTCACTACAAACCCTAACGTATCTTCACACTCCTTTGAGGTGGAGATTCATCCCTGCATTTGTCACTACTCCGTTTCATTCTATGCAGGCATTTATTGCCATGGGCAGGGGAGATTTTATCAAGCAAAAAGGCAGCATTCAATGCATTGCAACTGGCAATTATTACATTATTTGCTGGTCTGATCTGCATTATTTGCTGGTCTCATCTGCATAATTTGCTGATCTAAACTGCAAGTCTGTTTCAGCATTTACACCTACTTATAAATGTTCTCCCTCTCCACCTGAAACCGGTCTATGACTCACATAAAGCAGTAGTTCCTTCAATTTAACACCTGGTCTTTACACACACACACACAAGCACAGACCTCACTCCCTCGCTCAACACCAGATTGGCCCTGAAGACCGGCGCCCCTCTCAGTATTTCTTTATCAATTAAAAGATGGAAAATTACAAAAAAGATAATGTTCCAAAATACATAACCTGTGAACAGTTGGTTTTCATCTCTTCTGAGTAAATCCCAGCTCCATAAGAACAGTACAGCATGTCCAAATCAACATCCCTTTTAGGAAAGCATTTTCTACAGATTCACTGTTCTTACTGTCTAGCATGTCCTGAATTCACTGTTCTTATATGTCCAAGGTTCACTGTTCTTACTGTCCACCACACTGTTCTTACTGTTTAGCATGTGACCAAAACTCAATGATTCGTGTGCAAAGTTACAGTCTACAAATCTCTGAATTCACTATTCTTACTGTCCAGCATATCCTGCATTTTCTGTGACCAATACTCAATGATTCATGTGCAGAATTTCAAAGAAAACACAGAATTGTACCTTCGATGGAATCAGCCCATCATGCGAAGCATTTCCTCTGAGAATAGAGAGAGAGTTTATCAGAGGGAGCAAGCTCTACCTCCGTACTCGAGTCAGAGACGTAGAAGTACTCTCCATAGCTGATTTTCTTGCAGCAATCTACCCTCAGCTCCTCAAAACTTCATTCTCCCATCTGCCCGTTATGCCTATTACGTTTTTTTTATGCTCTCTCTCTCTTTTGGGAATTTGTGCCATATGGCATACATGTAACAATTTTCCCGTTTAAACCTTCTGGTCTAATTCTCCATGATTGGTGCAAATTTTGACCCCAGCACTGACCAGAGAATTAATCCTCGTGCAAAAAAACGAAGATAATGATGCGAACAGATTCTAAGGTCCAAAAATAGTAACTCCCTAAATTTTAGGGATGGTGACCCCTGCATTCCTCAAGTTGTTCTGAGCAACTTTTATCATTGTGACCACATCAAAAAGTGTAATGTGACTCAGTTACGGTGACTTTTATTTCGTAAGTATTCTCACATGTGCATCTTTTGTCTTGGCCAAGCTCATTGTCCTGCACCATCTCCAATGGCTAAGCACACAGTCCCAAACGATTGGCATTCTATTCTTCAGTGCCTACTCAATATGGAACCGGTCCTAAGGCTCAGACAAACCATTAGTCCAATTTGTCCCAATGGCTACCTCTTCTAGCCACGCAAAGATCCCGGCTTATTACAAGAGAACTCAAGGGGTAAGAAGCAACAGCAACAAAAGAAAAGAAAAATCAAATATTTACATAAGTAAATAAGAAAAGCAACTGTAAAAAGTATCACCACCTAGTGACACCACCAATCATATATTTTGTCACTCTCATTTTCAGTGCTAGCCCTCATCATCATCTTTATCTCCTACCTCTATCTAACACCCCGACTAACACTCCATGTTGCATATAGGCACTGATTGAAACCAGCATTGTATCATTCAGATTTCCATCAGATTTGTTCCTTCATTCCACTATGCTCCTCTTGTCTCCTTTTGTGTTCACCCATGTTCATTGTTTTTTTCTATTGCGCACTCTCCATGTTATCATTCGCCCCAGTGGGAGATGAAGCTGATTGAAGAAAAGTCTTCTATTGTACTATGCTTTGTTGGGTGGAATCATTAGTGAAACCAACCTTCCTTCCATGGATGGGTGGTAATTCCCTGATTACAACTTAGTTACAACGATAACATTTATTAAAAAAACTGAGAAATGTAAATTAACTTACAATCTTGGACAATGGACATCCTATTGGCCCTAAAATTGGCACCCCTTTTAATATTTCTTTAACTTAATTGAAGAAGAAGTTGATATACAATGGGATTCTCCCAATCCCTTTCAGTATTCAAACTCCCCTTGCTGTCCAAAATGACCAGCAAGTCTTCAATCTAATTTGCCCCTTGATTTAGGCAGTCAATTGGCCTTCATCTACTTTGATAGAGATGAAAAACCCCCCAAATTCATTGATTTTTTAGTCCCTCCACCTGAATTTGACTGAAAATAACTTTAGCCCTATTGAATCCAAGTCTTGGAGTTTCCAATTTCTGACGCGCTTCTCGAGGTTACTGCTAAACCCTAATTCCTATTGTAGATTAGGACTTACAACAGAGAAATCTGAAATTTCTCAGCCTCTCATGATCTCAATGCTGTAATCTTCAAAGCAAGGCTATAGAAAGACTCCAACATGAGAGAGAATGCTGAAATCTGAAATTTCTCAGCCTCTGGTGATCTCAATGATGTAATCTTTAGAGCAAGACTGTAGAAAGGCTAGGAGATGAGAGAGAATGCTGAGGAGAGAAAATTCAGACTTTATTCGCGAAGAACTAAAGAAAATCAGTCATTAACTGCTGTTGCCCTATCTCAATAGCTTCTAGATGCAAAGAACTGAAGAAAATCAGTCATTTACTATTGTTGCCCTATCTCAACAACCTATAGATGATGTCATGTACTATTGATTGGTCTTCTCCTGCCCCTGCCTGCCTCAGAAGGCCCTCCAATGGCTGCAAATTAAACCAATAGCATCTCCTCCCTCTCTCTTGCACGCTGAATGTACTAAAGTGTCTCTCTCCAACCTCTAAAGACGTTTTTCAGCCTTGCATGGGCATTTTTGACAAGTGACAACCTTTTCGAATGGTTTTTTTAACATTATTCATAATTAAATATTAATTTTCAGTCTTTGAATACTGAAAATTAATCTAATAATTATTTTAGTGAAATAATCTGACTAGCCAATAATTAAATTGGCTAGGCAACTTCCACTCCGGAGTGTCTCCACGCCATCTTTGACCATCAAATTGGTGTTAGGTACCATTAAATGCCGCTTCTCTAGTGTCACCAACTGACACTTATGGCCAAATACCAAATACCACCAAGTACATATGCAACAAAACTTATAGCAACTTTTGTCTTTGACAATCCGTGATTTTCTCGGGTCTCGGGCTCGTAAATTTACTCCAACCCCAGTTACACCTCACATGTACAACATTTGCTTAAGCGTGTGATTAAAAATTAAACCACATATTAAGTGAGGTTTCAAAAATACATGTCTTCATGACAGCCCTCACCAAATCAAGAGATTGAGTAGTATCCTGGCAATGAAACCATGAAACCAACCTTCTTTCCGTGGATGGGTCGTAATTCCCTAATTATAACTTAGTAAGAACAATAACATTTATTACAAAATTGAGATATGCAAATTAACTTACAATCTTGGACAATAGACACCATGTTGACCCCAAAACTAGCGCCCCTTTCAATATTTCTTTAACTTAATTGAAGAAGAAGTTGATGTATAATGGGATTCTCCCAATCCCTTTAAATATTCCAACTTCCCTTGCTGTCCAAAATAACCAGCAAGTCTTCAATCTGATTTGCCCTTTGATTCGGGCAGTCAATTGGCCTTCACCCGCCTTGATGGAGATGGAAAATGCCCCAAAATCATTGATTTGCTAATCCCTCCACCTGAATTTAACTGAAAACAGCTTCAGCCCTATTGAATCCAAGTCTTGGAGCTTCCAATTTTTGGCATGTTTCCTGGGGCTACTGCTAAACCCTAATTTTTATAGATTAGGGTTTACAACAAAGAAATCTGAAATTTATCAACCTCTGGTGATCTCAATGTTGTAATCTTCAGACAAGGCTGCAGAAAGACTAGGAGACGAGAGAAAATGTTAAAATCTGAAATTTCTTAAACTCTGGTGATCTCGATGCTGTAACCTTCAGAGAAAGGTTGGGAGATGAGAGAGAATGCTGAGGAGAGAAAGAATTTAAACTTTCTTCGCAAATAACTAAAGAAAACCTGTCATTTACTGCTATTGTCTTGTCTCAACAGCTTGTAGATGCGAAGAACTGAAGAAAATCAATCATTTTCTACTACTGCCCTGTCTCAACAACCTATAGATGCTGTCACCTGCTCTTGATGGGTCTTCTCCTATCCCTGGCTGCCTCAAAAGGTCCTCCAACAGCTGCAAATCAAACTAGCCGCATCTCCTCCCTCTCTCTTGCAGGCTGAATACACTAAAATGCCTCTCTCAAACCTTTAAAGACGTTTTTCAATCTTGCATGGGCATTTTTGACAAGTGACAGTCTTTCCAAATGGTTTTTCTAAAATTATCCACAATTAAATATTAATTTTCAGTCTTTAAATACTGAAAATTAATCTAATAATTATTTTGGTGCCCAAAAAATAATCTGACTAGCCAATAATTAAATTGGCTGGGCAACTTTCATTCGCGAGTGTCTCTGTGCCATCTTTGACCATCAAATTGGCATTAGGTACCATTCAACACCACTTCTCTAGTGTCACCGACTGACACTTATGACCAAATGAATAACCTAGGCCAACAACTTGCACCAGATACCACCAAGAACGTGTGCAGCATAACTTATAGCAACTTTTGTCTTTGATATCCCACGATTTCCTCAGGTTCCAGGCTCGTAATTTACTCAACCCCAGTTACACCTCACATGTGTAACATTTACTTAACCGTATGATTAATAATTTATCAACATATGAAGTAAGGTTTCAAAAATGCATGTCCTCATGACAATTAGCACGTTGGGTGGCCAATTTAGTCTATTGTTTGTCAACTTTGGAGTATTCGTCAACTACCTTTCAATTAGGGTAACTCTTTCCCAGGCTGCATTGGCAGATCTAGTCTTCATAAGCTGCATTTTCTGCCCCAGCTATTTTCTCACCCTACGTTTCTAGCTCTGTACCTTCCAACAGCAGCGTTTTGATCTTCTGCCTTGAATACTCCCCATCCTACCTACTAACATCATCCCAGAACTGCTGCAGGTCCCCTACATGCTGATGTCATCATTATCTGGTCATTTTTCACCAACAGCATTATTTGTTTCTTATTTGCAAGTATCTCTGAAGGACATAGATGGCAAACTATTAGAATTTGCAAGATCGTGTGGATCGGGACACCAAGAAGACTGGAGTTCCAACCACCATGACCATGAGTATCATCTATTAAGTTCAAGATAGAGATCGTGATGCAAATCAACACCTTCCATAGCTTTCAGTCCACGATTGGCAATCATGGCACCACCTACTCACATGGCAGTCCTACCCCCTCTCCCTAATTTCAAAAAGCTAGATGGGACAAAATATTCTCTTTGGTTGTGCAAGGTCACATGCATCCTCAGCTATTACGCTTTTATCAAGTATGATGTCGTCTATACGAGTCTTCTAACCTCTTGTGGTCGAGATATTATCACTTGGAAGGAGCTAGAATCAGAGTCACTATCTGACTCTAATATTGATACAAACATGGTCCTAGAGAGTTTTAACGTTCCACATGTAAACCCTAATTTGGGAGGCTCAAAACTTACTATAATAGACAGCCTGCCCTTCCACTCAATCCAATCTCATTTTTGCAATTTGCAAATGTTGGAGTTTCGCTGTCCACACCCCATTTGCGGAGGATATCTCAACCAAAGCTGCCCATCATCATCTTCTCTACCTTCTAGCACCTATCTGCCAACCTTCCTTTGCAAACTACTATCCACATTAGCTGTCACCTGCTGTCAACCAGTCCCAAAATTTGTGTTTGCTGCTGGTGGCCTGTCTACTATGTGCGGCACCTATACGAAAGCTGTCGCCTACTGTGGGCGACCCCCCATCTGGCTGTGTTTTAATCCTACCTGCTCATCTTCATCAAAAAACTTGTGTTTTTCTCCTCCACGCATCCACTAAGCTGCCACGACATCTCCGTCTACGTTTGCTGTTTTTCTCTCTCTTCTGCCAATCTAACACAAGTCTGGCATCCACATTGCTACGTTTGCTGCTGCTAGGTGTCTTCGAAGGCTACCTTGCTGCATTTCATGATCCATCAAAGTATGACACATCTCCAACTCATATCCTCTACCCTGGTCCTCGAGATATGCACATTCAAGAGTCAGTATTCATTCATTGCATAGTATGTTTGTTGCATGGCATTGTATTATTCAAATTCATTCAATTTCTTATTCATTGTGTTCATTGTCTTTGAGTTACCCTAACCCTAACCATATTTCGTTATCAGTTTGTGCTTTGTCGCACAATTGTATTTGTGTTTTTGTATTAGGGTATTTCTTTACATGGTAGGTTCTCTTTGAAGAAACCTAAGCCTTTGATTTGAAAACTCTCCGCAAAAGCAAGAACAGCAGGAAGGCAAGATGACTTTGAATACTTTATCACCGCTTCACACTCTCGAGCCAAATCCATCCAAAAACGAGCAGGAGTGAGTCTCACAACTTGGCCCCTAAAGTTCCAACATGGCTGAAGAAACATTGAACTACCATGGAGTCCAAAGACCCTATGAGATCTCTAGAGTTATATACGATCTTATCCTTATGCATCAAGCTCAACAACAACTTGAAGGTAAATCCGAGTTTTAAAAATTTGGTACACCGGTCTAATGATTTTACAAGAAGGACAGAAGCTCCAAAAGGGACTGGTCATTATATTGTGGAAACAAGCATGGAGTACAAACTAGACACTTCTCTACCTCTCTCATTTACACCCACACCATTCACTTCTCTACCGCGCTCATCTATGCTATTCACAATTGTACCATCATTCACTCCAATGCCATGTACACAATTCCATACTACTCAATCTTTTGATTCCACTTCCTCTTTTCCATAAAATTTTGGTGATTCTCATGAAGGTGTTAGGTGTAAAGGCCCTTTATGCTCTCCCGACTCCCATGTATATATTACTTCACACGTGAACTCACCCTAGCGGTTGTAAGTGTATCGTACCCTAAGTATAAATACATTCTTTTATTCTTTGTGTGTACCACACTCGTACACACTTATCCGTCGACTCACTCTCACATTCTCTCACTGTTCAATACTATTGAGCACCTCGACTAATGTGTATGCCCTCTCTCCCTACTTCCGCTTCTACTCAACAAATTGGTATCAGAGCAACACGGTGCAAAGCGGCAGTCACTGCAAACAGTGCAGTTGTCGTAATTGGGAGCATGTAACAGGCGCAGCCGACAACTGCAGCCTGTAGTTGTAGGCAATCGGACAGTGACAATCGCCAGGCCTAGACGACATGTTGGCAAGTAGTGCAGGCATTAGATGGGGCAAGCGATAGGTCGGACGGCAAGTCGAAGTGGGGTAAGTCGAAACCTGCTCGTGACCAAGACCAGCGCGACGTGATCTGCGTATGGCCACATGAATGCAACCCGAAGCGACATCATATGGGCAATGCATGACAGGCTGACAAGGCTAGAAGGACAGGACGGGACGGGCAGGTCAACGTTCAAAAAAAAAACCTGAATTTTTTTTTAGTTTCCTTTCCCCTCTACCAAGTGTTCACACATACAAGCACAGAGTACAAATCTATGCAAATCTATTTCTCAAAATTTGGAGCTTTTCCCAGATTTAGTGCCAGACACATGATTCAGTGATTCCTGACCCATGAATTGCAGACATTGAGTACACAAGTCTTGGAAATTTTGGGGATTTTCCGATTCAAGTGAAATTTTCGCTTGGTTGGGTCAATTTCTTGAAAATTTATGCACTTTTGGACCTCGAAAATTGAGGCTTTTGCAAAATTGGTGGAATTTCTGCAATATTTACCCGTACTTGATGCTCGGGAAGATGTATTGATGCAATTGAAGCAGATTCACTGCAAAAATTTTAGGGTTTTTCACATTGGTGATGTATTTTGAGTCGATTTGAGATTGGACAGTGAAATTTGCAGCAGATTCACTGCTGAGTGGGAGTTTTGGATGCTTCAAATGTTGAAAAAGGGCAGCTTCTCTTGGTATATGTATTGCTGAATACTCACTATGCAATGAAACAGTGGTAAATACAGCATTTGGGTCATTGCATTTGGGTATTATGGTGATGTATTACTAAAGTGGAGATGTCTTTAATGAAAATGTATCAAATTTGATTCATGAATATGCTATAATCAGTACTTGAGACTGAAATTGCAGCTAAACATCTTCTTTTTAGACACCTTGGAAGTACAAGAGCATGTACTTGCTGTTACAATTCAGCAACCTTGCTATTGGCTGAAAGCATTCAGCCTCTTATTGCAGTTGTGTATTGCTGAAGATGGCTGGCAATGCATCTACATCTGACACAAAGAATCTCTTTGAGATTCGTAAATTCAATGGAAATGGTTTTGATCTTTGGAAAGATCGTATGCAAGGTATACTCTTTCTAAAGGATTGTGATGATGCTTTAGCAGAACATAAACCTATTGCTTTGTCAAATGAGGATTGGACTAAAATGAACAAAAAGGCCATTACTTACATTAAAACGGCCATTACTTCCATTCTTTCTCCTTTGGTCTTCTATTACATCTAGGATCTAAGAGAGGGGGTTAGAAGTCTTGCTTATCATCTTTTGCCTATAACCCTCAGTCTGAGTCAAATGACATTAGGAGCTTTGACAATGTATTTGTCCATCAGTTTGTTTGTCCAAAACATTCAGATTTGTCCTTACATTTGCCGCCTAGCAGCCCATTTTCTCTCATTGCTGACAGGCATTTATTGCAATTTTCCATGAGCAGGGCGGATTTCATCAGACAGACAAGCAGCATTTAGTGCATTGCAGTTAGCATTTATTGCTTTATTTACTGGTCTGACCTGCACTAAATGCAGGTTGGCCAATTTCAACATTTAGGCCTATTTATACCTGTCCTACTTCTTCACCAAACATTCAATCAGTCTCTCATTTTCAGTGCCAGCATCATCATCTTCATATCCTGCCTCATCTGGCTTCCTCACTAACACTCCGCGCTGCATGTAGGGCTGACTGAGACCAGCCTTGTATCATTCATATTTCTGTCCATTTAATTCATCCATTCCATTATGTTCCTCGTCTCCGCCTCATTCACTCCGTGTTTATTGTTCCTTTCTGCTGCACACTCTCACACAAACTGTAGCCTCTTGGTTTATTTGGTACCACACATGTTTATCCTGTAGGACCTTGGTTAATCCAGTTAACCTGCTTTAAATTAGCCTATGATGAGACTTATCACATTGGGGGTCCGTCAAAGATTTCCATAGACATGTGGATATAATCAGTTGTTGAAACCAAATTCATTGAATTTGACCTGCACAGTATCGATCATTTAGGGCATAAGAAATCATGGCATGAAAGTCACGGACTTGTCCTGGAGATATCTGTGCATTATTACATGCAAAGCAGAGGCAAAGTTGCACACAAACATTGCCCAAAAGAATCGTAAATAAAATTTATGAAATAGCTGCACAATAGTGACTATCAATGAGAAAAATCACAACCCAAGCAGTATCCCTGAGTATTTAAAATAGCCTACCTTATTGCACCAAAATGAGATAATATCGTATGGGTCACCAACACAGATGCCTTGGAAGAGACTCGAGGTTCTGCAAACCAACGTGCAGGAATACCCCTTAAAATTAATGTATCTGGACGATTGACAGAATTTTCAATGCGATCATCTGCAAGGATACATAGAGAAACCACTGAGAATCAAACAAAATATCGACCTCCACTCTATTGAACCCAAAAGAAACATTCCTATTCCCAACTTGCAAGTGGCATAACATGGGCATTATGATACACAAGCACACCTAGACACCGGTATGTGAGCAGAAGAAGATGAAAGGTCCATGAAATTTACACTCAAGCACCTTGCAAACATAAGAAAGCACATATACACATGTAACTATCTGTGCAAACCACGATTATAGAAGTTACATGTTCAGTCTGCAAATAACTGAAACACCGTCTTGTGGTCTATCACTGGAATTATAATGATTCGAATCCATTGCCTGTGTATGCAGACATTTCATCTCTAGTTGTAGCTCACTAAAAGGCATTGTCCGAATTCAATCAAGTTAGAACAATTGTTATCAATGCTTAATCTCTTGAAATCAATGCTTGACTGGAAAAAGAGTGTGCTGAGCCAAAGACAAAGACAAAGTTCCACTTTCCAACTGTCATAATGGTGTGCAACAGTTAATAATACAGAATTTGTTCTGTATCAATGCCCCTCTTTTCTAGTGCACCAATAAGACACTTGTTTCTTTCTGCTCCTTTCTTGGTGATCATAGAGGGGTGTGAAATCCTTCACTGCTGGTGCAATGGTCACTACGGCAAGAAATTGGTGGCATTGATTACCTTTGCTCCCTTGACAAACTTCTAAACAGAACAAACTTGCCAGCAGACATGCTTATGCTTAAAAGACTAAGAAACTCAGGAATAAGGCTGAATTCGAACCCGGTTGCACAGGGCCCTGATATGTGCGCCATGACAGTTTCAATGAATTGAAATCATCGCTGTCATCTGTGTGAGAATGGCATTTGAGCTTCAAGCCGGCGATCGAGAGCTCTACGCCGGTGAGTTTACCAACTACGATGGCACTCTTCCTCCTGAGGAAGGACTCAGCATCCCCCTGCAATTTTTCTCCTCCTCCCCCCTTGATGGCCTGCACGTCCCACAAATAAAGACAACCTGTGGCAACAGGCTCGCCGCGGCGACATTTGTGCAAGTCCTTCACGCTGCTGACAGAGAGATCATTGTCTGCGATGGAGATGGCGAGGGCGTCCTCGACAAAGGCCTTGAGGGACTGCTTGAGCTGCCAATCGTCGATGGGCTTGACGGAGAGGTCTGATCGGGCGACGGAGAGGAGAATGCGCACGCGCGGCACGAGGGAGAGCCCGTGGCCAAGGTGGATTGTCTCGGTAGAAGAATCCATGGGCAGAGATATTAAGAAGAAGAAGAAGAAGAATAAGAAGAAGCCATGAACAGATACTAGTAAGAAGAAGAAGAAGAAATAGCAATACTAAGAAGAAGCCATGGGAGAGAATGGTAGTAAGGCTACTCTACCAGCATGGCAATCTCGAGACCATGGACATTACAAGATATGAAACCTCCCTTCCTCCTCTTTTAACTTTGGTGGAAGTATTTTTCTGGTTTTTCCCCACATTAATAATTGGGACTCTCCAAGTCATGAGAACTTGGCATAAGGAAATATGAGTCAACCTCGCACACAAAAATATGAGTCTTTTCATGAGAAACTATGCTTGCATGGTGAGGAATTTTTCAACTTGGCCTCTATCCTACATGTAGGGCAAGAGAGTAGGGTACCAACAGAAGTAAGTACATTGTATTATCCCCAAAGTACTGAGGACCAATGAGGACAACAAGATGAATGTGGAAAGTTATGTAGCCCATGCAAGAAGATGAATGCAGAAAGCTATGTCACCCGTGCAAGAGGCAAAAGCTATAAACTTCCAAGTTGTTGCAAAGGCATGATTCACAGAGCTACAATCGGTTTGCTATTTTACTACATAGATAAGGTGTGCTCTAATGACAAGTTTAGAAATATAGTTTGTCAAAATTATTATGCTCATTGTTCATTTGTCTAACACAAGTTTTTTGGTAAAGGTCTTTACTGCATGATCCTGAGATCTCTATAGGAAAGAAATGGGATGCTTTCATGCTCAATTGGCTTCAAAAGAAATTATGTCTATCACCTAACCTGATCAGCCAAATTCTCACCTAAGAATGTTCTTCTAATGGAGTTTCTTGTGTGGGGTTATGTTTCCTCTTCCACATGCCATTTTTGAGACAAAGGTACAAAGCTTTAGTTCCTCCCTTTGCAAGGTTCTTTATATTGCACCTCTCTTTTCCAACCCTAAAGATGAGCAAAAAGCATTGCAATCATACGCTCAAACCCTAAAGGTATTCAAGTTTCATGATAACAGGGGCTTTGAGATTATCTACAAGGTCAAGTTCTCACCTTTGCCATATGCATGCCACGTATGCTACGAAAAAATACATTTTGCTAGAGTGTGCCCTAAAAAAAGTGCAAATGCATGAAAGTGTTAGGAAAGATGGTTAGTGTTGGAACGTCCACCACACCTACTCATAAAAGAGGCAAAGGGCATGTCTAAATCTATTAAAGAAAAGCAAGACTAATTTTCTTTGCTTACAAGAAATTAAGCTTGGAACATAAACATGGATAGTTTAGGCTACAAATGTTTTGCTAATTCCAATTGCAAGCAAAGGGGTAGCACCTTGGCTATAAGAGGCTCTCCCAAACCTACAATGTTTTATGCAAATGATGGTGGTGGCATCACAATCAAGAGCTAGTCATCTTCTTTGTGTGTGCATCTAACTCGTCTAGAGCCGAGGTTGCATACTTAGAATGGATAGCAAATAGGTTTGACAAAAAGAAAACAACTTTTTATGGAGATTGGAACATGACTAGTTTTCCTAGTGATAGGTCGCATTGGGCTAGATGTCAAATTAAGACTAAGAAGATCCGAGGGCAATTACTAAATCTTAACTTAGTGAATGTTACAAACCTTGTTGGACATGACATTAGGACTGTAATGTGGCATAATAACTACATGGATAGGTACGTGGAGTGACATGACAGCTTCTATGCAAATGGTTGTTCCCACATATCACATGTGTTGTCCTTGGGGATATTTTGAAAATTGACCATGTTGATGACATGCACGTTGGTTTGTGAGAGAAGGACCTTTTAAGGGCTAACCCCCTTCAAGCTCAATACATTTCTTTAAACATAGAGAATTTATCTGAGACGTGGATACAATTTGGAAGAGCACTTCCTCCCCCATGTTGGAACTTGTTGTCAACTAGAAATTGTGTGCTAGTGCTATTGTTGTCTTCTGTAAGATCTATGGGAGGAATAAAGCTATTGTAGGGAGATCACTTATTGATTCCAATGAGTTTTTCAGAGGCAATATCCTTGACTTGGTCTTCGTCTCTATTCTATGGATGGGTTTCTTCTATGCCTCCTATAGGAAGTTGAAATTTTTGCTAAGATTAATGAGGCTAATATAGTTTCAACTCTTAAGATTAGGGGGGCACAAGTCAGGTAATTGAAGATGAGAGTAGACAAGTGGTCAAAGATAAGGATTTGTTGTAGTATTTCAAAACACATATCTTTCATAATGCATTCTTCCCCTAAATTAATGGAGGGTTATGAGGAGCAGGTCCATAATTTATTAGCTCCCATGGAAGCTAGTATCAAGAGTGATATGGCAGTACTGCTTGATAGGCCTTTTACAAAGGATAAGCTAAAATTTGGTCTTAGCAAAATGAAGAAGGGTCAATGGGGTCTAATGGCATGCTAGTTGATTTCTATTCAGTGGTTTGGGAAGCCTATGAATAGGACATGCACAATCTAATCGAATCTTTTAGGAGCTTATGAGGAAAACCAAGTGCTTATTAAATCGATGCCAAAGAACAAGATAACGAGGAAGTCAGACCACTTCTATAGCCACTAACTATATTGAATATCTCATATAAGTTGATGACTAAGTCAATTAGCATTTAGATTAAAACTAAAGTGTTGAACAATAGGTAATGTGGATTCATTCATTCATTAAAAAAATTCATGATGCTATATTTAACCTTTTATTTGCATCAATCATGCTATGGCTAATGGGGTCATTATTGTGCTATCAATATAGAACTAGATAAGGTGTATGATAGAGTTTGTTGAGATTTAATAATCAAAGTCTTGCAATGGTGTGGTATCATAGTTATGGAGCCTAACTCTATTTAGAAACTTTTGAATACACATGAGGATTTTATTGTTATTGCTAGTTCTATTATTAGTCTAGAGAAAGTTGACTTTTTATTAACATCTTCCTTTAGGGCATATATTTATACAATGGTGAGGTGAAAGGTGGTGTAGGTCCCAAAAAAATCATCCATTGTTAACTTCAATTAAGTGGTCCACTTAGCCTAGAAATGTTTGGATAAAAAGACAAAATCATGCAAAGTGCCGATCAAGAAGTTGGAAAGAGGAAATCAAAATTTCATGAATGTTAGTGGCAAAGAAAACTTTCCTCGTGATGCATGTCGGCACAGAGTGGAGAAGACAAAATCATGCAAAGTGCCAATCAAGAAGTTCAAAAGGGAAAATCAAACTTTCATGAATATTACCCATTGTTGTGTAATGTTGATGCTGCTATATAAGAAGGGGGTGATCAAACCTCTTGTGCTTCTAGATGGTTAGTACCCATGTACTCAACTCTTTGTTGATGATAGCTCTAGCATGATCAATACTAATCTAGGATCTATCCAATGTATGTTGCAAATCTATAATAACTTTGCACCTTTGATTGGCTCCAAAATAAGTAAACCCAAGCGTAAGCTACTATATATTATGGCATTAATGTACAATTATATCTTTTACATATAGTAATAATTATTTAATCACATACATTAATGATTTATCTACTATTATACAAAATTATAATAATAATATAGTTATAAATATTATTTTAAATCAATAATTATACATAATATTAATTAAAATACTAATACATTATTTTGACTTGAGAGAGAGAGAGAGAGAGAGAGAGAGAGAGAGAGAGAGAGAGAGAGAGAGCTCCTCCCCACCTATTTAAGAGAGAGAGCAAGTTTTTAAAAAATGGTAAATTTTATTTTTTTAAAGGAGGAAAAAAGAGAAGGTTTTTGGGGGATGCTAAGTAGATGCCAAGTGGCACCCCTCCAAAAACCTTTCAATAATAAGAGGGATTACCGAAGAAAGGTAGTTCGAGGTGGTTGCTCTAACTAGAAATTCTAAATAGGATATGATAGGCTATGAGGAGACCAAGTTAGGGGGTGGCATACCTTTAGAAGACATACTAGGTGGGATTGCTACTTTACGAATGCAACCACTCGTTGGAAAGGAGGTGTTTCAGTAGTGGTCAAAGAGAGTATTAGTCAATCATTCTTGTGAAGGGAGTGAGCCCTGAAGTGGAAGCATAGAGTGGAAACAAGAGCTATGATGGAAGGAGTAAGAGCAAGAGAGAGAGAGTGATACACAAGATGTGGGAACTCCAATTGCCAAAATGTGTGACCAGCCTTCCCTTTATTCAAATGTCACTGAAAGAATAAAGAATGAAGTGATAGTGATGGGGGCCCACCACTTGTAGTGTACAGGTGTGTGGGTATGGGGGTACTATCAGTGTAACTAATACACGGTTAGCTAGGCATAGATGCCTTTACCCCCAACAACCTCCCACTTAAAGGCGAATGTGTCCCTAGTGAGGAGAGAACAAGAAAAAAGTGACAAAGTACAAATGTACATAAGCACAATGAGATGAGGAAAGACGTCATCTCATCCAATGCCCATCAACTTCCTTAGGAAGGCAAAACGCTCTGCCGAGAGGCTTTTACTAAGTAGATTTACAAGATTCTGGTCAATTGAGATATTGACAAGCTCAATGGACTTGTCCTCAATGACCTTTCGTATAAAGTGGTAATGCACATTAATGCGCTTTGTCTTTGCGTATAGAGACCGAATTCTTGGCCAACTGAATAGCACTCATAGAATCCGAATGTAGTGTAGGGACCACATTAGTATTGCCAAGGTGGCCTAACCAGAGAGTCTCCTTGCAAGCCTCAGTGGTGGCTGCAACATACTTTACCTCTGTAGTAGATAGGACTGTGCATTTATGTACCCTAGACATCCAAGAAACAACACCTCCAACAAAGGCGAAGACATAACTAGATTCCTACTGTTTGCATGTCTAGCATAATCAAAGTGAGTGTATCCCACGACTCTTGTATCCTAGCCACCATGATAGATGCACATAGCTATTGTGCCCTTCTGGTACCTCATGGTACCCTTGACAGCATCCTAATGCCATCAACTAGGTGTAGCCATATAGCGTGCCACAACTCCCATTGCAAATGCTATGTCAAGACAAGTGGCGATCATGGCATACATCAAATTGTGCACTACAGATGCATAAGGGATCTTGGCCATCTCAGACTTATGCTCATTAGATTGCAGACAATCTTCCACTTGACTAATCTTCACATGAGAAGGTAAAGGACAGCCAATAGGCTTAACATCCTGCAGCAGATGAAATCACTCAAGGACCTTCTGGATGTACTCCTTCTATGATAAATAAAGGAACCCCTTAGAGCAATCATGCGTAATGCACATTCTAAGAACATGTGAGGCTTGTCCCATGTCCTTCATCTCAAAGCTCTTATTGAGCTGACCTTTTAAGGCATAAATAGTCAGGTGGAATCTACAAATAAGATACTAGTGAATGTCCTAACTAAGATAGTCTCCACCTCATGCATTGATTGGGACAATAAACTCATGATAGAGCTATGGGCCTATAGGATAGCTTACAAGATGGCCGTAGGACAAACACCATTCAAGCTAACTATGGGACCAAAGCAACATCACCGGTAGGCCTAGATATAGTAGTAGTTTGCTGGGGAGTAACAATGGATACATTATCTAAAGGGATATTAGTAGGAATAGCAATAGGTGATATATATCACAAAGTCACTTAATCAAAGATAACATCTTTGTTGAAGACAATTTTATGAGTTAATAGATCAAGGCATTTGTAGGCCTTGCGCTCCTGAGCATAACCAGAGAAAGCTATATGATTTTTTATGATTAGCAATATCCTCATATGTGGTATCCAAAAAGGTAGCCATGAGCCTGCCAACATTGTAAGTGGAAACATGTTACTAAAATAGACGATCAAATAAAACAAATAATAAACCAAAAAGCAAGCCTGTCAGTGGAGTTCTTCGTTCCAAGCTTGAGAGTGGTAAGAGATGGGATGGAAAGGAAGCATGGTCAGAACGCTTGGTGGAGCTAGAATGCCTCTCTAAAATGCAACTCCTGGCAACTCATGCACTAATCTATGAAAATGTGAGATGCAAGAGATGGTTTGACAAGCATGTCAAACAACATGACTTTGAGCATGATGACCTAGTACTCCTATACTCGGTGAAGGGCCATAAGTAAAAGATGAAGTGTAGGGGATTGGGACCTTTCAAGGTCCACAAAATTAGTTGAAAATCCCTGTAGTCGCGAAGCAGCTAGATAAATACAAGCCAGACAACGATCCCTATAGCTTCGTAGAACTCATCATGAGCACTCCCAGCAATCAAATATCATCCACATAAAGGATCAAAATCATAAGGCTGCCACCACAAGCATTCTTCATGTATAAACACGGATCCATATCATTGTGGGAATACCCCTATGAATGCATAAAGGCATCAAACTTGTGGTACCATTCCCTAGGTGCCTGCTTAAGGCCATAAGGGCTCTTCCTCAATCTACGCATTAGGTGTTCCCCCTGCCATGTTGTACAAAGCCCTTAGGCTACTCCATGTAAATCTCATCATGTAAGTCCCTAAGAAGAAAAGCCATATATGACATCCATCTAATAAAGATCTAAGTTAAGCTAAGCAGCCAAAGCCAATACCAAGCATAAAATAGTCATCTTCAGAATAGGAGAAAAGACTTCATCAATGTCCACACCATGTTCCTACTTGAAGCCCTTAGGGCCTTGTATCCCGGCTTGGGGTGAAGGGGTACCTTTCAACTTGTACACCCACTTGCATGGCAAAGCACACTTGCCACTAGTCAAAGGAACCAAATCCCACATATGACTTTTCTATAATGAGTCATACTCTGACTGCATGGCCCTCTCCTAAGGCAAGAGTGACTATCACCTCTGCGCATGGCCTCATCATATAGGTAAGAGACTCACTAGCATTTGTCATCATAACATAATCCATAGAGGGCTCAAACGGCATAGGCTGTCGTCTATCTCTAGTAGACCACCTCAAATCTAGCTGTGGGACTTGTACATCCTGTAGAGCATCAAGGACTTGGGCCATTGGGGTATCAACTATGCTGCTACAGGTTGTCTAGGTGGCTGTACAGTAGTAGAAGGCTTCTCTTGAAATATCACCCTATATACCTCAATGACATGCTCAGGCTGCTTATGCATTTTCTCCTCATGGAAAAAAACATAATGGCTATGGATAACCTTCTGAGTCTGTGAATCCCATAGGCAATAGTCCATTTGCATCTTCATAACCAAGAAAGATACATTTTGTAGACTCAAAATCTAGCTTATTGCGCTATCCTTGGGTACATTGCAGAAACCCTCACAACCAAAGACACACAAATAAGTATATGAGGGAGGCTTTTCAAACCATACCTCCTCCTCTATAACCTGATAGTCAAGAGCAATACATGGGGACCGATTTATCAATTGCATGATAGTAGTAGCTTCCTTGATCCAAAAATGTTGTGGTAAGACTGCCTAGCTAAGCATACTGCGAACTCACTCCCGAATTGTCTTATTCATACGCTCAACCATACCATTTTAGGGTGGGATGTATGGGGTGGTCAACTAATGCTTAATACCCCTCTCATCACAAAACTGCTCAAAGGCTTTAGAGACATACTCACCCCCATTATTTGACCTTAGGCATTTCAGCCTATACCCAGAATGGTTCTCAACCCAAGCAAGCTAATGCTTAAATGTAGCCAAGACTTACGATTTCTACTTAATAGGATATGCCCAAACCTTATGCGTATAGTCATCAATGAAAGTAATGAAATATTTCGCACCACTTAATGACTTGCAGGGGCATGGGACCACATACATCCGAATGAACAAGAGCCAAAGGCTCACCCATGCATGTAATACCAAACTTTTTATGCGTTATAGTCAAGGGGTGGAAGATACTGCAAACAAGAAAGATTTTCATTCCTTTCAAAGATATATGCCTAAGGCGATGATACCAATGAGATACATGTGAAATTGCATTGATTGCCAAAATATGGTCAACTAACCTAGATGCGAGCAAGAGGTAGAGAGTATTGGACTTAGCACCACGTGCAATGACAAGATTCCCACGTGTAATCTTCCATGAGGAATCACCAAAAGAAACTACATAACCTACATCATCCAAAGTGCCAGCAAAGATAAGACTATTTGTGAGAGCACGTACATGATGTATATAATAAAAAGTAAACATGTAATTTGAACCAAACTGCAGCTAGACATCACCAATACCAAATATCTCCAATGCCAGGTCATTGCTCAAACGGACAGATCTAGTTAAATTGTGATAGGAGGAAAAACACTTTTTATGAGGGGTCACATAACGAATCTATGAACCAACACTGAGTATACCCTGACAAAGCGTCAATTAGCTGTGAAGTGTCAAGAGAAGAAGCTGCAAGTATAAAATCATCATTAGAATCAGTCAGCACAACATTAATCTCTTCAATCTTAATATTGGACTTGCTAGGGACAATGCTGCAATTATCATTTTTGTCTTGTGCTTTATCCTTGCCCTTTTCTTTGCACTTGTCCTTGTGCATCTTATGGTACTGCGACCGAACATGCCATGCTTTCCCATAGTAATGACAAGTCAATGAGTACTTACGAACATAGGATTTACTATGAGACCGCCGAGAGTACCTGCCACGGTAGTCAACGTGACTAAGAGCAAGACTGTTGAGAGTCTTTGCCCATGGTGGTCATTACAGCTCCTACCATTATTACATCTAATTGTCAAAGCATGGGAGGTGTGGGAAGCACCGACATTCTTCTTATTAATCTCTTCAGTCAAGAGTGCACCCTCTACATCCTGAATTGTAACTTATCAGTAGGTATCTTGACACACACAGCAATGTGAAAGGTATCCCATGATTCTAGGTAGTTTAACTAAGTGAAACAAGGGAAGAAAAGCACCCTTAAATTCAATCCCTTGCAAAAACAAATGGCTGATAATTGAATGAAACTCATTTAAGTGAGTTGAGATAGAGGTGTCCTCCTTCATGCAAAGCTCCATGAGTTGCTTCAACCAATACATGTGAGAAGCAAGGCTTTGTTTGTTGCAAATCTTTTTCCATAATTCCCATGCACACTACCCACCATCAAAGACGCCATTATAGAACACTTGCCTAGAGAGGGATAATATGATAGTCAACTTACATAGCTTATCTAATTCAACCCAATCGTTTGTTCTGGTTTGACACCCTTATGTTTCAAGGGCCTAACCTGCATTTTCAACACTAAAACTTGCGAAATTTGGGCCTTCCAGTAGTTGTAGTTAGTGCCATCCAACTTGTCAATATTAAATATAGCACTATCAGTCGAGCCACTAGCCATAATGAAGGCAAATGAGTGCACAAACTATCAAAATAGGCTACTGTAATTACTGCAAATAGCCTTAAAATCACTCCTAGATAAAGTTGAAAACAAGGGGTATTAACCAAGTAATGAACTATCTGCAAACTCAATGCAAAGAACTGTCAAAGGAGGAAGGTGACTGCTTGCATAAACAATGTAGTAAATTGCAATTACGGCATGTTGAAGATGAAGTACATCAGTAGAAATCAATGCAAAAGAGGGGCAATTATTGATATAAGACAAACTGCAACTGCTGAGGAATACCTCCAACTAGCAATGATGAGTGAAGATGAGACTGACACCAAGAACTATCAAAGGATTAGTGTGCTAGACTGAGATACATCCCATAGGCATAACCATCATGCATAGAGGGGGTCTCATTGGTAACAGAAGAGACCAATTAGAGGCACAACAGATCGAGCAATGTAATAAAAGCTCAATATATAACCAACCAAGATGCATACATCACTGACAACATCATGGCAGAGATAGGTGCCAGCTCAAAAGTAATGTCAGATCAGCCCATTAAGCATTAATTGTGTACATAAAGCATGATAAGAGCATGTACATGTCAGCAAGTCCCACTGTCTCACTATAAGACCCTCAAGCTCAACTGTGTAACCAAATGCTCAATGAAATCTCCAAATGTCAAGAAGTAGCTCCCATTGGAATGAAAGTCAAATTCCAGACAAGCAAAAAAAGCTCAAAACATCATGTGGAAGGCATCCATACATCCAAGATCCAAGTAGCATATATTCGAGAGCATCTGACCCAAGTAACTTACAAAGCGCTTATGGGAGTATCAAATAACCATCCATAACAATGAATGAGAATCAATGTCACAATTTAAAGCTCCAATCTCAGCTTAAAGGCAAATCTGAAAGCATAACCAAGCATGTAACATAAACCATAAGCATTGGTATATCACTGAGAATGATGGGTAAGCACTCGAGAGCAATATGCATATGTTTTCACTGATAAAATAAGCTTTAGTCTAGTTGTAAACAACATGTTGATTTCTGTAAGCAAAGGAAGTGCTCTAATCAACCCAAAGTCATCTCACATCAAAGGCATATCATGTACCAATGTGGTAGCATCACATAAGCATGGAAAGGCATCAAATGAGCATGGCCAAGTGAGTAGTAGATACTTAGGACACGTGCTGCCCTTTGTAAATTTCAACATGATGCCATCAACACTTTGAGGTAGATCACACCAAGACAAGTGCTCACAATTAAGTGTATAATGCCCAAGAGGGTTGCCAATGGCAAAAGGCAATCACCAAGAGCAATGTTGAGGTGATGGGGAGTTGTCTAGAGATCAAAACGAATTTGATATATGCGCTGGAAATGCAGGCACAAACAACGCAGTGGTTGTTGCTAGGTATGCTAATGATGTGGCCTATGATAAGGCACTTGTAGAGCTCCAAATAATCCTTGTTGAGCTATAGGAAGAGGTGTTAATAAGTTATGATGAACGTGGGAAGGGAGAGGAATTGATACGTACCACATCAAGTTGAAGCCATGGCTACCATTGAAATTGTGAGCTGAAGCTGTTCTCCATGAGTTAAAGCAATGCCAAATCGAGCTCGAGCTCTTAGGGAGGATGGCTCTGATACCAGTTGAAGGGAGTGAGCCCTGAAGTGGAAGTATGGAGCGGAAGCAAGAGCTATGGTGGAAGGAGCAAGAGAGAGAGAGAGAGAGAGAGAGAGAGAGAGAGAGAGAGAGAGAGAGAGAGAGAGAGAGAGAGAGAGAGTGTGTGTGTGTGTGTGTGTGTGTGTGGGAACTCCAACAGTTACAAATGTGTGACCAATCTTCCCTTTATTCAAATGTTATGAAAATAATAAAGAATGAATTAATAGTGATAAGCACCTCCCACTTGCAGTAGTGTACAAGTGTGCAGGTACTGTCAGTGTAAGCAACTAAGCACATGCGCCTTTACCTCCAACATCTTGATTAAGGATGATGAGGGATTCGTATTAAGAGTTGGGATCAAGGTCAGTGGTGAGTTCTTGGATTGCATCGTAGTGTATGCTCTCAATGTCTCTTAGATATGAGAGCAAAAGTGGTATTGGTCGAAAGAGTAGTCGATGAGTGATGTAGTTCTTCTCTTTGGCGACTTGAACATGATTGCTAGTATGAGCAATAGGTCTCATGGCTTACGTTGCATGATCGGGTTTGAAAGAGAAGCATGGGAAGCTTTGACCATACACCATTAGCCAATCAATGTAGCAACAATATCTTCTAGTGATGAATATAAAGGAATTACTTGGCACAACAAGCATGTATATTCAACTTGGCAAGTAGCCATAGCAAAGCTCCCATAGTATCCAATCAAGAACATAAACATCAATCTGTGGGCTATAACAATCCTTCGATGTGGTATCTTTCAACTCAGGGGCTAACCATTTTCTCTATGCATGGTCTACTTTGCTTTGCTCTAGTTTTTTTGTATACACTTTGTCATCATTTGCACAACCTCAATATGCCTTAGATAATGCCTTTCTCTTCTTTGAGAAATCCAAAGTTGTACCCCAATTTATAATCCCCACACGACAAACATCACCAACAAAATCTAATATAATATTACCAAGATATAGATTATGTGTAACCACCTTGCTTTATGCAAATGACACATTTTCAAAATTAATGCATGTATAATAGATGCGATACATTTGTAAAATATATTTATTTGCACTATTTTATAACTTTTCAATTGAGTTTCTTCATCATGCCTTCTTTACCTATACCCCAAGTATGAAATAACCTTCTGAATTGCCCATGAGATGTTGATAGTTGAATCATGAAACTTAAAAGATTTCCACCATTAAAATATGGTGTTATGGTCCATAGAGGCTCTTCTGAAATAGTTGCAATCACACAAACTAACATAGGATGACTGATCTAAATCACTATCTCTCAGCTGCTTTACTTGCTTTACATAATCTCTGCCTCTATAACACATTCCTACATAATCATTTTCTTTCTAGTTTTAGGTGAAATAAACAAAGTGTTGAGACAAAATAATGTTGAGAGCCCATGTGTTATAACACAGGTTAGGAGGGTGTGTGAAATAACATTACCCCTACAAGTTGTGCTTGATATACTAATATTAAGCAATCTTATGAGAGGAAGAGGAAGTTATCTTCTAAATAAAAAGGACAAGGTGCTTCACATCTAGATTCTCTTAGCACTTTGTGTTGATATTCTCACAATATGTGGCAAGTGTTCATGAGAGTTGATATAAGAAACATAATTGGAAATATGACAGATTTGGCTTAGACTTAGACATTGAGCCTACAACATTACATACATTTGGTAACCCATAAACTATATTGGGAATTACTTCATCATCATGTTCTTCTTCCCCCCCTCCCCCCCTCTCTCTCTCATTTAGCCACCATCAACCATTGGAAACAAAACAACAAATACATTTTAAATCTACCAACAATTGTTAATAATATTTGATTGTGAAATGTTTGTTGACTTAGATATTTCTCCGAAAAGAATGATTGAATACCATCATTACATTTGTATTTCCATACCCTCCTATGGCTTGGTCTAGGCTTAATGCTTCCCTCCCATGCCTTAATATAGTTAGTAGTACCCTCCTATGGCCTAGTTAGTTTGTTCTAGCCATATCCCATAAGCTATTTCTATACCATGAAAGACTTGTCAATTTTCGTTTAAAGGAAAGTGTGACATGATTTTTGGTATTTATAGGATGTATCAACAAAACATGATTACATGTAATTTTATTTACGAATAAGTAAGTGTGTCATTGTGTAGACCTATGGTACTAAAAAATGAGCACATGTCTAGCAAGCACACCATTCCTTGAGATGTTTACCTCCTGGGTGTTTGCCTTCTTGGTAGCTTGCAAGAGGGCATGCCTCCTTCTACTACCTTTGGCCTTCCTCTTGTTTCATTTCTCCTCCTCCTACTTAGGCTGATACATTGATAATGTATGAGAAGGAGCATGAGCTTCCATCTCCTCCTTTGCACCATGTTTTATCATTATATATGTGATAACATCATAGATGATGATTTAGGGTTGGAGAGTATACTTTGATTTAAACAATAGAGAGAGAGAAAGAGAGAGTCATTAATCACATGTTGCTTGTTTTCCCTCCTATGGTTCCCTCTTTTGCAATTGATAGCATGAAGCTGCTAAACTTGCAACATTTGTGGGTCATTAAAACTTTCTCTTCCATTCTACACCATCTCCATTGTTGTGTTTTTTCATGGTGGAAATGCTTATAATCATTGATAATGTGTGTGCACACACTTGTGTGTGTGTAGTGTAATATTTTATTATATAAATATAGTTCAAAATATACATTTTGAATAGTTATATTGTTAATATTATTATCTAAAAATATATAAAGTTATTAATGTTAATAATTATGCCAATAAAATTTCATTAGTAATTGTTAGAATATCAAGCTCCCGTTACTCTTTAGTCAGTCTATCTTTATGTGTGTGATCGACATTACCTGGATACAGTTGTACACATGTGTGACATTCAATAAGTCAGTGTAGTCAGTGACTTAACCACAGTTAGTCTTGGCTAGTCATACCTATGTGTGTAAGTCTCTTTCAGTGAGTATGCTGGAAGAATAATGAAAGAAGAACAACAATGAGCTGAGGCTCATCTTTCATTCCACTTTGTCTCTCTCCCTCTCTTCCAACATGGTATCAGAGCTTGAATACCTGAAGCCTGAAGGCTTGGTAGTGGCCATTTGACATCAAGACATTAGATCTGAAGAAAATGTCATCAAAGGAGACTGTGCATGCAACCCTTTTTTTGCAGAAGCTATATCTTGCTAGAGAAATGGTTTTTTGAGAAATGGCCCACTCAATCTGACTGTTTTGACGTGATCTACAACTTTGCAGAAGATAGTTTTTTCAAATTTCTCACAGATTTTGAGATATTCAGCACAGGCATGTGCAGACTGGCTGTTTACTGCAGTTAGCAGGTGATTCCAGGGCACTTGTGGCTTTCATCCTAACAATGTATATGCCCTTATTATCATGCATTTGAGCATGATATTGGAGTGTTAAATGCTCAGTTTTGGAGCTTATTTGCAGGCTGGAAACAATGAACTGGTTGTTGTCCTGAATTTGGAAACAATATACCTATAGGGTTGAAGTATCTGTAATGCTTATTTGGTAATGATAAATGCTTGGATCATACCACTTGAGTGGTAGATGCTTTTTGGGATATTATGAGTGCTGAAAGTCCAAAGTTTGGACTAATTTGTTGCTAGTTATACCAGGGTATTGACTGGTTATTGTCTACAGCAAGGATACCTATCATCTTCACTTTGACATAGATGCAATATATTCTGACCAGTTGGACATGTATCAACTCTTGCATAGAGTGGCAACTGAATGAGATGTTGTGGGGTTGTTTTGAGGTCTGAATACTCTTGTTTTAACAAAGAAAATATTACTGATTATAACAGTGGGCTGGCTGTATTTGGTGTTGCTACTGGCATATAGTACAAACATTGATACTTGTATGGACATAGTTTGTTGCTGGGATGTTTTGCCACTACCATAGAATGTTTTGAACTGATTTGAGCTTGGTTTATGCTTAGTTGACTGTGTTTTTTCATTGTTGGAATACAGTTTACATCAAGCAGGTTGTCAGGAAAGCTGTTATGAATTGCAGGAAACTGTCATGAATAGCAGGAAACTAGTCTTGAACTGTAGGAAAAAGAGGAATATATTTACAGGTTGTATACATCACTGAATACCTAAGATATAACTATGGAAAATGCTTAAGGCATTGACAATATCGCTCAAATTGCGGAAGAAAAGCTGGACAACAAAAATTTTGCTTTATGGAAGTTTCTATGAATAATTTTTTGGTTGGCAGAGGTTATTAGGACTTATGTATAGGTGATGAGGCTGAACCTAAAATGCATGAAAGGAATCCGAAAAATGATCAGAAAAGGGCTCATAAGCTATGGATTGAGAGAGCATGCAAGGTGTTACATTGGTTTTCCTTATGTATATCAAATGCTATGGTATATAGATTACTAGATGCAGTTTTCCAAAGGATGCATGGGATATACTCATGAAGAATTATGGAAATGTAACACGTGCAAAAAAGATTCAACTAAAGCAACAGCTCAATAACATGTCTAGGAATGGCAAAAGCATTCAGGCCTACACTACAGAGATCAAGAACATAGTGGATCAGCTTGCCACCATTGGATCTTTAGTGTCTGAGGATGATATGATTGCAGTGACATTGAATGGACTTGGCAAAGAGTATAAAGCATTTGATACGTTTATCTTTGTGAGAGTTGAATCCCCTGATTGGGGATGAGTTGATTGCTTTGCTGCTGCATGAGGAAGTTAAGCTTGGGTTGAATACAGGTTATAGTACATCTCAAAGCAGAGACACTGTTCTTTACTCTAGCCAACGTGGTAGAGGCTATGGCTCTTTTCGAGGTCGAGGAGACACTCAAAACACTTATGGACAGCATTAACAGAATGCCTGGCATGGCACAAATACACATGGCCAGCATGGATCTAGTGGCTTTAGAGGCAGGGGGAGATCACCCCATGGTAGAGGTGCTGGATCTGGTTCATGGTAGTCAAATGATCAGACAAACAAAGATAAGGATTTTCATTACTGTGACAGATATGGTCACATTGCAAAGGATTGTTACAAGAAGCAGGGAGATATGAAGGCAAAGGGCAAACAACATGGGCACTATGCATCTTCTAACGATGCTCATGATGAGCAGGTTGACAGATTGTTTGCCATGTAGCATGTGTCGAAGAATGCATATAGATAGAATAGAGATGAGAGATGGTACATTGATTCAGGGGCTTCAAATCATATGACACCCCATGGAGAATGGTTTGATGAGATGGTTGCAGGTTCACATGGTTATGTGTGTACTGGGGATGACACCTAACATGACATTCAGCACACGGGAATTGTTTCGTTGTAGATGCCTGATGGCAAGAAAAAGAGCCTGCATGATGTACTACATGTACTTACAATAACCAAGAATCTTTTGTCAGTTGGACAGATGGCAGAACAAAATCTGCAAGTGAGATTTTTTTAAAAAAAATGGATGCTTTGTTGAAGAATATAGTAATGGCTACAAATTGATTGCTAGAGGCCAAAGAGATGACATAATGTTTACTCTTGATGCGTCAATTCCAGAATTGAAAGCAGCCATGTTTGCACATGATGATGGTGCTATACGGGATGTCGAGATATGGCATAAGCGGATTGGCCATGTGAATGTACAAAAGCTAAAATCTATGCAGTAGAAGGAGATTGTGCTTGGACTACCTAAGTTCAAGTATCATGACTTTGGACATGTATATGATGCATGTTAGTTTGGAAAGCAAGCACAGTTTCCATTTATGAGACATGTACGGAATAGCTCGCAACCCTTGCAGTTGGTAAATTTAGATGTATGGGGTCCATCTCATAATGCCTCGTTTGGTGGTGCTCGTTATTATGTATCCTTCATTGATGATTTCAGTTAGGTATACTTGGCTTTATATACTGAAACATAATAATGATGTGTTTGATGCATTCAAGGACTTCAAGAAACGTGTTGAAAATGAGTTGAGTTGTAAAATTTCATGTCTTAGATCAGATGGAGGTGGAGAATATGTCTCTAATTACTTTGACACGTACCTTGCTAAATATGGGATCAGAAGACAGTTAACTTGCAGCTATACACTACAACAAAATGGTGTAGCAAAAATGAAAATATAAGGTACTGATGGAATCAGCAAGAGCTATACTGAATGAGAAGAGTTTGCCAAATGGTTATTGGACTGAAGCAGTAGTGACTGCTATCTATGTGCTGAATAGAACCCCTACAGCAGGGATTCATGATGTAACTCCATATGAGAGGTTGTATGGTCATAAGCCTGACATTTCACACTTGAAGGTATTTGGCAGCATTGCATATGTACATGTTCCTGATGAAAAGAGAAAGAAATTGGATCCTAAAGCAGTCAAAGTGTGTTCCTTGGTTATGCACAATACCGAAAATCTTACAAGTGTTATGTACCATCGCTATTGATGGATCAATTAGCACTAGTAATTCTGAAAATACACCTAGAGTGAGTATATCTATGAGTAGTCCTACAGGTGATGGGTCACCTAAAGTAAGTTCTTGGTCAGGACACTTGCGGAGTCATACTCCTATGTCCACTGACACAGATATGTTAATGAGGGGGAGATTGGATAAGGAAAAAGAAAAGATGCTTGAGAATGTGACATGTCCACTTACAACAGGTTATGAGTCATCCAACAGCGACAGTTTGGATAGTGAGTTGGGCATTCCGTCTATTATGATGCCTAGAGTAAGGCATAGTTGTTATGTACCGCCTCATGAGAGGCAAGCTTAGAGTGAGCCATAGTTACGTAGATATGAGAGAGTCAGAAAACCAGTTGACAGGTTTACATACACTGGTTATTCAACCCACCATTATGCATATATGGCTAGTGTGACAAGTTTCAAAGAACCTACAAAGTTTGATGATGTAGTTATAGATGATAACTGGTGTGCTACCATGGATGATGAGTATGCAACCCTGGTTGAAAATGAGACATGAGAATTGGTTGAGTTGCTTGAAGGCAAAGTCCCCATTGGCTGCAAATGGGTGTACAAGGTTAAGTATAAGTCAGATGGTTTGTTAGAACGCTATAAGGCCAGGCTGGTTGCAAAAGGGTATGCGCAGCAGTATGGCCTTGACTATGAGGAGACTTTCAGTCTGGTGGCTAAAATGGCAATAGTCAAAACTGACATTGCTTTGGCAGTATGCAAAGGCTGGAAATTATGGCAAATGGACGTCAAGAATGCTTTCTTGAATGGTGATTTGGTTGAGGAAATATATGGAGCAGCCTGAAGGATATGTTCATCCGAACTTTCCTACACATGTATGTAAGCTGAAAAAGGCTTTATATGGACTAAAGCAGGCACCTAGAGCATGGAATGCTCGGATCAACAGTTATTTATAGCAACACGAATTTAGATTGGGTGATGCAGATCATTGTCTGTTGACGAAGAAGATAGATCATGGATATGTGTTTCTAGTGGTTTATGTAGATGATCTTATCATCATTGGAGATGATGAAGATGGCATTGCTAAAATGAAATCATGTTTACAGGCTGAATTCAGAGTCAAAGACCTTGGTGAACTAAAGTATTTCCTTGGGATTGAGGTAGTCTCTACGTCTCAAGGTATATGACTGCTACAGAAGCAATATGCTCATGACATGTTATAGAAGTATGGTATGGCTAAATGCAAGCCTATGGAGACACCTCTTGATCAGAATGTCAAGCTGTAGACGGATGTTGGGAATGACATAGAGAATGTGACCATGTATTGACATATGGTGGGCAGCTTGATATACTTGACTATTACCCGCCGTCCTTACTTATGTTATGCAGTGGGGCTAATTAGTCAGTTCATGCAGAAGCCTCGCAAACCACATTTAGATGCAGTCAGGAGGATCATGAGATATGTAAAGGGTATTACAAATTATGGGCTTTTTTATGCATATGGAATATCCCTTGACTTGACAGGGTTTACTGATGCTGATTAAGCTGGTTGTGCCTATGACAGGAGGTCAACCAGTGGTTATGCAATTGGATTGGGCAACAGTATGATTAGATGGCAGAGTAAGAAACATCCTACTGTTGCATTGTCTGGTACAGAAGCTGAGTACAGAGGAGTTGCCTTAGCGGCTTGCGAAGCAGTTTGGTTAATGAAACTGCTAAAAGACTTGGGAATACAGCTAGAAAGCAGAGTGAGATTGCCTTGTGATAACCTCAGCAGTGTTAATGTTGGCTAGCAATCCTGTCTACCATGCTAGGTCCAAACATATTGAAGTTCACTACCATTTCATCAGAGAAATGGTTCTTAAAGGGCAAATTGACTTGATTCATTTGAAGACTGAATACCAGGTAGTAGATATATTTACCAAGTTTCTTGGTAAAGAAAAGTTCATATATTTCAGACAGTTACTTGGAGTTTATCAGACGGTTTGAGCTTACGGGGGAGTGTTAGAATATCAACCTCCCGTTACTCTTCAGTCAGTCTATCTTTATGTATGTGACCGACATTAGCTTGATATATAGCTGTACACGTGTGTGACATTCAATAAGTCGGTGTAGTCAGTGACTTAACCACAGTTAGTCTTGGTTAGTCATACCTATGTGTGTAAGTCTCTTTCAATGAGTATGATGAAAGAATAATGGAAGAAGAACAACAATGAGCTGAGGCTCATCTTCAGCTCCACTCTGTCTCTCTCCCTCTCTTCCAACAGTAATATTATAGCAATATTTATTATAATATTAATTTATATATTACTATATACATCATAAATAATGTATATTAATGTAAAAAGATATATTTTTCATTTAATCAATATTCTAACCATGCTACTATTTTGCATTACTAATTGCATTGGCGTAAATAACTTCATTTATTTATCATACATTTATTATTAACATAAATAATTATTACAACACATATTTATATAATTATTAAGTATACATACAATCTCTATTTCTAAACTATTGCATTCATATTATATTTTTTATAATCATTATTTATTGTATATCTTTAATTAATGCAAATCATTAATATGAATATAAATTATTACAATACATATTTACATAATTACTAAGTATATGAAATCTTATTAATTGTATAGTTGTAAAAAAATTTACATAAATTACATCAATAATAAAGATGAACATATATTAACATAGTTATAACTTTATTTATTTGTATAATGATCGTTATATGTATTATTAAATATTACATATGTAATTATAATAATATAGATGCACATATTAATAATCATATATATTTGCTAATTATTAGACACATTATTAATTACTTCATAATATGCATACACCTATTATATGCTATATGTTATATAAGTACACATATTATTAAAACATATATACACATTATCATACATATGATATGTTATACATATCATATGTATTATTTTAATTGTATATATAAATTATAAGAATTCATAAAAAGATAAATATATGTATTATTAATAATTACATAATTATTATAATAATATATTTATAAAAATATTAAATACATATTAATAATGAGATACATGAATGATTATATACCCAATCGATTAAAATGCATATATTATAATTATAGCTAATACGAGTTATACATTAATGATAATTATGATTATATTTAATAAAACTTTAATTAACCACATAATCAATTCACGATTAATACTCCACTTATTAATAATGATAAATAACACATATATTATGATACTAATATATAGAATGCATTTTATATATAGTAATAATTATTTAATTATATGCACCATTAACTATTTATCTATTGTTATACAAAATTATAATAATAATATGGTTATATACATTTTTTTACTATCAATAATCATACATAACATTAATTAAAATAATAATTCATTATTTTGAGAGAGAGAGAGAGAGAGAGAGAGAGAGAGAGAGAGAGAGAGAGAGAGAGAGAGAGAGAGAGAGAGAGAGAGAGAGAGAGAGAGAGAGAGAGAAGGAAAAAAGTGGCAAAATGATTAAAAAATGATAAAGAAAGAGAAGGTTTATTAGGGGTGTGCTATGTAGATGCCAAGTGGCACCCCCAAAAACCTTTCAATAATAATTATATAAGATAGAATATGTTTTAGCAATAAGTATACATAAAGATTGATTATATGTTTTAGCAATAAATATACATAAAGATTAATTATGATAATAGAACATTATTTCTACACACACACACACACACACACAGCCCTCTTCCCTTGCTTATCAATGAGAGAGGAGGAAAAAAAAAAGGTTTTTGGGGCGTGTTGAGGAGATACGAGATGGCACCCCCCAAAAGCCTTTGAATAATAAGCATAGAAGATTGATTTCTTTATGAAAGGAAGAACATTGACTTGTTTGGTGTGACTTTTAGACTACAATAATGGCAGATTTATCTTTGTTTGGTTTTTGTAACATGTGGTCTCTATTAAATAATATTGGTTACCACCTTTGTTGAAAATAAAAAATGAGTTGACAATACATATTTTTAAAGTTGTGTTTTATTATATACATGTGTTAAGCTACCCTCTTAAGTGAATCTTTGTATTTTTAATGCATATACAAAGAATATGTATGCGTGAAGTAAGACCTTGTTAATCCATATATTCATTGGCCACATTTAAAAAAAAAGACCTTGTTAGATGAAATCAGTGGTGGCAAAAGCACAACATTACATATAGGGTTTACTAGCATTGCCCTTCTAATACAATGGTATGGTGACAAGGTATTGTAGGTCCCAAAAAAATTACCCATTTTTCACTTCGTTTAAGTGGTTCACTTAAACCTTGAAATGTATAGATATCTTGCTTTTGAAGAAAGAAGAGCTTATTTTAGAAAATTAAAGAGAAAGGGTGTTCTCTCTCTCTCTCTCTCTCTCTCAAAAGAAAAGGGCAGTGCTCTTACGTTTGTGCCCTTGTTTTAATGGCATCTGTACTTTACCCTAAAACACCAAGGCACACATGTTAAATAGTTTTTCGCAATGTAAATTCTGGCATATAATGTGTGAAGTATGTATACACCATAATGCTTTTGTTGTAAGAAGTGTGGCTTAGGGTGCAAAGTGTACATCATTTTTGCTATACTGCTGGCATAGGGTGCCTAGACTGTAGTATCTTTACTATTAGTTAAGGGGAGGTTGGGGGCAGGTGTCATGTGGCAGCCCCCAACCTCCCCACAAAGAAACGCGGGGGCGGGTGCCACGCATCCAGCACCTGCCCTCGCCGCGAAAATCGCGCCTGCCCCGGCGCGCCCCAGGGCGAGTCTAGGCGGGGACTCGTCATGTTATAAAGAGGGTATTTTTGAATTGGCCCCTTTAGTGACCTCGTGAGTCTTGCTTACTGTTTTTTGTATGTTCTATGCCAAGGGTTCTCACAATCAGGAGACCTTCATAGGCGGAACACGTGGAACATTCAGTCACTTGACAGTGATCAATCGCCAGGTCTTCTCTGCATAACTCTCGTTCAAACGCTAGCATTGAAATTCTGCACTATCCAGATCACGATCACAGCAAACTATCCGGATCACGATCACAGCAGCTCTCTGTTTCGCCACTGCGCCAGCAGGCCTTTGCCCTCCCTCAAATTACTGATCATCCATGGATTGAGAGCTACAAGCTGGCGAAAATATGTCAATAACGCTGAAGAAGCTTTCCATGGGAAGCTGCCAATTAAGGAGCAATACGAAGTACCGCATTTCTGCGCTTTTGACTCTGAATTGCAGATTACCTGCCCCCAATTCGGAATTTTGAACTTCATCGATTCTTTATGCGAAGATAATCTGCAATCGAGACCGACCAACCACGTCTTCCGGTAATCCCCAGTATATATGGCAGAGAAAGGTGCCTCAAACATACATGATAGCTTTGATCTTCTCACATCAAGTACGGGGGTATATATGAATCTGATAGGGTAGGATAATAATATCCTTGAAATGGCTTGCAGGAACACTCACAAATTCAGTAACCAGCACGATATCATTTACTCTGAAGTTGTATGAGTAACTTATACATCGTTAAGTAAGCAGTACAAGATCGTCTTGTTCCCAGCACGATATCATTTACTCTGAAGTTGTATGAGTAACTTATACATCGTTAAGTAAGCAGTACAAGATCGTCTTGTTCGCACATGGTAGGAATGGCTTCAAAATAAAGAGCAGAAATCATTACGCTCACAACTTCTATTAGTAACTTAAATAGTTGATTAACTAGTGGAAGGTCTTCCTCTTTACATATGTCAGCATTGGTTGCATAAGAAAGTCAAGAAATGACTTCTGCGAAAGCAAACCAGAGACAGTAGGGTTTGGAGGGAGAAACATAGAATGTGTATGGCAAACACTAAAAGAGAAGAGAAACTCAAAGAACATAGAAGAAGAAGATGATGAAGCATTGAATCATGCTAAGTGAACAAAGTTGATATAGTGGAGCCGAAGCTCTAAAGATAACTTCATTGTCTTGTTTGAATTGTAGAGAATCAACACAGTGAAGGGAGCGAAATGCAGTCCTTTGGCAGTAGGATGCCGAAGATATATGGTGAAAGTGAAGAACAATTGTTGAGGCATCGGAACAGAGTCCTCTGATGTTGTCTGAGTTGAGGAAGAGCTGATGCCGCTGTCAAGAAGTGTGCTAGACTGCTAAATGCAGCTAAGTAGATGATGCATGTAGAGAGACTGCCACCTAGTGGAGAGGAGCCTCTAAATTTGCAAACGCAAGTAGAACCACTGACACTTGATGCTGTGGGGTGATGCCAGGTGGGGCAGGAGGAGCTAGGCTGTAAAATGCAGATCCTAGCAGTCTCTGGAGATGTTGTGAGATGGGGATGAGCATCCCTGACTATCAAACGATGCAAGGCAGATAGCGACGCTTGGTGGAGGAGAGTTGATGCTTGAGGGAGACAAGCTGGAGATGATGATGCTAGCCAGGAGGATGTTCTGAATGCAAGCCTGATGGAAGGAGACAGGGTGCCTAGAAGTAGAGAGGATGGAGATGGTGGAAGGAGAGTGTCAGAAGAATGACTAATGATGGGTATATGTATGGGAATGGGGAGAGAGACTACCTATAAATAGGCAAATACTATCTAGGTTGGCGCTCCAAAATGTGGGTACCCAGCCCTTTTTTGGGGCTGTCCAATGTGTGAAACCTAATAGTGAAGGGAAACAAATGCACCGAGTGAATGGTTTCTCAACAAAGTAATACATGGCAATCTTGCTCATATATCTAAAATGGCAATCAAATATTGAAGCTTTGGGCATCTAGTCGGAGTTGTCTACTAGCAACATGATGAAAATGATTTGATACAATTCAGCACATTGGAGTCTCAATTATTATTGAAGTAAGAAGATGCATCCTATGACAACAATGCACAATGAGGTGGATCAAGAGGACATCCAAGCGAACTTTTGGATTATAACATGCTTGTCGAATACATGGATATACTAGGGGATGCAAAATACGAAGATTGCTTGACAAGCACAAGCTATGAAGCCATTAGTGGTGATTCCATCATATTTCTTGTCATATGCAACATCTTATACTCTCTTATCTAGGGATTACCATTCAGCCACTCAATAAAAGATAAGCTTGATAAATGTCATGTGAGAGAGTAGCTTCAAATGGAAACTAGTACAAGGGCAATGTACTTGTACATGGCAATCACTTTTGTTAGAGCAGATTATTTTGCGTCTACTTCTAACAAGCTGATGATAATGGTGTGATGGTAATGATAACAAAGTGTTATCACATGACTATCTAAACACTGTTCATTGGCTTCTACTAAAGGCTTTGAAAAGAGACCAGTATTTGAAATGGCTCTAGAACTTGTTTTTTCTGTCAAGTAACTTTTTATTCTTTGAATCTGTGATATTTTCACATCTTGAACAAGGCAAGGTATGATCACAAGGAGTGCTTGTAAAGAAATACTCAGACACACAAACACTAATAACAATCGTACGACAAAGCACAAACTGATAAAAGAACACAGTTAGGGTTAGGGTAACTCAGAGACAATGAACACAGAAAATAACTGAAGTGATATAACTACTGAATATACAATGCTCATGCAGCAAACACACCATACAGTGAATGAATACTGAACCTTGAACTCCTATATCTCAAGGACAAGGGCAGGGGTAATGAGTTGGAGAGTGTGTTGTACTCTAAACGGATCCTGAATTGCAGCAAGGTAACCTTCAGATGTCGAACACCAGCAAACGTAGCAGTGAGAAGCTGAATTTGATGTAGATGGCAGTGAGGAGAGAGAAAGACTAAAAACGCAGACTGTAGGAGAGAGAAAGACTAATAATGCAGGCAGGACAGCCCGCAAGAGAGAGAAAGACTAAAAACGCAAGTAGGATCGCTTGCAGGAGAGAAAACTGCCAAACGTAGGCAGAACAGTCTGTAGGAGTTGGCGATTGTTGGAGGAGATAGAAACTGCCAGTCGATAGGCAAGACAGCTGGGCGCGACAGCGTGCAGAAAGTAATCGTAGGGCTGTGATGATGTGACAGGCTGTACGACAACAGGTCTGTGCAAGAACAGTAGTCTTCTGATTGGGATCAACTCCAAACTACATGAAGAGGGTTGAAAATCGGGCGCCAACTGATGTTGACAACAATGGACAGCTTTGGTTGAGATGTAACACTTTGCGAATGGGATGTGGGCAGCAAGCTGAAACACTTGAAATCTGCAAAAATGAGATTATTGACTGAATGGAGGGCAACATATGTATTTATAGAAAGTTTGGGCCCTCCCAAGTGGGTTTGTACTTATGGGACACAAAAACTCTCTAGGATCACATTTCTTTTAAATAAACTAGGTTTCTTCATTAATTAATCAAGTTTTGGGGCTGTTTAAGTAAAGCTAATGCATTTTTAGCTCAACACCCCTTCTCAGTCCCAACAACGGTGCCACAAGAAAGATTTGTTACCCCAAGGCATCCCACCCCAAAGCAGCCAGAGCATCGGACAAAGGGTGCGCGTTGGCTGCCCAGTGGCCTACTAAGACTAGAGAGGCAATGGTAATATTACCAAGAGAGCCCAAGTGATCACCCCAGAGAGGACAGGGCATCAGACAAAGGGTGCACGTCGGCTGCCCAGTGGCCTACCAAGCCCTACAAAGGTGGATATGGACATTTTTTTTGTTGAAATTTGATAGGTTTAGCATTTAGTGGGGTTTTAAATCAATTTTCGTCCTATTGAGTATCCGTGCCCCAAACGGGAGAAGGATAAGGATGGTCAGACCCAAGACCTTCACAAAATAAGCATACTATCCCTACCATTATTGGGTGTTGGTGAAGAAGAATAAGGCTAAGGTGCAGATATAGCAAATATATGAAGCAAGCAAGACAAGCAAAGTAAGGAAGCAATCTAAGGAAAAAAATAGCCTTGGAGATTGCCATGGGCAATGCCACGAATATAGTGGATCCAGAGTTGACCACTCCAAAAGACCAAAAAGGGATAAATGTGCACAGAGGTATGTTTACGTGAATAGAATGCCAATTCATGGGGTAATGCAAAGGGTGATGCAAGATGTCATGCCACACAAGATGCAATGCAACGGTGCTACTTGGACAGTGCCCTCACATGGGAATTGTTCACTTGCCCAAGCACCCTTTTGCAATCAGGTCATCCTGACAGTGCGGATGAAGTTACAAATGTCCATAATATAATACAAGAATGAATGTCTAACAACGGTAACCATCGTCACTGTCATTATCAAGAGTAGAAGCCGCCCCTTCTTAAACTGGAAGGGAAAGCAAGAGGGAAGCACCCTCTCCCTATCAAGTTGAAGAAGTAAGGGAGGGTGTACCCAAACCGATCTTGGGTAACAGGTACTGAAGAACCGGCCGGTTGACCGCTATGGCCAAAATATTTGCAAAATTGTTGTATGTAGGCATAGACTCTAGCGGATAGTGCCTAGCTCAACCTACTCTCTGGAAAAATGAAAGTGGACTCCCACATGCCGTGTCAGTGGTGTAATGATCGGATTGCCTGCAAGGGCAATGGCACTCTGGTTGTCGCAGTAGACAACGATTGGAGAGTCGCATGGAAAATGAAGTTCCGCTAGTAAACTCCTCAAGTAGATGGCCTTGGTGGTGCCATCGAAGAGAGCCCGGTACTCAGCTTGGGCCATGGAAGTCGCCACCATCTCCTGCTTATGGCTTGACCAAGAAATAGGAGCCATGCCCAAGGTAAAGAGGTAGCCGCCATGGGAACACTAGATGTCGGGATCTCTTGCCCAATCAGAATCAGTGTACCCCTGCAAACATAAACCAAAACCATATGTCAGGCCATAAGAATAAGTACACCGTAAATAACACAACACACGACGACATGCAATCCAATGTGACATCCTAGGTGCTGTGAAATACTGATTGAGTAAGCTAAATCTGGCCTAGTGTGAATTAACCAAAGAAGTTTTTCTACAATAGAGTGATAGGTAGATGCATCGAAGGGTTGTCCTAGGGTATCCGTCGACAAATGGATAGTAGGATCAAGAGGCGTGGCCACTGGCCATGTCTGATCCGAAGTGTGCTATACCACTAGTTGAAGTGCGTACTTTTGCTCTGCGACACAAAAATGTAACCCCCAGAACGAACTACAACCATCTCCAAAAAATAAGACAACAAACCAAGATTTGTCATCTCAAAAGTAGCACTAAGCTTTGCCTTGATGTCTGCTAGGGCAGCAGAACCTGAGCCTGTGATGAGTAAGTCGTCAACGTATAGCAGGATATAGCTGACCCCCTCTGCAGTAGATCGAACATATAAGTTCGGGTCATAAAGGGTAGAATGGTATCCATGAGTCCGTAATAACTCATCTATCCTATGGAACTAAGATCGCGGTGCTTGCTTCAATCCATGAAGAGCTTTCTGCAAGCGGAATATCTTATCCCTCGGGTTGCTCCACATAGACTTTTTCCTCCAAATAACCATTCAGGAAGGCACTTGTGACATCCATTTAATATATCGGCCAATCGTGATGAGTAGCTAGCACGAGAAGCAATCGGAAAGATGTCAACCGCGCAGTAGGAGCAAAGGTCTTTTCATAATCAATGCCATGCTTCTGTCAAAACCCTTGCACAACAAGGCGAGCCTTGTACTTATCTAAAGTCCCATCGGCTTTTAGCTTAGTCATGAAAATCCACTTTGTCCCGATGACTTTCTTGTGGCTTGGACGATCCACCAATGTCCAAGTCTCATTTCAGTCAATACTCTCTAGCTCCTTCTCCATGGCCTTTCGCCATTGAGGGATTTGAAGAGCCTCTTGCCATGTATCCGGCTCAGAATGCGCTATATAATCGACTGTAAACAACGACGCAAATGAAGCCTGAGGAGCAAACTGGGCAAATCTTCTAGGTCCCTCCGGAGTAGAATCCGGTGGTAGGATCCAAGAATCCCGCACGGTCTGCTAGTACCAGGGAGGTAACGGGTCTCGCGGAGGGGACCTGGGAGATGAAGAATTTGCAAGAATGTCAGGAGTGGGAAGTAGACTAGGCTCAGTAGGCACGATCTGTGATGATGTGGAAGGAGAAATAGGATCGGCATCTTGTGCAAAGGATTGCACGATATCCCTCTCGTAAAAAACGACGTCCCTCCTAACGATCACCTTGTTTGTCTGAGGATCGAACAAATGATAGGCTTTCGCTTCAAAGGAATATCTGACAAAAATAAGGAGATCAACTTGGGGAGTGAGCTTTCCTATCTTATCATTAGGGGTGTATGTGTAGGCACGACATCCGAAGACTTTGAAGTGGGAAATGATAGGCCGAGAGCCAAAAAATGCCTCATATGGGGTATTTTGAAGAAGAGCCGCAGTTGGGTATCGGTTGAGGATGTACACCAAAGTGTTAACAACCTCGACCCAAAGGCGCTCAGGAAGCTTTGCTACGAACAGCATAGAGCGTGCTATTTCCATGATTGTCCGGTTCCTATGCTCTACGACTCCATTCTGAGAGGGGGAGTTAGTAGAGGTGAGTTGGCGAGAGATTCCATGCTTCAGTAGAAACTCGGAAAACTCATGGGAGATAAACTCACCACCGCTATCACTCCTTATGCAACCAACACGACAACCAATTTGGTTATGAACCTGCAGCACCCAAGCAGAAAAATATGTGAAAGCATCGGACTTATGCTTGAGGAAGTACATCCACATGTATCTAGAATGATCATCCACTATCAAAAAGAAGTATAGTGCGCCATTTAAGGCGGCAGTGGATGTTGGCCCACAATGATCAATATAAATCAATCTAAGAGGCTCCTCAGCACGATGTGTGGATTGTTGAGGGAATGGGGTACGGTGCTGCTTTTCGACATCGCGAGCTAGTTTTAGGCGGGGAAGGCTCTCAACCAGCTGACGATGGGATAACTCATAAAGAGAGTCATAACGAAGATAGCATAAGCGAAAGTGCCAAAGATGCTCATTGTTTGTGGGCTCCCGAGATGTGGCTAATGCTTGGAAGCTATGGAACATGGAGCCCTCGGCTGTCGGCTCGGTCAGAAAGTGTCATGTGGTAAAGGCCATTAGGCTGTGCCTCATTGCGAGCAATAACTAAAGTAGTTTGAGAGTCAAGGATCTCGACTCTGGTCGCTGTAAAGAAAACTGCTCGCCCCAACTAGCAAAGCAGGTGAACAGATAACAAGTTCACCCTAAGGTGGGGGACATGGTATACATTGTCCAACGAAGCCACATCCAGACCCTTGTTAGTGGCAAAAGTGACGCTACCTTGAGCTTGAATCTTAATCGTGGAGTTGTTTCCTATGCGGACCTGCCCGGCTGCAGGGGCTCGGGTACGGAAAATGTCCTCTATAGGAGTCATATGATGTGTAGCTTCACTGTCCATAATCCAAATAGGAGCTGAAGTGCTCGGCTGTGACGTAACCTCGTCGGGAGGCAACTCACAGATGTGGACAAGACTCGCATTTGATGTCTCTATGGAGACGATGTGGGCCTCTATAGAATAGTTAGACATTCCCTCTGGAGTTGAGAATGTTGTTGATTGAGATGGTTGGGGTAGCAGTACGAGTTTGATCTTTAAACTTGCTATCACCCTGCCTCCCCTGTTGGGGGTTGTCTGATTGAGGGGTGGGGGTCTGAGACTTAGATTTGGGTGTTGTGCCTCCGGCCTTTGAGTGACACTCGTCATCAAAATAACCAGTCTTTGACAATGTTGACAATATCTATTCTTTTTAGGTACATTCTGCCACCCTTGTTTGAGTTGTGATTGGGAGTTGCCTTGTGATTCCCTGGATTGATTTTGAGTAGAGATTTGATTTTGTTTGACTGTCCCTTTTTACCCCTTCTGAGAATGAGCAATAAGAGCCCCCTCTGAGGAAGAGGTCATATGAAATTGATCGAACCACCATGGGTAACCCAACAACTGATACTCAAATTCATAGAAAGTAGGCATGGTAGGCTTTGAAACTATACCTTCCATAAAATTGAAGTATTTCTTGGGAAGTTTGTTTAGAAACAATGATTGTCAGAGGACTTGGGAGTCCCCGTAGTGGAGAATTCGGCAAGAAGTCACCAATACTCAACCAACTTGACTTTCAAGTCATCCTGGTTAGTGATTTTAAAGAGTTGGAGCTCGTGATCAAGATTTATACGATGGGTCCTATCCCGAGCTGCATAGCGGTCAGCCAAGTGTGCCTATCGCTTTGACGCTAAGTCAAAATGTTGAAGCTGAGAATGAAACTTAGGCAATAAGCCCTGCATCCGCTCGACAATAGCGGAGGCATTCCTAGCCTTCCATGAGCGAACAACCTCGTATGGAACAAGTGTGGGATTGGGTTGGGGTTCCAACCCCTGCACGAGATCCCATAGGTTCTGGGAGTCAAGGACATGTCTCATCAAGTTCGACAAAGTGGTAAAGTTTGACCTGTTAAAATGAGTTTTATCATTGAAAGCATGCTTGGCAAAAGATGAGGTGGAACCATGAGGTATTTGGAAAGTGGGATAAGATGGAGATGGAGGGTAAGATGGTGGTGGTGGGTGTGTCTGATAGTAAGAATGAGGGGAAAAAGGTGGGTAGGTAGAAATAGGTTGGGAGTGTCAAATGAGTGCCGATTGATGCGGAGGCATTGGAACATGAATGTTTTCATAAGGTGCCAATGGAGGTGGAGGCACTAGGACACGAAAGCACTGTGTCCAAAGCTTGGTTGGGGCACAACAGAATGACCAGAAGGTCCACTAGGTAATGCTATAGAGGCAAGCTGTGGTACCAACTGATCCACACTTGGGAGAGACTGGGGGGGATATCCAGGCTGCAATGATCCTGAAAATGTGTGAGAAGTAGGTGGAACACCACCCGATGGAGGAAAGGATGAGGTCCTAAAGGCGGTGCCTATATTTCCATAACCCTCGGGTGCGGTGTGATGTGCAACATGAGGTGTTTGATAGGGAAATGTAAATGGTGTGAAGAGAAGTGGAGAAGCAATGGAAGAATGTGGTGGGATGGGTGGGTTTTGAATTTGTGGTGTGAAAGGTGTAGATGCATTTTGTTCATTTTTATCATTTAATGATTGAAAATGAAATGATGATGCACAATGCAATGTAGAAATAGGAACACCAAATTCATTCTGATTTTAAGAAGTAAATTGAAAAGAAGGAAGGTTAGAAGAAGAGGTACCTGAATTTTTCTTATAATCCCTATGATGTGTGTTAACATACAAGAATTGGTCCTCAAGAGAATATTTTCCGTAGTCAATTGATTGTACTCTATCTTCCTCATGATTTCTACCAGTATATTGCAGAGCAGAAGAGGTAAAAGATGAAGGAACAAAAGACAAATCTAAAGTAGGATGAAAGAATGGAACATACTTTGGATCTCTTTTTGCAATAGGGGGACCCATCCTTGAGGGAGGTCTCGACGGCCCTGCAATATCATCAGATTTATGCGCAACATCCGAAGAGAGAAATTCATGTATACCTTTAGTGAGTAGCTTCTCCTGAAGGGCAATCCTTCGATCGAGCTCCTCAATCTTCTTTCGTCTAAAGTCCATGATCACATGATATTCTTCAGTGGAAAGCTTGTATAGCCTTTCTTCCGTGTTGTCAGAAGTGTCTTCCACCATGTCGGAACTTTGTGGAGCAAGTTGTTCTGCCCACTCTCACCCGGTTCTCGGCATAGGTTGTTCTAGAGATTGAATTGGTGTTGATGCGTTCGAAGTCATTTGAACCTACTGTTGTTCTTGCTTCTTGCGGAGAGCTTTCAAATCAAAGGCCTAGGGTTCTGAGAGAGTACCACGCTTTGATACCATGTAAAGAAATACTCTGACATAGAAACACAAATAACAATTGTACGACAAAGCGCAGATTGATAAAAAAACACAGTTAGGGTTAGGGTAACTCAGAGACAATGAACACAGAAAATAATTGAAGTGATATGACTGCTGAATATACAATGCTCATGCAGCAAACACACTATGCAGTGAATGAATACTGAACCTCGAACTCTTGTATCTCAAGGATTAGGGCAGGGATAATGAGTTGGAGAGTGTGTTATACTCTGAACGGATCCTGAATTGCAGCAAGGCAGCCTCCGGATGTCCAACACCAGCAAACGCAGCAATGAGAAGCTGGATTTGATGTAGATGGCAGTGAGGAGAGAGAAATACTAAAAACGTGGACTGCAGGAGAGAGAACGACTAAAAACGCAGGCATGATAGCTTGCAGGAGAGAGAAAGACTAAAAACGCAGGTAGGACAGTTTGGAGGAGAGAGAAAACTGCCAAATGCAGGCAAAGTAGCCTAGCGACAGCTTGTAGGAGCTGGTATCTATTGGAGGAGAGAGAAAATTGCCAGTCGATAGGCAAGACAGCCGGGCGACAGCCTGCAAGAAGCAATCGCAGGGCTGTGATGATGTGGCAGACTGTATGGCAGCAAGTTTGTGCAGGAATAGCAGTCGCCTAGCTGGGATTAGCTCCAAATTGCGTGAAGAGGGCTGGAAATTAGGCGCCAACTGATGTAGATAGCAATGGACAGCTTCAACTGAGATGTTCTCCGCGAATGGGGTGTGGGCAGCAAGCTGAAACACCTGAAATCTGCAAAAACGAGATTATTGATTGAATGGAGGGCAGCATACGTATTTATAGAAAGTTTGGGCCCTCCCAAGTGGGTTTGTGCTTATGGGATATAGAAACTCTCTAGGATCGCATTTCTTTTAAATAAACTAGGTTTCTTTATTAATTAATCAAGTTTTGGGGCTATTTAAGTAATGCATTTTTAGCTCAACACTGCTGTTATGAAAGCTTGGTCTATGTAAAAGTGGTTATGGTACATTGTATTTGGAGCTTGTGAGCATCCTGAGTGTCTTAATCCTCTCCTCTTTGATTTTGACGAGGAAAACTATGAAGAGGCTGTGCTCACATGGGATATTAATGAACTTGTGAATATTTTGCCCTTTTTTGTTACGTCTCCAAAAAAGTTCTTTTGGTAGTCACCGTTTGTAGGACTTCTCCCATGATTTGGGCGAAGCTTCAGTTGTTATACGAGGCTCTTTTGCCTATGTGTGCTATCACTCTTTATGGATAGCTCCAACAGATGAAGTTCGAGCTAAAGGATACGATTCAGCCTTTCTTACTTTGTGTCTTATAGGTATAGAAGCATCTTTGACACATGTAATCCATCCTTCCAAAGGCTCATCTTGCGGGGATTGTGCTCTACAAGCTTCCTCCAAAGTTTGATGGAGTGGCCAATGTTTTGCAGGCTCAGACGTCATCGACACTCGTTAATTTTTTTAAGATTCCTCCATGCTACTTGAGTACAAGACGCCTTTGTGGTCATAGGGGCGGCTTCCATCACAATTTGGTGGTTCCAATGAGGTCTTTACAACTTCAAAGAGGGGTGACAAGAAGAAGAGGTCAAAGGCCTAGTGTGTTATCACTGTGGTAAGAAGGGACATTTGCGCAAGGATTGCAAAGAGTTAGTGGCTTCAAGGAAGAAGAAGGAGAAGAAGAAGAAGCAGGATCCAGACTTCTCTGCTGAGTCATCCTCAAGCGCAGACACAATCATCTTCTCCAAATCACGAGCTTGGCAGCCCCTCCTTTTTATGCTTTCTAGTGCAGGTGATGTGGTCATTCCTCACTACTCTCTAGTGCCAGAGTGGGAGTGTGAGAGGGTGGTGAGGTGGGCAGGATAGCCTTATTTATACAGCTATATAGGTGCATAGGTTCTAGAGAGGGACGTCCCCCTGACGCATTGATTGAAGTTTGGTAGGTTCAAGTTCTGAAGCTAGGATTGACATGTAGGTCCATGATGGGTTGTTACTTGACAGAGAGTGGGATTGGCTTTTTAGGGCATTTTGATGCCAGTCGGCCAGCATTTAATGTTAGCTGATCAGCTGTTATTTAGGTCATATTTATGGCCTATATAATCGGTGCTTCTCCTCCTTACTTAGTGTAGTCATCACTTGGAGGTCCTGTTGGAGAGAGGAGCCTGTGCTAGTGCCCACACAGCCAATGATTCACTATTGTACGTGACTGTCTCATATCTGGTATGTGGATTCCATTTCCTGAGCATTCTTCTGAGTTCTCTTCTTTTGTAGTGTTCTTTTGTTTTCTCTTTCCTCTCTCTTCTGTCTTGTGTTCAGCAATCTATTTCAGCATTTTTTCACACTTCCGTTGCTGCATCCACTTCTGACACTAGCTGCTATAGCATTGCAGGCTTGCCATTGTTGGATAGCCTTAGATTGGGTTTGTCTTGAATCAAGCATAGGCTCTAATCTTAAGACGAGCTCCAAAAGTTCCTAGGATTCAAGATCTTGTTGCATTAGACCAAGTTGTACCATTGAATCTAGTCTTAACATTGAAAGTGTTATTTTTTTCTTTCTTGAGAAAAGAAATATCTATTAATAACACCTTGAAGCAAATTTCCCTTAGGTAAAATGCAAAGCACAAGGAACTTTAAAGAGTGTCTAAATATATTACAAATATAGTGGTTGTGTGAACAACCAATCTAATGGGCTATAATGCTAGACCATGAGGGGTCATGTGGACAATAGTGCCCAAGTCTAGGTTTGTAGGAGGCCTCTCTTCTTCTTCTTCTTCTCCTCCTCCTCCTCCTACTAGAGCCTCCCTCCATCCTCTCCCATCTCCCCTAGTGAGTGTGGATAATCTCTATCCAAATGCTCAAGAGAGTCTTGATTGTGGATACATTCTAAATTAAATGTCAATAACGTGGCTACACCTTGCGGTATAGATATATCAGGCTATAATACTAGCAATCAACTCGCATCTATGACAGCGTCCTTGGGTCATTGTACTTGTGAGTAATCTAGAGTGAATCTTGCTTAGATGCTGTCCAATGATGAGAAAAGGTAGGCTTCCCTGAACATCCTCATATCCACATACTGGTTCTCTATCTATGAACCGAGCTACAACCCCCCAGATTGGGACCGTAGTCTTTGTTGTACTGTGGAATGTCATCTTGAGGGCTCTCCTCCATACCTCTCAAGATCTGGGACATTCCCATAGACAATGTCTCTGTGTCTCCTTTGGCTCCCCACATCTCATGCATGCCATTGGGTCCCAGGTGTATCCATGCCAAGTGCGAACTGCTAGGCTCTTGTGAGCTACTGGCCATAGGAAGAGGGATATTTTCCTAGGCCTAAAGCTCTGATCTAGCCTCCTCCAAAAGTTCGATAAGAAATGGTTTAAGATGCCTTGTCTATGCCAATGGGAGGTGGCTGCTACTGGCTGTGCTCTTGTCCAGCTCATCTACATCCTTCTCCTCAGCTTAGTAGTGTAGCCAAAGAAGGCCACGTCACATGGCTTATCAAGAAACGGATCCTTCTGCAGCAACTCTCCTAGAAGCCACTGTAAGCCCTATAGAGGCCTCCTCTGATTAGCCCAATATCTCCATCCATCTTCAATATAGGTGACTAGGTCTGGTCAATGTGCCATGTCCTCTTGGAGTGTGCCACTACTCTGATCCTTTGTTTGAAGCATCCTGTGGAGTCTCTGAGGTCCAAGTCCTCTCATTGGAGGCATCCATCCTACCTGCTGTAGATGATAAACTACTATACCATGGCAGTGTTTGGTACTGAGTTTACTTAGGGTACACAACAAATGCATAATCCAAAAGAGTGGTTTGAGAGTAACAACTGGGAATATTTGGATGTAGAATAGCTAGTGGTATATCACCAATAAAGCAAGAGAGCCATGTGGCTACAGTCAATAGAGGAACTCCAAGCACAGGATATGGATAATGAAACCTTGAGCGGTTCCAGCAAAAAAAAAGGGATTATCAATCTAATCACTGAAGAACTATCTCAGGCATAGAATGATATATTTCACATCTATGTATAATAATGCCATGTAAATATCAGTTTTGTGTATTAGAAGTCGATACCCGTAGTTTCTACATATTCCATTTACTGGTTATAGTATCTTGATAATGCAAAGAACTAGCTTGTACCCTTCTAAAAAGTATAAAAACTGTCCATTTGAAACGCAGTTATAAACTCAGCTAAGGCAGGTCAAGCAACTGCTTTGAGACTGGTTTTAGATATTCTTTCTGGATTAGATTCTAGACTCCAACAGCGAGAAATCGGCCGACTTATCCCTTCTTATGAATGCAGGCACTGTGACAAGGTGGAAATGGACCTGAAGGCTTATGTGAAGTAAGCTCGGTCATGGACTAAATCTTCAGAATGGACAGGCAGGGTCACATCAGATCTTCCAGTTCAAGCTCTTTGAGCTCATTTGATAGCTGTTCTGATCTCCTTGGATCTCTGGAGTTCCCAACAAAAAGCTCTATGCTTCATGCAGCTGTCCCAGAATCACTGCAACCACATAGCAGCAATGAGAGCCTTCTAATGGGGTACAATGCTCATTCAAATTCTGAGGACAGGGAGAAGGCTGAGGCTTTATTAGGAGGTATGACTTTGGAAGAACATGCACAGTTCATTAAAACATCAGAAAAGTCACTTAATGTGTCACATTCCCAAGGTTTGATAGCTGTTGGTATCAAAGATAACATCTTAAGGTTACAAGATCTTGCTGGAAATAGCATTGTGGAGAAATCATCTTCAACAACTACAGACAAGTGTGAAGTAAATAAGTTTGACAATCTCGCTAAATATGATCTTGCAGAGAGACCATCTTCACCAACTAAAGATAAGAGTGGAGTAAAAAGTTTGTCAGTGATTTCCCCCCAAAGAAATTCTTTGAAACAATCATCCTCTTATTCTGAATTGAGCTGTCGTTTAGAGGTTGAGGAATCAGGGAGTCACAAAACTCCTATTCCAGAAATCAGAAGATACTCTCTGGACATGGAGATGGTCTTTGTTGAAGCTGCTGATGGGTTTACTGAAGAGAGTTCATGTAAGAGGACAGGCCTATCCACAAATAATTGTACCGATTCTGACAGTAAAGCACAAGATCTAGATAGTTGGCACATTGAAAGATTTCTGAAATCGGAAGAGGAGGAAATTGACATGAAGCAGCGAGTCAATTTAGGTAAGTTGAGTGCTGATCATTTTAATACTTTGGGTCCTGTAGCATCTGACTTGGATCGTACCCGAGGCCAAAAGCACTCCACAATCTCTGGAGAAAAGGCACTTATGGTCTCCGATATAGATTTTGATATCCAGGAGTTAGAGTATTCTATAAAATATTTTGATGTACAAAAGTCAAGCTCTCCAGTAGAGCAATCTCTAAGCACTGGATCTGCTGGACCAAAACCTTCCTTGAAGGAGAGTATGGGCAAAAGCACTGCCTATGATAGTCTTGGTAGGCTGACAGAAATTCAACCAAAGCACAAAAGTGAAAAAAAGTTATTGGATACTGATATAAGCAAAGACATGCCTAAGCTACTGTCAGAGAAACTTGCAACAACATTGCCAGACAAAAAGTGGAAGGCGATTGGTCTCCAGGAAGATGCTAGAAAGTCCGTATGCTGGGTAGAAGAAGATTTGGGTCCAGATGAGGTATGGTAAAATCATGCTCTTGCACTCATTTTATAAATTTTAGTCTCAGCATGATGCGTTGATGTATATTTCTAGATTAAGGTAAATGATGTTTGGTATGCAAAATCAGTGGGTTCAAATCACAAGCGGACAATGTCAACCTAAACTGCAACTTTGGGAGACCTTAATTCTTGATCAAGTTTTGTTTCCCTTAAAATAGTTTGAAGTTCCTGTTTTCTAAGATGTGCATTTATACATGTTGATAAAGGTTTTGTAGCTCATGTAAGATCAACTTATAGCATGCTAACTTTATATAAACTATCTCCAGTCTGTCCACAGCAGATGTGAGCTATACATGCAGTAACTGCCATTAGCTGTCTGTGCACCCATGTAAACACTCCTCTTTCTTGAAGAGTCAATTCGACCATCCTGCTCTATTTCGAATTTGCACCAAAGTGGCTACCATGATTTGAAGGCTTCATGATTTAACTACATGTCATCATCAATTTGGAAGAATACTTGAGTAAAACAAATTACTGAGTCCACTTTGTATTAATGGTTCAAATTTTGTTACTGCTCAAAGATTTTCAGGTATCTGGAGGCTTTGGATGTCAAAGAGACATATTTAGATACTATCGATGATGCATGTCTCCATGAAGCTACAGGCGGAAAAGGGAAATCTGGAAAGTCCATAAGTAGCTCAGTTATTCTGGGTGACAGAATACCTTACAAACTGGACTGGGTTGAAGTAGTTGGGGCTAGTCAGAGAAAAGGTGGTGCTTCGATTGGAGAACGGATGGTTGGTGTAAAAGACCATACGGTGTACTGTGTAAAAGTTTGCAGTGGCAAAAAAAGTTGGGAAGTGCTGAGAAGATATCGGGATTTCATTGATCTAAATTGTCAATTAAGAAGATTGTTCAATTCTCAGACAGGAAGGTTTCTTCCTTCACCATGGGAGGAGCTGGAAGCTGATTCACGCAAAGTTTTTGGGAATACTTCACCAAAAACAATAGAAGCTCGAAGTTGGCGTATGGAAAAGTGTTTGCAGTCACTTCTTCAAGCAGGCCCACCATTCAATACTGCATCTCCTTTATTTTGGTTTTTACGCCCAAAAGGGACCATTTCAGGCTTACCTTTTGATAACAACTCAGAAGTTGGTCATTCATTCTCACAAGGTCTGAAAGTCCAATTGGGTGCTTTGGACTTGCCTGGCTTTCAATCTACTCAATCATGGCTGAATGGACAAAGGGACAAAGAAAGTAGTCTTTCCTGTGAGGGAAAGATCATGAACGTTATTTTGAAAATTCACCCAACAAAGCCTTTCGAGCAGATACTTGATGCCCAGCAGCATTCTTGTGCAGGTTGTTATAAGCATTTAGGTATAGAGAATGGTTTGGTGCGGAATGTTGCACAAACAATTAGGCGGCAAACACCCAGGCTATGTGAATATAGTGGGCAGCTCTTTTGCACATCCTGCCATTTGAAAGAAACTGCAGTTCTTCCTGCTCATGTATTGCAACATTGGGATTTTACTCCACGGAAGGTTTCTCAACTTGCAAAGGCATATTTGGATTCAATATATGATCAGGTGATCTCACTTAGAATGGTTAGTCAGTAATCAGATCTAGAAAATTGTTAAGCATTCTTTCACAAGATTGATTTTCACTTTTGTGCGTTATCAGGGAATTTTGTTTCAGGAGTCTTGCTGTGAAAGAAAAGATCAACATGAAGATCTTAACTAAATCAATTGGGATACTTTTATTATGTGAACCATGCATGTGTGGTTTAGTTTGCTATATGGCATGATTGCTGGTCCCTAAAGTTATTTATGTGATTCTTTCATATATTTATTTTTTCTTTGGTCTGGGTTTGTGTGTGATGCAGCATGGCTCAGTGTGGATTTCATCATATTTGAGATGGGGAGGACAAAATAATTCGCAAGAGTTCATGTCTCTCAGATTGTGTGCTTAATTGTTGAGATTTCTGAGTCCAGGTCCATGTCAATAGATGTTCCTTTCCCTGTTGTTTTGGCCAGTTATAGTCATATTTCAGGTCAGCCTGAATACGACCATCTGAGGGGCAGTATGGATAAAAAAGGCAAACCAATCTTTGTGTCTTCATTGTGTTCATTCATACTTTTGCTGTCCATTCTTCTTTGTCTCTGTTTCTATCAGAGTGTTGAGTCTATCCTCACCATTGAAGCTTACCCCAGAATGTGGATGATTGCTGTTTGTGGGAACATTGCAGCTTGCAGCTATGTTTCTCATGATAGAAGTCTGATTGTGTTTGCTGGTGTAGTAGCATTCAGCCCTTTCTGAGCCTCTAGCATATGGTAATGTGCAAAATACAAGTCAGAGGACTGCTGTGTTTAGGTAGGATCCTGCAGGTGATGCTATCTCAGCCTGCGTTTTTGCAGTTCCATCTCTTTGTCTCTCTTTGTGTCTCTCCTTTTTTTCATGAAGATTCTTGAATTAAATGAGAATATTTATGCATCGGGCCTTCTGGCCAGCCAAACAAAATCACAGCAATCATAAGTAAAGCCAAAGGGCTACCAAAACAGAGCACACAAATATCATGTGGGGGGCACAATAGGAGTGGAGCGAACCAATATGCAGCCATGGAGCAGCCCCTTCATGGAAGAAATCTTCCATAACAATAATCCCCAAACACAAGCCATGTGACCATAGATACCCAAGGCTGAATAAAAAATAAAGGCATTATGGGTGTGCCAAATGTGCCAAAGAGCAGTCCATTTCAGAAAACTGAAAAGGCAAGGATGATTTAACTGAAACTTGCCCATGACCCAGGAACGGATGGCTGTTTGCTGTTCTATAGTTCATCCCGTCTACTATTCCTTACTACAGGTTAGTTTTCAGGTGGAAATCTTGGATCTCCGGGATTCTCTTCTTCTTCACCGTATCTCTTTTTGCTCCTCTTTCTTCATCCCTTTTTGGGCCTGAGAGGGGGTGTTGAGAAACCACTTTTTTAGTTCACACACTTCATTTAGGGTTTTGCACTGATAGCCCCAAAAAGGGCTGGTGTCCACATTTTGGCCAATTTTTTAGTGGGCGGCAACATAGTGGTGCGCCACCCTAGACAGCTTATGCCTATAAAGGGCAGTCACTTCATTCATTCTTAACCACCCCACCACTCTCTTCAATCATTCTTTAGCCCTCTTCCTTCATCATCAAACACCCTTTCCTTCCTTCACTAGCCCCTTCCACTACCCTCACACCCCTTTAGGAGGACATTACAATTCATGGCTCTTGGCTACTTTCACCCTTCCTCTTCTACTTTAGGCGCCTTGTTCCATCATCGGGCCTTGCATTTGGAGCATCTTTCACCTGGCATCACCATCATTTGCTTGGCGTCATCACCCTTTTCCATCAGGCTCCACCTTCACTTGCATTTTTGAGTGTGGAGATCTTCTTCTTGCCTAGCGTCATCATCTCTAGCTTGGCGTCAGCATCCTAGCCCCTTTGGCGATAGTCTACATCACCTAGCGTTAGTAATCTCATCACTCGTCTATCACAGGGGCTGCTTGGACTTGTGTTTTTGTAGCGTGGCTCCTCTTCCATCACTTGGCATCATTCGTATGTCATAGAGGTTGCTGGGATCTATGTTTTTGCAGCCATGCTCATCCTCCATCATCCGACGTCATCATTATCCACTTGAAGTTAGCATCTGGGCTGCTCTCCCTGCATTTGACAGCTCCCACACTGTGGGATTTGCGTTTTGTTGCCCAGGTCACTACCTGGCATCAGAGGTTTGCGGTTTGCTCCCTTGATAGCTGGTGATCATCTTCCACATCTCCGACAGTATTAGAGGATTATAGTCTATTCCCTCAATAGTTGTCTTTCACCTTCCAGTGCTTACTTTGATAGCCCACTGCTTGGAGGATTGCGTTTCGCTCCCTTCACTGTGTAGATTTCCCATAGGTGCTGCTGCTTGAGTCAGACAGGACAATGCTGTTATCTTCTGAGCTTTGGCTCCGTTGTATCAGCCTTTCTTCTCATAGCATGATTCAGTGCATCATCACCATGTTCTTCCTATGTTTCTGAGTTTCTCTTCTCTCTCACTATTTGCTGTACATACTCTGTGTTACTCCCCACAAACCCTACTATCTCTCTGTATTGTCGCTTATTTTGACATGGTATTAGAGCATACCTGTCATTTTTGATAGGAAGGTCCACAATAAGTAGCCTCCATATGAAAACTTTTCCCTGATAAGGAATCTTGGACTTAGTTGAAGAAATGTGTCCCGCCACTTCCCTTTGGTATCTTGAACATGTGCCAAACTTTGTTGGCTTTCTTAGTGACCCATCTCTTACCCTTGAGTATCTTACGATTAATTTGATTAGAGACTTTTAGGAAATCGTGTGGTTTCACAAACACCCAATCTTGCCAAGGGGAAGAAGGCTGAAAATTAGGCAAAGTATGTTGTTGAAGTTGCTCTTGCAAGGTTGACCAAATTTGGCTATAGCCTCTAGGCACCCGAGAGGACGAGTGAATGTGATGGAAAGAATAAAGATGGGGCTGACCAAGAATGATAGCATCACGTACAATTTGCCACCCAATCTAGCCATCCAAGTAAATTTATCTCGTTTGCAATTCTTTGTTAGGCCAATCTAGCAACTTGGAAATGGCCAGCACTTTTGTTGTATGAATTAGCCTCCTTTTGGAGATCAGGAGGACACCAAATTGTAAAGCAGAGAATCTGCTACTAGGAGCCAATCAAATGAGGAAGGAGAAAGGGATTGTGAAATTTTAAAAGGTGGTGTCAAATTCAGAACGTGCCACCAAGAAGCTTGAATAATGGTATGACTGTGGGAGATACTAGTCTCCTCAATAAAATTTTTCCATATCAGTTGAAGGATGACTATGTATACATAGAGCTTGCAAAAGAGCTAGTCTCAAAGCTCTCATATGGAGATTGGCATCCAACAAAACAACCCTACCCAATAGGCTACCAAGATATCCATATTTGGCCCATATGATTCCCTTTCTTTTCAACAACATAAAGCGGATGGGTTGAACCAATTCCAAGAGAGACTTCTTGGTCTAGGGAAGTAAGGGTAAAAATATGAGAGCATATTGACCATGATGGATTGTGCCATTTTTAGCCACACATGAAGAGACCAACCTTGAGATTTCCAATACATAAACTCGTCATGAACTCAGGAAGACATCCAATCAAACAGATGTGAGGAGCCGCATCCACACCAATGGGATAACCCAAGAGCTTGGTAATTTCATCTTTGGAAACAACTGCTCCCTACCATCCCAAAACTTGCAAATTTGTATCTGTATAAGAAAGTAATATATACTTTTAAGCATTGAAATGAAGCCCCAAAGCCAAGCCAAACAAACTCCAAATAGCCATTGCCCTATTAACATTGGTTTGGTTAGCCTTAGAAACATAAAGGAATCGTTTGCCAAAGATTGACGTTGTGTTGGACATAATCTCCCCTTAATGTATTAGCAAACTCCAGTAAGCGTTCCTAGTCTAAATCTTGCGATTCCTCAGTAGTAGATGTGACTTGTGCATAGGAACGTGGCTGGTGATCGGTTAGCAGAGGTTCCTCATGGTGTTCCATCAAAGCATCAGAAGCATGTTTGCTGTGTTTGACTGGTGGTTGCAGATCAGGACCGGGTTGAACCTTGGAAGAGGGGACCGCCATCTTGGTGCATGGGGTGTTCAATTCAGACATGACTACTGTAGTAGCAAAGTACACGGGTTATTTTTGCCAAATCATCTGACTGATCTGTGATTTGTGATTTGATCTGATCTGAGATCTGCTCTGTTCTGCTCCAAAATCTGCTCTACTCTGCTCTGCTCCTCTGTTCTCCCCTTCTCTCTCTCTCTCTCTCTCTCTCTGCCTTGCATGATTTCTTCTCTTGAATAGCTGTAACAATCATTCATTGCTTGAGAACTATGATTTTGTGGATTTTCTTCAATGGCTTCCCCCCCTAATCCTCAATATCAAGTTGATTGGCCCCAAGTATGATATGTGGACTACATCTAATAAATAATGCTTGACGATGCACCAACATTGGGAATGAACAAAGGCAACATCGCAATTTCGGTTGATGATGATGATGCCAAGCATCATGCTACATTGTTCATCAGCAGCTTTAGCTGCTTTCATTTCCTTGATTACAGATAAGGTAACTGCTTCAGCAAGTAAGCACAAAGCTTCTCAACCTCTTTGGGCTTATTTGCAGGGTAGATATGATGGGACCAATAATCTCCACTGTTACCAACCTGTTTTAGCAAGCACAAAAAGCTAATTGATTTGTTGGATCAGCTTAAGACGGCTGACAAGACCTTTATGAATGATGATTGACATGATTCAAAAGCTTTCAGATTCCTTCCATGGTTTTAAGACCACCATCAAAAAGCTTTCAGATTCCTTCGGTGCTTTTAAGACCACCATCAATGTCCAAGACAAAGTGCCTACCCTTGGCAAGTTTTCCACATGCTGTGGAAGGAGATTGAGGTCCATAGTCCTTCAAATAATGGAGGGGCCCTTGTGTTGTTTAGAGGTTGTGGTTAGGAATGCACCCAAAGCCAAGGAGAAAGAGGTGGTAACATCAACAACCATCACTGGTGTAGAGGGGGACTCCTCCACATGTATTATTGTGATTGGAACAATTGCATCTATAAATTACGTTGTTGTAATCAAAACTCAAACCCTAAATGCGGAATGCGAAACGCAAACGCAAAACTCAAAACTCAAACATAGAGACAAACATATACAGAAGAAACTTTGAAGTGAATGAATGCTGTAAATGAATGTAAGAGTGTACAAAATGCCTAAGGGCAGAGCAATGAAGTGTTGGAGAGTGATGTCTACCAGAGATAGATCCCAGGTGCTGTAAAACACCAAACGTAGATCACCAGAGAGTTAGGAGATTGAGGTGACTACCAGGATGATGCTTGAGGAGGAAGGCTACAACAGAAAGCTGCAAACGCAGCAATGGTAGAGCCGCTAGGAAGATGGAGAAGCACACCAGCTGCCACCAGGTCAGGAGAAGACCAAATGTAGGCTGCAGAAGATTGCTTGATGGATGGAGAAGGGCTGCCACCTAATGCCAGGGATTGTAGAGTCCGAACGCAAGCAACATGAGGGGCTGGTGATGATAATGATGCTGAACCCAACTAGAGGGAGGGCGCCAAATAATGGCGATAGCTGAGGAAGAAGGTGCTAGGCACTAGAGAGGAGTCGTGGAAGGAGTTGCAAAGGATAGACCACCATGTGGGTGAATGCTGACAACTGAAATCTATATGGTAGAGTAAGAAACTTGCACAAAAGGATAAGGTCAGTCTGTCTATTTATAGATGTTTAAGGGTGCCCCAAAAATTAGGGTTTTGGAGGACCACTGAAGTCTAAAATTCTCTCAAATTGCACATCACTTTTCTATTTTTCATTAATTAAGCATATTTTGGGACTGTTTAAAGATGCTAATCTCTCAGGCCCAAGACTAAGCCTAAAAGGGAAGGCTGACAATGTTTACCCCAAGGCATTGGACAAAGGGTGCACGACGGTTGCCTAATGGCCCACCAAGACTATAGAGGTGATGGTTATCTTACCAAGGGAGTCCAAGTAGTTACCTCAGAGAGGAGAAGACATTGAGCAAAGGGTGCTCGTACGCTGCCTTGGCCTACCGAGCCCTACAAAGGTGGACGGAATCACATTGAACTTTTGTTTTGTTTTTTTTTGGGTTTGGTGGGAAAGTTAATTTGATGGGTGGCAGTCAATTAAGTAACAATGACTGAGAAGACGGGTGTAGGGATGGTACATCCAACACATCTCAAAACAGTATAAGCTAACCCAATCACTCAAGGATGTCGATGATGAGGGAAAGGTGATGAAGTATCATGTAAAGAAGGATGGTGGTGTAATCCTCTGGTGGAAATAGCTTAAAATCTGTCCATGGTGCTCTATAGAGGGGGATGCATAGTATGCTATATGTTAAAGAATGCTCATGTAGTAGGTGCCATGTGGACAATGTCCCTTGTGGGAAATTGTTCACTTGCCCAAGTGCCCTAGTACAAAGATGATGAAATCATGCAATGCATAGGAGAATGTATAACAAGGAGGGAAAGTCGATGTTGAAGACAAGTGCCAAAACCCGCAGAATACGAAGAAGGATAAAAAACCCCTCTTAACCATGATGTCGATGCCAAAGAAGGAAGAGGAGTCTAATGATGTCGGTCTTAATGTGGTGTAGCGAACCTTGTGGATGAAGATGATGAAGCATCCCTATTTGAAGGGCAAGGATAGAAGTCATTGTCATGATAGCATCAAGAGAGATGCTGCATGATCCGGTGTGGGAGGGGAAGCCTCTAGGCTAGTAGAAGAGCGAGACTCCAAGTGGATGGAACCATGAATGAAATGGCATGTAGCTCCTATCTCCAACTCAAAAAGGAGTGGTGCAAACATGCATGTTAGTCCTACACTGAAATACAAAATCCTGCAAAAGAGATCAAAATTTGCAAGCATAGAAATAAGTAGCGAGATGCTCCAAAAAACAAAACTAAAAATAAAGGAAAGCAAAGCTAAGTATGGTGCAATGACTATGTAAGTATGCAGTGGAAGTCAAAAGGAAAAGGCTACATGTGTGGCCATCAACGCGTACGGCGAGGTGGAAAGTGGTCCTAGAAGGTGCAGTGGATGCCATAGAAATGGATGCATAAAGTGCAATAGGGGAACCTCTAGCAGACCAATTAACTAATCCTTTAGCAGTAGTGAAGGATGTAGGCTACTGAGGGTTGTCCACGTGCCACATGTCTAGTAGCCACTGGATAAGATGGAGCGGATGGTGCAGCAGGAGGAGGCGTAGTCCCACTGGACTGGCCAACTGGAGTGGAGGCAGTCACAACAATCAGTTGTGGTTTTCTAGGTGGAAGACCTTGGGCCTTCATATGACACTCCTTGTCCACATGGCTTGACCTCTAGCAATATGTGCAAAACCTATTTTTCTTAGGAACTTGCTGCCAAAGGGGTCGCATTTCTTTGGTTCTGTTGGAGGAAGTGGTGTCATCCTTGGTTTGGCTTGCCTTTGCATCTTGCGAGTTCTTGCCACTTTTGGTTTTCCCTCTCAAAGAAGAGGCAACCAACTCTCACTCCTGTGAATGGATGTGTGTGGAGGAATTTTTGTGGACTTGATCGTGTAGTCTCACATAACTCAAAAACTGGCACTTAAACTCATAGAAGTTTGGCAGTCTAGGTAGTGAGATAATATGCTGGATAAAATGGAGGTATTTGTCGGGCAACTTGTGCAAGAAGAACATAACCTCATCGTCGTCTGACTTTGAGGAGCCAGTAGTGGCAAATTCGGCTAGTAACTGCCGATATTCGGCCAACTTAACTTATAGATCATCCCCTTAATGAAAAACTCTTGAAGCTCAAAATCGAGATTGATATGTCGAGCGTGATCTGAGGCCGCATAATCATCAATGAGATAACTCCAACACTCAAATGTGAGGGGAAAATGCTATAATTGAGAGTGGAATTTAGGAAGCAACCCTTGCATTAACTAAATATTGGCCATGTTATTGCGAGCTCTCCATTGAAGGATGCAATTAGGGCGAGCCAATCGAGGGTCCGCTCAGTACCAACAATGAGGTCCCAAAGTCCTTGAGATAACGAGTCTTATCCATGAAGGCATTCTTAGCCGTTGCAATAGGAGTGGCAGTGCTAGGAGATAGAGAACGTGTGTAATGGGGTAGGGTGGATATGGGGATAAGGTGGGGGAGTGGAGTACACTTGGGAAGGAATCTGAGAGTGCCTACCATGCATATAAGAAGTGTGCATAGGGATTTCAAATGTGGGCATGGGCATACTAGGTATGGGCATGGTAACCGCATGAGGAGCCCATGGTGGAGGGATAGAGCAGAGGATGGAAATCCTTGCATAGGAGTGGCCCAAGGAATGTGTGATGACAGTTCATAAGTAAAGGATGGATATCCCTGCATCTGAAAGGTCGTGTGGGGGGTTGTGAGTGTCCAAGGGTAGCGAGGGGGATGCCCATCATATCCGCCCCATAGTGTAGAGATGTGGGAAAGTGGGGATATGTGGAAGGTGCACTGTTAAAGGGTGGCATTCCCCCTAACGATGCACCAAGGTGTGGATTGAATAGAGGGTAAGTAGATTGTAGGATGGAGAAAGAGAAAGTGCTAGGAGCTGAGATTGAAGATCCAACCCCTAGTGTGCTTTGAGTGGAAGTGGAGTCTAATCCTAGGTTTTGGAATAAAGATGCGAGTAAATTAGAATGTGGAGAAGATAGTGGTGGGATGGGAGGGAGTTGAGAAGTGTCGTTTATGTGCTCAAATGAAATAGATGGTAGAGATATACCTGATGAAGAGTGTCTGCTTCGAGAGCCTCCTCTATTAAGGTTAACATATTGAAAATCATCTGGATCCTGCGCAACAAAAGAAAAAACAGGAGAGGGTTTTGGCTCATTTGACTCAAAAGGGTTGTACGAACTTGACATAAGGCCCGGCTAAGATGAAGGAGATGGACCGTTTGATGCGCTGAATGCTGTGGTCCCCCTAAGATTAGAGAGATGGCCAGTCTCAGCAACAATCGGTCCAAATGGAGTAATAGCACTTGTTGGAGGGGTGTAAACCGAATTGTACATGATGTGCAAGTACTCTTCAAACTCCTCCTTTGTAAGATACCAAAATGTGAAGAAGAAGATGGTAATGGTGAAGTTCTGTCTACCTCCTCCTTGAGATCATAATGCCTTCTCAGAGCCTACAATGATGGAGAAGCTTGATAGGGCATCATAGGATCCGAAAAAGAAGGTGCCTAAGACATTATGAGTTAGAATCAAGTCATGTGTGAGTCTAGCACAAAGACTAGACTTCACAATCACTGCATGATACTCTTTAAAAGAGCACTGGCTTTGATACCATGTGAAGATATGCTAAGGTTTACACTGAGGAGACACAGCATGTATGACCAAGACTGAAACACAAAGACTCAAACGGTGACAAGTAAAACTCAAATCCTAAACACAAAACATAAAACGCAAACGCAAAACTCAAAAATCAAATAGAGAGAGAATAAACTTTGAAGTGAATGGATGTTGTAAATGAATGTAAGAGTATATAGAATGCCCAAGGGCAAAGCAATGAAGTGTCAGAGAGTGACATCCACCAGAGACAGATTCCAAGTGCTGTGACCACGAGTTGGAGTGTGGAAGATGAGGAAAACACCAAAGGTAGGTCACTAGAGAGTCATGAGGCTGAGGCAACTGTCTGGATGGTGCTTGAGGAGGAAGGCGACAACAGAAAGTTGCAAACGCAGCAATGGTGGAACTGCCAAGAAGATGGAAAAGCATGCTAGCTGCCGCGAGGTGAGGAGAAGTCCAAATGTAGGCTGCAGAAGGTCACTTGATGGATGGAGAAGGGCTGCCACTTATCGCTGGGGACTATAGAGTCCAAACACAAGTAGCATGAGGGGCCAACAATGACAATGATACCTAATGCAGGTGGAGGGAGGGCGCCAAACAGTGGGCAACAGCTGAGGAAGAAGGCGAACTGTGGAAGGAGTAGCAGTAGTTGCAAAGGTCAGACCATCACGTGGGTGAATGCTGATGGCTGAAATTTGCACGGTAGAGTGAGAAACCTACATAGAAGGATGAGGCTGAATGGTGGGCAGCGTGTCTATTTATAGATGTTAAATGGGGCGCTAAAAAATCGGGTTTTGGGGGGCCATTGAAACTCTCTTGAATTGTGCACCACTTTATCGTTTTTCATTAATTAAGTGTGTTTTGGGGCTGTTTAAAGATGCTAATCAACTGTAAAGCATGTTTTATTCCTCTATGTTCTAAGTATACCCACAAATAAAATCCATGGATGTACTCTCCATTTTCTTGAAGGAATATCTTGAGGGTGGAGAAGTCCTCCACCTTTGACCTTTCAGTTTTATTGACCTGAGAGTTACTACATTTGAATAGCACTTCCTTGTACATTCCATGCCAATAAAAGTGCCTTCTAACAAGGCTATAAGTCTTGTCAACTCCTAGGTGTCCCACACTAGGGGCATCATGAGACTCAAAGAGTATCTTGGGTGTCATGAAGACATGCATTTTTGAAACCTCACTTAACATATGGATTAATTTTTGATCACATGATTAAGTAAATGTTGCACATGTGAGGTGCAACTGGGGTTAAAGTAAATTTATGAGTTCGGGACTTGAAGAAATCACGGGGTGTCAAAGGCAAAAGTTACTATAAGTTATGACGCACAGCTACTTGGTGGTATATGGTGCTAGTTGTTGGCCTAGGTCATCCATTTGGCCGTAAGTGTCAGTTGGTGACACTAAAGAAGTGGCGTTTAATGGTACCTAATGCCAATCTAATGGTCAAAGATGGTGTAGAGACACTCGGAATGGAAGTTGCCTGGCCAATTTAATTATTGGCTAGTCAAACTATTTTTTAGGGCACCGAAATAATTATTAGATTAATTTTCAGTATTTAAAGGTTGAAAATTAATATTTAATTATGAAAAATGCTGAAAAAACCAATTGGGAAGGTTGCACTTGTCAAAAATGCCCACGCAAGACTGAAAAACGTCTTTAGAGGCTGGAGAGAGACATTTTTATAAATTCAGCTTGCAAGAGAGGGAGGGGAGGCTGCTGATCTGATTTGCAACCATTGGAGGACCTTCTGAGGCTGCCAAGGGTAGGAGAAGATCAATCAACAGCAGGAGACAACATCTATAAGCTGTTGAGACACGATAGCAATAGTAAATGACCGATTTTTTTCAATTCTTTGCATCTACAAATTGTTGTGGCAGGGCAACAGCTGCATTTGACTGATTTTCAGTCATTCTTTGCGACAAAACTCTGAATTTTCTCTCTCTACAGTTTTCCCTCTCATCTCCTAGCCATTTCACAGCCTTGCTCCGAAGATCTCAGTATTTGGACCCTTGGAGGTTGAAAAATTGCAAATTTCATTTGGACCCTTAGAGGTTGAGAAATTGCAAATTTCTCAACCTCCAAGGGTTCAAATGTTGAGATCTTCGGAGCAAGGCTGTGCAAATTTCTCTGCTGTAAACCCTAATTTACAGCAGAAATTAGGATTTAGCAGCAGCCTCGGGAAGCATGCCGGAAATTAGAAGCTCCAAGACTTGGATTCAACAGGGCTGAAACTATTTTTAGCCTATTGAAGTGGAGGAACCAGCAAATAATTGAATTTGGGCATTTTCCATCTCCATCAAAGCGGGTGAAGGCCAATTGATTGCCTGAATCAAGGGGCAAATCAGATTAAAGACTTGCTGGTGATTTTAAACAGCAAGGGGAGTTGAAATACCGAAAGGGATTGGGAGAATCAAATTGTAAATCAACTTCTTCTTCAATAAAGCTAAAGAAATAGCGAAAGGGGCGCAAATTTTGGGGCCAATCGGGTGGGCATTGTCCAAGATCAGTAGGTAAATTTGTATTTTCAGATTTGCATTAACTGTTTGCTGCTGTAATTAAGTTGTAATCAGGGATTTACCACCCATCCACGGAAGGAAGGATGGTTACATGGTTCCATTGCTGGAATACTACTCAATCCCTTGATTTGGTGGGCCCGAAGCACCTGATTGCAAGCCAAAGCTTTGTGCTAGTGCTGATTTGTACTCTCAGCTGAGGAATTACAGCAATATGTTTTCATAGAGTGAGATGGACTCAAGCAGTGATAATGCCTCTCAATATGAACATTCACATGGGAATGAAGGAAATGCAATGCGTGACCTTGGACAAGGCTCAGACCATGGACAGCAAGCTGAAAATGTTGCTGTTGGGCAATATGCACGGTCTTCAGGGCATAAGGAGACTGATGACCAGCAAAGTGAAGAGGAATTTAATGACCAGTTCAAGAATCGGATGAGGATAGCAGCAAATCTCTTTGCTGAATTGGCAAAGGATTCTCATTTACCTGATTTTTGAATGCTCTAAAGAAGGACAGTAAAGGCAAGAAGAAGAAGAAGAAGACGTCTTCTACATCTTTGGGACAGCAAGATGCACCGAAGATAATGCCAAACCCTTCATTTGAAGCTCCCAAAGATGCTAATGAAATAAAACAGTTGGTACCTACGGGGCCAGGAATGCAAATGCAAGGCCATCACAAAAGTGCCAATCCAATGGATTTTGGACAGTCGAGCATGCATGCTATGATGGGGCAACCAGGATATTTTGGTGGAAGCACGATTTTTCATGCTATGGTTGGACAAGGACCGCATATGGGAATGTATGGCACAAATCCCTCTGGTATGTAGCAACCAATGCATGGTGTGCAAGGCCCAATGTATTCGCGTATGGCTGGAAATATTTAAAACCCTATGTATGGCAGTATCGGCTTGATGCTCGGGGCACAAAGTAGCATGTTTGGTATTGTATTTGCACCCCCAAATGCTTATGGGGCTCAAGGAATGAATGTTGGTCATGCAAATGCTTCGTTTGGTGTTGGTTTTGATGTAAATTCAGCAAATGCACCCTTTTTATAGCAGCCAGTGTATGACAACTTGACACCCAAAGGGGCAGCAAAAGACTATGATGAGGGTGGAAAAGGAGTGAAGTTTGAGTCCTTCAGTGGTGTATAAGATAGGCTGAAAGCTTTGACTTTCATTCAGCAGTTTGATGCAGCCTATTCAAGGGGGAACTTCACGGAGTCCTCAAAGATTCAAAAGGCAGCCACTTTCTTGAAAGGGAATGCATTACAATGGTGGTCTACTCTTTTGATGCAAGGTAGAGCACCGTCAACGTGGGTACAATTCAAGGAAATGTTTGCATCGAATTGGTTGACAAGTACCTTTGAGGTGGATATCATGATAGCTTGAAATAAGCTGGATGCCAAGGAATGTAAGAATTTGGAGCAATATAATAAGAAGTTTTGGGATGCATTGTTGCCTATTACTTCTTATCGCCTAGTACCCCTTCATGAGCAAGTGGAAAAATATATTTGTGGGCTGCCCAAAGGAATCAAAGATTTTTGCATTAAATCCACCGTGTCTAGCATGTCTTATAGAGATTGCTGCTACAGCCGATGCTTTGTTGCATGGGAAGGATTTGGGCTTCCTAGAGAGTGGGGAGAAGCCGAATAAAAAGGCGTTTAAGACTGAGAAAGGGGGTAGACCTGAAAATCAGCCTGAAAAGAGGCAAAAAACAACAAAGAAAGGGCTCGAAAACATTGGCACAACGTAGGAAATTGATGGCTGCAAATAAATGTTTTATTTGTGAATAGGAGGGTCACATTGCAAGGAACTGTTCCAATAGGCAGGAAGCTGGAAAATCAGAAAATTAGGGAGATTCTAAAGGAAAGAAGCCCAAAACATCAGTGGGATTGGTGCCTGATGTTGTTAGTGATCAGTACAATGATGATGCTACTGAGTTGTGTAGAGCATGGGGCAAAATTAGGGATTAGCATCCATTGATTTTCTTTGATAATGGTACACGAGCCAACTTCATCTCTGTTGACATGGCCGCCCGTCCAGGCATCAGAGAGGATGAGATGGGACCCATGGGGGAAGTTGGAATAGCATATAAAGGCCATGCAGAGCGTGTCACACCGCTCATTGGAAAGCTTCGGTTGCACATACAAGGATATGTGGACAGCGAAGAGTTCTTCATTGCTCCACTTGAGGGTTGTGATGTATTGCTTGGTATGCCATGGTGTCACTGTATGCATGCCAAAAGATGACATACCAGCGAGACAGTAGGGTTGGTGGGGAGGAACATGGAGTGAACTCGGCAAACATGGAGAAGAGAAGAGAAGAGAGAAGAAACTCTGATGAATGGAATGATGAAGATCTGAATCATGGAGTGAATGTGATACAAGGGAACAAGGGTGCGGTAGCATAAGGAAGATGATGAAGACAGCCACGAACCATGAACCACAATGTCCTCCTGAAGGGGTGGCATAGTCAGTCTAGGATGGTGCCCCTTTTTGGGGCTGCAAACCCTAAACGCAAAACTCAAAAACACAAAAATGCAAACTGCGGGTGAAGGGTAAAGGATTTCTTAACACCCTCTCTCAGGCCCAAAAAGAAAAATAAGAGAAGAGCGAGGTGGAGATGCAATGCTACATGTTGAAGAATGCTCATGCAGCAGGTGCCACTGGAACAGTGTCCCTCGTGGGAAAATTGTTCACTTGCCCAAGTGCCCTAGTATAAAGATGATGAAAACATGCAATGCATAAGAGGAATGTCGGACTTTTGGTGGTGCTGAGAACCATAAGGACATGTCTGTACTCAATCTCGGGAGGTGGCTCCATGCTGACCAAGTGACCAAGGCAAGAAGATGTAGAGAACCCCTAAAATCCAAGATTTCCACTGGAAAGGAAACCTGCAGTAAAGAACAATAGATAGAGTGAATTGGAGAACCTGATACTCAATCTCGGGAGAGAAGCCACTAGCTTCGAGGACAGCTTCGGCTGAGATGTCCTCCGCGAACGGGGTGTGGGCAACAAGTTGAAACACCTGAAATTTGCAAAAATGAGATTTTGATGCAGTGGAAGAAGAAGAAAAGTGGATGCCGAATCCACCACCGGTCTTTGCCTTCACCGGAGTGGAGGATCTTTGCCGCTGTTTGAGCAGATCCAGCTCTGATACCATGTCAAAAGATGACGTACCAACGAGACAGTAGGGGTGGCGGGGAGGAACATGGAGTGAACTCGGCAAACATGGAGGAGAAGAGAAGAGAGAAGAAACTCTGATGAATGGAACGATGAAGATCTGAATCATGGAGTGAATGTGATATAAGGGAACAAGGGTGCCGTAGCACAAGGAAGATGATGAAGACAGCCACGAACCACGAACCACGAACCGCAATGTCCTCTTGAAGGGGTGTGAGGGTAGTGGAGAGGCTGGAGAGAAGAGGTGACAAATTGAATGAATCAGCCGTAAGAAATGAATGAGAGAGTGGCCTATAAATAGGCATAGTCAGTCTAGGATGGCGCCCCTTTTTGGGGCTGAAAACACAAAACGCAAAAATGCAAAAATGCAAACTGCAGGTGAAGGGTAAAGGGTTTCTCAACAATGCATGCAATGATTGATTCTCGTGCAAAAAAGATCACTATTTAGCATAAGGGAAAGGTACTCATGCTTGATGTAAAGTTGAAAGGTGAATCTATCCTTGTTGTATCTGCAGCTGCCATTTCTAAAGTAATGAAAAATCATCTTTTAGCGTACTTGGTTTTTACTAAGGATAAAGATGATAGTGAGAATGTTGGGAACATGTCTAAGTTCGAGAAGGATCGCATGTCATTTCTGAAAATGTATGCTGATTACTTCTCTCAGTCACTTCCAGGATAGCTATTGCCTGAAAGGCCAGAAGATCATGGCATAGATGTTATCACTGGAAGTAGCCCACCTAATAAGCCGCCCTACAAAGTTAGTGCAGCCCAACATGAGAAGATTATGAGTCAGGTAAATGAGCTGTTATAAAAAGGGTTGATTCAGCCCAGCTCATCTCCTTTTTGTTCTCCAGTTCTTTTGGTGCAGAAAAAGGATGGTTCATGGCATATGTGCATTGATTATCATGCTTTGAACAAGATCACAATAAAGAATCACTTTTCGATTACTCGGATCGATGATGTTATGGATAGATTGCAAGGGGTAGCCATATTTAGTCGTATAGATTTAAAAAGTGGGTATCATTAGATATGCATTAGACCGGAAGATGTGCCTAAGACAGCTTTCAGGACATCTTTTGGATTGTTTGAGTTTCTTGTTTTGCCTTTTGGACTTACAAAATGCTCTTGGCACTTTTAATTAGATAATGGATCATATCTTTAGGTCCCATAGAGGATTTGTGGGCACTTTCTTTGATGACATGGTTGTCTATTCAAAGAACGAGGCAGAGCATAGGAAACACTTGGACATTGTGTTCAATGAACTGCATGAGCATAGATTGGTTATCAATGACAAGAAAAGTGAATTCTTCTTTCATGAAATCCACTTTTTGGGGCATATTGTATCATCTGATGGTATTCGCATGGAGCTTGCAAAGGTTGAGGCAATACGATCATGACTGCCTTTGAGAAATGTGCATGAGATCCGCAACTTCTTGGATTTATGTTCTTATTGAAGGAAGTATGTACGCGAGTTTGTTGAAATTGCATCTCCATTGCATGCTTTGCAGAGGAAGAATGTACCATTTAGATGGATAGTAGTGGAAATTTTAGCATTTGAAAAGTTGAAGGAAAAGATGACTTCCGATCATGTGCTTGTGTTGCTCGGTCTAAGAAAGTCATTCATAGTTCAGTGTGATGCATGTGGTAACAATATTGGGGCTGTTCTTATGTAGGATGGCCAAGTTGTGGCTTATGAGAGCTGAATTCTCTAGGGTGCAGAAAAGACTTTGCATGTCTATGAGAAAGAGCTCTTGGCTGTAATTCATGCATTGTCTACATGGAAACATTATTTTTTGGGGGCTGATTTTATAGTGCAGATAGACCATCAAACTTTGAGATACTTTCTGACGTAGACAAAGTTGTTAGAGAAGCATATGAGATGGGAAAATTTTCTCTCTATGTTTCATTTTCAGATTGTACATATTGATGGTAAAAAGAATGTTGTGGCTGATGCACTGTCATGTGAGCCACAAATTTCAGCTGTCAGTATGGTTTATCACACTGAGTTGGATGCCATGAAAGAGCAATATGTTGCTGATTCGGACTTTTCTAATGTTTATGATCAACTTTGCAATGGCCAAAGGCATGAACACTTTGTGCTAAGAGATGGATTTCTGATGATGCATGGACGACTATGTGTCACAAAGCAGTTAAGACCTAGAGTTATCTCTGAAAGTCATATTCCTCCGTATGCAGGACACAGAGGTATTGATACCACAGTCAAGGTAGTGGAGCATTTCTTTTATTGGCTAGCTTTGAGGGATGATGTAGAACAGTTTGTTAAGACATGCATCGTATGCCAGAAGGTAAAGCATGATAGGCAAAAGATGTCGGGTTTATTGCAGCCCTTGCCTATTCCAGATAGGCCTTGGCAGAGCATTGCAATGGATTTTATTTTTGAGCTTCCTAAGATACCTACATGCAATGATGGGATATGGACGATCATTTGCAAGTTTAGCAAACAAGCCCATTTCATTCCGGTGAGGAAGAAAATAAAGGCTGATTATATGGCACAATTGTTTTTGCAGCACATCTTTAAGTATCATGGTATGCCAGAGTCGATCATTAGTAATCGAAACCCCCGGATGACCAGCTTATTTTGGAAGGGTTCGTTTTGAGAATATGGGTACCACGCTGAAATTCTCATCATCCTTTTTTCTGTAGACACATTGTTAGTTTGAGGAAGCAAATTCCACAGTGTTAGATCTTTTGAGGTTCTATGTTTCAGACCACAAGACACAGTGGGAGCAGTATTTGCCCTTGGTTGAGTTTGCTTACAACAACAAGTGGCAAGAAGGTACCACCTATTCTGCAAACTAAGGATAAGATCTTTGAGGCTGATCGTTATGTGGAAAACTTGGATGTGGCCTATGCAAAGATAAAATATGCACTTCAAAGATCGCAAGAAAAGCAAAAGAGGGCAACTGATTGCCACAAACGTGCTTTGTAGTTTGTAGAGGGTGATTATGTATTACTGCATTTGGAAAAGGCAAGGCTGAAAAAGATGAAAGGAAGAGAAAGATTGTATTCAAAGTTGAGTATGAGATACTATGGGACCTTCCAGGTGTTGGAGAAGATTAGCGATGTGGCATATCGGCTGAAATTACCTCCACATTGGCGGATACACAATGCCTTTCATATCAGTTTGTTGAGGTCTTTTCATGGTGATGTGCCAGAGAATATGTTTGCTGAAATTCAGCCTGAGGTTGAGGAGCTAGATGAGATTTTGGTACTTGAGCAGAGTTTGGCACATAAGGAAAGAAATGTCAAAGGTAAAGTTTCCAGGAGATACTTGGTGAAATTTCAGAATTATTCACCAATGGATGCCAAATGGATGGAAGAGGATGACTTGGCAAATCGTCCTCAGTTGTTGCAGCTTTATCTAGATGCCTTTCAATTAGAGCCGACTTTAGTTCAAGCTCTGTCAGATTCAGCAAAGCAAGGGTCCGGAGTATTGCCTGATGCTCAAGGGGGAGGTAGCACTTCCCTCCTCCAGTTATGGACAGCTCTCTTATGTAGTGGATCTCGGATGTATTCAGTATGCATCCAAGGTATTGCGCTGATAGTATGTTTGCCATGAGATCACTATCTAGTGTACTAGTCACTGTGAGATGTATGCAGATGAGTATGAGTTTCACCTGGGCACGGGAACTATACTTTTGCATCAGCTTATGATTAATTTAGCATGAATTTTGCCTCCATTTTGAGACAAAAATTCTGATCAGTTTCAGCTCAGTTTTTGATCAGCTTGAGAATGGTTTATGGTCACTTTTTGGATAAGTTGTGCATCAATTTTTGCACTGATTGCTAGTCAGTTTTTGCAATGAGTTTGTGATCAGTTTGAGGTCACATTTGCAATAGTTTGTGATCAGTTCTTAGATCAGCAGGTGATCAGTTTATGATCGGATTATGCTCAGTTTTCAATGGTTTACATCTAGTTCCATGGACAACAACATATGTTATGATGCCATTGATGTTTTAGCCATGGTTTATGCTTGGTTATGCTATGCTATGGGTTGGTTTTGCCAGATGAGTTGACTCATGAGAAATGAACATGTCACATGATAATTTGGCAACGTTTTTGAGATTCTTTGTGAGTCTTATGCTATGTTATGTTGGTTGGTAATTTTCAGCATATGTTAGGCATAGGAATGGTTGAATAGCAGTATGCAATGTTGTGTTGACTATGATGCCCTATGGAAATTTCAGTGTAGTACTTTGCTTTTGATGCATTTGGCAGTGCAATCGAAGACGATTGCAAGGATTTCAAGCGGGAGGGCTGTCATGAGGACACGTATTTTTGAAACCTATTTTTGAAACCTCACTTAACATGTGGATTAATTTTTAATCACATGATTAAGTAAATGTTGCGCATGTGAGGTGTAACCGGGTTAAAGTAAATTTACGAGCCCAGGACCCGAAGAAATCACAGGATGTCAAAGGCAAAAGTTGCTATATGTTAGCCGCACAGGTACTTGGTGGTATCTGGTGCCAGTTGTTGGTCTAGGTCATTCATTTGGCCATAAGTGTCGGGTGGTAACACTAGAGAAGTGGCGTTTAATGGTACCTAACGCCAATCTGATGGTCAAAGATGACACAGAGACACTCGAGAACGGAAGTTGCCTAGGCAATTTAATTATTGGCTAGTCAAATTATTTTTCAGGGCACCGAAATAATTATTAAATTAATTTTTAGTATTTAAAGACTGAAAATTAATATTTAATTATGAAAAATGCTGAAAAACCATTTGGGAAGGTTGCCACTTGTCAAAAATGCCCACGCAAGATAGAAAAACGTCTTTAGAGGTTGGAGAGAGGCATTTTTAAAAATTTAGCCTATAAGAGAGAGGGAGGGGAACTTGCTGGTTTGATTTGCAGCCATTGGAGGACCTTCTGAGGCTGCCAAGGGCAAGAGAAGACCAATCAATAGCAGGAGACAGCATCTATAGGCTGTTGAGACAGGGCAGCAACAATAAATGACTGATTTTCTTTAGTTCTTTGCATCTACAAGTTGTTGTGGCAGGGCAGTACCTGCTTTTGACCGATTTTCAGTCATTCTTCACCACAAAACTTTGAATTTTCTCTCTCTACGAATTTCTCTCTCATCTTCTAGCCATTTCACAGCCTTGCTTCGAAGATCTGAGCATTTGGACCCTTAGAGGCTGAGAAATTGCAAATCTCTCTTCTGTAAACCCTAATTTACAACAGAAATTAGGGTTTAGCAGCAGCCTCGGGAAGTGTGCCGGAAATTGGAAGCTCCAAGACTTGGATTCAACAGGGCTGAAGTTGTTTTTAGCCTATTCAAGTGGAGGTACCAACAAATAATTTAATTTGGGGCATTTTCCATCTCCATCAAATCGGGTGAAGGCCAATTGATTGCTTGAATCAAGGGGCAAATCAGATTAAAGACTTGCTGGTGATTTTAACAACAAGGGGAGTTGGAATACCGAAAGGGATTGGGAGAATCCCATTGTAAATCAACTTCTTCTTCAATCAGATTAAAGACTTGCTAGAGGGGAGTTGGAATACCGAAAGGGATTGGGAGAATCCCATTGTAAATCAACTTCTTCTTCAATAAAGCTAAGAAATAGCGAAAGGGGCGCCAATTTTGGGGCCAATCGAGTGTGCATTGTCCAAGATCAGTATGTAAATTTGTATTTTCAGATTTGCATTTACTATTTGCTGCTGTAATTAAGTTGTAATTAGGGATTTACCACCCATCCACGGAAGGAAGGCTGGTTACATTGGGTGAGATCTGGCACATGCCCTTTGTTCATCTAGCCATGGGTTAGGATTGACAGCCATGCCAATCTAGCAATGAAATTGTAGTCCCTTGCTGCTGAAGATCTTGTCTTTTTCCTTTGTCTTTTACATTCTTGTTGGTGCATGAAGATTTAGACCATCTGCTCTTTATTCTTGATGCAAATACAGTTAGACTTTTAAGTGCTCAGAAATGTAGAGTAGGTCAAAGAGAGTTTTCATAGTTAGGGTTATAGCCAGGTCTGATGGCCATCATGATAAAGGTCACTTGTGCATTCATGCACATTGTTTTATCATCAAGTACATGGCTAAACTTCAATTGATGTGCCCACTGTAATTTCAAGTATTTCCCAACACGACATTCTAATTTGATACTCCTGCTAATAATGCACACATGAATGCCAATTGGAATAAAAGGGTCACTGTCCTTCTATGTAAGACTTGGAATGTTCTCCTGCAATTCAACATTTAACTGTGTGTTTCCAATTGACTATGAATTTGAAAAGTTTGAAACAGGGAAGACCACCTCATATTAGACATCTAGCAAAGAAAAATATATGTTCGGAATGAGGTAAACAAATGCGAACAGACTTATGCCAACTGAAATGAAGGTCCTAAGTCATTCATGTTTTGAAATGCTATGCCTTACTCTGATATGTATGATCATTAGTATCTGCTGGAATCATGATGACTCTAATTCACATGTTTTGCGAAGAATGGATGTCAACCAGACTAAGCTTTTTTGTTGTTTAGCATTAAGAACCAGTTGCAATTTTTTGCTGTTTTCTTTCTTTCAGTGGTGTAAGTTTTCCTAAAGGTGAAATTATGTGCAGCCAATGCTTTGTGCAAGTGCTGTGCATAGCTACCTATATGCTAGAGTTCCGACTCTTGCTCATGTCAAGGAGATTAGAAGAAGATTGAGCAAACTGCTATCATGTGTGCGGTGCCCTCTGCATGGCCGCATACAACTCACAATGGGTTCACGTCGTTACCTTTTAGAGAACAATGATTATTTTTCTTTGCGTGACCTTGAAGATCTTTCCAGAGGTGTATTCGCAGGTATTGTATTTTTGAGTTCTTAAGATGCGTATACAGTTAACATTCGATGAAACTCCAGTAAAGGTTACAAGAGAAATAACTAGCCAATCTTAATGTTGGAGGTAAAGAATCTCTTCTGCAATATGGTCTGTTTGTTAGCTCTGGCTAGTTTCTGAGGGGATGCTATTTATCACATGGATTCATGTTTCATAAAGGTGGTTTGAGCTACAGAATGTTCAGATGTATAAAGGGCCATCCAGTCAGCAAGGCAAAGCCATACACACAGATAGAAAACAGCCTAATAAGCCACATACTAAACCTGGTTGCCCCAACTATAAACCTGCCATAACAGTGGTAGTGATTGTAGCGCAAGTGAAACCTGAATGAAGAATATAATTGTACCTAGCTCTGCTTCTGTGCATTGTAGAAGGTAGGTCTTGTCAATTCCTTAAATCTGAGGGCCTTTATCAAATGTCCCAGAAGCTGAGTTTTTGAGCTGTAAACTTCTATAACTGTCTTGCATTCCAAGAAGTGGGTTTTCAAGGTCCCGAGTCTAAGCAGCTGACCATGGCATAGCTGTCAATTAGAAAATAAGACTTCACCTTTCTCATAGGAATGCACATTCTACCCCCAAGATCCTTTTATATATTCATGACTCCCAATTATACCTGGGATTGACTGTTCTTGTAGATTCATTCAGAAAAGATCTTGACTACTGTACAATCAAATGCACCTCATTGCATGACATCACTATTGAAGGTCAAAAAACCAATATTCCCCCAACAACCTAGTAGATAACCTATCACTGTGATGGAGAAACATATGGAATTGCAAATTCTGTTTCTTTGGCAAACTAGAAACTAATAGTTGGGCAAGCAGTCCTAGTGAAGACTCCATGTGAGGTATTCTGAGAATGATCTTTCATGTAATTTATGAGGTATATTTGAAGTTTTGAAACTTTTAGTGAGGTATTAACGTGAATGAACAATGAGGAAAATTCACTCCTTTGAATTACCTCCTAACTTGAAGGGATACATGCACCTGCATATTCCTCATCCAAAAGAACTGGTATGGATCGAGTGTGTTTTCATAAACGAGGCATGTAAGATGCAAATGATGTTATCATCTGATAAGAATGAACATGATCCAAGACTATTCAGTGAACAATGTCACAATCGAGAGGCCTCAATAGTGCCTGCAAAATAACTTCTTTGTCCTTTAACTTTTCACACCTGTAACATTATATTGATCTTATCCTGCAATTCAGTAAACTTCAAGGTTTTGTGCCTAAGTCTTGTTACAATCGTGGCATCATAGAAAGTGAAGGCATTAACCCATTATATGCCTGTTTTTCAATTATCTGTATATTTTGTGGTGGATAATGCCTGGTAGAAAGTCTGGAGATGGAAGCCAAGATCTTGTATTCTGGATCCCATGGATGGGTCTTCATGTCCTAATGTCTAGAGAACTTCCACCATTCTTAGCTACATGGACCAGACTGATGGACAAGCAATAAGGGATCTGTTTTTAGTCCCATTTGAGGTGGTGAAGTCAGCTCCTAGCATACAAGAAGAGGAAAGGAGAAAGTTAATCTTCTCTAGTGCACTCTGCATAGGATGAAGCAGAAAAAGCAGTCAGCAGTGGCATTAAGAAAAACTTGGACTCTCGAAAGGGGCCTTAGAATGAAGATTCCTCTCTCTCTTTGCTCAAAAATGGGGTCACAGCGAAGTTTTTGCAGTCAAGCTCTAAATTGGGTGCTTTTTTAAACTTATAATGTGCTTTTCAAGCTTTTTCTATCGATCTATAGGATGCCATTTGATTCTTCATATTTGAGAGGATTACATTATGTGATGTGGCATCTATACCCTCTCACCATGCACCCTTGTAGGGATCCATGTTTTCCCCTTCTACCATGGCATAGGCTTTGTAGCTATGCCCTGTCATTGGAGAAAAATCCCCGGTGTAGGGCAGTAGTGAGTTGACAGCTAGGTTCAAACCTCATAGAGCAAGGTCGATAAGTTGAGTCCCTCACCTGGCCTCTGGCTTATATAGATGATGACTCTTCCATCTCTGTAGACAGCCCATTTACCTGCTTTTCGTGCCTCTAGAACACGTGGCATGTTTTCCCTCTCCATTTCCTTCCTCATGATACGCATTTTAGCACGGAGCATGGTCAACATCTCCTCATATAGTGTTTCATTGATTTTGTGGGATGTCTTCCCATATCTACCTGAACTTGGAGAGACATTCCAATCTTAGGTTTTACGCCCATAGGTTTTGTATCTCAGGTTCTTTGGCGGTGTATGAAACATTGTTTCCATGGTTGATTTTGTGTTTCCTTCATTGTCAGTTTCTTCCATCATGATTATAGCATATGCTGTAGCATAAACTGTTTATAGTCTGACTAGAGCAGTAAACCAGTAACATAAACTGTCACTATAGCATAAATTGTCAATGTATCATAAACTATCAATGTGACTGCACCATAAAATGTGACTATATCATAAATTGCCAGTATAGCATAAAACTGTCAATCTCCCCTAAACAGTCATTGTAGCATAAAGTGCCAATGTGTTTGCAACATAAAATGTGACTGTAGCATAAAATGTGTCACACTGGTGCTGTCTCAGACCTGGCAAGGGCATGATTTCTGGAGGAATCTGCAAATGTACTGCACAGGCTAAGTTCCAGAGCAGCCATAGGAGCTCCAGGGGCATCACAGACCCCTTTCACAGGGTGTGAGGCTTGGCAGTCAAGCCGACTTCTGGTGTCAACCTGTCATAATTTCAGGTTAAGTGCCAATGCAACTGAGAGAAAGAAAGAAAGATCTATTAACGTCTCTAGAAGGCCAGAATGGCCTATGAGACCATAACTAATGCAACTGGCATCATCATCTCTCATTAGAAGAAAACAAAATTATGTCTAAGTCTACATGATAAACTGAAATGGAAAATGAAGAATATGGAAAACGAAGAATATGAAAAACTGAGAAACTGAAAAGAGTATAGAATATCTCCCTGTCAGTGTATGGAATCCACCAAGACTTTGCAAGCTCCCCCACGTGACTTGACATGGTAATCTTCATTTGTAACGAGCAATCATGATGCGAATGTGTCACATATGAGATGCTTGCATTGCTGAGCAAGAACCCTAGGGTGTCGTGCTCTGCATAACGCTATAGCTATGTCTGCTGTGATGTAACATTTCCCCCCCTTTTTTTCTAAAATTTTTAAATTTTTTTTTCCCTTTCCCTCATTCCCCCCCCCCCCCCCCCCCCCCCATGTGCTCAGCGAGAAAAAGAGAAAGGTAGGAAGAAGGGGTAAGGAGAAGAAAAGAAGGAGAAGAGAGAGGGAGAAGAAGAAGAGATCGAGGAGAGGAGAAGAAGGGGGAAGAAGGAAAGAAAGGGAGAGAAGAAGAGGAGAGAGAGAAGAGGAAGAAGGGAGAGAGGGAAGAGAAGAAGAAGAGATAGAGGAGAGGAGAAGAGATAGAGGAGAGGAGAAGAAAAGAAGGAGAAGAGAGAGGGAGGAGAAGAAGAGATAGAGGAGAAGAGAAGGAGAGAGAGAAGAGAGAGAAGAAGGAAGAAGAGGGGAGAGAGAGAGGAGAGGGAGAGAAGAAGAGAAGGAGAAGAGAAGAAGGAAGAAGAGGAGAGAGAGAGGAGAGGGAGAGAAGAAGAGAAGGAGAGAGAAGAAGGAAGAAGGGAGCCCGAGGTATACATATTGTCTAACCATTTCCATAGGCTGACCGTCATACATAAAGTGGTGCTTTGAGCGTGTCACCCAAGTTGCTGAGGTGTTAAAGACCATGATTTTGCTCTTTCCAAGATTAACCTTGAGACCTTTATCTTCACAGAACACATGCAATGCATCTAGATGCTGTTGTAGTCCCTCTGGTGAATTTGAGATAAGCACCATATCATCAGCATATAACAAAATTGGTATCAATACCCCAACCAAGCTGGCTCCCATACCAGCCCATCTCTGCATGTAATCAGAAATCTCTTCAATGTACAGTCCAAACAGCAAAGGAGAGAGGGGGCAACCTTGCTTTACACCCATCGTGCTAGAGACTGAGTCTGTTGTGCCTCTAGGCACTGGTACTCTCGCTGTCATAGTTTCATACAATGCATAAATACACCACTGCATATCCTCTGGGACCCCAATGGCTCACAACCTTTGCATGAGTCTTGCACGTGGGACAATATCAAAGGATTTGCGGAGGTCCACAAAACAACAATTTTTTGCCTCTGTGATCATCCCTCCTCAATGAATGCCCTTAGTGTTGGGTTTCACTCATGCCTACGCTCACAGAGGAGTGTTGGTGATCTTCAGTAGGACACTGGGGCACTTTTTACTCTTCATACGAGAGGTTTTTTCCCCCAGATTTATTCCGTTTATTTTATGTGCCTATGTTACATAGTTTTGGGCACTTATCGTGTTTCACACACTTTGGGTGTGAACACCCTCTTACAACCCTAAGGTTTAAGGGTTGTACTTTGTACTTGCACCTTACACTTCAAATTATTGCATTGGGTGTCGTGTTCTCACACTCTACACTGTCTACTCCACTCTCAGTTGAGCTTCGATCTCTTTCTACTCTCACATTTGTATCAGAGCTCAGCCATAGCTCAGCTGACCTGAGAGGCATTGTCTCCAGCTCCTTTGCAGTTGTCGACAACTTCTCCATCTCCAGCAGAGCCAAGCTGCAGTGTCTCTCTCTCAATACGCTAGTCTATCCAGCCAGGCAACAGGAAACCTGCACCTGGTCTGTTCCCTGCAGCATGCGTCGCTTAGTCAGCCAGCGCTGCCCTGTCTCGTGTGCCTACCACCAGCGCAGCTGCCCCAGCCTCGACTTGCTTCAGTCCACGCCGCCTGCGACTTGGGCGCCGCCAGTGAGCCCCCTGTGCTCGTTTGCCCTGGATGCCTGTGACCTACTTGTCAGCGCTCTTGTCCTCTGCGTTGCCTCCATAGGCACCAGATCCCAATGCCTGCCCGTCCGTCACCTGCGCGCAGCCATTTGACAGACTGTGTCTCCAATACTACGACGCTTGTCCAGCTCACCTTGCTAGGTAGAGTTGCCGCCTGGCCTAGCTCGCCCACCAGCTGTTTTGTCCACCACCTGAGCCGCCATCCCGCCTCCAGCTCGACCTCCAATTGCACCCGCCAGGGCAGCAGCTCAGAATCGGAGGTATACATGTCTGGGACATGATTACAATAGAGATTTCTTGGGCCAATAGGTGTCGTGTGGTGCAAGAGCACTCTAGCTATAGTTGTGTGTGGATTTTTCTTGTTGAATTAATTGTTTGCTAAAATGTGGTCTTCTGACCTTTTGGTTTTTGAACATTGATTTCAATATCCTTGATTGCCGTTGAATAGACCTTAAGGGGTTCATTCATCCAAGTCCATTACTTTTTTGCTTACTTGTATCTTGCTTTAGCAAAAGGATGCTTCATGGTGCATGTGCATCGATGAATGTCCCTTGAATAAAATACCATCAAGAATCATTTTCCTAGTGAAAAGGGGCCAATTCAGCCAAGTTCCTTACCTTTTGTTGATTTGTTCTCTTAGTTCAAAAAAGGATGGTTTGTGATGCATATGTGATGATTATTGAGCTCTGAATAAAAATCCCATTGAGAATTAGTTCCCTATATTGAAGATGGATAATATTCTTGATCTTAGTAGGATAAACCTCAAGAGTTGCTGATTCAGCCAAGCTCATCACTCTTTTACTGACTTGTACCTTGGTTTAGAAAAAGGATGGTTCATGGAACTTATGCATTGATTATGTCCACTGAATAAAAAAGGCATCAATAATCATTTCCATTATTCAAGGATTCATGGTCATCACTCTTTTGCTGACTTGTACCTTGGTTTAGAAAAAGGATGGTTCATGGCACTTATGCATTGATTATGTCCACTGAATAAAAAAGGCGTCAATAATCATTTCCATATTTCAAGGATTCATGATATCCTTGATTGGTTAGAGAGAAGTGCAGTTTTCAATTGGACCTTGAGAGCGAGTATCATTAGATACACATAATGAATAAAGATATGCACAAGATGGCTTTCAGGACTACCTTTGGGGTACATGAGTTCTTGTTATGCCATTTGGGGCTTACAAATGCTTTTGTAACCAAATGATGGTGATAGAATCTGGGGAGCATAGGTCTTTTGTGATACTTCTTTGATGACATGATTGTGCATTCCAAAATGAGGTAGAGCATCAAAAGCATTTGACCACAAAACATAGAAGGCATAGGCTTGTCATTAATGCAGAAAAGACAATGTGACATAGAATGACCATTTTCTAGCTTCCTGTCAAAGTTCCATCTATCCCCGTTACATCCTAGTCTCATATGCATATGTTAGAGCTCCCTCTCATGGTGATAGGGGATGGTGATTCTTGTCCTTATCCCCAAAACCCATCCCCATGTCACTCTGTAAAAGGAGAGTTCTTTATGCAAGAGATCGTTTTGGGGCACATTGTTTCTAAAGATACTGTGTATGTATTTGGAAAAGTTAAAGCAATTCTTAAGCTGGCAGCCTGGCCTCAGTAGACAACCTTGCATGATGCATGTATCTTTATGGGACTCTGTTTGTACTGCAAAAAGTTCATATGCTATTTCGCTAGATATCTCAACACTAGCACAAGACTTAACTGATTTCATGTAGAAAAGTGAAAGAGCATGGATCGTGTTAAAACCAAATGTTTGGAGGCACAGAGTTTGCCTTTGTTGTTACTATTTATGGCTTCCTCATCCTCAAACTTATTACTACATCAGTCTGCTGTTCCTGAAACAATGTGAGTTTATGTCGAACGTCTCTATAAATAGCTTCAAAGCATCAAAGGTCGAGACGAACTCTTCCTTATTGAATGAACAGTCCTGAATGCAACCTGTTTAGGTAAAATAGTGGACAGCTAAGACTTCTGTTTTGCGGATATAATAAAAGTTTAAAGCTTGTATGCTACATAAAATAGTGCTCAGGTTAGGGCCTCTTGACCTATGCTACTTCAAATTGTGACCTAGGCCCTTTGGATCCACAAGTAGTTGTTTGTTAAGTCAATAAACCCAAAATGGCTGAATGATGCCCATGGTAGACTTGTGAAACATGTCCACGTCAGCCTAGATGGAAACTATCTAACTGCACGCCCTGAATTTGGAAGTACTTGCCTCAATTGTCTTGCACATCTTTTCATTTGCACCATACGGAACTCAAAGCATGCCCTTGTAAAAAGATTAAGACTTCAAAATCAGATGTAGTTCTTATGCTCAATGGCTTATCAAATTGGTTGAGTGAACCTCTTAGCAAGTGGCTTTATAGCTCTGAAGGTACCACAAAGCCTGTTTAAGTTTGGTAAATGCTGGTGCAGTGTTACCTGGAATACTCAAAGCAGTATCAGAAGATCTGAAAGTGCACATAACAAAACGATGTTCTCTATGCCAAGATACGGGAGAATGGTGTGGTGCTGGAGTACTATGTGAAGAACCTTTTAGTGCAATCTTCCCATTTCAGGTAATTTCTTTCTGTGACTATTGCAGAGGGATTTTTTGTAGAAACTCATTTTACTTTTTTTGCATTCCTAAAATCCCACCAAAGTATTAAACGTTTCATTTAAAATCATTCTGCTCTGTCTCTGTGTGTGAGTAATTAAGTTAATCGGAAAACTGTTTCTTCACAGCAAACGAGCCTGTGTGTGTGTGCACACTCATGTACATGTGTTCTGCATTTCTTTTATTCTAATTTCCAAGCGTGTACATTTATAATTCAGAATTTTGTAATTGTCCATTCCATTTTAGTGGCATACACACTATTTTTCTTACCACATATCATGTGGAATGATGTTGAGATAAAGGCATAAATCAACTGCCGTGGTACTACTTTGGAGAAATCATCACTATAGAAAAGGAATATGTATCATAGGAGCAGATAAGATCTGCTTTCCAAAGATGCATAGGGGCTGAATGTCTTATAATATCCACTATCATGCTTTGACAAGGAAATCTACAGTGCTGTACTTTCTCTTTTGCAATGACAGCTGTGGACACTGCCAAATTGAGTTCCTGTATGGTGACATTTTGCAATGCTAGGCATTCTTATGGTTTGTGATTTAATGGATGATAGGGATTGCATGCTATCTTTCCTCAGGCTGTTCAGGTTTGGCCATGCATCAGAGCCATAGGACGAATGATGCTGCAACCATACGAGTCTATACATTCTTCAAAGGAAGAGGATATACTTGCTGATTGCTGCATAGCTTAGATGGAAGAAAAGTTGCTTTACAAGGCTTTGCAGCTAGTTAGTCTACACTATCTATCTAAATTTATTCGAACATCATTTTAGTGGAAACACCAAGCTTACCAAGATTCTGCATGGCAAGTTTACCAAGAGCTCCCAAACCTTACAGTCTTTTACTAAAGAAATTATTCTCTCGTACTTTTAGGGCTTGTTAGTTATTAATTCATGAGCCTGTTAGAAAGAAAAGCCTGCTGCGCACTTGGTAAAAGTTTGTGATTCACTCAATATCCATTACCACGGCATCATTAATGAATTTCTCAGCTATACAAGATACTGATTTGAAGGACATTCACAAGATCAACAAGATCATCCATGATTCCACCAAAACTACATGAGGTAGTGGACACATTGCATTATGGAGTTGCCTACATTATGGACACATTGCATTATGATCAGGCAAGAGTGATTTAGAGATGGGGGTAAAAGGGTGGACATCAGCTTTGCTGAGTTGGGGAGGTTGGAAGGTGATTGGGAGACTTGATAGTGGAGTTGGAGGGCTTGGGCCATGTTATGGCCATTGGAGGGGTCACTGATGCTGTTGTTTGTGCCTAGGGGGAGGCGTGTTCTCTTTCAGCGTCATGAGGTTCAAGGCATAGAGTTTGACAAGACTGCCTTCACCCTCATGATCAGGGGTGCTAAACCTCCCACCATCACCCATCGTCCTGTGAGAAACAGCTAGCTATGGAGGAGAGAGAAACGAGAGACAATAGACCATAGACAGTGTGAGCTGAAGAGAGTATATTAGCTCGAGTGAATGGCAGATTGTAAGTACAAAGTATGACTAAGGTTTAAGTTTGACCTAACCAACCTCCCACACCCTTACTAGAGTTGAATTAACATAACTCTAGGGCGGAGTGTCACCACATTTTAAGTCCTAAGACACACCGCAATTAAACAATTTAGTGTGTGTTTGCACACCACATGAATTACATTGGGCATTACCCATAATTGGCAAATTCTAACAATCCCATGTAGTGCCAATGTGATGAAGTACAAGGATCATCAATCACCAAAGGGTAATAAGTTCAAGAACTTGCAGAAATCCTTAAACTTCTCACGTGGTAAAGCCTTGGTGAAAATGTCTACAACATTTTCTCGTGTGGGAACATACATCAAGTTGATCTCTCCTACATAAGATCTCTCTGTGACATAGTGGTAGTGAATCTCAACGTGTTTTGTGCGAGCATGAAACAAAAGGTTTCATGGTATTGCAATAGCACTCTAATTGTCTGAGAGAATGGATGTAGGACCCTCCAATGAAATTTGTAGATCAGCTAACAATTTACACTGCCATACACATTCAATTGTTGTTATGAAGGCTGCCTTGTACTCAACCTCATAAGATGAGGTAGCCACTATAGGTTGTTTCTTTCTAAACCATGAAATGTATGAACGGCCCAAAAATGAATAATATACACTAATAGATTTCTGAGTTTCTGAGTCTCCGGCCCAATCCAAATCACTGTAAGCCTATAGCTTCAAGTCTTTCCCCTTAGGAAATATCAACGCATGTGTTTGAGTACCTTGCAAGTAACGAAAGATTCGCTTAATGGCTTGCCAATGAATTGTGCATGGGTTGTGTATAAACTTGCTCACCTGATATACTGCAAATAGTATGTCAAGGCGTGTGTTGCAAAGATAAATAAGGCATCCAACAGTCTAGCTGTAAATTGCAATATCAATCATCTCACTACCATCATGCATAGAAGGTTTTAGCCTTGGCTCCGTTGGAGTACTCATAGGTTTACAATCCTACATGTTAAACCTATGTAGAAGCTTTTCCACATAATGTGCTATGACATGATGATACCATGCTCATTTTTGGTGAATTAAATCCCCAAATAGTAATGTAAGAGGCCCAAATGTGACGTAGCAAATGTATTTTTCAATTCAGCCTTAAAATCTGCAATTCTATCTTCTTTACGTCTTGTGAGTAGCATAACATCTACATAAAGAATGACAACCAGCAAGTGCCCCCCTTCATTCTTAATGTATGGAGTAGGGGCAGTTGGATTGTTCTTGAACCCTTTGCTGTTCAAATAAGCATCTATCTTCAAATACCATGCACGAGGAGCTTGTTTCAAGCAATACAAAGCCTTCTTTAACTTGGAAACCAAGTGCTCTTTGCCTTTAACCACAAACCTTGGAGGTCGTGATACAAAGGCGGGTCACCGTTAAGAAATGCTGTCTTAGTGTTCAATTGATGCACTTTCCATGATGGGCAGCCATAGTAGTAACACGTCTAGTGATACTCATGTGGGATGTAGGAAAAAAAGCCTCCTCAATATCTATGACCTTTTTCTGAGCATATGCTTTGGCAACCAAGTGTGCCTTGTACCTGTCAATGGAACCATCAGCCTTGCGTTCAGGTTTAAAAACCAATTTAGTGCCAATAGCCTTCTTACCAAGTGGCAACTCAACAAGATCCCGAGTACCATTAGTAGCAATGGAGTCCAACTTCTCTTTCATGGTTTGCAACCAATGTACATCCTATTGTGTGTCAATAAGTACATGAGGCTCATTCTTATCCAAAGTGAGCTCATGAATGCATGCTCATTAAGAAGAGCATAAATCTCCAAATTTTCCAAAAAATGTTTCCCCCTTGCATCAGGAGCAGCTTGTCTAGTAGCCTTTCTAGTGTGTTGAGGCAGAGGAGCATCAATCTTACTCTCCTAGAGAGCCTATGACAACCATCTTGGGACTGTTTTTACTGCATTTAGAACAGCCCTTTCTTGCTCAATTGCTTGTTCCACTGCCAAAGGAAAAAGAGGATCAAGCAAGGGTTGATCTAGGGCAAGTGTAGCAGCAACAACTTGCTGTACTACATCTGTTTTTGCATTTACAGCAGGCGTGGATGCCAATGCAAGTGGCAAAAGACCCTGAAAGACATCACTAGTTTCATAAGTGGTTGGCATATCAAATTGATCCTGAAAATAGGTAGCATTTTCAACAAAAATGACATATCTATTGACAAAAATCAACATCCTCAAAAATACATTCAAGTGCTTTATCATCTAGCTTCCCACAAAGCTCTTTAGGCACGTGGGCATATACTATGCACATGGGCATGTACTATGCATCCAAACATATGAAAGCAATCAACCTTTGGCTTTATATCATGCCATGACTCATAAGGAGTGATTGTCTTGAGTGCTTTAGTCAGAGCACCGTTAAGTACATGATTTGCACATTGAAGGCTCTCATGCCAAAACTTGTGTGGCAGCCCTTTGCTTTTGAGCATACATCTAGTCACTTTCATGAGTGTGCAATTCTTCTGTTTAGCCACTCCATTGTATTGAGGTGTCATCCTCATAGTGGCGTGATGTATAATGCCATGCTCAAGCAAATGGACGAGACATATACTCCCCCCCTCTATCCATGCGAAGTGTTTGCATCTTCAAACATGTTTTTGCTTCCAATTTTGCAACAAAATGTTTGAAGTGCGTGAATCCATTGTTGAGCTAAAACACACTTAATAGCCGATAAGCATTTTTAAACAATCCCAAAACACGCTTAATTAATGAAAAACACAAATTTGGTGTGCAGTTTGAGAGAGTTTCAATAGTCCCCCAAAACCCTAATTTTTTGGGGCACCCTTCAACATCTATAAATAGACAGACTGCCTACCATTCACCCTTATCCCTTCAGTGCAGGTTCTCACTTCTGTGCTACGTTTGGTCCATCTACCATTGCCAACCCACAAACTGCCTCCTTCGTGTGTTCAGCTCTCTATCAGCTAAGCGATAGGTGGCAGCCCTTCCTCGTCATCAGGCGTTAGCTCTGTAGTCTGCCTTCGGCCTTTTACCTCTAGGTGGTAGCTAGTGGCCATCTTCTCCTTGTTGGCAACCATCTTGTTCCTGTTGGCAGCCATCCTATAACTGCATTTGTAGCTTCCTATTGCCGCCCTCTGCTCCAAGTACCTTTCTTGTTGTAGCCTCAGTCACATGACCGATCAACGTTTGGTGTTTCTTCCTCAACTTCCTCACTCACATTGCGCACAGCACTTGGGATCTGTCTCCCGTGGACGTCACTCTCCCACACTTCATTGCTTTGCCCTTGGACATTCTATACACTCTTACATTCATTTATAACATTCATTCACTTCTGAGTTTCTTCTCCTTTGTGTTTGTCTTTGTGTTTAAGTTTTGAGTTTTGCGTTCCGGGTTTGAGTTTTGCTTGTCTCTGTTTGAGTCTTTGTGTTTTAGTCTTGGTCGTACATGCTGTGTTTCCTTAGTGCAAACCTTAGCATATCTTCACATGATATTAAAGCCGATGCTCTTCTAAAGAGTATCTTGCGGTGATTATGGAGACTAGTCTTTGTGTGAGACTCACACACAACTCAATTCTGACTCATACTATATCAGGCACCTTCTTCTTCGGATCCTATGATGACCTATTAGACTTCTACATCATTGGAGGCTTTGAGAATGCATTATGGTCTCGAGAAGGGGGTAGAGACACCTTCACTTTACCTTCTTCTTCTTCTCGTTTTGGTCATCTTATAGATGAAGAGTTTGAGGAGTACTTGCGCATCACATACAATTTGGCTTACACTCCTCCAATGAGTGCTATACTCCGTCTGGATTGCTTGGCGAGATTGGCCATCTCTCTGATCTTTGAGGAATTATGATATTCGGCACATTTGGTAATCCATCGCCTTTATCTCCACCAGGCCTTGTATCAGGTTCATATAACCCTTTTGAGTTGTATGAGCCAAAACCCTCTCCTGTTTCTTCTTTTGTTGTGCAGGATCCGGATGATTTTCAATATGTGAACTTTAATAGAGGAGGCTCTTGAAGCAGATACCCTTCATCAAGTATATCTCTACCATCTGTTTCATTTGAGCAAGTAAACCACACTCCTTAACTCCCTCCCATCCCACCACTATCTTCTCCACATTTTGATGTACTCACATCTTTATTCCAATACCTTGGATTACATTCCACTTCTACTCAAAGCACACCAGGGATTGGATCTTCCATCTCCGCTCCTAGCACTTTTTCTTTCTTCATTTCACCATCTACCTATCCTCCATTCACTCCATCTCTTGGTACATCGTTAGGGGGATGCTACCCTTTTAACACTGTACCTTCCACATACCCCCACTTTACCACATTCTTACACTTTGGGATGGCTGTGATGGGCATTGCCCTCACTATCCCAGGATACTAACAAGCCTCCCACACGACCTTTCAAATGCAAGGATATCCATCCTTTGCTTTTGGACTGTTGTCACACATCCCTTAGGTCACCTCTATGCAAGAATTTTCATCCTTTGTTCCTTGTGTCCCTATCCCTCCACCTTGGGCTCCATAGGCGGTTACCATGTCTATACCCAATCAGCCCTTGCCCACGTTGGAAGCCACTATGCACACTTCCCGTAAGCATGGTGGGCACTCTGGGATTCCTTCCTTAGTGTACTCCGCTCCCCCACCCTATCCACCCTACCTCCATTACGTACCTCCATCTCCTAGTACTACCACTCATGTTGCCACGACAAAGAATACCTTCACAGATAAGACTCATTTTAATGGGTCAAATTTCACCACTTGGTCAAACTTCATGCAACAAGTGCTTGAATCTTAGGGACTTTGGGATCTCATCGTTGGTATTAACCCTCCTAATCACATCCGTCAATGGAGGGCTCATAATACCATAGCCAATGTTGAGTTAATGTAGGGATTGCTTCCTGAATTCCACTCTCTGTTATAGCATTTTCCCCTCGCATCTGAGCGTTGGAGTTATCTCATTGAATGCTATGCAAGCAGCTTGAGATCTCACTCGACGTATCAATCTCAATTTTGAGCTTTAGAAGTTTTCCATTAAGAAAAGGGATGATCTGAAAGTCAAGTTGACCGAATATCAATGGTTACTCACTGAGTTTGCCAATATTGACTCTCCAAAGTCAGATGACGATTAGGTCATGTTATTCTTGAACAAGTTGCTTGACAAATACTTTTTTTTTATCCAACACATTATCTCACTACCTAGATTGCTAACCTTCTACAAGTTTAAGTGTCAGTTCTTGTGTTATGCAAGGCTGCATGATCAAGTCCACAAGAAGTCCTCCACACATATCCATTCAAAGGGGTGAGTGTTGATTGCCTCTTCTTCGGGAGGGAAAACCAACAGTGGCAAGAACTCACAAGATGCAAAGGGAAGCCAAAAAAAGGGTGACACCACTTTCTCTAACCGAACCAAGAAAACACAATTCCTCTGGCAGCAAATTCCTAAGAAAAATAGGTTTTGCACATATTGCCAGAGGTCGGGCTATGTGGACAAGGAGTGTCGTACAAAGACCTAGGATCTTTCTCCTCGAAAACCATTACAGATTGTTGCGATTGCCTCCACTTTGGTTGGCTAGTCCTATGAGGCTATACCTCGTGTTGCTATATCATCTGCTCCATTTGTCCCAATGGCTATTAGATATGTGGCACGCGGATAGTCTCAGCAGCCTATCTCCTTCACTACTCTTGAAGGATTGGCTGATTGGTCTGCTAATGGCTCACCTATTGCACTTTACGCATCCATTCCTAGGACATCCACTGTACCTTCTAGAACTACTTTTCCACCTTGCCGTACGCGATGGTAGCCACACACTTAGTCTTTCCCTTTTTAGACTTCTGTTGCATACTTACATACTCATTGCATTGCACTTAGCTTTGCTTTATTTTATTGCACTTTTGTTTTTTGGAGCATCTCACTACTTGTATTTGTGCTTGCAGATTTTTTCTCTCTTTTGCAGGGTTTTGTATTTCAGTGTAGGGCTAACATGCAGACTTGTACTAGTCCTTCTTGAGCTAAAGAGAGGAGATGTGCACAATTTCATTCATGGTTCCATCTACTTGGAGTTTTACTTTTCTACTAGTATGAAGGCTTCCCCTCCCGCGGCGGATCATGCAGTATCTCTCTTGATGCTATCATGGAGGTGACTTCTATCCTTGCTTTTCTACTAGCGATGCCTCATCATCTTCATTCACATGGTTCTCAATACCACATGAAGACCAACATCCTCAGGCTTCTCTTCCTTCTTCGGCATTGACATCCAAGTTGAGAGGGGATTTCTACCCTTCTTAATAGTCTATAAGTTTCGGCACTTGTCTTCGATATCAGCCTTCCCCCCCTGTTTTACCTTCCCCTATGCACTGCATGATTTTATCATCTTTGTACTTTGGGCACTTGGGCAAGTGAAAAATTTTCCACGAGGGACACTATCCAAGTGGCATCTACTGCATGAGCATTCTTCAGCATGTAGCATACTATACATCCCATTGTGCAGAGCTGCACTGGATGGATTCTAAGTTATTTCCACCGGCGGATTACATCACCATCCTTCTTCCCATGATACTTCATTACCTTTCCCTTGTTATCAACACCATCGAGTGGGGGGATAAGCTTGCATTGTTTTGTGATGTGTTGGGTATACCATCCCTACTCCCGTCTTCTGGGTCACTGTTACTTAATCGCCTGCTACTCCTAAAGTAAAATTTTCACAAAAAAGAAGAAGAGAAGTTCAATGTGGTTCCATCTGTCTTTGTAGGGCTTAGGTAGGCCGTTGGGTAGCTGACAAGCGCCCTTTGTTCGATGCCCTGTTCTCTCTAGGGTGACTACTTGGATTCCCTTGGTAAGATAACTATCACCTCTGTAGTCTTGGTAGGCCATCGGGCAGGTGACATGTCCTCTCTGTCCAATGCCCTGGCTACTTTGGGGTGGGACGCCTCGGGATAAACATTGCCGGCCTTCCCTTTTAGGCTTACTTTTGGGCCTGAGAGGGAGTGTTGAGCTAAAACACGCTTTATTGCTAATTAGCATTTTTAAACAGCCTCAAAACACACTTAATTAATGAAAAATGCAAATTTGGTGTGCGGTTTGAGAGAGTTTCATTGGTCCTCCAAAACCCTAAATTTTTGGGGCACTCTTCAACATTTATAGATAGTTAGGCTGCCCACCATTCACCCTTATCCCTCCAGTGCAGGTTCTCACCCCTCTGCTATGTTTGGTCCATCTATTATCGCGAGCCCACAAATTGCCTTCTTCTTCGTGTTTTCAACTCTCCATTAGCTAAGCAACAGGTAGCAGCCCTCCCTCGTCATTAGGCGAGCGTCAGCCTTGTAGTCTGCGTTCAGCCTTTTCACCTCTAGGCGGTAGATGACGACCATCTTGTCCCTGCTGGCAGCCATCCTACAGCTGGGTTTGTAGCTTCTTGCTGCTGCCCTCTGCTTTAGGCACCTTCCCTGCTATCGTCTTAGTCATTTGACCCTTCGGTGATCAGTGTTTGGTGTGTTTTCCTAGACTTCCACACTCTGACTGGTGGACGTCACTTTCCCACACTCCATTGCTTTGCCCTTGGGAATTCTGTACACTCTTACATTCATTTACAACATTCATTCACTTCAAAGTTTCTTCTCTCTGTGTTTGAGTTTTGAGTTTTGCATTTGCATTTTGCATTCCGGGTTTGAGTCTTTGAGTTTCAGTATTGGTCGTACATGTTGTGTTTCCTCAGTGCAAACCAGCATATCTTCACATAAATTTGACTTTGCCTTGAGGCCATACACCCATGTGTAAAGAGAATAGTTGTCTATAAAAGTGACAAAACACAGATGACCATTGAGGGCTCTAGTCTGCGTAGGACCACACACATCAGAGTATGAATTGCATTTTCTAGACAACATGCATTGCACCATCCTTCTTAAAAGCAAAATGATTCATTTTCCCAAGTATACACCCCTCACATGCATGGGGAGGTGGAGTATTAACTGGAGGCAAAGCATCCACCATTTGACAACGTTGAAGTGTCATTAGACTAACAAAACTCGTATGACCATAGCGAGCATGCCAAAGCTCCACATTTTGCCATAGTGGGAATATGTGTAGTGGCTGTCAGACCATTGATGAGATCTCTTCTCATACAAAAAGAGACCTTTGTACAAAGTACCTGACAAACAAAGAGCATAATCAAGCTTTCTATCTCTGACAATGCATTTGTCATCTTCAAGGATGACCTAAAAGCCTTGCTTATTGAAAGCTGAAAATGAAAGAAGATTTTTAGTCATCCCACACACAAATAATACATCCAAAAGCTGAAAATCTGATCCATTTGTAGTAGTGATCACAACTGTACCAATGCCACAAACATCATAGCTAGAGCTGTTCGCACAAGAAATGCTCTTTGCTGTAGGGGTTGATTGCATGGATGTGAACACACACTTCGAAAAGTGATATGCTTGGATGCCCCACTATCAAAATACCATGTATGTTGCCTTTCAAATTAAATGTTGAATCAACCATAGACGTGCCATAATTGCAAGTGAGAAATGCATAATCCTCCTCAAGGAAGTTAGCTGTAGCATCACCATCCAAAGTCCAAGTGGTTGATGTTTCATGGACAAACAAGCTAGAGTCCTTTCTGTAATGGTAACCTCTTTTTGCATTCGTCTGTATCTTTTTGCAATAGTGGCATTTACCCTTCTTTTTCCCTTTGTCTATGTCTTGGGCAGCTTTTCTGGATGGCTGTCCCACATCAGCCTTCGGCTTACTTGTTGCTTGCCTTTTCCTTTGCCTTTATACCTGGAGAGCATAGCTGCATCACTTGATCTCATAGCCATGTTCTTCCAAGTTTGTTCCTCTTGCAATAAGAGACCTATGAACTCCACGAATATGAGGGGCTGTTGCAGCCCCCTCAAAGACAAATTCAATGAAGTATGGAAACCAAGATAAGACTTTGGAAGAGAGTTAAGTGTGATGTCAACCATCTCTTCATTGGGTATCACCTTATTAATATTCAGCAGCTACTCTCTCAAATCCTGAATGTAAGGAAGGTGATGTGTCATGCCATCACCCCCATCCATGTGTGCGTTTGCCAACTCTCTTCTCAAGTAAGAGATTCTGGCCTCATTTTTAGCTGCAAGCATTTGCTCAATGATATCCCATGCTGCCTTTGAGGTCTTACAAGACCGAATATGAGGTATTATTGCTCTTTTGACTAATAGAGCAATTAAAGACAAGACTTGCGCATCTTTGGAGTCTCATTTCCTTTGTTCATTTGTAGTACGAATGGGGGCAGCAACATGGGTAGCTTACTGTCCTCTTGCCCCTCTTTGAGGCGTCTGAGGAGCAAATCCTTCTGGTCTAGCCAAATTACCAATCAAAAAATCCCAAAGACCCTTAGCAACCAGCAGATTGCGCACCATGAAACTCCACAACGAGTAATTGGTGATTTGTCCTCTTGAGTAAGGACACTCAAGAATGTTGCTATAGTCACCGTACCCTATTGTGCCATTGTTGCAATAAAATGCACAAAATCTGCAACTAAACACGTCGAAGCTGAAGTGTAGAATGTACTCTTATGAGTTCTAAATTCCCAACATGGGATAGATAATGCAATCACAAAGGTGTCCCAAGATTGTCTCAAGCAAAATCTGCCTTAAATGCCTCATAAAGCATGCCAAACCTGCACAAAACAACAATACACTGTTGTACCTTGGAATGCATGCACAAAAAGTTAATTTCAGCAATTTAATGCTGTGAATCCCCGAAATTTCACTAATTTCTGTGCCCACTCTGCATCAATCAGCAAATACATGTTGTACTTGCTCCTGTTTTCTACTTTGGGATGCATGAAACACAAAAGCCTCAAATTTCCTTGAAGAAATTTTGAGAGATTGAATAGATTTTATACTTAATAGCCTAATGATTCAATGACATGTCACCTCAATATGTGAGTTGACAGCGACTAGTAACTTCACTGCACCTCAAGATGCATGCCGAACCTAAAAATCACAAAATCCCTAAATTTCTCGTGGAAATATTGAAGAAATTACTAAATGTTGGCAATTTTGGTAAAGATCTGTGCACAGGAGCTTGAACCAGGCAAAAGTCCCACATTTTTGAGCCCTTTTACCTCCTCGGGATGCGTGTCGGGTGGTTCAAGCTGAGCAAATGAACATGGAGTTGAACAAAGGGTAGTGGTGGCTGAATTTTGCTCTGTAAGCACGTAGGTTGAGGCATAGGTGGTGGATCTAGGCAGTGCAATTACATACTGGTGGAATAGGGCAGCAGTGGCGGCCGCAAACTAGATAGGATTGCGTGCAGTTGGTGGATAGGGTGGTGGAAAATTGGATGAGGTGGTGGCACAGTGGAGTTAGGTGATGGCGGACTAGGTAGAGGTGTAGGCAATGCTAGCAGGAGAGCTGTGCTATGTGCGCAGTATGTGGCAACAACTCGTGATAAGGTTGGTTGAGGCAAAGCAGGTGACTACTTAGCGGGGTAAGCGGGATAGTTGTTGTTGGTGTTAGTGTTGGACAGGCTAGCTCCTCCTCCTCCTCCTCCTCCTCCATGAGAGTTAGCTGCACTTTGGCAACTCCTTCTGGTTGAGCAAGTTGATCCAAGCTGGCGGCAACAAGGACAGAGAGGACCCATGTTGTGGCTCTGATACCAAATGTGAGAAACAATTGGCTATGGAGGAGAGAGAAATGAGAGATAGTAGACAATAGACAATGTGAGTTGAAGAGTGTATTAGCTCAAGAGTGAGTGGGAGAATGAAAGTAGGCGAGTGGAAAAGACGCCCGAAGGTAGAGATTGGGAGTTGATACATTTGTCGAAGAGTAATCTTCTCCACTTTGTTCCTAAGGATATTGCTAATCATTATAAGGAGGAAAGTGTTATATCCTTGATATCCGAATGGGCGCTAGTTGCATTGGGCATAGTGTTCATGAAGTGACTTAGTGCAAATGCACTATTGGCACTTAGGGGTTAGGGCAGTCGAGTCCTATTTATGGACCCTATTATGCACACATTCATTGTGTGATCACCACTCTTGGACTCTTGGCCTGGTGGTCGACACATCCATATATCGGGATGGTGTGGGTTGGTGGTATGTGACTCCAACCCCTAGGATGTGGTTGTGACTCGGAGTGCTACTAGCTCCTAGGCTTGGGGGTGAGCATGTTTGGCTCTATGGCTAGGAGTTGAATCTAATGTCGAATGCCTTATTTTCTTGAATGTGGCTTGTGTCATATCTCATGTACAGGTTGGATCCTAGGGGGGACCGTTTCAGGCTTCGTAGTGTGCTGATGTCTTTTTGCACAACTAGATGGGTTTTCTAGATATTGAAATATGACATGCTAAAGGATGATCAGTGATATACTATGGAAAGAAGCTAAGGTGATATACAGGACAAGATAAACCCATGTAGGGATACAACAAGAGGATGAATTAGTGCATGCCTAGTTGTGTGGCTGAATAATAAAAAGATATCTAGTTCCACTCAGCTAAGATCAATGGGTAGAGTATGTGATACATTCCTAATGAAATAGTATTGGGGTAGCATCTGGACTGGTCCCTTAGCTTTGTCAAATGTTGCTCGTGTTATTGATGGATCTCCCTCATCTCTCTCTAGCATAATCTTTGGATTGTGAGCCCTCTCTATGTAGGTGCTATGTGTGTGGTGATTGCCTAGAAGAAATCAGTAAGTTGTGACTGATGACCCCCTCTCTGTATAGTACATATTTGTAGCAATCATGTGTGGAGTCTTTGAATCTCGACTAGGAATTGGCCCAAGGGTTTGGGAACTCCATGACTAGCATGAGGGAGATGTCTCCTCCAAGTAATGTGGGGTATCTAGCTCAGATTGTGCTATAGGCTTTGCATTTGCAAATGTAGTGATCCTCACTCTCCACCTCCTCCTAGCATAGTTTGCAAATTTGCTTAGGTCTAGGAATGTGTGCTACCTACATCTCATGTGGCATATATATATCTAGATATCCAAGTCTCTCAATGAAACCATTTGTTATAGTCCTCATAAAGTGATCCCCATAGTATGACATCTTCAAGGGAAGGGGCTCCCAGGGTGAAGCCCACGTATGCTGTATGTGTAGTTGGTAAATGTCTTGTTGCGTGACCAAGTTTCTCTCAGTGTGAGAGAGGTGTATGAAGGGCGGGGGAAGCGTCATACTGAAAGGGGGGAGGTGGTCCATGCCAATCCCGTATCCTTTGAGCCACTACTTGATGTGTGTGCATATGCGTGCGTGCACACAAACACATGCATATGCACCTGCGTGTGCATGCATGGGTATCAAAACTTCCTATATCCAAACACCAATGGTATTGTCTCCTTTAACGTGGTGACCTTCTTCCTTCTAATCACATTGTCCAACATTTGGGTACCCTTAGGGATCACTTTTAAGCCAATGAGTGGTTGTGTTATGCAAGAGTTTCGTGTCAAATGTGATTACTGAAAGTTATCCACATGGCCTCTGCATGTTTGTCTTTGAATTGTGCCGTCAATACAAAATTATAATGGCCTATATACAATTTCTCCGTGGGGTTTCACTCATGCCTATGCTCATAGAGGAGTGTTGGTGATTCGAGGCAGGACACTGGGGCACTTTTTACTCTTCATACAAGAGGTTTTTTTCCCCAGTCACATTATTTTCTATTTTGTGTGTTTATTTGGTCACTTACCGTACTTTACAACTTTCGGCCGTGAACACACCTTAACAACCCTAAGGTCTAAGGGTTGTACGTTGTATTCTCACTTACACATTTGGGAATCGCATCATGTGTCGTGCTGTGTCTTCACTCTTACTCTCTCTACTATTTCTGTGCACTTTCCAATTGAGAGTTGCCATCCAACCTCTGCTTCCTGGTCGTCCAGTTGCAGCACATGCAATTCACCCTCTTAGCGCCACCAGTAGATCGACTGCAGAAGCAGCCAATAGCGCCAATACCTATAGCAGGCCTGCTTGTGCCACTGCTCCTTGGCTTGTGTCACCGTCCCCAAGTCCTCTGGCACAGCCAGCACTGCCGTCTCGCCAGTCTGTCACAGCGCCGTCCCCTGCTCTTGCAACGCTGCCTGCCCCCTGCTCTGCCACCTGATGGCTATGCCGCTAGCATCCAGGCTCGCCACCACCTCCGCCAGGTCAGCCCTATTTGCCACCTCTGCGTGAGCTTTGTGCAACTCCACCAGGCCTCCCGCCTCGACCTCGGCTCACATTGAAGGTAAAAGGTACATTTAATTATTTTTAATTGAGAAATCTGAGCTACAGCAAGGGGCTTTTGCCTGAGGAGTGCATTTCTGCTCCTGGAAGTGCTTTTGGGTACACACATTGCAGAAATTTCTTGGGATTCAGGTCAAAAATTTGGGGCTTTTGGATGTTTGGCAGACATTGACACATGTACTGAAGATTCAGTCTGAAATTGACGTAAATTATGGATTTTGGACTGCTAAATTTTGGGGCTTTTGCATTCTTTGTGCTGCTGAGCATTGTTTGTGCATTGGACAGCATGCACATTGGACAGTTGTTATCAAGTGTTTCACAGTTTTGGTAACTACAGCTTGGTGTATGCTGTAATTGCAGATTTCCAGGTTGTTCCAGCTTTGGTTCTCGCTATTGTATTTTTTGAAATAGTGACATTTATCATGGCCAATCAAGGGCAAAGTGATGTATTCACCTATGTATCTAAAGAGGATAGATTGGACGGCAATAACTATTCTCTGTGGTCATTCATGATGAAGAATGTGTTGATTGTAAAAAATCTTTGGGAGTATGTTAGTGGTGAAGAAGTCCATCCTGGAGTTGTGGCAACACCTCCCCAAGGAGGATGTGGTCAAAGGCAATCTCCAGCTCAACTACTTCACCAAAGAACAGCTGCATAGAAGGCTTGGGACACTCGGGATGCCCAAGCATTGTCACTGATTGCATTGGCAATTCAGTGGTCCATAATCCCGCATATACGGTTTGCTACTTCTTCAGGAGTAGCATGGCTCACAATTGAGCAGATGTTTGTTGGAAAAAACGAGATGCATCTCTTTCTTGAAAAAAGAGCTTGAGAATGTGAAGATGGATGAAAGTGATGCCATGTAGGATCGTCTTAACAAAATTCAGGACTTGCGTGAGCAGTTGATGAATGTAATGAGTACTATTTTGATGCACAGATGATCTCTACTACTTTGAATTCTTTGCCACCCTCTTATTTGGCCTTTAACATGTCCTTGAATCTCACCATGAGAATTTCTCAATAGCCACTTACATTTCTTTAGTTGGTTAGTTTGCTCCTAGAAGAAGAGCAAATAAGAAAGAATGGTGGAGTGGATGTTGTAGTCTCTAAACAAGCTTTTATGGTGAGACAAAAGGGCAAGGGCAGCCAGTCTAGAAATGTTCTGCAAAGTTTTGAAAGTTCAGGTACTTCATAGAACAACAACAAGCAGGGGGCATGCAGGCCAAGAAGAGCAAGTGCCATTATTGTAAGAAGCCAGGTCACTACATCACAGAATGTAAGAAGTGTATTGCCAAGGAGCAAATCTGTGCAATGTGCCAACAATGCATCTTACCCTATTAGAGGTGTTCGGAAAATTGTCTTGAAAGCCATTGATGGCTCTACTCTCTGTTTACAGGATGCATTATATGTACCAGGGATAAAGAAGAATTTGTTATCCATTTCTTCTTTAGCAAAGTGTGGTATAGAAGTCACATTTGATGATAACAAATGCATGGTCAGGGATAAGGAATTCTTGATTTTGGTATTGACTGGCACATTATGTCATGGACTCTATGAGTTAGATGCTTATTCGATTGATTGGTCAATCTATTTAGCATCTACTATTACTCTTGCTATGTCACAGGTAGAGTTATGGCATGCTCGCATGGGGCATGTTAACTATGGTAGTTTGATGCTTATGCAACGTACTTGGATATTAGATAGTTTACCTCTCTTGGAGAGACCTCTTGAGCATATTTGTGAGGGATGCATTTTGGAAAAAATGCATTGATTTTCTTTTTCTCATGATGTTACTTTGAAGGCAATAGCCAGGTTGCAGATTGTGCATTCGGATGTATGTGGACCTACGTAAATAAAGTCATTGGTTGGTGGATGTTATTATTTCGTCACCTTCATTGTTGTCTTTACTTGCTTTTCTTGGGTCTATTCATTGGTGAAAAAGTCAGAGGTATATGATGCATTTTTGTCTTTTATTGCACTTAAAACCAATCTAGTTGTCGGGTTAAGACTCTCTGTTCAGACCTCGGGGGGGGGGGGAGCTTGCCCATCAATATACTACTATATATTCTCCATAGTAGAATGGGGTTGCAGAAAGGAAGAATTGGTCACTCATAGAGATGGCCAGATGTATGATGAAAGCTAAGAATCTCCTACATGGCTTTTGGATGGAAGCAGTTGTGTGTGCTTGTCACATTTTGAACAGGTGCTCTACCAAGGCATTAAAAAATGTTACACCTTTTGAGCCTTGGAACAATTAGAAACCTTTGGTTGGTCACTTTCGTACTTTTGGGTGTCTTGCATATGCTCATATTCTCGAAGTATTGAGAAAGAAGTTGGACGACAAGGTTGTCAAATGTATTTTTGTAGGGTACAACAGTGAGAGCAAAGGATAGAGGTTGTATGATCCTATTTCCAAGAAAGTCTTTGTCAGTAGGGATGTGATTTTTGATGAAAAATCAAAATTATCTCTTGTTGGTTTTGACACATATCAGGTTGCAAATGATGTGTTTGAAGGGTTGCTGTCCATTTCTTTTGGTGATACAGTTGGAGTTTTAGTAAATGAACAAAATGTTCAGCTAGCTGCTCCATTAAGCAATGCAGAAATTCAGCTTGTGGCCGATCTGAATATTCAGCAAGATGCTGAATTTGAGGTTAATTAGGAGCAAGCACGTAATTAGGAGGCTAGAAAAATGCCTAGATGGTACTTGCAAACTATAAAAGATAGTCATTTGGATGCTCCTCTAGTTGGTTGTACTAGAAGACAAGCACGTTTAAATGATCATGCTAATACAATGGAGTTTGTTATGTCAGCATACACACTTGATGATGAGGAGCTTGATTGTTTTGAGGATGCACAATGGAGCGTGCATTGGATGGTAGCAATGCAATCTGAATTTGATTCTATCATAAAGAATCACACATCAGGAAGAAGTGTGTATAGCAGCCCATTGGTATTGCAATTGAAGGATCTGAACACTTGGTATGCAAGTTGAAAAAGGCTTTGTATGGTTTGAAGCAAGCTCCACGAGCTTTGTATGCAAAAATTAATGCCTTTTTACTCGGCCAAGAGTTCATTAACAGCCCATTAGAGTCATCTCTTTACATATGCAAAGAGGGGGGATCCTTGCTGGTCATTTGTCTTTATGTAGATGATCTTCTGCTCACAGGGACACATGATGATCAGATTTTAGCATTCAAGAAAAATTTGTAGCAGACTTTTGAAATGTCAGATTTGGAGCCTTTGCATTACTATTTGGGCATTCAGTTTATTCATGATGCTAGAGACATTGGATTGCCACAATCTAGATATATTGGTAAACTCCTTCAGAGATTCGGCCTTCAGGATTGCAAGCTAGTCAGCACACCAATGGAGATTGGACTCAAGCTGTCTTTGCATGATGACAATGATTTGTTTGACATTCATACACATGCTCCAATAGTTGGATGTCTCATTTATTTATGCAACACAAGGCGAGATATTCAATTTGCAATTGCAACCTGGAGCATATGCATGCACAACCCAAGCATGTCACATTGGCAAGCTGTGAAGCGTGTTTTTTGTTACTTACAAGGTACTAGGACTCTTGGATCGCTTTATGCCAAGGGGGGACCACTGCAATTACATGCTCACAACAATTTGGATTGGGCTGGTGATTTTGATTTCCGTCACTCTATAAGTGGGAATTGTTTCTTTCTTGGCTCATCTTGCATTTCTTGGCTTAGCAAGAAAGAATCCATTGTTGCCACATCATCTTGTGAAGTTGAATACAAGGCAGGTTTTCACTACTATAGTTGAATGTGTATGGCTGAGACATTTGTTGGCTGATCTTAATGTATTTGTCACAGAGCCTACTTCTTTGTGTACTGATAGTCAGAGTGCCATTGCTATGACATGGAACCTAGTGTTTCATGCACGCATGAAACACATAGAGATCCACCATCACTTTGTCAGAGAGAGGCTACATGCAGGAGATATTAGCCTTGTCTACTGTCCTACCACCAGCAATGTGGTAGAGATCTTCACCAAAGCTCTTCCTTGCGACAAATTTGAAGCATTCCACAATGCTTTAAATTTGATCTCCTTCAGTGGACGATCCTTGTATGTTGATCACTTTTTACTCTAGGGGGGTTTGTTGGGTTTGACTCACACCTACGCTCACAGAGGAGTGTTGCTGATCCATAGTAGGACATTGGGGCACTTTTTACTCTTCATACGAGAGGTTTTTTCTCCAAGTCACATTGTTTTCTATTTTGTGTGTTTATTTGGTCACTTACCGTACTTTACACCTTTTGGGTGTGAATGCACCTTAACAACCCTAAGGTCGAAGGGCTGTACTTTGTACTCTCACTTACACACTTGGGAATTGCATCGTGTGTCATGTTGTGTCTTCACTCTCACTCTCTCTATTGTCTAGTGTGTACTTTTCAGCTGAGAGCTGCCATCTCCCTTCTCACAACTTCCAAGGGCAAGAAATAAGTTATACGGTTGTTAGTTGGGATGTTAGTTAAGCTCTCCCAACCTTCATGGTGAATATCCATTACCACATGTTGGCTAGAAAAGCTTCTTTGTTTCTTGAATTTGTGCAAATTTGGTTTCTTTGAGAGTAAAATTAATGGGTGTCCTTTTTCCACAAAGCTTGCTATCTGTTGGAAAAAATTTTGGTTGCTTTGAAATGGGCATGTAAGCAAATACTATAAACCATGCATCTTGAAAGTATTCATGAGTGCATGATGTTTGATTTGCTTCTTGCTTTGCAATAACCAAGAAGAGTTTAAACTTTATCTTCTAGCTTAAAAAGTTAACACATTTTATACATGAGGTGGCGGATGATCAGGGAGAAATGTTCTTTCTTTTGTTGCCACCTCTACTTGTTATCATTTGGGCATGCACTACAGGGCTGCTTGGAGGAAAATTAGAGATCTTCTCAGGCCTTTCCAATTTATCCCTCTTGATTCTCATTTTAGGTTAGCTGATTGGATTTTGCAACATTTCAGCTAATGCTCACCCTTTACCTTTGTTGCCGGCCACTAACAAAATATAAAGGCATATTCTTCCTCCTTGGATAAAGGATCACCCTAGACACATTCGGCACATGACTAAGTAAAACGGCCGAGGAAAATTTTACATTGTGTATGGACATGTAAGCTGCCTCAAAATCACACCTTGCTGCTTCAGTCCAAAGTTTACTTGACCGGTGGCGATTAGAGGCTGACCCTACCTTTGCCCTGCTGTGTCGGTGGTGAACATCTTCATGCCATAGCTTTTGGCAGAGATGTGCAGCCAGCTATGGACAGCCATGTTCTAGGGGACGTGCAGGCATCGTGGCAACCGCCAGCTGTTGGAAGTTTCTTTTGGAGATGTTTGGTGGGTGTATTGCCTTCTAGTGTACTTCTTGTGAAAAGAGACATTTCTACTTCAGCTTGTGAAAGATGTACTGCACCTTCAGAATTAGTTCCTCACATTCTATGCTTTTGCAACCTGCTTTTGAGCTTGTAGTTTTTTGGACAGATTCTCTGCATATTTGAGAGCAAGATTCCTTCTTCTACATTTGGTAAGCACTTTCAGTTGTTGGGGGTTATACCTAAAGCTCTTAGGGATTTCTCTCACTTTTTGGCTTGGGTCATTTTTTGGGTACTTTGGACCATCTAGAAGACAAGAAATAATAGTCTTTGGTGACATTGCACTTGATCCATTTACTTTTTTCGGAAGATCTCTTCAGCAACCATTGTACAGTTGCTTTAATTTGATGGGGTCTTATGTTCTTCCTAGACATACTCCTTTTGTACATTGTGCGTTTTCCCAATGTTCCTGACACATTCTTCTTGATGCTCACCTTCTTGGTAGCATCACAACCTGTACACTAGCTTTATCGAAACATTGGTCTCACTAAAATGTGTGTTTGTGTACATGCATGCAATAGGGGTTTTTATCTTGGTCCCAATCTGGTATTGTCAAATAACTGAAAATATTTACAATGCATATATGGGCATAGCATGTGCCAAGGTATAAAAATTAAATATGCATGATCCGTGCTTGAGGCTTGGACTCTATCGATTGGTTGTAATCAAATGGTTTTTCAGGATGTATATTGATGTGTTGGTCCAATCTCTCTTTGATTTGTTTTTTCACTGTGCTCTATAGAAAAGCTTTCCTCACAACGAGAGCCCTTTTCTTTCTACATCAATTGAACAATAGTTTTTGCATGGAAAAAAGTGGATATGCTGTGCCTCATTAGTGGGAAAGTTATTCACTAGTGGTTTTATATCATCTTCAAGATGTCATTCATGTCCCACGTCTAGATACAATGAAACATCTTCTGTGGGAGTGTCCTCACACTCACACCTATCCTCCTCTCATTCTCAACAACTGGCACAATCTTTCCCTCAACTTTAACTTGAGTTATTCTTGGTTTTTAAGGATTGCTTGAGACGTTGGGCTTTCTAGACCATCTGGACAGCCTAGAACCTAATGTTTTTTGTGACATTAACACACATTGATGTAGTTTTTGTCGAAAATGATGGTTGTCTTCAGCTTAGATTAGATTGACTGACTTCAATATCTTTTCTATTTTCATTATTGGTAAGTTCACAGAATCTGCACATTGAAGCATATCTCTCCGTTAAGTAATATAAAAACAACTGTTTATGAAAAATAAAAGAGTGAGGTTTGCAGATGTTAATGGTGGGGTATGTGTGGTTGGGGATCTGTGAAGGGCGTGAGGGACGACATAGATGTACATGCACATTGACTGCAAGTCTTAAAATCAAACTAATCCTTTGATGGTTCTAGGAGGAGAATATAACAGATTGCCAAGTGTGCCATGCAATTTTCCACAGAAAATGCTTTGGTAAATGCAAGTCTTGCCCCTCATGCCCTGATAGATGGAGCAACAAGATTTTGCATCATAAACAAGAGGAGGTGTATCAACGAGGGAAAAAGCCTACGAATCTGGATTGTGAAGCAGCAGGGTAGGGTTAGCATGGGCTGTATCCTCTGTGTCAATGGATTAAAAAGGAGACTGTTGTATATAATCTTTGTCTTACCTTCATCACAGATAGCTTCTGTTGTACACTTGCTGTTGTAACAGTCTGATGTATAAGCCCACCAACAAGAAAATGAATATTTCTCGTGGGTGGAAGGCACTTGATTTTGGTATGGGAATATTACACACATGTTTTCAAAGAAAAATCAAATAATGACAAATGGTCATATTTCCACTCCCAAGTGTTTTATTCAAAGTAGGAAAGGGATGTTTCAAACAGGAATATTTTTCATTAGTATATGCATTGTGTATATCTTGGGGGGTCTGGGACTATATTGAGGCCTGAAAGCAAACTTGATGAGGATCAGTCCCTCTTTAGAAGAGATTTGATCTAGCACATGGAAATGTAACAATTGACTTCAACACGAAGGAGATTGTAACAATTGAGTTCAATACAAACACATGTTCGAATTATGAAGGATTATCACTCTTATCAATGAGGTGACTCGAGGGTCTTGTTCTTACACTGCAATATGTCTATCAGGGAATGCTAGATCATGTTAACAACCAAATGTACACTCTTTAATTAGGCTAATAGATCATAATGTGCTCTTTGCATGCTTCATTAACTTTTTTTGCCAAACCATCGCACCTAGCCTCATCCATTCACAAGGACTTGATTTTACATTAAGAACAGAACATGCCAGCAAATAGAATCACCAGATAATGATGTTAAGATATTGTGCTTTGAAATAAATGAAACGATTTAGAACACAATTGTAGTCTCCGTAAATGTTCACTCTGCAGTCTCCCACCTTTATGCAGTTTTCCTAGGGTGGATATAGATAGCTTTCATGGCTGGGTCTGTGCAGGTAAATGCTTTTAATTGTTGCACAATTCTATTAACTTCTACATACTGCTGCTGCTGCTTAGGCAGCCCCAAAAAGGCTGGAAATCCTGTGATTCAGCCATTTGGTCTCATTCAATACAGAAACTGGCAAAATTTTCACGACTAACAAGACAATGGCTCATAAAAGACTGACGTTATGGCTGCCTGGTTGACAGAGGCTGAAGCTTTCTGCTAAGCCAGATCAGGTTTCGCTGTTAATGGAGGTTGCCAATACTTGTTCCTAAGTTATGAGTAAACAGGCCAATGGGGTTGTAGCCTAGTGGTTTGTGTATGGGTTGAGTAATCATGGGTTCTCTAGAGGCTCAAATCATTGAGCGTCTGAATTATAAGCGAATACATGATATGTCACATCTTTCCACAAAAAGATAATGGGATCTCCTTCAATGCCTTTGTATTGGCTCCTTCTAATATTAGTTCCCTAGAGACATTAGTGGTTTCATATGTGCACATATCATTCCCTCTTGCTCATGTTCCTCCATTGGCTCACGCTTAGGTTGCTCCATCAATGACCATTTACAATTTTATATATCACCCTTTCTCCATAGGATATAGACAATAGTTGAGCATGTTAATTCATATCTACCTTGCAGTTTTAAGAATCATTTTCAACATTTAGCTATGTCGAAGCCAAATTTGAAACTCTGCGAAAAATTAAACATGTTTCTAAAACCCTTTTTTTTTCTCTTGCCTAAAGTAACAATTTTGATACATGCCATGTAATGATACTATGTAATCTTGCTTAAGAAAGAAGGTGGTCTGAGAATCCTTGTATTGGAGCTTTTTTCTTCCAAATTACTAGCCAAGGGGTTGGTAGACATCTCATAAAACTTGAACAGGACTTGGCCTTGTTACTCCATAGGAATGTTAAGAGCTTTGCTTTCCCCTCCCATCATAATGGAGGGACTTAGACCACCTTACTATGGCCTTTCCACAAAGATTCAATCTAGTTCAGCTTGTCCAAACTTTAGGGGTGATCAGATTAATTGAAATCACAATGTTTAAGAAGTGCATTAATAAGTTGGAAGGCATTTGGGATTCTAATTGCAAAGATTGGCTATGTGAAATTACGATTAAGTTAAAAAAAAGTTAACCGCTAATCTATTCTAATTAAGAGTTAAACTTAAGTATCAAGCTATGGTGGCAAAGATTCATCAAGCAAAACAAGCACATGATTAGTAAAAAACGATAGATGAGTTAAAAAGCTTAGAAATTGAGTTTAGGAAACGAAGTAAAAGTGATTTTATTCTTTGCTACAACTAATTTTATTATTTGTCCTGGGTGGTGATCCTTTTATGTAAAGCATATTGAATATTGAGCTTGTAGAGCTAGAAGATGAAGTTTTCACCTTACTTTTAATATTGACATCTTGCTCATATATTGTTGGTTTTACTATACTCAGTTTCTTTTTTAAAACTTTTCTCTAGTATTGTTATTGCTTATTCTTGGCATTTATCTTCTTTATCCACACTATTCAAGAGAAGAATTGTATTTTCCAATGCTAGTGAGTGCATACATGGAGTGAACTTTTGAATGAACTTTTTTTTTTGGTAACCTAATTTTCTTATTCCATATACTTGGTGTTGCGCACGTGTGCATGCATGTGTGTGTATGTGTTCTACCTAATGATGGTTTTGGAAAAGGGATGAAGGAGAGTTTCAACAAACTGAACCAATTATGGAGCTTACATAGGTCTAAGAAGCAAAGGTTGAAATACAACTACTCAATGAATTACTCATATATTTGTGCACAATTCCAACAAAAAAAGAAACCATCCGAGAGTCACTATTTATCCTTAGGGAGGACATTAAGCATGGGAACACACCCATTAGAAGGCATTTTTTTTTTCATGCATGGTTTTTGCTAGATTCGCAAATTTTTGTGATACCTTGAACAAGCCATCTGCCTTTACGAACAAAATAAAGAGAGAAGGGCTCATGGGGCCACCTCTCTCTCTCTCTCTCTCTCTCTCTCTCTCTCTCTCTCGCTCTCTCTCTCTCTCTCTCTCTCTCCACGCACGCACGCACGCACGCACATGCTTCCTTCTCCCCTCTCCCTTAGCATCCATATCACACCCACCCACATACTTTAGCTTATGGCAATATGTTGTAAAACTTTGTGCTTCGTAAATGGACACTCATTATGCCACCAATGTCTATTGTTGTGTTCATACGTTATAAACATTAATTGTGCTTTGGAACAAGGTTTCAAAACCCATATATAGATATCAATAGCAAGTGTGAGCTTGTGTTAAACCATTCATCTCACTAGCATGTCTTTGGTCCTAATCTTACATGTTTTTGGATATTGGAAGGCAATAATAAGCTTATTTGTTTATGGAGCTACTCATGGGTACCATTGCTATCCAAAAATAACACATGTGATGTGCCTTTTGCTTGCATTTTTTATTCAAGGTTGAGAAGAATTTTTTTTTCAAGGCACCACCTCAAGTACTATAAACTACTCAATATGAGGCTTCTTCTGTGGATGTACATGTCATAAACACACATTGATAACAATAGTGGTGGATCACACAGAAAGAGATGAGCCAAAGCTACCACTAGATTAACGACATTATATAAACATGTATGCATACATGAATATCCATAGACATTATATAAACATGCATGCATACATGAATATCCATACTTACTTATGAATTAGGTTCACTTTTTATTTGAAAGGTAGAGCTCTCGAGTGGAAGCACGCAAGTAGAAGCAAAAGCAAAGCAAGAGCTATGATGGATGGAGCAAGAGACCAAGAGAGAGACACTATATGTGGGAACTCCAACACTCACAATGTGTGACCGAAGAGCACCTCTCTCAGCATTTTTCGGGCCCTAGTGGAGCATGTTTTGCAAGTGCATACCTTAGCCATTGTCTGTATAGCCAAGACAATTTATTGTAATACAAACAGAGACAACCATTACTTCATTATTTGAGCTTCATTGATGCTCATACACCTAAGCATTGATGCTATGATGTTGTTTATTTGTCTTGAGATGCTAATTAACTTGAAAGCCTTATGCATTGAAGGCTTACATGCTTCTCGGGTATGACATATGCTTATGTGCATACTTGGCACTGATGTATGGGCTTGGACATGTCTATGGTGACATTTGAGGCTCCGTTTTGAGCTACATTGGATGCTTTGGCACTCTGGTCTTATGCTTTAGATACCTCCGTCATTGACCTTACATGCTTGAAGTATTGTCTATTGGGTTTTATGCTTTCGGCTTATGCTTCATGTATCTTGGATGCTCGAATGTCATGCACTTAATGTCTTGAGCTTGCATTGCTCTCACTTGGCACTCAACTTTTGTTCTAGTGGGAGCCACTACTTGTCACTTGGATGTACATAGAGCACTCGATATTTGTAGTTGAGCTTGAGTGTCTTATAGTGAGACAGTAAGATTCATTGTGACATGTACATGCTCTCTTGATAGGTATTGGATGTAGTTATCCTATCATGGGCTGATTTGATCTCTTGACTTGGATATGTCACTTGTGTCTGTTAGGGTGTTGTCAATGGTATTTATATGCTTCTGGGTTATGTATTGAGCTTTTCTTAGTAGGTTACGCATATAGCAATTCTCTTCATTTACCCGTGAGACCTATCCTATGCATGATGTCTATGCCGATTGTAGCCCCATCCTTTGAGATGTTTCATAGACGACTGATGCTTTGTTAGGATGACTGATGCTTTGTTAGGATATTACCAGTGTTTGTTGATAGATTGAGGGGCTTCCTTCATGTGACCCCTCATAGAGAGTGGTTATACTCCTATCGCAGTATGACTGGATTTGTCCATTTGGGTGATGACCTGGCATTGGATAGAGTCGGTATTAGTGATGTCCAACTACGATTTGGTTCATGCAACTTGTTTACTCTTCATGATGTACACCATGTTCCGGCTCTCATGAAGAGCCTTATCTCTGTTGGCACCTTGGATGATGTAGGTTATTTTATCTCTTTTAGTGATTCCATGAAAGATTACGCGTGAGAATCTTGTTATTGCACATGATGCTAAATCTAGTACCCTTTATCCCTTGCTTATATCTGGGTCAATTGACCATGTTTTTGGTTGTGGCTACAGTTCCATATGTATCTCTTTGGCATCATTACCTTTGATATGAGTGAAAATGCTTACCAATTTGCAATATCTTCTACTCCTAGGCTATGAGTGTTTTGAGTCTTGTGATAACTGATTATATGCCATGTAGACACATAGTACGGATAAGAAGTCTGGCATGAAGTGCATGGGTGAGCCTTTGGCTCTTGTTCATTTAGATATATGTGGTCCAATGCCCTATTAGTCACTAGGTGGTGTAAAGTACTTTGTTACCTTCATTGATGATTTCTCACATAAGGTTCAAGCTTACCCTATTAAGCAAAAATCAGATGTTTTGTCTAGCTTTCAACATTGCATTGCTCTGGTTGAGAACCATATTGACTGAAGTGCCTAAGGTCAGATAATGAGGGTGAGTATGTCTCTAAATCTTTTGAGAAGTTTTGTGATGAGTTGGGTATTAAGTGTTAATTGACTACGTCTTACACCCCTCCCCATAATGGTATTGTCAAATGCATGAACATGATGATTTAGGAGGAGTCCGCAGTATGCTTAGCTAGGCAATCTTACCACAATACTTTTGGATTGAGGCAGTTACTACTGTCATACACTTGATTAACAGGTCCCCTTGCATGACTTTTGATTGCTAGGTTGCAAAGGAGATATGGATTGGGAAACCTCCATCATATGCTAATTTGCGCATCTTTGATTGTGAAGCATTCTACCTTGTTCCCAAGGACAAGAGTAATAAGATTGATCCTAAGTCCGTGAAATGCATCTTTCTTGGTTATGGGGATGCAAGTGAGATGGGCTATCATCTGTGGGATCCATAGGCTCATAGGGTTATTTGCAAAGCCATGATGTTGTTGAGATTCAACAATCACACGCACTGACAGCCTCTTTGTATGGAGCTTCAGGGCCAAGGACATGCAAGCTTACCTATCCCATATGCACAGTGGTGCCTACTACAATTTCCTACTTTCCTATAAAGCATTGTACTTGCTTCCTTTTCTTAATGCAATGATAGTACTCTTTTCTTTCCAGTAAAGTGCCTGTGTCATTGTCCACACACAATATTGTGTTTATGATTTCAAGTCTCAATCTTGAAACCTAATTCACTTGTGTGACAGTCAGTGTCTAAGTCTATGTCTACATGAGTCTTCTTCTCGTCTTTGAATCACCATAGCCATGCTCTAGATCCATGTATTTTCAGATGGTATCAGAGCCTAGACGGGCATGGCACTACTCCTTCAGCTCCATTTCACTTTCATCTAGCTTAGCTTGAGCTCAATCCAGCTCAAGATTTCATCTTCTACTCCTTTTTTCTCACTGCCTTGTTTGGCAGCCATAGCCAAACCTGCACCTACCTACCTTTGAGGCCTTGGATCTCCCAAACAAAGCAATATCTCCACACGCTTCCTTCTGGAGGATTGTTCCTAAACTCCTTGCACTTCCCTCTATTGCATAATAGTCGACATTGGTCCATCTACGCTCCAGCATTGCTCAGATTCGTGATCGCTGTCCAAGTTTTGCGCGCCTGTGCTGGTCGTATGTTCGACTCTACCTTTGCGCTGCGCGATTTACCCTGTGGGCTTAGGGCTTTTGAAGCTCACCCCATAGGCTTGCTTCTCATCAACCAGCACGCTGGATAATCCATTCCACGAGCTGCAGTAGCCCAAAAACCAGTCGGCATGACTGCAGAAACCCTAAAGCTCCACCATAGCAATGTCAAGTTCAAGCTCATAAACCACTTGAAATTTTCACTCCTGTCAGGCTATTGCAACTCAGATCTGAAGCTTCCAGCATCAAATCAAGGAGGGGAAGATTTGGATTTGGAAGATCTTGAAGAATTTTGTAGATTTGGAAGACTCAAGGAAGAAGATACAAACATAGTGTCCATTGACACTCATCTAGTGCTCTTAGCACTTGTGTCTTGTAACACAACCAACTCTTCTGCTGCTACAATCTGAGAATTTTGGAGCTGATTTGCTATTGATCTTGCAACCTCAACATGGGAAAAGACTCTCCAAATGCTCGATTCAAACGAGTCGGGTTTCACGCCTGGCAAACCCGCATCAAGCTCATCCTGATGAAGAAGGGTCTCTGGGCCATCACAAATGGCAAAGAAAAGAAACCTCGAGATGCGGACCTTGCAGTTACTTGGCAGAAGAATGATGACAAGGCACAAGCCATCATTAAGCTGGAATTGGATAATAGCTACATCCATCATGTGGATGCATGTGACACGTCCCATGACACTTGGGACAAATTGGATACCTTATTTGGTGCAGCCAAAGTCATCTAAGTATGGTCTATTGATTGAATTTTTCCGACTTGATATGAAGCCTCATATATCCCTGGCATCCCATCTGAACTACACGGAAAGCCTGCTTACTCAACTTGCAGGGATAAAGCTAAAAATGGATGAAGATGTTTGTATTGGTGTCTTGTTAAAAAGTCTGCCTCCTGCCTATGATAATGTATCAACCACTCTAACCAGTATGCCTGATCCTCAACTTGTTGATATTAAAGCCTCTCTGCTAGAGGAAGAAAAGAAAATTAAAAGTAAAGAAGAGCCTAGCACTTCAAAGGATGAACAAATGTTATATGTAAACAACAGATACAAAGGTAAAAAGGAATCGCTCTTCTGTGACTTCTGCAAAAGGACCGGACACACTGAGAAGTTTTGTCATGCTAGGAAGAGGTCCCAAAAGGCCTATCTTGCAGCTGTGAAAGAAGAAGAAGACCATGGACCAAAAGATGAAGATGAAGATAAAGATGAAGACCACCAGGATCGGAAGGACAAGCCTCATCAATCCTTCTACTCTCATTACTCTGATAGACTACTTTAAAAGCCTTGTATTTCCTTGCCCTAATGCTTCTTGTCATAAGCTTTGTAAACTCCTCATGTAACCTGGCACTACAGTCCCTGTACACTTTGTGAGGCCCCTATTACAGCCTTTGGATGTCCATCATGTTTTGGTGCCCACACTTAGCCTTTTCTGCGACAGCCTCTGGTGTCTACCATGTTTGTGGTGTGCCCACACTTTGTAGGTGGTTCTCATTACAGCCTCTACACACTTTGTGCCTTTCTAGTTGTGATTGAGGAGGGGTGTTGAGATTCAGCAATCACAGTCATTGAGAGCCTCTTTGTATGGAGCTTCAGGGCCAAGGACATGCAGGCTTACCTATCCCATATGCACAGTGGTGCCTACTGTAGTTTCCTACTTTCCTATAAAGCATTGTACTTGCTTCCTTTTCTTAATGCAATGATAGTACTCTTTTCTTTCTAGTAAACTGTATGTGTCATTGTCCACACACAAGATTGTGTTTATGAGTTCAAGTCTCAATCTTGAAACCTAATTCACTTGTATGACAGTCAGTGTCTAAGTCTATGTCTACATGAGTCTTCTTCCCGTCTTTGAACCACCATAACCATGCTCTAGATCCATGTATTTTCATAGATGTAGTTTTCCATGAGAAAAAGACACATAAACAACTTGAAGGGGTAGTTGAGGTATGCAAGGGTGATCTTTCAGGAGGAGCTTCTTGCTCCCGTACAAGCAGCTAGACAACATGTAGTAGTTGATGTTCTGGTGGCCCAAGATCCACCTGTTGTGCAAGATCAGCTTGCTTCAATATGCTCTATTATAGCTAGATGTCAGCCTAAGCACTTTAAGTCCTCCATGGATTATATTATGGTGATAGATGCAAGTGAGCCTCTCTCTTATGATGAGGCCATGCACAGAGATGATAGTCACTCATGGGAGAAGGCTATGCAGTTGGAGTTTGACTCTTTATAGAAAAACTATGCATGGGATTTGGTTTCTTTGCTTTGTGGCAAGAAGGTATTGCCATGCAAGTGAAAAGTATCATTGCATGCCCCAAGCTCGCTTATAAGGCCAAATTAGTAGCTAAGGGTTTCAAGAAGGAAGGCTCGTGATGGCAGCCTTATGACTTTGTTACTCTATGTGGATGATATGCTTATTGCTGGAAGAGCTCATGATAAGTTGGATGCCTTCTCAAGAAGAGCTTTGAGATGAAGAACATGCAACATGCCTCTTATGCTCGATTGCTCTAAGGGGCTCCTTTATTTGTCAAGGAATATATTGACAAAGTCCTCGAGCAATTTCATATGCAAGATGGTAGGCCTATTGGTTGTCCTTTACCTTCTCATGTAAAGGTTAGTCAGGCTGATTGTCCTCTGCAGTTAGATGAGCAAAGGGCCAAGATGGCCAAGATCCCTTATGCATTCGTAGTGGGCAAGCCACTCATTCCGACATAACATTTGCACTGGGAGTTGTGGCACACTAATTGGTAGCATTTTTTGGGATGTTGTGAAGGGTATCATGAGATACATGAAGGACACAATAGATATGTGTATATGTTATAGTCCCAAGATATAAGAGTCATGAGGTACATTGACTTTGATTATGTAGGACATATAGGCAGTAGGAAGTTCACCTCTAGCTATATCTTCACCTTTGCTAGAGGTGCTATTTTTGGATGTCTAGGGTATAGGAATGCACAACCCCCTCTACTATCAAGGTCAAGTATGTTGCAGCTACTGAGGCTTGTAAGGATGCTTTATGATTAGGACATCTGGTGACAAACCTTGGCATAATTGATGTGATCTCTACACTGCATTCAGATTCTATGAGTGCTATTCACTTGGCCAAGAATTTGGTCTTCCATGCGAAGACAAAGCACATTAAGGTTCACAGTCACTTCATCAAGGAGTTGGTAGAGGATAAGTTTGTTGAGCTTGTCAATATCTCGATTGATGAGAATCCTACAGATCTGCTCACTAAAAGTCTCTCAGTGGAATGTTTGGCCTTTCTTAGGAAGATGATGGGTGGTAGGATGAGATGGTATCTTTTTCTCATCTTATTGTACTTTATGTACATTTGTACTTTGTCACTTTTTTCTCATTCTCTCCACTTTAGGGGCACATTCACCTTTAAGTGGGAGGTTGTTGGGGATAAAGGTACTTGTGTCTAGCCGCTCATATATGTTGTTGGGGGTAAAGGCACATGTGCCTAGCTGCCTGTGTATTAGTTATATTGATAGTACCTACACACCTATACACTGCACGTGGTGGGCACCCATCATTGTCACTTCATTATTTATTCTTTTAGTGATATTTGAATAAGGAAAGGCCGGTCACACATTGTGACTATCGAGGTTCCCACTTTTTGTGTCTCTTGCTCCTTTCACCACATAGCTCTTGCTTCCACTCATGAGCTTTCACTCAAGGCTCACTAGTTTTACTTAGCTTGCGCACTAGGTGTTTCTTTCTCTTTTTGTGAAAGGCCTTATGTTGCTACATATTAATCTCATCATGTAAGTCCCCATGTAAGAAAGTCATCTTAATATCTATCTAATGGAGATCTAGATCTAATTGAGCAACCGAGGCCAACATCAAGTGTAGGATAGTCATCTTGAGTACATGAGAAAAGAGCTCATCAAAGTCAACACCATGCTCTTGCTTAAAACCCTTAGCAACCATTTTGGCCTTGTATATTGGTGGCTTAGGGGATCCACGGATACTTTTCAACTTGTACATCTATTTGTATAGCAATGCATTCCATTGGAAAAAGGAAACAAATCCCATGTATGGTTTTTTTGTAGTGAATCAAACTCGGACTACACTCATAAGTAAGAGGGCCACTAGAATACGTCAGCATAACACATTCCATGGAGAGTACAAATTAATTAGATTGACTATCTATTTCTAGTAGACTACATCTCATAACGGGTTGTAGGGCATATACATCATGTCCAACATCATGATCATAGGCCATTGGAACATCAATTGCGAGCTGTCTAGTTAGCTCTATGGTAATAGGAGGCTCCTCCTGAAAGATCACCTTGTGTACCTTAACTACGTGCTCAAGCTGCTTATGCATCTTCTTCTCATGGAAAAGAGTCATAGCTATGAATAACCTTCTAAGCCGGTGGATCCCATACGTGATAGCCCGTCTCACCTACATCCCCATAACCAAGAAAGATGTAGTTCACTAACTTAGGATTGAGCTTATTATGTTTGTTCTTGGGTACATGGTAGAAAGCCTCACATCTAAAGACTCTGAGATGCACATATGAGGGAGGTTTTCCACATCATACCTCCTTTGTAACCTGACAACCAATAGCAATGTATGTGGATCTGTTTATAAAATGTACAATGGTAGTAACTACCTTAGCCCAAGAATGCTATGGTAAGTCTGCCTAACTAAGAATACTTTGGACTCTTTCTTGAATGGTCCTATTTATATGATCGACAACACCATTTTGGGGTGGGTGTATGGGGCTACTCAAATGCTTTAGAAATATACTCACCCCCATTGTTAGATCTAATGCATTTTAGTCTATACCTAGACTAGTTCTCAACAAGAGCAAGCCAATGTTGAAAGGTAAATAAGACATTTGATTTCTACTTAATAGGATATACCCATAACTTATTCGAATAATCATCAATGAATGCAACAAAGTGCTTCACGCCACCTAATGATTAACAAGGCATGGAACCACATACATCAAAATAATGCACAAGAGCTAGAGGCTCACCTATGCACGTAATGCCAGACTTCTTATGAGAATTGCATGTCTACTGCCATAAAGACAATGGTCACAAGAATCAAAACATTTTTAATCAAGAGTCGAAATATATTGTAAACAAGTAAGTATTTTCATTTCCTTTAAGGACATATGTCCAAGGTGACGATGCCCTAAAGATACATGTCGTATGTCAAACCACATCTAAAACATGGTCAATAGACCCAAATACAACCAAGGGATAGAGGTTACCAACCTTGGCACCTTAAGTAAAGATGAGATTTCCATGGGTAATCTTCCACGTAGAATTACCAAAAGATACATAATATCTTGCATCATCCAACTATCCAAGCTTTTGGTCAAAGTTGAAACATGGTGTACATAATATAAAACAAAAGTGTTGCCTGAAGCAAAGTGCAGTCTAACATCACCAATGCCAATAATATCCAAAGCCAAGTCATTTTCTAGTCTCACAGAATTTGTCATACTATGATAGGAATGAAACCAATCCCTATGCAGAGTGACATGGAAGGAAGCCCCCCAATCAAGCAGCCAATACTAAGAAAAAATGGATGAGGTATCAACCAACTGACTAGCATCAAGAGAAGAAGCTAGCAAGATATAATCATCATTAGAATCAAGCTCCAAGGCACTTATCTCCTCAATTTCCACACTGGACTTACCAAGAACAATGTTGCAATCATCAGACTTATTCTCCACTTTGCCCTTGCCTCTCTCCTTGCACTTATCATCATGCATCTTATGGCACTGTGGCCTAATATGGTCCTACTTCCCATAGTAATGATATGTAAGAGAGACCCTATGACCACGAGTCTTACAATGAGACTGCCTATGAGTCTGAGACCTTGTGAGTATCTAGCACAACAGTCATTACTACTCTTACCATCATGTCTACCCCTAACAGTCAATGCATGAGAAGTACGGGTTGCATCCACATTCTTTTTGTTTATCTCCTCTGTGAGTAAGACACCCTCAACATCCTGGATTTTTAAATTATCCTTAGGCATATTAACACACATGGCAATATAGAAAGTGTCTCATGACTTGGGAAGTGTCACAAGCAAGAACAAGGGAGGGAGATTATACTTGAACTCAATGCCCCTGCGAAGTTAACTAGTTGAAAATAGAATGAAATTCATTCAAATGCGTAGAGACACTAGTCCCTTCCTTCATGCAAGGGTCCATGAGTTGTTTCAACCAATATTTTTAAAGCAAGACTTTGCTTTTTGTCATAAAGATTGTATATCTTTTCCCATAACTACTAAGCATTATCCTCAAATGCTACAACATTGAAATAAACCTATTTGGATAATGACAACATAAGGGTGGATGTACATAGCTAATCCAACTCATCCCAAGTATCTTGATCAATGCCTTCAAGCTTTATACTCTTGGTTTTCAAAGGCCTAACCTGCTTCTTTTGAACTAGTACCTACCATATCTACAGCTTCCAATAGGTAAAATTTGCACCATTAAGTTTTTAAATATTGAAAATAGCACTATGATTCGACGAAATAGTCACATAATAATAGTATACCAATGCAAGATCCAAGAGAATGAACTATTGTAAATGAATGCAAATCAATCCCAACATTTAGCCAAAACCAAGGGCAACAAAATAAGGGGGAATACCAAAATAGAGAGCTCCCACATATCTGTTGTCATAAAGAATGTTGAAAACTATAATTACAACAATGCTCAAATAAATATAGCAGTATATATCAATCAAACTATGGGAAAATAGCCAAGAAAAAATGCTCCCACTACCAAGGATATCCAAGTAGCAATAGGGATACAAAAATGCAACTAGCGATGACTAAGCATAAACCACTGGTACCAAAGACTATTTGAATTCAAAGTGTTAGTAAACCATACCCACCATAAGCATACAAGAGAGCATATGCATGAATCAAGAGTCACTATCTCAAGGAACTAAGCTGCCAAGTAGAAGTATCTCCCACTAGAAGCAAATCTAGAAGTGAATAAGAAAACCTCAAGACATATACATCAAAGCATCCGACAAGCCCAAGTGCATCACAAATACATCTGGTAGCATAAGTGTCCAATGAAGCTTTAACACTTGTAAAAGTGAGCAATCACAGAAGCTTAAATAAATTTATTAAAGCCTAAGTACATCAAATGTAGCTCAAATCCAAGTTCCAAATCATGTCATAAGTGTATCCAAGCTCATACATCAATGCTAGACATCACCATAAACATGTAGCATACTCAAAATACTATGTAGATATAATAAGCATGCAAAGCATGAAGCTCATAGTTATATGTTTTCCACCGAAAATATTGCAACATCAATAAACCTCTACAAAATTGAGCTAATCAAGATTTAAAAATCCCAAGTAGCATCCCAAAGCATAACCATACCATCCAAGTACCAAAATAACATCCCTGAAGCATCAAATATACATTATGGAATTTATTGTTTGCTATCCAAACTAGAATTATTTTGTTTGGTATAAAATAGAGAACTAAAAATTGCACAAAAACAACACTATGAGTGCTTTAATATTTATCTCTCATTTTTCTCTTTGTTTCTAGCTATAGAGCATCTAAATCCGATATTATCGTATGCAAAAGTTATGGCCAAAATATGAAAGTGTTGCCAAGCTGCCATAGCTGTCCATGGCTTTTACAATATACTCTATATCCACTCAAAATGGATAGAATGGCTACTTCTTAGCTCAATAAGCACTCAACAAGGCTTAGTTAAGCCTTGGGAAGCTCTTTGACAAGCCACTGGCTAGAACAAGCCGAGAGAAGGAAAGACTCATTGCATACATTGGGAGGAAGAACAATGGTTGCCACATGAAACCTTGAGCTAAAGCTTTGAATACAAAGGATAAAGAAGCTTCTCGAATGCCTACTCTCATACCGATTGAAAGGTAAAGCTTGAGTGGAAGCACACAAGCTAAGCAAGAGCTTAGGCAGATGGAGTAAGAGAGCAAGAGAGAGAGACACACATCGTATGTATATTATTTTTGTAATCTCCATTGCACTTCTCTAAGATTATGCTATTGTATTAACAACAACTATCTTTTGGCTCTCTTGCAATAATAATTATCATCATCATGTGTCTTACATATCTTCTTTTGTACTTTTAGATCTTGGATGCAAATCAAGTGGACATGACTACATGTCATAAACCTTGCTTAGTATAATAATGCTTAAGGAAGCTTGGGTGAAAAAATCCTCAACTCTATAAGGATTTAAGAAGACAATACAACCAAGACAAAGAGAATGCCCAACATGTGGATACATAGGAAGATGATAGTATGAATGACTTTCTCAGAGATTACTACTATATGTGATATGATCCTTATGGTACATCTTCCTGCATGGATCAATAGTAAGCCTAGATCAAAGAAGAGGCCCTTACACTCCTTTATTTGGAATCTTGTCTAACATAATTGTTGGCTCATGTACTACTATAACAGTTTGGTTGGAGCAACACCTTAGGTAATACATTACTTTAGTACATCATACTTTCATTTATGGTAAATGCTTGTTTTTTCAAAGAATCTAATTATTCACTTTCAACTAACATTTTCTTGCATTCAAGTTATTGCATTAAAAAATGTTAGCCCTAGAGAACACTTTGTTAAAGTCACATGCTAAGGCAAGAAAGATGATAAGCCACATGGGAGTTGGTTATGCAAGGTACCACACAAGCATCAATGTTTATATGTTATTTTGCATGAAGAATGAGAATATGCAATCTTTGCTCAGAGTCTCACTATCAACATGGAAAGTAAAGTATTCCAAGAACAGAAATGCAATGTTTTCCTCTCAAAATCCATCTACAACATATTTTTTGTACTCTAGATCTTGCAAGATTGATGGTAGGGTACTCAAAGCACCAAAACAAAGATGGCATACAAGGGTACCATCCAATTATGAGGCCTTCAAGTAGCACATGGATGCCATGAGGCTAGTTTTCAAAGAGGAACCATAACCTTAATTTAATATAGTATGCCACATTTTTGCTTGATTATACTTAATCATAAGATGTTTACTTTTTTCAAAGGCCAGCTAAAATGAAAGTGGTTTAAGAGTGACAAAAATATCCACAACTATGAGCAATGGTTTTAACTCTCTTGAGTTGAAGAGATCGTGATGCTTGTGACTTAGAGCCACTCAAACAAATCTATATGCAAATATAAATTACCTGAATCATGAGGGTTTTAGTACGAGCTTTTGAAAATTAGGTATTCTCTCTTAATTTTATAAATCGTGTGCCTCTATGTTTGTATCTATTGTTCATTAAATTAAAAATGATATTAGGTTTAATGAACTTTCCAAGATTACAAATTAAAATCTTGGAAAGTTCATCAAATTTCTAGTCTTTCTAGAGGTGCTCAAATCTTGTATCTACTATTCATTAAATTAAAGTTGATATTAGGTTTAATTAACTTAATTAATTTATGTTTGTATCTATGGTAAAGTGGAAAGAACTCTAGAGATCTCACACAACACACATCCTTGCCCATGAGGTGCTAAAGAACAACTAAGATACCACAAAGGGATTTGGGCCAATATCACCCACCACAAGAGCTAGCCATAAGATACTCTACCTCACATATCGTATTGTCTAAGAAGCTAGAGCCACAATGTGAGGAATCCTACAATGATAGCCATGTAGTGTGTAGCACCTCCTCAACACCTCTCTTTGGGTTTGTACTAGAGAGTATTAGTGTACTTTATCTTTAGATATTGCACTTTTTACCTTTCATTTTTTATCACTTGGTGATGAGTATGCCAAGGGGTTCAAAGAGAGACTATATTGCCTACATCTATTATAGACTTTCCTTAGCTTGTCTCGATGCTCACTTCAATTGGACTTGATACACAGGCCATCAAAAACACTTAACAACATCATTAGTTAGGCCAAAACATATTACTACGTAGGCAAGTACCCCCCACTATAAGGCAAAGGCCATCTTATGCCTATTGTCTGGATGGGACTTGCACTTGATTGTAGCCTAAGGATCCATCAAGAAAACTATATGCCTTCTTTCCTGTGACACATTCAAGCATGTTCCCAATGTATGGAAGTGGATAACTGTCTCTTTTTGTGGAGACATTGACTTTCTTGTAATTTGATACACAATTTGATTTTCCCAATCTTTTTTAATATCACAACAATGGGTGATAAAACCAATCCATGTACTCCCTTTTGTAAATATATCTTTGAAGAGCTTGTTTACTCTTGTAATTGCATGCATGTACCTCAGGTTCATAGGATATGACCGTGGTGTGATTGGTTTGGCATTAAGATCCATTGTAATACTATATGTGATGATTTCAAGGTACTCCTTTGAGATCCTTGCACAACAAAGCAAACACATCAATGTATTCCCTTGAGAGATCTAATGGTTGGGTTTCCACTTCCTCAATAAGATATTCAATAATAAATATTGTTCTCACCTTTCCACCTTCCCTAGTTAAATTTACCTATTTCACCTCGATAGGGCCTTCAATTGCTTGCTAGAATGACATTCACATTTAGCTCCTACATTATGCAATGCAATATCCATTCTTTAATTTGGTAAATATTTTAGAGAGATATTGTGGTTTCTTTTGCTTGCAACCATTGACCTTTCTTTATATAAAATGTAGGAAGACAATTTGGCCAAAGAGATATTGAGTTTTAAAGAGGAGCTAGCAAATGTTGCTAATCAAGTGAAGCTTGAGGACTTCTCAAATTCAAAAATTCCTAGAATGCCATTCTAGAGAACAAGTTTGAATTTATAAGAGCAATGGAGTTCATATGGGAATGGCTTAAGCATAACCCCTTAGCAAACTTAAGCCATGAAAAGAGCTCTTGGAAGTGCAATCTCTGAGCTAGACTAAGGTGCATGGGTTAAATTTCATGTATAATTGGACACTCTAAGGTGCATGGATTGAACTTCGTGTATAATTGCACATAGCAACCTAGCATTCTAAAAGGTTAGAAATATTGTTAGACAATAACAACTCTTCAAAAGATGGGCCAAAAGAAGAGAATTTAAATTGTGAATTTGAAGATGAAACCTTAGATGAAGAACTTGACATAATCAATTATGACCATCGTGAAAGGACCATAGAGCAAAACCTAGTAGACTTTAAAAAGTGTAATAGAATTGCTAGTCCATGGTGAAGTAATTCAAATAATTGCCAAACATGAGTGATTAAGGACATTTGGAAGGGAAGCGAGGTTTTAATGATCCTTTTGAAAAATGCTATTTAAGTATTCAAAATAAGAAATGAGATACTTAGTTGCAAGGTTTGGACTATTGGAAAATCGGGACTAGAGCTACCCAAAATTATACTCTTTATATCAAGTAAGAGCATAAGATGCTCTATATCAACAATAATCCACGAGCAACTCTTTGGAGTCAAACTTAGAGTTGGAAGTAAGCGTAGATAATGACCTAGAAATCCTTCAATCAGTCAAAGTCAAACATACTAAAAGAGACTTACCATGTCACTAAGGTGGTGAAATCAAAGGCAAGCTAAGGATGCTAAGGAGTCTGAGATAAATGTATTTATTTATAGATCAATGGTTAGTTGAGCATTTTGTGTCCCCATTGAGGCTTGTCATCATCACACTCAATGGAATAGACCCATAGTCTTCATGATGAGAAGCACTACTCAAAATTGAAATTTCAAGTGGATAAGAACTGACCCATTCCATCCTCTTGGGATCTCTCTTCATGGACCCTAAGACCCCAAATCTTGGGGGGTCCCCTAAATCTCAATGGTAGCTTACCAAAACTAGAAATTCCAAATTGAGCAACAAATTTTCAAATGAGAGTGGATCTTCCATCCCTCTTAGGACCACAATGAGTGGATTGAGGTCCATTGCCTTGAGGGTGAAGTGGTAAATGCTCTAGGTCCCAAATCCATTACTTGTTGTATGGTACGGAGGTTTGAATCAAATTTTCTTGAGGTGCGAAGATCTTGGTTGTTTACATATCCTTGAGTCAAAATACTCTTTATTTATGACTAATGGGACCATAAATCCTTCTTCCAAATGTCATCTAATACCTTTCTTATCAATTAACAAGTTTGTGATATCACATTTAGGGCATCTTGCCTCTGGTTTATCTTTGTTTGATGGCAATATATGTATGAGCCAATCACAATGCCAACAAGAGATTTCCTCCCTAGTTTTGCATCATTTCTCAATCTTAACCATGCTCCTAAAAAATTCATTTGATGCCCAAATAGACACACAGATCACCATTAGAATAGGCATGGAGTCCATCAGGACTAGGTTGCCTCTCTATCATAAGAGACATATGGGTTCATATAAAGTTCTTCTTTGAATGGTTCCTCCATGTAGTGGGTAGGAACCTTCTTGGATGGTGTGTAATAATTGGGTTTGGTGATTTAGGAATCCATTTTAGATTGATATCTCCCATATCCATAGCATGTCTCCACTCATTTGGAGCAAGCAAGGCTAATGCTGCTACTATGGTGTATGGTAGCCCTTTATTGGCTTGATAAGGAATATTTTTATAAGGTTTGGATTATGAGAGCCTTTTGGGAGCTTAGCACATAGCTACATCATAGCCATATCTCCCACAATTCAAGTAGATTCTAGCTCTTTTCTCTAGGCATTCTGATGGCATATGATTTTGGCCACAATGGATGCAATAAATGTTGCTTCTATTGGGCCTTGTCTTGAGGCTCTAGGTTAGCTCCTATCTTAGGTTTATCAACTCTCTTAATAGGATTGATTCCAATTCTTTACATTTGTCTTCCCTCATTGTTTTTTATCTCAAGGTGATGATCCTTGTTGTTTGGGTTTATCCTTTATTTCTCTCTTTTAGTAGGTTGTCTACCCTAATTGCTTTAAATATTCCATGTAGATGATTATTGATTATGTTGGAGTTTCTAGCTAGAGCCTTGTAAAGCTTAATGACTTTGATTCCATTAATGAATAATGTTGGTATGGCCTTGGAATTAGATCGGTTCCAGAGGATTCTCTCATAGAGACTTCAAATGCTAGTCATGTAGTCTCTTATGACCTCGTTTTTCCTTTGGCCAATATTCATAAGCTTAACTATCAATGTGTCTACATAGCTAGCTTTCAAGATTTCTTTAATGAATGATCCCTATAGCAACTCAAAATTTTGAACTATGTTGTCCCTTTTTCTTTCGAGAAACAAAACCAAAGGGCTTAATCCTTCTTATCTATAGCACAGATGTTGTTAGCCTTAAAGAAGCTCAAAATTTTTAACAAAGTTGTAAGGATCATACCTAGCTCTGTACTTATCTAATTGCTTAGCAATGTGGGATTTTAGATTGCTATTCATTGCATGTGTTACTCCTAGTCTTTAGCAATGTATTTCTTATGGCTATTCCTATTTGGATAGTCGTGGGTTATCTAAAAATATTTAAACAATAAATTGGGCAAGTTGTCCTTTGAGTGCACCAGAACTTTTAAGAGTTCTATGATTTTTCTTGCTTCATTGAATTTCTTATCTTAATACACTTTGCCACATGCTTCCATCTTGTGAAATCTTATAATCCCTCTACCAAAATTTAGGTAGCTCTAATAGCAACTTGGGTATCCTCAAATTCCTAATGGGGTCTCCCTCCCAACTCTACATTAGGTACCCTTTGAAACTCATTGTACTAAACATTTAAGTTCTCAACGATGTGGTTGATTCTCTTATCCTCCATCCTAGCTTGCTATTCTTGGCTAATGAGATTGTCGGTTAGATCATAGACCAAAGGGATGGGAGTTTCAATCAAAAGCTCTTCCATTCAAGAAATCACTTTTGACTTTGTGTGCATATGTACAAGTCAAAAGTATAGTTATCTTACAATTTTTTGCATTTATCCCTTATGTAACTTCATTGGCCTTTCTCATTCTATTTCATAAGGATTTCGACTTTTACACATTGATTCCTATTTCACTTCCTTTCTAGTTTTGTTTAGCTCTCTAGGAGAAGTGGTAGTTTGCCTTTCAAGAGTGATTGATCCTTTGTTTGTCTATCAGTTCTTTTTGGCATAGTGCAATCCCTAGTTTTTCTTGATTCTCTCTTTTGTATTTATTTCAACTTTCTTTACCCATCTTGTTCTTAGCTTTTGCATGCCTTAATGAGCTATATTTTTGTGTTTGAATTTGAGTGTTTGCTTTCCCATACGTGTGTTTTTAACCAAGTAATCAGTGTTTTTCTATTAAGCATTTTAAAATCAACATTTTCAACTTAACTTTACTTAAGACAAAATAAAATAAAACTTGTCAAAGCATAATCCCTTCAAGACACTTCAATTATGTACTTTTAGTTCCCAAGTTCAATTTTAGCTCAAGAAGTCCATTCATTGGAGGCTAAAGGTTTTTGTTATTAGTATGATCCTAACACACTAAAAATTAAGCAATTTGTAGATGTTCTCTCAAAAGTTGGCTGTGTTAAGAACTAGTCATAAGAGTGTGCTATAGGCAATGACCAAGATTGAAAAAGTAGCTGATTTTATCACATTGAGGTGATGTGGCTACTCCAACTTTCTCAAAAGAAGGAAAAATAGCCCTTCACAAGAGACAAGGACAAGATGTCAATAGGTACAAGGTCAATGGAAGGTTGTATATAGAAGCCTACAAGAGACCATAACCACTAGCCTAACAAGAGCCATGGGCTTAGCAGAAAATGGGACCTAGAGGCTTTATGAAGGAACCCTAATGAAGATATCTACAACTGATGTAGGTATAGCATTGCACAACAAGAGCTAGCCCAAAGTCCAAATGGAAGCATATAGATACATCATAGATAAGTAGCATGAACTCTTCAAGGAAGTTGCATTACTAGCCCGCACTCTACAAACATATTTTGAGGAGGTCAAAGCTCAATTGGGGTTGATTTCTAGAACCTTTCCATGATTCCACCCATATGTTGAGATTTTTATGTGCACAATATCCAAAAACTCAAAAGAAAAAACAACTCTAATTATTACATATACTAACTTCATTATCTACAATCTTACCATTCTAGTATGCAATACACAGCCCAACGTAGAAGGACAAAAAATGATAACAAAAATCAATCATTTGTCTTTAATATTTGGTACATAAAGAGTAAGTAGTGCACCTTATTAAACAAAGAAGAACCCTTTGAAGTGTGTCAAAGATTGAAAATTTATCTCCTTACAACTCTCATTTGCAATTGTGGAAATCTTGCATGTATAATCGCAGATGCTAATAGCATGCAAATTTGATGCATCTCGAAACAATCATATGTATGTTTGTGCTCATAAATTTAAGTAAGAGTACTTCAAAAGGAGCATACAAAATCATAGTTCATTACTCATAACCCTACATGCACACAAATACTAGTAGGGAATTCTTTAATTCTAATACTTAGAAAATTGCTTAAACATAGGTAGACCTACAATTTGGATTCCTAATTATTCATAATAACACATGGAGTTGAAAATCCTAACCAAAGAGGAGGTTAAATTACTTTAGACTAAGAATATATAATTTTTCTACTATGTATACCACACATAGTAAATAGTCTCAAATCCTAATAATCAGATAGTGGCCAATGAGTAAGAGGTTATACAATATTGTGATAGCTCCAAGCTACTTAGAGAGATACTTGAATGGTGTTCAAAGAGATGGCGTTAGCACATTGTAGGAAAAAATCCATATTCATGTTGAGGTAGAGATTTGTGTGTGTGTGGGGAGAGAGAGAGAGAGAGAGAGAGAGAGAGAGAGAGAGAGAGAGAGAGAGAGAGAGAGAGAGAGAGAGAGAGAGAGAGAGAGAGAGAGAGAGAGAGAGAGAGAGAGAGAGAGAGAGAGAGAGAGAGAGAGAGAGAGAGAGAGAGAGAGAGAGAGAGAGAGAGAGAGAGAGAGAGAGAGAGAGAGAGAGAGAGAGAGAGAGAGAGAGAGAGAATGCAAAAACATGTCTTTGACATTATTCATGAAAGTACAACAATGGTATTCTTGAAAATATTTAAGGAATGCATATAAATTATAGCTACTTTTGAAAAGGCTCTCTAAAATGTGGCTTACCTTTCTACTTAAGCTACAAAATTTGTACCAAATTTCCATGCTTCCACCTATGTATGTTTGTGCATGTGCACATACATATATGTATATACACACTACATAAGAATGGGGGATGGGTGTGAAGGGTATATGGGATATGTCACATGATATGAGCTTTGCAAATGAATTTCAAGCAAAGCAAGCATAGTTAATTATTTTATTTAGAGTCTCTAGTATATTTGGGGCTTTATTGAGGTGAGAGATTATGTGTTAAAAGCATATGCACACACACACACACACACACACACACACACACACACACTCTCTCTCTCTCTCTCTCTCTCTCTCTCTCTCTCTCTCTCTCTCTCTCTCTCTCTCTCTCTCTCTCTCTCTCTCTCTCTCTCTCTCTCTCTCTCTCTCTCTCTCTTGTTGTCACACAAAGTACAATATCATGGTCTGCAAAGCATGTTGCCTTATTTCGAGCCTCTTCCACTCAAAGCATGGGTAATTGGCCTTGCTACAAGTCTAACTTTTTGTCATTTGAGATTGATGGATGTTTGCATATTAGTGTGCATGACATTGCATTGTGCTCCCCCCTCCCCCAACCCCTATATTTTGTGAGAAAAGGGAAGAATCATATGGGAGTCTTTTGCTCATGAAAAAGGTAAAGCAAACAAGACTCAACCTCACAAGCTTCACAATGGCACAAAAATCCAGGAAACTTGCTATGTATATATGTCTACTTTACATGTTTGATTATGTCAAGGCTAAGGAGAGGGCCAAGCAATGAGCTTAGCTTGAGGTAGTTTTGCTTCCCCAAGTCAATTATGCAATTCCTCCCCTTTTTGCTCTAAAGCGAGTAATTGAATGATATTTTTGCTCACAAGGGAGCAACCACATAGTTTTCACTCACAAAAAACACAAAGCAAACTTCACAACCCTACAAATTATGCAATGCATAGTTAGCACATCAACTAATGCAAACCATGCCCTTTACTTGGTTAGCTAGGCTTTTGATGATGATAGGTAGTGTCAAGCTCAAACATGAATTAAAGAAGGAAGCTTCTTTTCAAGTATGGGTGAGGGATTCACTTCACAAACATGATAAACACAAAAATTACCCAAACCCATCAATGTAGAGCATGAGAAACAAAAAGTTTTGGATGCAATTGCACATAAATGGATAGGTAAAATATTCCTAGACTCCCTTTCCTTTGCTATGGCTCAATGTTCATCGCAAGGGGTCACTTATCCACACCAACTTAGATTCATGCTACTTCAGTAATATCTTTCACACAAATTTGTCATTAAATGAGGGATGCAGTTAACAATTTTTGATCATGCTAAATATTATGTGACAGGATTAGAATACTCTTTGGCTCTTACCACTTATTTATAGGTTTTCTCAAATGCTCCAATTGTTGACCCAATTAAGTCAAGGCACCAATAATATTTTTTAACTCGTTCAAGGTTAAAATGAACCATGACATCAACAAATGGACGGAATGCAAAGAGAATTAACTCAAAAACTTCTTAGGAGGCCCTTTAACTATGCATGTCCTTGTACCTATGCCTATTTATGAATGCATTCATCCATGTATCACTCCCCAAAACAAACTGTTCACTTTCAACCTTGAATGTATCAAGAAATTTAAGGTATGAAGTTAAAGGGTTTGGAAAATGGGTTTGATCCATACTAGTTGAGAATGTTTGCTAAAATTATATAAGAATGAAAACTTATTGCATTTCAAAAGTATTTGGTTTTAGATAGCATTATGCAAACATATAATAAAAATCCATAAGGCAAACGATCGTCTAACAATTTACTCATACAAATACATGCTTGGTTTTAGATGTATCTATGTAAACATATAATAAAAATCCATAAGGTGATATATTGTTTAAAAAAATGCTTCACAATGGGAGAATCTTAGTGAGGAGCTCCTAGTATATATAGTATAATTGAAAGATTTCACAAACCTAAAACCAATCCTATTTGACAAGTGTACAATACTCTCAAAACCCAATTTTTACAAAAGCTTTTGTGAAAGTTTGTATATATCATAGAATTTTGAGCCCTCTCTCATTGTGGCGAGTTAAAGGGGCAGTAGGGGTGTGGTGCGTGTAACAATGCATTGTAGACTTTCCAAGCTTAGAAATTCTAATTTTTTTTCTTTTTACCCATATAGACACTACCTCTAAAATTATCATATACATATTCTTTATTGAAAAAAACCATTGTAGCGCATGCAATAGTGAATTAAGGGCTTTCCAATTGAAGTATCCACCTCGATCCCTGCCTCCCTACCTCCTTTTACTCTCTCACAAGTGCTCATAGAAGGCATCCCAAAAAGGGTGCCTTTGACGTAGTTTATAGATTTCCCCTTCTACTTGACATTCAATACCTCATATTTTTGTTGTAGGCATTTGATGGAATATAAATTAGTTTTGGCAAAATTATAGAAGCCTTACTTAGAGAGTGACCAAATGATTATAGGTTTATATAATGCATCCTTGCATGGATAGTATTGATGGCTTGTTGGTGGTTATGCTAGGTGTAGAAATTACATGGCACAATGGAAAGAATTTGAGCAAGGATTAGAGAATACATAGCAATTGTGAGAAGAATAGAAATTTCTTTAAGTTCAAACGAACTGATACAAAGATGGCTCTATCAACTTGTGTGCTTCCATTGTGAAGCTTAGATGGCGATCCAAATAGATGATAGGGGAAGAGCTTAAGGGTAGCTAGAAGAACTTTGACTGAGTGAAAGATAGATTGACGATGGCATTAGAGGGGTCTTCCTTTTATATCTTGGGAAGGTAGTTTGGTCGGTATGTTCGACAATATTATGAACCTTTCCTAGTTGGCCAAGGATTATTTCCTTTATTGTCGGGTCAAGGGAGCTACCCTTGGACCCCCATCAAGGGGGTCACTAGCTCCCATGAGACCCCTAAGCTAGGGGCCACTTGATGCATTGTGCCTTGAGTTACTACCAACATAAATACTCTATCTAACCCAAAGGCTGGATCCACAAAGGTCACATTTTTTCCATTCAATCACATAGACCTCATTTGACATACATGTCAAGAACCACCCAATGTCTGTGCTCACACATGGCTTCTCTTCATAATGGGGAACTTACAACTTACAACCCCCTCAATGTCCACCTGCAAGGTAAACTACATTCTTGGCCCAATGCCAAGTCTTTGAAGATGAATTTGAAGGAGATCCTTTGTAAGAGCTTTGGTCAAGATATATGCTCCATTCTCCTCCATTGGATAGTAGACAACCCTACTATCTCATCCTTGATCAAGTCACGCACTAGTGATACTAGATCTTAATGTGTTTGGTGCATGCATGAAAAATTGGATTTTTGGCAATGGCAATGCAACTTTGATTGTCACATCTTAGCATTGTTGGATCTTCATCTTATACTCCCATATGCCATAGGATTCTCCTTGACCACATTGCTTCACATACAGCAAAGAAAACTGTCTTGTACTCTACTTCGGTAGAAGACAATGCCACATTTGGTTGCTTCTTACTGATCCAAGAGAAGATTCTTGATCCTAAATAGAAACAATATCCAGAAATTGATTTCTTAGAATCACTATCACCTGCCCAATCCGAGTCACAATTTCCCGTAAGAGCACTTTTGAAATTATATGTGATACCATAGTCAAGAGTTTCCTTTAAGTATCTAAGCACCCAAATCCCAACCTTCCAATGACTTTCTCGTGGTTTATTTGAGAACCTGCTCAAAACACTAATAGCAAAATTGATATCTTGCTTGGTGTTACACAAGTAGATGAGGTTGCCAAAACCAATCTCCTATACCTTCCAATGTCTGCTAGTGCTTATGTATCCTCAATGGATAACTTCACATTGACCTCCATAAGTGTAGCTATCTCCTTATACTCAGTCATGACAAATTCTTTTAAGATCTCCCATGCATACTTCTTTTGAGAGACAAATATTTTGCCAAAAGACTTCAATTGCCAAACAATAGTACAACCCAGGTCTATCATTTCAAACTCAGAGATCAAAGCCTCTCGAGTCTAATGGATCATAACTTTATAGTCACCTATAATAAGAAGGTCTTCCATATATAGGACAATCAATACAGTTTTTTCACCATCCTTGTAAACATACAACTTAGCATTTGAGGCACATCTTTTGAAATTCAAGCCTAAAAAGAATTTATCTATCTATTGGGACCATACTCTAGGAGCTTGTTTTAGCCCATACAATGCCTTCTTCAACTTAAAAACTTTGTTATCAAAATGGGGAGCCTCAAACTTTGGTAGCTGAGCCATGTACACCTCCTCCTTGAGGTCACCATTCAAGAACACTGATTTAATATCCATTTGGTAAACTTGACACTTCTTATGAGTGGCCAGTGCAAGTACTGTGTGAATAGTAGTCATTCTAGCTGTTGGAGCAAATGATTCTTAAAAATCAAATCCTTCAACCTATGAAAATCCCTGTGCAACTAATCTAGCTTTATATTTTTCTAAGCTACCATCAGTCTTTTACTTTATGTTCTAGACCCACTTGGTGCCAATAATCTTCCTCTTTTTTGACCAATCCATTAGCTCCCAAGTATCATTCTTCATTATACTATCATGCCCAACTTGCATAGCTGCTCTCCATGCTGGATCATCAGAAAGTGCTTCTTCCACATTTGATGGTTCCTTTACTTCTGTCATAATCTCAGCCCATCAAGGCCATATTGACTATGTGAGCATAAGCCTTTCTTTGCTCCTCTATTCTTAGAGACCTCCTTGGTCCATTTGCCTTTTCCTTAATTGTGGTAGGCATAGGATTATTGCAATCATAGAGCAGCTTCACCCATCACAGCAATGGATTTTCTGACGGCATGATTGTAGGTTAGTAAACTTTTTTCTCATCATCCAAAGATAATGCTTCCTCCTCCTTGAGGGTAGGGATAGCTCTTGGGATAGGTTCATAATAGACTACTTCTTTGCTAGATGATAAAGTAGAAGAACTTATATTCTCTTCTTCCACTATATGTGGCTACTCCTTGAACACCACATCATGGCTCTCTATGATCTTCTTTGCCTCTTGGTCATATAATTTGTAAGATTTTTGCTCATCACTATAACCCAAGAAGATACGTTTGCTTTTTGGATTTAACTTATTTCTCTTATCCTTTGGAACATGTGCATAACACTCACATCCAAAAGTTCTAAAATGTGAGACAGATAGTTTTTTACCAAAATAGGCCTCATGAAATTTTTTTTCTCTTAAGAGCCTTTATGGAACTTTGATTGAGAATGTAGACTACAGTATTAACAACTTATGTCCAAAGTTGGTTAGGCAATCCCTTGCCTTTAAGCATGCACCTTGCCATTTCCACAATGGTTTGATTTTGATGCTCAACAATGCCATTCTACTGAGGTGTATGAGGCGACATCAATTAATACTTAATCCCTTTGCTCTTGCAAAAGTCTTCAAACTTTTTTGAGTTGAACTCACCACCACCATCTGTTTCTAAACTTCTTCACACATTGCCCTATTTCATTCTCAACAAGTATTAGCCATTCTTTAAACTTAACAAAAGGTTGAGTCTTATCACAAAGAAAGTACACCCACATCTTCCTATTGTAGTCATCGATGATCAATATAAAATACAAACTCTAGTGGAAAAATTCAAAGACACCTCTGAGAGCTAGCTTCTCACTAGTCTTTTATATCCCAGCGCCAACCGTCTAGTCGTGCAGATGCTTGATCTAAGTAATGAGAATGCTTTAGCTATCTCTCCTTTATTAAACTTCTCTATTGCTAGTTGATTCTCCAAGTTCTGAATCCTTGTTTGATTTTGTGTTTCAACTGACTCCTCAGTACATTCCAAGCCTCTGATGCCTTGGTTGTATGCTAGATCAAGATTAAAACATTGTCCAAACAACTTGTAACTTAGGCACACAATGCATCTACTTTTCTTCGTTTCCAAGCTTGTAGAAGATTTGCATTTGGAGGAATCATAAAACTCAAATTTGATGGGTTGGGGGTGGGTTGTGGTTCTAGATTAGTCCCTAGCACCATCTACAAAAGCTCATAAGAATCAAGGGTAGTTGTGATTTTAAACTTCCACAAATTGTAGTTTGTACCATCTAACTTACCTTCATTGAAAGTTGGTGGATGAATTCTTAGTGTTTGAATTATTAGTACATCACTACCACCACTGGATGTGCTATCACTGCTACCTCATGCAACAAATGGCATTTCTCCTCTTCGCTATTGAAGCCCTTACCTCTTATGTACTCTTTACTCCTCAAACCCCCCTAGGCTCTGATACCTTCTAGAAATTACACAACATATTAGACAAAATATGAGCAAGGAATAGAGAACACATAGCAAATATGAGAAGAATATAAACTACTTTAATTTCAAACAAACTGATACAAAGATGGATCTATCCACCCATGCACTTCCACTGTGAAGCTTAGATAGTGATCTAGACAAATGATAGGCAAACAACTCAAGGGCATCTAGAAGAACTCTGATTGGGTGAAAGATAGATTGACAATGGCATTAGAGGGCTCTTCCTTTTATAGCCTAGGGAAAAGGTAGCTTGGTCGGCATGTCCAACCATATTATGAACCTTCCCTAGTCAACTAGGGAATATTCCAAGGAATATTTTCTTTACTGTCGGGGTCCTTGATAATTCTCACATTCCGAAACTCGATGCATTGTTCCTTGGGTTGCTACTAGCATAACTACTCTATCTAACCTAAAGGCGAGATCCACAAAGATCACCTTATTGCCATCTGATCACATAGACCTCATCTGACATACAAGTTAGGACCCACCCAATGTTTGTGCTCACACATGGCTTCTCCCCATAATCGGCGTCTTACAACTTAGAGCACCATGGATCATTGGTGGCACCTTACAAGGTTGGAGCATTGAGCATATCTAACACTAGGCATAATGGTGGTGGAGGCAAAGCTCAATGCACTTTGAGTGTTAAGACTTCAAGCTCATTTACTTAGGTTGTGTGTACCTGATATTTGACATGTCCAGCTATACCACATGGTGACATTAAATAAGTCGGTGGTCTTAGACCCAGTGTGAATGGTCCTACGGGCCTTAGTACAACACCAACTGCAAAGGCAATATCTGGATGAGTGGCTATCATGGCATACATAAGATTGCCCACTGCAAATGCATAGGGAATCTTGGCCATCTCGGCCCTCTGCTCATCTGTCTGTGGACAATCAGAGTGTGATACCTTCACATAAGAAGGCAATGGACAGCCAATAGGCTTTACGTCTTGGATGCGGAAGCACTCAAGGACTTTATGAATGTACTCCCTCTGTGACAAGTAGAGGAGTCCTTGATGCCTGTCGTGTCTAATGCGCATACCAAGTATGTGAGCGGCCTATCCCAGATCTTTCATTTCAAAGCTCTTCTTGAGCTAAGCCTTAAGAGCATCTAGCTCATCATGAGCTTTCCCTGCTATCAACATATCATCCACATAGAGTACCAAAATCAATAAAGAACCATCACGGGCTTTCTTCATGTAAAGACAAGGATCCATAGCACTCCTACTGTAGCCCTATGACTATATAAAGGCATCAAACTTATGATACCACTCCCTAGGTGCATGTTTCAAGTCATAAAGACTTTTCTTCAATTTACACACTAGGTGCTCCCTGTCAGGTTTTGCAAAGCCCTTAGGCTGCTCCATATAAATCTCATCATGCAAGGCCCCATGTAAGAAATCCATCTTGACATCCATTTGGTGTAAATCGAAGTCAAGTTGAGCAACCAAAGCCAAGACTAAGCGTAGGGTGGTCATCTTAACCACAAGAGAAAAGACCTCATCAAAGTCCACACCATGCTCATGTTTAAAACCCTTTGCTACCAATCTAGCCTTGTATGCCGGCTTGGGGTATCCAGGGGTACTTTTCAGCTTGTATACCTACTTGCATGGCAAAGCCTTCTTGCCCGTAGGCAAGGAAACCAAATCCCAATTGTCATTCTTATGCAAGGAGTCTATCTCAGACTGCATAGCCTTCTCCCAGGAGTGACTGTCACCCCTGCGCATAGCCTCATCATAAGAGAAAGGCTCTCTTGCATCTGTAACCAAGACATAATGCATTGAGGGATGAAATCTATCAGGTGGACATCTGTCTCTAGTAGACCGCGTCTCACGGCAGGCTCTACTGCCTGCCCAACTGCATGTCCAACACCATGACCATGAGCATCTGCTACAGCTGTAGGCTGTCCAACTAGCTGTGCGGGAGCTCTTGGCTCCTCTTGAAATATGACCCTGTGGATCTCAATAACTCTCTCAGGCTGCCGATGCATCTTGTCTTCATGGAAGACTACATCATGACTGCGGATGACTTTCTGCACCTGTGGATCCCAAAGATGGTAACCCATCTTGCTTGCATCCCCATAACCAAGGAAAATGCATTTGACACTCTTAGGATCCAATTTACTTCTCTTGTCCCTGGGCACGTGGCAAAATGCCTCACATCCAAAGACACGGAGATGTGCATAAGAGGGAGGTTTTCCATTCCATACCTCCTCTGCAACCTAGAAATCCAAACCACTAGAAGGTGATCTATTTATGACATGCACAGTTGTACTAACTGCCTTAGTCCAAAAGCTCTGTGGTAGGCCTGCATGGCTAAGCATACTGCGTACATGCTCCTGGATGGTTCGATTCATCCGCTCAGCCATGCCATTCTAGGGGGGGTGTATGGGGGGGATCAAGTGACGCTTAATACCCCTCTCATCACATAGCTGCTCAAAAGCACATGAGACATACTCACCCCCATTATCTATCCTTAGGCATTTTAGCCTATACCCAAACTGGTTCTCAACCAATGCAAGCCATCTTTGAAACACAGCCAAGACATCGGATTTCAGCTTAATGGGATAAGCCCAAACTTTTCGTGGAAAATCATCTATGAAAGTAACAAAATACTTGGCACCACCCATAGACTGATAAGGCATGGGCCCATAGACATCCGAATGTACCAATGCCAAGGGCTCACTCATGCGTGGCCTACCAGACTTCTTATGTGTAGACCTAGTCTGCCTGCCATAAAGATAATGCTCACATGAATCAAAACATGCATAATCAAGGGGCGGTAAGTACTACAAACCAAAAAGCATTTTCATTCCCTTCAAAGACATATGGCGCAAACGGGCATGCCAAAGAGATACATGTGGGATAGAACCCACACACAAAACATGATCAAGGGAAGAAGCTGATACAATCAAGGGATAGAGGCTGCCAGCCTTGGCACCTCTCGCAATCACAAGTCTGCCACGAGTGATCTTCCATGCAAAGTCTCCAAAAGATACATGATAACCAGCGTCATCAAGCTGTCCAACTGACATGAGACCGTGTGTCAAAGCAGGTACATGACGTACATCCTGCATAACAAAACTGCTGCCAAAAGGAAACTGCAGCCTAACAGCACCAATGCCCACAATATCAAGAGAGCTATCATCACCCAAGCGCACAGAGCCCGAAACAGTACGGTATGAATGAAACCACTCTCAGAAAGGTGTCATATGAAAGGACGCACCTGAGTCCAAGAGCCAACACTGTGCATACATAGAGTGTATCTCTGTCATCTGCGAAGCACTAGAAGAAGCTGCAAGGATATAATCATCATCATCAACATCCTCAGGCTGCATAACATTGATCTCTTCAATTTTAACAATGGACTTTACAGGCACTATGCTGCGATCAGAAAACTTATCCTGCACTTTGTCTTTCCCCTTATTTTTGCACCTTTCATTGCGCAGTTCTTGGCATTGTGGCCTAATATGGCCCTTTTTCCCACAATGGTGACAAGTGACATTTGCATTCCTGCCACGGGATTTGCTACGTAACTTCCCACGAGACTTGGACCGAGATTTTTGAGAATCCTGTCCACGGCCATTGCCATTGCCATGCTTTCGATATCCATCATTCCTGCCTCTAACTGTCATAGCATGCAACATATGAGAGGCATCCAAATTGTTACGGTTAACCTCTTCCTGCAAAAGAGCACTCTCAATATTAGATAATTTCAAGGTAGCAGTAGAGGCACATAATGCAATGCAGAATACATCCCATGACTCATTAAGAGTACCAAGAAAGAAAAGAGGAGTGACATCCTTTGCAAAAGTGTTGTCCTGCGAAGTCAAGTTCTTGAGTATAGCATGGAACTCGCTCAAGTGAGTAGACATAATCACATTCTCCTTCATGCGCAGATCCATAAGCTGCTTCAGCCACCAATACATCTGACTTGTTGGACTTTTCTTGTCATAGAGATTCTTGATTTTATCCCACAACTGCCATGCACTCTCTTCTTCCTCAAATACATTGTAATGAACCTATTCTTCTATGAGAGATAATACAATAGTGGACTTGCATAACTCATCAAGCTTAAGCCATTCCTCATCTGGCACAGTTGCATGTGGATGCCCGCTCAACCTCAAAGGTTTGATCTGTGATTTCTGCACCAATGCCTACCAAATCTGGCTCTTCTAATAAGAGTAATTCGTACCATCAAGCTTAGTGATGTTGAAAATAGCATGTTCATGGACGAACTCGCCATAATGCAGGCTGGAAGACTGTAGACAATTCAAAATTGCTTGCTGTTTACTGCAGAAAATGACCAAAAAGTCACCAAAATCGAGAGAAAATGGCGAGAAAAGTGTAACCAAAGCTGCTGCCCACCAAGTACTAGTGAAAGCACATCATTTCAGAATATTTCAGCATGAAAAATCCATGTCAGTCCATACATATATGCTTGCTGTAATAAATTACAGATTTCAGTGAGAGCTAATAGTGCCAAAATCGGATCCCAAGTCAATCAGATACTGCCAAGACCAAAGCCGGCATCATCCGCGCATAACATAGGCATATGACAGTCGATAAGCATGAATCCAACACCCAAACATGTCATATAAACATCTGCCAGTGAGTAGGCACTGTTAGATATGATCAATGCCCCACCCTCATTAGGTTCTACCAATGATCCATGGTGCTCAAAGTTGTAAGGCCCCCATTATGAGGAGAAGCCAAATGTGAGCCCGGACATTGGTTGAGTCCTGACTTGTATATCAGATGAGGTCTATGTGACCGGATGGCAAAAAGGTGACTATTGTGGGTCTAATCTTTGGGTTAGACGGAGTGGTTAAGCTGGTAGCAACTCGAGGCACATTGCATTGAGTTGCGTGGTAAGGGAGTTAAAAGGGCCCCCTATTGTGGGGTCCGAGGGCCGCGGAAGCGGCCCCTGGCTGGGGGGTCCCAGGGGGGCCAGCGGCCGCCCTGGCGGGGGTCCGGGGGCGCTGCCCCCGGCCCGATGGTAAAGAGAATATTCCCTGGAATATTTCCTGGCCGACTAGTGGAGGCTCATATGGTAGGTCGGTCAGCAGGCCGACCTAACGACCTTCGCGGGCTATAAAAGCTAAACCCCTTCGCAGCCATCACTCACTCATCTTTCACCCAGTCAGAGTTGTTGTTCCAGCTAGCCTTAAACTCTTCACCTATCTTCTGTCTAGATCGCCATCTAAGCTTCACACAGTGGAAGCGCACGGGTGGACAGAGCCATCTGTGTATCAGTTGTTTGGAGTTAAAGAATTTACTGATTCTCCTCTTATCTGTTGTGTACTCTCTATCTCTTTCTCAGATTCTATTCGCTGCGCCGTGTAATATTTTACAGGCACACCCCCTAGTCAACGAGGCAAAGTGTTCCTGCCACTACCAAGATTGACACAAGTAGGTGTTAGCTCACAAAGAAAGGGACCCAAAGCAAAGAGTCAGCTCATAAGCATTAGAGGAACCAAGACATATGAACAATGCATCATCCTGAAGGGTAAAAGATCCCAAATAGTCTCAAAAGCTCAAAGAGCATAGACCACTTGCTCAATGGCTATCAAGCATCCAAAGATGCTCCCACTGGCACAAAAGCCGTAAATATCAAGCAACAAAGCTCGAACAAATCATGTACAAGCACCAGTGAGTGACAAGTGTCCAAGATCAAGCATCAATTGTATATCCCGAATATGTAGGCGGTAGAGCATCCATATTAGCATCCATAAGCATGTAAGACATCAAGTACAACCCAAGATACAACTCTGGCAAGCCAATAAATAGCTCAAGTAAGCTCCGAAAATCCAAGGTCAAGCCAAGACCGAGCTCTAGTAGCAATAGGCTCCAAACAATGTAACTAGCATGTAGTAATGGCATAGGTTAAGCATGTCAAGACCGGATAGACATAAGCAACATACATGCCATAAGTACATCCAAGACGGAGCATCCAAATGCTTTGCAAAGCGAGCTCAAGCTCAACCAATGATCCCGAATCAAAACCAAGCTCTATGTCGAGCCCCAAGTATCAATACATCACCATATATGCTCGAAACATAGCCCGAAAAGCATAGGCATAAGTATACATGAGTAAAATGACTTCAGCTCAACTGTGTATAGCAGTGATTTATTGTTCAAAACTGAGAATTTCAGCACCAAAATCAGCTCCAAATGGTTTCCAAACAATAGACATACATTCCCCTAACATTCGGGCATCAAACGGGACCAACCGTGCATCAAATGACAATGCCAAACAAGCTGTAGCATCAAATGTCAGTGTAACACTATCATAAACTTCCTGTGGATTGTTATAACAATCCCAAAACAGTGTTAAATCAGTCCAAATGCTATGTCAGCAAATCAACCATCAAAACCAAGCATCAAAGCATGTTCATATGCCCGAAATGGAGCCTTTCCAAGTGCCAATGGAGGGGGAGAGTTGCTGTTGTGACTGCCAATGCTGAAGACACATATGGGAGGACTGCGTGATTGTGCCAACTATAAATGCTGGTCCTGGGGCTGCAAAAAATGGTGGCCAAGCTTCGGAGGGGTCCGGTTAAGGCCAAGGAAGGCCTCAAACAGGCTCCGGCAAAAGGGGAGAGCAGCCCACATATGAAATGAGAGCTGGGAGTGTAATGGCTGCCCTGTTTCAAGAGGGCTGAAAACTGAGGTAAACCCTATAAAGAGTGAAGCAATAACTCTGTGTGAATGCCTTGAGGGTGCCCAAAGGGGCCGGGAAGGTGCTCGGGAAGTTGGGGAGTGACGGGAGCTCAAAGGAGTCGAATATGGTTGCCGGGAAGGAGACCCAATGCAAGTGGGGAGTCAATGGGAAGCTAAGAATGCCACGAACCAAGCTCAAGAGTCGGGAAACCGAGCTCTGATACCAGTTGAAAGGTGAGAAGGATCGAAGCTTGCACGCAAGAGCTATGGCGGGAGAGCAAGAGCAAGAAAGAGAGAGACAAGAAATGGGAACTTCAACAGTCACAATGTGTGACCGGGCCTTCCTTTATTCAAACTGTCACTAAAAAAATAAAGAATAAAGTGACGGTGATGGGCGCCCACCACCTGCAGTGTGCAGTGGCAGTGATTGTCAGTGTAGTAATACATGGGCGGCTAGACAGAGGCACCTTTACCCCCAACATCTAGTTGGCATAGATGCAAGATTGAAGGCCAAGGAGTCTTATAGTGCAGTGCATAGAACGGAGTGACATATCATATGGTGGTTGCAGAGGCCTATCCCATGTATGCATAGCAAAATGAGAATGTACCTCCTACCATTGGTTGTAACATCCATCAATCTTCACCTCTCAATTGTTGGAACAAAAGATCAGTCATGCTCAACCCCCCTCTGTCTCATGCTCTATTGATTTATAGATATGAGAGGTAACTTGTTTCCTGATACCCATTGATTTATTTCTGATTAGCACATGTAAATTTTGTATATCATGTGTGCAATTGATGGTGTAATCATGCATCCCGCCCTCTATCAGCATACGGTGCGAGAAATAGAAGGTTAGGGAGCCTTATGGTGTTGTGCATTAAAAAAAATTGTGCATTGTGCATTGAGTGGCCCAGCCTATGAGTGCAACACTCTAATTCACATAGCTCACCTCTCATCTAAATGGAAGGGACTAGTCACTCACCCCACTCTTTGTCTCATGCACGATAGATAGATATAGATGGCAACTCTTACTCACATCCCCATCCAGTTAGGATGAAAGCTAACATCACTCAAGGGTTATTAATTAAGTTTGCCTTGTTGATGATATCCAACAATGTCTATTGATGAAGAGGCATACCTACGGAGGTAGCCGATAGGTTAGAACTTGTGTGGTGCATAGGAAATTCCATCTACTATATAAGTAATGCATTCTATGGAGTCACAAGATACAAGGCATCAAGGGAGGTGGCTTCATAATTGCGACTTGGAAGTACCAAAAAATTATCCAAATGGTTTGGACTGTAGGGTATTGCCACCTTTTGCACAAGCAGCTTCCCACCCAAGGATGTTGCCACCTTTTCTCAGGATGGAGCCTCTATGGCAATGAATTTTTTCATTTTCTTCCATAACTACTTTCTTTTCCTTTTTCTTTTCTCTCCCTACTTCTAAGGGTGTTTCCACATTTTCTCACAAATTAAGTCAGCATGGCAAGGACCAAATTTCTTTTCTCTTATAACCACTTTTTTATCTCTTTTTTTTCAAAGAAAGAATACTCTTTATTAGAGCCATTCATGCCAAGTCTATATGGCTGAAAGGGACAACAACAAAACAAGGGCAAGAGTTACAGATGAGAAAATAGAAGAATTATGCCACCTCATCAGAATAAGAAGGATAGATATCACCAATAGTATGAATAATAGGGGTGAGCAATACCCAAGGAGGAAAGAGACGGGTCACTATAATTGTCAAAATCCTCAAGGAGGGAAGTACTTCTTTAGACAATAGCCATTGAGTGCAAAAGGATCATCAAAGGCATCAATGGCTTATGCTTGGACAAAGCCATTAGGGTTGATAGAGTGAATACCTTGTAAGGGCCCATCCAGTGTTGTTGGACTTTTCCAAGAAAACTTGCCAAAGCATGAATCATATGCCATGATGAGGTTGCCTTCCTTGAATTCTTTGTGCTTGATAAAGCTATCATGGTAAGATTTGCAACATGCCTATGTAGCTTTTATGCAATGTAAGGCCATCCATTGAATCTTGTCCAAGCATTCCAAGTGCACAAGGTGGCATTGTAGGGACTCATCATCTCCTAAGCACTCCTTAATAGCCAATTTCATAGAAGGTAGTTCGAGCTTAACAAGAAAGATAATTTCTATGCCATACACCAAGTGAAAAGGGGGTTTTCTTGCTGTGGTCTTGTGGAAAGTTCTATATGCCCAAAGGGCCTCTATAATTCAATCATCCCAATCATGACGAGGGGCAACAATCGTCCTTGTCATGATCAAGTAGAGGATGTGATTGGTGACTTTGACTTGCCCATTGCCTCTAGGGTAGTAGGGTGTAGATTTATAATGCCTGATCTTGTAGATCTTTGTCTACTCTTCCATGATCTTGTTCAAGAAGTGGGTGTCTAGATCACTTACTAGCTTTAGGTGACTACCAAAGTGAGTGATAATGTTCTTGTACACGAATACGTTTATGCTATTTCCATCATCTTGCTTGAGGGATTTGGCTTCACATCACGTCATCACGTAGTCAATACATACTAGGATGTACTAATTTTACTTCCTTGTGATGGGAGGATTAATAGGTTTCACAAAGTCGATACCTCATTTCTGAAATGGCTTTATGGGAAGAATCAGTTGCACTGGCATGACACTAGTTTTGATATGCTTTCCTATTCATTGATAGGCATCACAACACTTATAATAGTTGTAGGCATCTATATGTAAGGTCAGCCAATATCTTGCAAGGAGAGTTTTTTTGGCCATTACTTCTCCTGCAAAATGTCTGCCACATGGCTCATCATGGCAAGCTTTTAAGATAATCCCAATCTTTTCACCCGTAACACATCTTCATAACACTTTATCCTTGGCTTTCTCATATAGTGCATTAGCTAGCAAGGTATAGGGGGACTAATTCCAACATAAATTTCTTCTTTTCTTGGCCAGAGATGCTAGGATTTCCTACAGCCACCAAGAGATTAGCAACATATGCATACCATGGGGTTACAGTTTCCACAAGGGACATGGAAACATCAAGAAGGTCTAGATTATTTTACACCTCTTCTTCACTTTGAGGGATCCATGATAGATGATCGACCAAAACATGGAAGCGATCGATCTTTTTTACCACTTCAAAAAAAACTTCTTGGAAGAGGAGTAAGCATCTCATCATTTGCCTTTCACATCAACTTCGTTCATTAGGAAGGATAGAGCATCATGATCCATATAGAACTTGAAATACATTGACAAAAGGTAATGCCAAAACTTCTCCAAGGCAAAGACCATCGCAAGCATGTTCACCTTTAGAGTATGCAACTACTTTGACATCACATACATTAATTCCTTCTTAATATTTGCAATTGAATTGGACAAGTAGTTCTTCAAACTCTCTCCTCCTAATACATTTGTAGTGGTATTTTGAGGTGTTTCTATGATTACATCGTATATTGACTGAGTTAACACAGAAGGACCTCTATTTTGATTCTAATTTAGAGCTCTTATTTAGACTATTGGCTATTGATTCTAGTTGGTAGGATTCCACTATTGCTCTTGATTTGCCATTAGGAGAATTAGAGGAAATATTTTATCACATAAGACTCATATCAAAATATCATTGTGCTTCTGCCACATTGGGGAATGAATCTTTTGAAGAAAGTGGCTTTGGCTATGAATTCTTTTAATTATTTTGGAGTTCTTGTAATTTTACCATCTTCCATTGCTTTTCTATATCTTCAACAATGTCACTTCTTCCATTGTCAGTCTCGTTAGGTGCTTGTTGATGGCATCATTTTTCGACTATGCACCAAAACATGGAGCTCTCTAGAGAACACTAAGGATAAAAAGAAATAACTACAAGAAAATCTATCTTGTAACATCAACAAGAATCTTTTTCATCTCTTTATAAGACCACACAAAGAACACAATAGGAACAACAAGAATGTCTTCACACAATATCATAGACATAATCTCCCACGGATTTATCTTCAATAGACACAACAAGAATGCCATCACACAACATCATAGACATAATCTCCCATGGATTTCTCTTCAATAGAACATCACATAGTCTTCATAGCAATGAATAAAAAGAGAAAAAAAACTCATATACACAATCATCTAAATGGAATCAATTACATAAACTTCATATTCAATATTTCATGAATGTAGCCATGTTCTTTGCTCTCACAATCTCTATCATATACAATGTTTCACCCTCTAAAATGACTATCTTTCACTCAGTATCTCTCTCTCATGCACTCTCAATCACTCAAACAATTTAACCTTTGTCATTAGAGCAAGTGATAGCATTCCATGAGGATGCCTTGGTTGCAATCCTCCATAGCACCTCCCCAGAGCACATAGATCTCATACAATCCCCCAAACAATATAGTGAACCTCTTCAACTGCAAGTGACCAAGGGCTATGTTGGCTTTATTATCACCATTTTTGTCAGCATAGTTATTATTTACCTCCTACAAAACTCCATTTTCAATTACTTCTAGGCTTCCCTCTAATATTATATCTTTTGGAGATGATACATTCTTATAGATGACTTGCAATAAAGATTATTGTTGTCAATATATCTTAAGAAGTACCTCTACTTGTGGGACAATATGTTTTTTGGACTACCATGTATATCTAATGTACACTTTGATGGAGTTTTGATCCCAGAATGAATGACCAAGTGGTGTAAAGTGTGGCCTTGATGTTGGGAGTTCTCTATTTAGCTATTGTAGAGTGGAAATGACACATTACTACTAGGCCTTGACAACTTCTCTCTCGCTTTGGAGAATGCTACTATCAAACTACTTTCAAACATTCCTATTGTGCAAGTCCATGGAGCTCCAATTGCCCCTCTATTGGAATCTCTTCAAAGATCAAATTTGGAAAAGTGCTTTTGGTTAATATAGACTCTATCTAGTTGTATTGTCAACCTTTCAAATACAAGAAACTCTTCTTAAAAGTTACATATCATGCACATGGTGCCCAATTTTTCTTTTCTATTTGTATATTTGTGTCTTTTTTGGGCCGGGGTTTGGGATGAGTGTGGTGAATAATTGTTTTAGAGGTGTGTGCTCAATATCATTAGCATACTAGGAATGGCCCTCTCTAACAAGCATTGAAATGTGAGATAGAATAAAATGTAGAAGTAAATAGGCATATTAACAATGGTATGTCTATATAACGAGCATTGAAGTGTAAGCTATACTGCTAAAGAAGGCATGAATCTCTCCAACAAGAGTTGAAAGTGAGAGATGGTAGAAATGTAGAAGTAAATAGTAGCATTGAAGTGAGCTATAGTGCTAACACATGCAAGACAATTGGGATGAGAGTGTATGTGTGTGCGTGTGTGTTTCTTTTGGGGGGGGAAGGTGGAGTGTATATATGGTCTTTAACATTGAGTGCAAAAAAATGCATGGATTTGTCTATGTAGGGGAATGTATTTTTTGATTAGAGAGAGAGAGAGAGAGAGAGAGAGGCTTCCACAAGGTCCTAGAGTAAATGTGAATGATTTTCATGCTATATATTTAGTAAAAGTTATTCATAAGAATAGAATGAGAATGTTAACTTTGGAGCTTTCTCTTGTGGCACAAAACTAGCCCTTAACATGGCTATTCTTCTAATGCAGTTAGACTTCTAAGACATTTGCATTTTTGTTCAAGTAATTTTGGTTTAATACATTCTTAATTTCTCTTTGCAAGCTTAGACATTGTTTCTCCTTCAAGTCTAACTTCATCTTATTGTAATATAACGCATTTAGACTTCTAAGACATTTGCATTTTTGTTCAAGTAATTTTGGTTTAATACATTCTTACTTTCTCTTTGCAAGCTTAGACATTGTTTCTCCTTCAAATTTGACTTCATCTCATTGTAATATAAGGGTGCTCCTTAGGCTTGAGAGAGAGAGAGAGAGAGAGAGAGAGAGAGAGAGAGAGAGAGAGAGAGAGAGAGAGAGAGAGAGAGAGAGAGAGAGAGAGAGAGAGAGAGAGAGAGAGAGAGAGAGAGAGAGAGAGAGAGAGAGAGAGAGAGAGAGAGAGAGAGAGAGAGAGAGAGAGAGAGAGAGAGAGAGAGAGAGAGAGAGAGAGAGAGAGAGAGAGAGAGAGAGAGAGAGAGAGAGAGAGAGCTTGATCTTGCAACGTTAGCAATATTTGATAGACACCCTATCACCAATAAGTGTGAAAAGATACATGTAAGTATGGACTTTGGACACACACACACACACACACACACACACAAGTTGAGTTGCCTTTGAACCATCTATATTACTTATGATGAATTGCAGGTTTAGTAAGCTTACAAAATGCAAGGAGAGAATGAACCATGCTAAGGGTCAATTTTATTAGCTATATCAATGAGCCTTGCATGGCATATCATTTTTAGATTATCAATTTCTTAGCTTGCAAAGCACAAATATTTACTACTTAGCTCTTGTGAGACAAAAGACTTATTATTTCTCTCTTTCATGTTTAAGTTCACATGGTTGTAATATAAGATGCTCCATAGCCTTGACGAGAGAGAGAGAGAGAGAGAGAGAGAGAGAGAGAGAGAGAGAGAGAGAGAGAGAGAGAGAGAGAGAGAGAGAGAGAGAGAGAGAGAGAGAGAGAGAGAGATTGTACTTGGAAGTTTGTTAGTGTTCGATACAATGCTAACACAAGAATAAATGTTTGATATAACCTTAATACTAGAATAAGTGTGAAAACATACACGTAAGCTCGGACTTTGGAACAACATAAGAGAGAGGGAGAGGGAGAGGGAGAGAGTGGTATCTTTTGTGTATAAAGGGACTAAAGAGAGGGAAGAAAATATACCTTTGTAAAAAAATGTGGAGCTGGTCTTTGAATTTGAGCATTAAGGATGCATATCCCTTAGCTTATCTCCACCATGTGGCTTGTTGACATGTGTTTCTCTCAATTGACCGAAAGTCAATGAGGCAATGTAGTTAGAAATGGTTGACAAGGGCAAGTGAGATCACATTGGGAAGAGAGGAGAGATAGCCGACACTAACCTCACAATAGGATGACAGTAACATTGCACTAAGTTGAACACACATACACACACATAGGAATATGTTCTCAAATGTTCTCCAAGCTTTATAACACTTTTATTTGAATCACAATTTTTTATAACAAATTTGGATCCATCGTGCAAATGCCATATAGGTTTAGATCAAATTCTAGGCCGTTGATTGAAGCATTGATTCATAGAGGTAGATTGATTTGAAGTATCTAAGGGGTTTTTGTTGTTAGGATCTCTCTCTCTCTCTCTCTCTCTCTCTCTCTCTCTCTCTCTCTCTCTCTCTCTCTCTCTCTCTCTCTCTCTCTCTCTCTCTCTCTCTCACATTTAAATGTGCAAATGTGTGCTATTTGTGTTTTTTGCAAGCGAAGTGCGATAGCACGGTTGCCTCCATTTTCTTGAGTGTTTATCTTCCTTTCCTCAACTATGTTATCATAATCTACCCAGTAGTCTGCAATAATATTTCCAATAACAATGATTTTTCCAATTTCGCATACTGTCAGCGATTATCAATTAAACCAAGAAAGAAAATGCTAAGGCTTGCAGTACTCACGACGAGTATGCAATAACGCATTGTAGATTGACTCTAAAAGTCCACACGAGGATAAGAGAAAAACCGTGCAGGGGCGAGGGGGAATAGCATAAGGTTTAAAAACCTTAAAGATTGAGAAGGAAAATGAACCATTAATGGGGGGTGGCTTGTTAATGGCCATGAATCAGGTCGCCACCCCAACCCCAACCTCCCTCATCACCACCTCTACGTCTCCTTCTCCCCTTTCGCCCCCTGAATGCTAAAATTTTACCCCTTATTTTAATGTAAAGAGAGAGAGAGAGAGAGAGAGAGAGAGAGAGAGAGAGAGAGAGAGAGAGAGAGAGAGAGAAGGAAACCATTTATGATAAGATACTCTTTCTTAAATGTGGAAATTGGTGATATATCCCCCCCCCCCCCCCATAGTTATGGATATATTTTCTCCTACTCCTCTCTTAGTACCACGTGGTTTCTACATTTAAACCACTTAGATCTTTTGCCATTGAGCCAGTTTTTGTTTCACCTATAATCATCAGATCAGCATTCAGACAAGAAGGTCCCATACAAAAAGTTCCCTCCTATGGCAACATGTAAGCAAGGGGGCTCTAGTCGAAAAAGAGTAATCACATAATTGGTTCTTAAATGGAGAAGAAATCCTTACATATACAATGTGGTGACTATCAAGAGCCCAAAAAATATATGGACTGGCTTATCGCTCTACTAAATAGAGTGGGTTTTTTGTATCTAGCCCTATGAGTGAAATCCAATGTAACTATTGAATAATAAAGTAGATGTTTTGAAAGGGCTATCTTTGTTGTATTCCTATTGCACCTAACGAAAATATGAAATGAATCTAATATTAAAGGATAATGAAAGAGGTTGCTTTTATATCTTGAGGAGTGTGTTAGCATGCTTTGTTTAAAAAACTAAAGAGAAACCATGCATAAATGGGAAGTGGGTGATCATCTTTCCCCAATGGAAGATGATCGATAGCTATATGGAACTGATAAGGCATGTACTTTCCTCATAAGGAAATAGTAAGACAAGAGTTGGATGCAGACTTTACATAGGGTCCAGTCTTAGATTTTGCCAATGCACCATTATGCCTAGCTCCCCCTCATCTCACACTCACTATGAACCAAGTACAGCGATTGACTGCTCTCAGTCCTATAGGGCCATAATGTGGTCACCATGACAGAGCACTAGAATGCTATTAGAGAGTGTTATGTCTTGTAAAAACATTGCATTAGGAAAACAAACCAAATGGTCAAATTTTGTGTTTTTTGGAAATGTTTTTGGAGGTAAAATAGAAATGTCTAAAATATGAAAAGTCTTGGACATCCCTACTCTCTAAGCTATTTTCCCCCATATATATACTCTCTCACGGCTCTATTGTGACCTCTTCTCTGTGTTTATACAACCTTCATTAACAGAGTGAATTACTTACACCCTCCTTTTCCTTGGCACATTTGTGTGCCTCTCTGTGTATCTCCACTCTACCTCTTATGACAACCAAGTAGGCTCCCCATTTATTAAAAGTAAAATGAATATAGGAAAGAAGAAGATGCATATTGAGGTAGAGATTGAATACGCCCCATTATTCAAAAGAACCCAACGTACCAGTGTCAACCCTCAAGTTCTGCAAAGTTACATGCAAATGGGATTGAAACATGTGGACTTGTGGATTGATGGGGGAATCTACCCAATTGACCCCTTAAACAATAGACCTCCAACTTTCTCAAGAATTACAAATTTGCTAAAGTATGTGTGTGAGGGTGAAAATGGGTTGCTTGGCTACACTAGGCAGCTCAATGATCATGCATTCAAAGTATTTACAACTTGCCAAGCAACCATAAAAAATTGTCATGATGTGATCGTTGCACATTAACTTCATATACAATAGCTCACATGACAAGTGGTACAGTTGAATGACACTATAATTCAACAAAACAATCAAATTATTTCAATGTAGGACAATATCCATGACATTGGTATCTCATATAAGGAGGAAGATGCACAATTGGATGACTTGAGAAAGATCAATAGCAAGCTCGCAAATGAAAGAAGAAGCCAATCAATGAGTTAATTGTGAATAGTGGCCAATGAAAGCAACATATCAAAGCATGTAAGGTAGCTCAAAATGAGAACCTAGGTGAGGGTGAGGTTGGATCATGTATTAGTAGATTGCTCAAGGCACTTAAGTACATTGGAAAACACTTTGAGCAATCCTAAGTTTAAGGCTGTGAAGGAAAAGGTGATTGAGTGCACATTAAAAGATGTGTCAAATGGGTTCTCAGCTATGGATGCACAATCCATTTGTGACAGGGCCGGTATTAGCACAACGACTTACTCAAAGATATTCAAAGGTGTAAAGGTTGGTGGGTTTTGGTCATGTGCTGAAGAAAAATAAAATTGTGCCTCTTCCTCAATCTTCAAAGTTAACAGAGGTCCGATGACAACTTAATACAAAGGTTTTGGAGCTAATAGGAGATTCCATACATGTTCAATGTGCGGAAATACTAAAGGTTGGGACCAAAAATGCATATCAGGTGCAGTTCACCGAACTCAATAATTACTATTTAGATTTGTACAAGGTGCAGTCAGCAACGGTAATGTACTATAATATGTCTGTTGAGGAATGTAATGGTAAATTGCAGTTTGTTATAAAATTGGATGAAAGTGAGGTCATCAAAGGAGTAAAGCTTGAAAGAGTTAGTGTAACTCTGATGAATAGAGTTTTGCAATTTGGCAATAACAACCTAGGGAACTTTAGTATTCAATCTGAGCACCATGTGTGGTGGCTCGCTACATTTGAAGTTCCTAAGGAAACATTTGAGGTGATGTAGCTGTTCTATGCACACAAGCATTCCAAGCATCAACGATCATTAAGAACGTGGTGAGATGCTCTTGGTTGAAGGGGTATGGTCAATACTTAGTTGAATGGCAACTTGCAAGAGACTTGAAAACTTTAAAATGCATGTGTGGAATCTCCAATGGTGCAAATACAAAGAATCCATGCCTATATTGCTTGACGGAGAGTGTGGAAGGAAAGGACGGAAAGAAGAACTGGCAAAGGGTGACAAGTGCTACACCAATGTGCAATAGAGAATATCCCACTTGGAAGCCCACATCTTCAACATTCCATCGGATTGTATTTACATTTGTTCATTACATACTTTTGTTAGAATCATGGAGAAACTTAGCAAGTGCTATCAAAAATTGGGCTACACAAGCATCAAGTGACGATTGAAAAAGATGATAAGGGATCAGGAAAATCTGGTAACTTTCCAAAAAGCCTTGCTTTGGAGGAGCAGAGGCTAGGAAGTTTCTCTCGGAACCTATCAGTGAGAGAAAGGGAATGTCATGGTTCGTAGGCCACAGGACTATGATGGGTGGAAAAAGTTACATTTTGCAATTCCTGATTGAAGTAATGGAAGAAAAATAAGGTTGGCCAAAGCTAAGATTTGGATAAGTCTTAACAAATTGGTTCCCTTACTTCACAAGATGGTGTGTAACAATAAATATAAGCAAGAATTTAACGATGTTGTGCATAACTTCTACGAAAACATGGTGGAAGAGTGGGACAAAAGCTCTATCACACATTACATGGTATGTGCTAAGTTAATATTTTAAAATTATATGAATTGTATAAACTATTGAGCATAGTTTTACTCATGTGTGATAGTGTGTGGTGCATATCAAAGAAAAATCGATCATGGCGGAGAGGTGAATGGTAGCAATCCAATGATCCAATTGCTATCTTGGTGGTATAGGATTATAGTGGTAGATGAAGCTAAACTCTCGCAAAAGAGAGAAAATGAAAGTTTTGATGAATCAGCTGTAGATATGATGGAATCACGTCATTTCACTAAAAGAGTGCATTATGAAGCCTCAAGTACTAAAGAAAACCATACCAAGTGGCTAGAAACAAGGTTTCGATAAGCTAGCAAATGGGTTCGAAGAGAGCTAAGATAGTAAGATGAACAATGTGTTCAATGTGAATACAATTCATAGTTTAAGAGAGAAAGAGAGAGTATGCATCTTTGTGAATGAGTCTTACAATTTAAGATAAAAGAGGGTTTCACTTTCTATCTTACTCACTGAGTTCTCACATCTCTTGTGCAAGAAAGATGCCTAGGCCTAAGATAGTTGCGAATAAGCTTCCGCCCAGAGCCCCATATCGTGTTCAGCCTCTTGGAGCATCTACTAGCTCAGATGCACCCCCTTCTTAACCTAATCCAGCTTTCTCAAGCTGCCCTCACAAGGGTCATTCTCAACATCCCCACAAGAAATGCAAGTGGAAGCTAGGTACAGTGGCCCTGAGAAAAATCAGGAGGTATCAATACTCTTTTGATCTCATCATTCCGAAAGCGAGCTTCTCGAGACTTGTTCGTGAGATTGTGCAAGACCTCTATCGAAGGAGGTGGTTTTTGGCACAAGGTTGATCACTTCACAAAAGAATGTCTTCATGCTCTACAATGTGTTGTAGAGGCCTTTTTAGTTGACTTGATGACTGATGCTCAGCGTTGTGCAATACATACAAAGTGTATCACTGTAACTCCCAAGGACTTTCAACTTGTAAGAAATCTTTAAGTAGTGAAGGATGCATTCATTCTAATGAAATTATCACAATTTGTAATGTTATCTTTTTTGGCATAGTGTTCTCCTCATGCATTGGACATATGACTATATCCTAGTGCAAAACTGTTGTACGCACCCTTAAAATATGAATTAAATTTTTACTCTTGTCCTTTGCTCTCAACTTTGACTATGCATCTTCGCTGCATTTTCAACTCTTACTTACAGTTTTTGCTAGCACTATCAATTTCAATAGGAAAAACATGCAAAATTTTACCATTTCTTATTGTAGAATTTACTCCTGATGCCTCCATATAGTCTATGTGGTGCAAAGTTTCTAAGGGCCAGTAGTCGCAATGTTGATTTCTCAATTATCAATCCATCCATAATTTTGGTGTGGGATAATTTTTAAAATAGTAAATTATATTGGAATGTGACCAAACTTCACACGCACACTCGTTAGGTGGCCAAGAGCCCAAATTATTTTTTTCAGAAAAAAAAATGCATGCAGACCCCTGGCTCGAAGTCTGGCATCTAAACCCACTTTTCCGAGTGCACGTGTGAAGTTTTGTCGTATTCCAATAAAAGGTCATGGATTTACGATCACACGATGGACAATGCGTATGAAGCTACATTAACCTGATTTTGGGGTTTAAATGGATTAAAAGTTCATTCTTCTTCTTATTTTCACATCTTGCTTTCTTTGCTTAAATTTTGATTCTCAAAGGAAGAGTAGGCAAAGTATAACCTCTCAATGGAGACGAGGTCCTATAACCAATTCAAGTTCACACACATCTTGAATTTGGAAGACATGGTCATGGAGGAGTAGGCCATAAGATGAATGGTGAACCAATGCAAGTTGTAGAAGTGTGTGGAAAAGGTTGGCCAGACAGTCGATTACAAAAAGTGCACGTTTCGAACCTTCAATAGGAACCATGGCATTGTAACAGCGCACCAAGGAGAAGACACCTGCCAAGTGGAAGTTGAGCTAACCCAAGAGTTGGTGGAGAGGGCGTTGGGCCTAGCCAACAAGGTGGAAAGACAGCCAAAGAGGGATGTATATAGCATGCTCGAAATGGGCTGGTTACTCTTCTCATCACGTAAATTATCTTCTGTAGAGGACTCATACTCTACATAACTAACTAAGTCCATCAGTAAGTTTTATATAGGGAAAGCCAAGGTTTTCCATCCTTGAACAAACCCCATTTTATGGTTAGCTTAGCATATTCCTAATGGAAATTATAAACTTAGGTCCTTTTACAACCTAGATTTGGAGATCGCCACTTATAGGCAGCTCCCGGCAGACGCACTACTGATGGGATCTAAAATGGGCCAGCACTGGCTATGGCACTAGCCGAAACTCATGCATACGACAGACAACCCCACCACACGGCCTCACGGGCCATGAGTATCTAAAACTCACTTTGCACTGAATGCTTATGACAATTTTGCATTTATATCCAATATGTAGTCCAACATTCATCTTCCCATCTCCTCAGAGGGAGTAACATATAGGCATAATGCCTCGTAATACACACATAGGGAAGCACCTCTCGGCTGATTACCGCGGCTCCACTGCAACTCTCCTACACCTCAGGGATTAGCCCCAAGATGTGTCGCTCCAACATATAAAACATAACGCATAGACTCCACTATTTCATAATTCAGCGTTCCAGGAGATTTTGATTTGCCTCACAAAACTTTCCCCAATGGAAGCACCCGTTTAACCTACAACTTAGGTTTCTTGTCCTCTTAGCATTGGTCAAAGTTTATCAATCAATTGCAATGCATTCCTTGATGCAAGGTGTATGAAAATTATGCACAACCATTTTATGATTAAAAAGCCAGCCATGTAAGCTGCAAAAAACAGCCCTTTCATGAATTTTAACTAAGTGTTATGTGATGCGCTGCTTTAGGGACTAGCACCGGAACTTCCGTGCTACTAGTTGCCTATATTTACTTATGGAATGATCCCTAAATGCTATGCACAAAGAGGGAAATCAGAATTTGTATCTTTCAGCAATTAGATCGTCGCACAAACTTCCTCCCTCCCCCTCGTCGTTTAGGTGTTACTGTGGTGCATAGGTGTAAATGGTTGTTTTGTATCATTTTTGTATGTAAAAAGCAATAAACACTGACTATAACACAAAGGACAAGGCCAAATTGAGGCTTAACCTCATGCTTTAACCTTGCCAAACATTCACGCATATAAATCTTATTTTTTAAAATTATTAAAAAACCAGCAACATGCAAGACACGCGGTATGCTCTAATTTTATGAAGAAATTTGCTTGTTTTTGTTGTTTAATGGTCCAAATGTTGTTCATATGCAATGAATTTTGTTTGAGCCTTGTTTACATCATGATTGAGGGCTATACCTACAGAAATACAAAACCAGTAATGATTTAGAGCCGTTATTAATTCTTTAAAACCCGTAAAATGTTTTTTATGAAAATTAGTAGTTTTTTCGATTTTGAGTTGGAGAAAAGGGATGGAAATGGAATTTTCGGCTATTTTTAAGCACTTCTCGGCATCAAAAATCATCTATCACAGACATATCTCCTTAAGAATCCATCTTGTCCTAAATTGATACAATTGACCTGCAATCAATGGATAGGGTTGGACCTTCAAGATTGGTCTTTTTAACCTAGCTTTTTCTATGGGTCATTTTGGCAGTCTGTTCTCGAGGATTTGGGCTATGTCATCTGCCCAATATGCTGTGAGTTTTGCCCTAAACAAATTGTGTTCACTAAACATTCTAAAAAGATGTGCATCTGGTAGCTCATCACTAATTCCCTATCCCGCGACTTCTCCTGTGGGTATGCGTGACATATGATTTGTTATATAATGTTGTTTTTTTCCCTTGCATGTGACCACAGAGAAGTCAAATTCCAAAAGTAGAAGTAACCATTGAGCAATGCATCCTATTACGTAGGGTTTGTTTACAAGATAAAGCAACGCCTGATGATCCGCAAAGACAGTAAAGGGTGTCACTAAAAGATAGTGTCTAAACTTCTTTACGATAAACACCATGGCTAACCCTTCCCTCTCTATTGTGGAGTAGTTCATTTATATATCAGTGAGTTGTCTGCTAGCAAAGCTCACTAGATAGTCTAGGTTATGTTCTCCAAATTGGCACAACACTACCCCCATGGAAAATTTTGATGCATCAATGTGCATGTGGAAGGTAATGGACCAATCTAAGGCTCTTAAGATAGGAGTTGAAGTTAGAGCTTGTTTAAGCCTTTCATAGGCCTATTGACATTCTTTGGTCCACTTAAATACTATCAATAGCTTGTACAAAGGTCCAGCAATCAATGCATAGTTCAGTACAAACTGCCAGTAGTATCCCATGTGGCCTAAGAAACATTGAACTCCCTTCAAATTGTACAAAGGTCCAGCAATCAACGCATAGTTCAGTACAAACTGCCAATAGTATCCCATGTGGCCTAAGAAACATTGAACTCCCTTCAAATTGGTCACAAGGGGAAGGTTTATAATCACCTTGACTAGAGAAGACTATGGCTATCCCATTCCTTGACACAACATGCCCCAAAATACAACCATGCTTCACCCAAAAGTGGCACTTTAAGGGGTTCAGTGAGAGACCATATTGCCAATACCATTCAAAGACTATTTGCAACTTTTCCAAGTGTTCTTCCTAGTTGGTGTGGACACACCAATCATTGACAAAGACTTCCAACCATTTCCTAAGTATGTCCTTGAAGATGGCATACATGAGGCATTGGAAGGTAGCGGGAGCATTGGCCAATCTGAATGGCATGGCTATGTAGACAAACACCCCCCATTCGGTGGTGAATACCGTCTTGTGCATATCGCGTCCAGATGGACTTGCACTTGATTATAGCCTGAGAAGCCATCCAGAAAACTCTAGGCTTCCTTTCCTTCCACTCTCTCTAGCATGTGCTCTGTGTATGGTAATGGATAGTTTTCTCTCTTGGTGGCTGCATTGAGCTTCTTATAGTTTACACACACACAAATTTTCACATTCTTTTTCATGACTCTGACTATGGGTGACACCCAGTCTATGTGCTCTATCTCGTAAATGAATCCTGCCCTCAATAGCTTATCAATCTCTTGCTTTACTGTGTGTGCATGCTTAGAATTCATTACGTATGGTTATTTCTTGACTGGTACTACTTTGGGGGTCATGGGAATATTGTGAGTCACTATGCTCTAATCTATTCCTGTCAACTCATCCAAGGACCATGCAAATACATCGATAGACTCCCTTAAGAGATTCATGAGATCATTCACTTCCTCCTTGATTAGGTCAAGTTGACCTCCTTAACCTTGGCTGGTCCTTTAACGGGTTTACTTGCTTGCCCTTTCCATTTGGCTCCCATTAGCACCACAATTCGATCACCCTTTTTGTACTTCATGAAGCACTTGGGTAGGTCTTAGGGTTTCTTCTACCATTTAACTTCTTCTGACAACTTTGATTGTTTCTTTCTCTCCTCTTTTAGCCTCTTGTGTCTTAGATGAATTGGAAGGTCCCCTTGGTACATTGAGCCCCAAGTAATCAAGGTATTTTGGGGTCACTATCAAAGCTCGCCTCCTCTAACTCAAAATTGTACTCATCATCCTCACTAGAAGAGGTTGTCTCCCTTGGTTCTTGCAACTCTGAAGCTGACTTGACTCCAAATAATGGTGTGGTGCAAGACTGAACTAATCCTGCTTGGTCATATTCTACCACCTCTAGGCATTCTAGCTAAACTTGATTGCAATCTACCTTGAAAACTCCTTTGCTTACTCAAAATGTGTTGATCTCTTGGGGTTTAATATCTGCTCTGATTTTCTTAATCACTCTTCCATCCATGTCATATTCTATGGTCTCTACTTCCTCTTCACTCTCCTCACTGATGGAATAGCAATCTTCGTACTCATTATCAAAATCCTCATATTGCAACTCGGTGTCACTTGCGGGGCTCCTTCTCTCAAGCTCCACCAAACTTGTCATGAGAGTCCAATTATATGACAAGTTTGAGTTGTGCACCTTAGTCCATTGCCACTCTTTGCTTTCCATAAGATCCTTGAGGAGCTTTAAATTGGCAATTGAGTTGTCCACGAGCTTTCTTGACAAGTACTCAAGGATTTTGTAAAGTTCTAATTTTTTTGATGGGACGCGATAGGTGATTGGTATTGGTTGGCTGATGGAACTCCTAGCCATCATGCACAAGGGTACTATGGTTAGGTTAGAAGCAATGGCATTGTTAGGGTAGCTAGCTAAGTCTACAACTTGCCTATATTCATCTTCATCCTCTGAGAATGGGAGATCAATTGTTGCCAATACGTGCATCCAATATCCTCATCCTCGGGGCAAGGAATGTACTTTGTTAGAGGTCCATAATCAATTCTAGGCCTCAAGTCACCCTTTAGCAAGGTAGAGATGGCATCTAAGTCCACTGGTGAGGTTTTCCAAGTGTCCATATCTACTCAAACTGCTTCTGATCTATTGCCCAAGAATATCATGCCATTACCCTAGTCCTCTATCACTTTGGCATTTCTCATCCATGGCCTACCTAGTAGGATATCATAATATAATCCCTTCATAACTATGAAATTCACAGAGAATTGGATTCTTGCTATCTTTAGAGGCCAATCCTTCAGGACTCCAAAAGGTCTCTAACCTTTATCCCATTCACTAGAGTAACATTGAACCATATAGTTTTCACTAGTGGGTTTCCCCCCAGCTTGCAGGAGTGCGTGAATAAGTACATTAACCCTTGCTCCTATGTCTACTATCCCTTTCACATAGTATCTCCTAAGGCAAAAACATGTGAGATTGCATGAAAAAAGGAATTCACTTATAGGGACTTAGACTTTGGATTTAGAGTTAGGATTGTATGTGTGTCACGGCATCGTGATCCAGGAAGTCTTACAATTTATGTTCATTACTATGTTCTACCCATCGCTTCAAAAGTGCGGAGTTTTGCCTAAGAAATCCTCTCAATGACAATGTCACACGAGTTGTTATTAGTGTGGTTAGCAATTTTCCATATGTCTTTCCCTCCTTAGCTTCATGGGCTCCCTGTCAATGCTCTTGAGCCGTTTGCCTAGTCACGGCCCTCTCATTCTTCCCATGTAGTTGTTCATGTGGTGGTGTTGCCTCTTCTACCCTCAAGTACATGGGAGAGATTGATAGGCTTACAATTGAGAGTTCGTTAACCTCGTCCTCAATGATAGGTTCAGAACCTTCTTGAAGGTGATCTTGCACTTCTTTTGTCCATTCCTTAACCTTATCCATATAGCCTTTAGCTCTGCTGGTTGGGGTGAGAGTACTCTCCAACCTTAGTGCTTCCCTTCTCTCTCATCTTAGGAGCACATGTTTATGCTTCAACATAGGTAACATATTTTCCCTTGGTTACCATGGTCTCACTCTTGGTCTTGAGTGTTATTTTTGCTTCGGTCCTATTTTTCCTCTATTGTCGACTCTTCTTCCCTATAGAGGTTTCATCCAAGTTGCTAGGTCCAGGTAATGAGATATCAACCTACTAGTGACCTATTTTCCCATGTTAACATGGTCTCACTCTCAATCTTGAGCATTATTTTGGCCTCAATTCTCTTTTTCCTCCATCGCCAACTCTTCTTCCCTATAGAGGATGCATCCGGGTTGCTAGGTCTAGGTAATGAGATATCGGCCTGCTTTGTTCAATCTTGTGTCATGACATTTATGGGGATAGGTGTGGCATTGTTGTAAAGTGACTCAACACAAAAGAGTCTGAGTGGCATAGATGGTATGATTGCCGAGCTAGTGGAGGGTTTCCACCTAGGGCAATCAACAAACAGGTGTGTGACTCCACATTTGGGGCATCTCAAGCCAGCAACCTTCTCTCTATTTTCTTGCTCCTTTTCAGGCAGCGAGACGAGTTATGCCATGGATGGTTAGGTTCCTAGTTTTAAGTCCTCTTAGGCCTCTACCTCTTCTCTGTCTAAGGCCATGACTGGCTCAGGTCTATAGTCCATCAATATGGGGTTACTATCTTTTTCATAAGAGACATAAGGGTTTACGTAAGAATCTTCCTCCAGTGGTTCCTCCACAAAGTGCACTGGAGTATCGCTTATTGGATGGGTCATGATAGGTCATAGCAGTCTAGGTATTCCCATTGGGTTGATATCTATCCTCAGAGTAGCTAGCTTTGAATTATTAGGTGCAAGTAGAGCCAAAGGGGCTCCCCTTCCAAAGTATGGTTTCCTAACTCCTGAATAGTATGACTAAGTGTAAGGTTGCTAGTAAGGCAACCGTCTTGGCAACTGACAATGCATGGTATTATGTCAGAATCTTTTGCAATTAGCACAAAGCCTTGATCTAGGATCGTGACATTCAGATGATAGGTGATTCCCTCCACAATGCACACATTGCACGTGAGGTCATACTAGCCTTCGTATTGACTCTTTCAGTCTAGCCACCTTCAATTTTAGGTCGGCTGTAGCTTGGGTCTAGTCAACACTTTTTCATTTTTCTTGTTCACTAGGGGATGCTCATTTGCTAGTTGTTGTAGCTCTCTTGGCATTCCTAATGCATTACTACCTTGCTACGTAGAGCCCGAGAGCTTCTCTCCTTGAGCAAGACTCTTGCAAGCACATCCCTTTGCATGTTCGAGTTGCTCATTGGGGCCTTCTAGAGTTCTTTATTGCAGATCCCATTAATGAATATGGTAGAGACTGCTCTCTCACTAGGTTGCTCTCAGACACACATGTGTCCTCTTGTAGAGACTCCCACATGTGTGACATAGTCTCTATGTCATTTTTGTCCTTTTGGCTAACATTCATTAGCTTAACAATGAGGTTATCGGAGTATCCTACCTCAAAGAATCTATTGATGAAGAGATCATTCAACAAAGTTGAGTGAAATTATTGCATCCCGCATTGTCTAGACTAGTAAACCAAGTCGTCCCTTGTCTCCCAAGCAAAGAGAAAATCCGTGTGCTTGTTGACCGAGGCCTATGAGGGTGTTAGCCTCACACAATTGCTCAAACTACTCATCGACGAAGCTATAGGGGTCATTGCCTATTTGATATTTATCGAGTTGCTTTGCAACTATGGGTATTGTTGTTTAGCTCTGGGCGTTTGGGGTAACTCCTAGTCTGGTTAGCAATGATGTCGCCAATGCTATCCATTTGCTCAACATTGGTACTATCTAGCAATCTTTTCATGAGTAGCTGACTCACTGTACGGTCAACTTCTAGGGCTCTCTTCCTATCAGCATTGCCTCCCATTCTATTCCTACCTAATATGGCTAGGATCCTGTGAACCTCATTGAGCTCTCTCTCCTGACACAACCTTTGAGCCCTTTGCTCTTGGTTATAACTCACAATGCCCTACAATGCTATCCTTTTGCCAATCTCATCTCCTCCTCAAGTTCAACTATGATATCGGCTATTTGTCTTCCATAGTGCACTATCCTTAATGGTTGGTCATACTGTGTAACCAATCATTGAATGTCATCCAGATGCTCTGCCACATTAAGGTTCAGATCAAGGTGGAGATTATTCTCATTTAAGCTGGTGCCTACCATAGTAGTTGCCTCCTGACCCACTAGTGCTTCTATGAAGTCAACTAGGCCAACTAAAGATGTATCCCTAATCTTGGCTAGTCTTTCCTTCCCTCAGCAATCACACTTCAAAAAATGAACTCTTGTTAATCACAAGATTAAGGAAAGGGCCAAAGAGAGTTTGCCATGTGTTCAAGAATATGGTATTCTTGTCTCCTCCTTTTTGGAGACAATAGAGTCCACTTCATGATTCTTTCTCCTTTTTAGCCACCAAAATCTCTAAATTCTAACATGTTTTGGTAGTCCCAAAGTCCTTATTTACTTATAAAATCTGACAAAGGACATGATAAAGATGTTATGAAGTTAATAATGACTTTTTTGAAAATTGAGAGCTTTTGGTGCCCAATATATTTTCATTAGTCTTCTTAATATTCCTTTTTAGTTCATTCGCCTTTCTCAGTGAGCTTCTTTCTCTCTGCTCATTTGCCTTTCTTGGTGAGCTCCTTTCTCTCTAAATTCAATCTAAGTATGGCATCCAAAAAGTACCCTTCTCGTTTAGTAAAATCATGCACCGTCTATAGCCAAGGAGCTAATAGAAATTGGGAGCCCAAAACCTTTTGCATAAACAATGGGGTTACCATGCTACCCTCTTGCAAGGGCTCTCACAAGGTGAAAAGAAAAAAAAGAGAGGATATAAAACATCACTGGAAGGGACACATCATTGCTTTCAAAATTACGCATGAAGGGTGGTTTGCCAAAGTGCAACATGTTTACATAGCCAAGGATATGCACTTGCCTCCAGACGCAAGCATGTTTGCTAGCAAACACACTGTAAGTCTTAAGTCGATAATATATGTGATATTTTTCTCATTTAAGCAAGTAATAATATCGAATTCTTGGTTGTAGATATACTTTTGTCAACAAGTACTAAATGGCAACCTATGGAGAGCTTAAGTGGAAACTTTAATGCAATTCATAAGGCATTTGCAGACATTATCTATGCTGATGAGACCGTCAGTTCTTTTAGTGAGAGAAGGGTTTTTATATATTATTCACATTATGTGATTCCCTCTAGAGAAGGTACATATGGACATATCAAGGATTTGCCATTGCCAAGTCTCTTATCTCTAAATTGGGAGATTCTTGATAAGGCAACGATGCATAGTTTTAAATTTGAAATATGTCAAGATATTCAAAAGTCCATGACAACTGGAAGGATCTCAAGAAGAATATCCCTGTCATGGTTTATACATTTCCATATCTTTGTGGCCTAATTCAAAATAGAAATTTACAAAGGACAAATGTATATTGGCTAAGTAGAATTTTTTCGGAAGAAAAACTAAATAACATTATAGAAACGCTTTGAAAATTTACAGAGTATGACCATAAGGGTGATACCATGAGGTGTATTGTATGACCCCAATCCTTGTCTTTGTGTTATAACATCACACAACAAAATCTTCCTTTGGGCTTTGATTCTAGGAGATACAAACTTAAACTAGGCATTTGGATTCCCTTGGATTCTGATATAGATTGCATGCCCTTCAAACTTAAGGTGCAAGTTATAGCACATGAAGAAGAAAAGGAGGTAAATGTCACTTCCAATTGGATTCTTAAATATGTAAGGGATACCTTGGAGCTACTAGATAGTGCATCCCCTGAATATAAGTTCAAAGTAAATGGTAAAACAATTGGAAAAAGGGTTGAATGCTCTTTCTCTTGTATGAGTTGCTTACCTCACACAATTATAAGCTTTGAGCCATAAATATGAAAACATTGATTACATTTACATAGGATAAAAATCTTTTCATTGAATCAAGAGTTACAAAATTGAAGTGAAATTATACAAGGATACAAAATAACAATGGAGATTCCTTCTAGTTTCTGTTTGCATCTATTTGTCTTAATTTGCCTTTGTAATTTCTTGATCGCTTTCTACAAAGATGTCTAATCTCCTTACAATGACTTTTTTCTTTGGTTGCTAGAAGAATTTGACTTGGACATGGGGCCTCTTCTCTTCAAGCTGACGAGGAGATGGATGAGACTCCATAGGAGAAAGTATTGGCATTTCTTTCTTTTTGGAGTTTACATTACTAGTCTTTCCAGATGACTTGCCCTTGGCCTTACCCTTACTCGTAGTTGAGGATTTTTGTGGAGGGGAGTCAAGGTCGATTGGTGTGATTGCCCTAATCCAAAATCAAATCAATACATTGCTCCCTTATCCACCACATGTTTGAATTGGGGGGGTAATCTTGGCACTGTGAGAAAATTTGTTATAAGTTGGAAAACTCAAAGACGAGTTCCTAAAAAAAGAAACAATGTGAAAAATACTTACATTAACCCCATCTGTCTTGAGTATCTTTGAATCTATTATCTTGCAAACATTTGAAATCACTCTTCATCCACAAGAATGCACATCACTTTGCAAGGGCACCCCTCGTTGGACAAAGTTATATGGTTTTTGAGGATTAGCAATATCCTCATATATGGTATCCAAAAAGGTAACCACGAACCAGCCAGCGTTGTAAGTAAAGACATGTTACTAAAATAGACGATCGAATAAAACAAACAATAAACCAAAAAGAAAGCAGTATTATATTCAATAAACATTTTTTCTTGAACATGGATACCTCTAAGAGAGTTCATGAGGATAATTTTATCTAGTGAGAATATTAATATATATGAGGCTCCAATGTCCTCTGCAAAGTGAAATGTTAGTAAGAAATTAATACAACAAAGAAGTATACATTAATCCCTTTGTAAAATTGCATACATTTCAATGTAAGGAGAAAAAATATGGTAGTTTGTGATTGAATCAAACGTTTTGAAAAATATTTCTATGTTTGAACCAGATCTTGGAAACAATTCCACTGATAATAGTGGATCAACAATGAATACTTTTACAGATTTCTTGGTTGGGAGAAGTAATCAACACCCTAAAACCAATAGCAAAAACAAAGGAGTGTTATGTGTAATTAACAAGACTATCATTACATATATTAAAAATTTTGAGAGTCAAAATGCCTTACCTTATGCAACAAAAGACTACAGAATTGGACAATTGAATATCTTTTTTAACAAGCATGGATTTTTCCTCATGATATATACTAAGATAGTCCTCTTCTAAAGAAGTGCAAGAGACATTGACAACCATTTGCAGATATACCTCTCACATTCTCTTCAGATTGATAGGGCCAAGGATAGTGATTTTTCTCTTGCAAACTTTATCCTTCGATTCTATGACCTCTTTTGGTTTTTCTTACTTGTTGGGATGCGGTCTTTGTTGGGTATAAATGTGTCACCTCCTCAATCATTGGCCCTTTTGCTCTCCTAGACAATTTTTGGCAAAACGTTAAGGATCTCAAAGGCTTTTTTATGAGAAGTGGGCAAGGGCCTCAATACTTTGTCGAACCTACACCTGATTCTACTGACCATACTAAAGTCTTTGTTCATCAAAGTCGCCCTATGAGCATAAGCAGTAGCAATGTAAGAATCATTCATAAAGTCAATAACAAAGTCTTCAGCATGCCTCTATGACTGCAAGCTGCCATTTCTTTTGTATGCTAACTTCAGTGGACACCCTTGATAATCTCTCAAAAATATTATTAACAACTCTCATAAAAGCTATCTTTGGAATGACATGTTGTGTAGCGCTTTGTGTCTTCCTTATCTCACTAAAACACTTCTGAACATAATAAAATCTAGACTTTCTCTTTCTCTTAGGCTTGAATGGCTCTCCTCCATGAGTAGAAGAGGGTCTAGGTTGCTCTGTTTGCTAAATAGGGGCTCTAGGGGAGGTTGGAAACTTGGCAATTGTAGGAGAGGACTAGGAGAGGCCATTAGAGGTTGGAAACTAGGGGAGGTTGGAAACTTGGCAAGGGGAGAACACACAGTCTCTGCATTATATTGTTTTGATTGCATGGCAAGAGATTGAGGGAAACGAGTAGTAGGAGGAATCTTAGGAGGGAAAGCTTAAGGAACCACTAATGGCCTTGGCTCTTCCTCACTGTTGTCTATATATACCTTCCTTGTAGTCTACTTTATCCTTGCCATCACCTACTAGGAAATGATAGGTAGACCAATCAAAATGACACGTACACAAATTAGAAATTAAAAACATAGGGTAAGATACAACACAAGAGAAGATATATGTGATCTTTGAATAGAACTATTCGCGTCATACCTGTGAGATCAAAGAGATGTAGAAGCGAGAGCAGATACGGTGAGAAGGGAGAGAAGCACTAGATCGGATGTGATGCACTCATGCTATATTAGACTAACAAAGACAGTGACAACAAATACGGTGCAAAGGGAGGGGAGCACTTGATCAGACATGATGTATTCGCATCGTATTTGCAAATTTGAACTAACAAGCACAACCAATTGCCGGTACAACACAAAGAGAGGGGAGCGCAAGATCAAACATGATGTGTTTGCACCGTATGTGTGAATACACGAAGGAACTGCATATCCAAACGGAAAAAGACAACAAACTATAGATATGATGCAGAGCAAACTTTGTCCTTGTGATCAGGTTCATCTTTTCACACTATATCATGCATCCTCCAATACAAAGCGAGTAGGCATTTGTCATGTGGTATGTGCATCTTTTCGCGCCATATCTTGCATCCTTCCATGTCTAAATGAAAGGATTTTGTAGGCTCCCAAGAGGTGGTCATCCCTAAGAGGAAATGAAGAAGATTGTCTTAGGGTCAAGGGCCCCCAATTGTCCTACCTTTTCCCCTGAAATTCCCACTTCTTCTTCCCCTTGCTCAGTAGCAAGTGTGGGAATGCCTAGGAAGTCTCCAATCAAAGGCAAGTCACCATTGAGGGTTCCTACATTGTCTCAAATCACAGAGGTTTCTCCCTCAAAAAGGCTCCTATACTTTCTTCTTCAGAATGGCATGGAGTTATCTTACTATGGAACTACAAAGGATATTTTCAACCCTGATTGGGATATTGACCATGTCTTGAATTCTTGCAAAACGTTTTTTTGTAGAGGAGTTTGCTAAGTTTGAAGGTCTTGCATTTCCTATGATTGAAAATGATGCAAAGGAATATGTTCATATACTTATTGGGAGCTCATCTTCAGAGAAGGCTTTGTATTCAAGGAAGTATACATCTCATTCTCTTGAAAAGTTTTGTGCACCAGATTTGTTTTGTCCTACTCATTCTAGGAAATGCAAGCTTATGTCAAAAGCAGCTACATTCATTGCATATCCTCTTGTTAAATATCATGTCAATTCTGATGAACAACAATTAGAGGATCCAAAATGTTCTAGCTTTTGCCTTTTTTTGGATGAGGTGGCAAATGACAAAGGATGCAAAGGAATGTTTGGACCTTGAACAAGGAGTATGTATTGCTGGCAAACCAATTTAAAGCTAAGACCATTCTTGAAGAAAACCATGTAAATGTAGACCTTGTATCTAACTATTCTTTCTATATTGTTCCTTCTCTTCCAACTTTCCCTATCAAGGACAAGGAATACATACTACTATCAGACATCCAAAGGCTCTTCAATCTCAAGGAGGATTATTGTTTAACGATCATTCCAGAGGCTTCTAAAGCTACAAATGGCATTGTTGATGTCAAAAATGAATCGAAAGAAGAGTTACTTAAACTGGATACTGAAATTATAGATGACAAGTTTATTGATGTAAGGGATGCCCTTTCTCTTAGTTTTAACAAGGCAAAGAATACTAAGAAAGAGTATGGGATTACTAATGAGGAGTTCAACCACCTTCAAGACCCCGACTTGAATTTCCAATTTTGGAACAGAGGAGTTAAAGTATGTTAAAGAATTGGAAGATACCAATGAGACACAATCATCAATTAATATATGGAATCTAATTAAGCTAGAGAATGATAAAAATCAATTGGTACTATTATCTCCAATTTTGTAAGATACATTAATATGTTTTATTTCAACATTCATTTGACATTAATCTTTTTTTGTAGTTGGAGATTGAAGATTTTGATAACTTCTTGGGATGGGGTAAAGGGTCGAGAGCTGGTATTAGTTCACTGAAAGATGTTACACTTTGCTATTCCTTAGCATGGATTGATCCCCATGTTTTCTTGGTATTTCATAACATCTTCTCAAAGGAAGCAACATGGCCTATACTATGCATCAAGTCACTTACAAGGCTACTTGGTTTCTCTGGGTTACAGGCAAATGCCCACAAGATGATGTTTTTGGAGAAAACTAGAGCAATCATGATTTTTTGTTATGGTCCTAGTTTCTTTGCTTCTAGAGCTTCTAGCCCTCTCATCTTATGCTTTGGCAACAAATCGAATTGATATAAAATCAATAGTTGGATACAAGAGAAGAAAATTTTGATGTTATAGAGGAAAGATCCCTGAGGGGGCGGAAGATGTAAATGCTCTTGAGAGCTAGCTTTGTACTTTTCTTTCTTGAAAAATACTATGAATTCTCAAGTTTCATTGTCATCTTTAGTATTCATTCTTTGAAGCTGTCGTCGAAAAAACCAATTGAATGCATTCGAATGTTGAAGTCTTCTTCCATGGAGACCCCAATGAACCGGACTTGATCAATGGAGCAATCAGGCATCATGATGAGTTATGCTTCAACGGTCTCCCTAAGCATTAAAGCGGTATGCCAAGCTCATCTTAATCTCTCAATTTAGCCACTTGCTGAGCTTAATTCCTTGTTGGAGAGATTCAAGATTTCATAGGTTTAGTAGCTCAATCCTCTTTGTGTGCATGCATCATATCTCTTCCCAAATTCATTGTATTGGCTCACATTAACCCCATTTTGTCTTGTGATTTTGGATAATCCCCAAAATGAATGATAGCCATTGTAAATTGGGTAAGTAGTAGCCAGTGAGTCACTAGACTGCCAAAATAACCCCTACCCCAACCTTTGTTCATTCCTTGCATCTCATGAAAAGGCCCAATGTCTCCTTTCCAATGCATCTCATGCTGATTGCTTCATAAAAATGACTGCCATGTATACTTCGGCTAAGGAAAAAGGCTGATGTCAAGCAAGGTGGTAAGACAAAAGAGAGGTGACCCTTCCTTACCACTTAAGACCCTAAAGGGGTGCACAACCCACCCAGGGGAAACTTTGCCCACCTCTTGGTGATCTAAAGCCCGATGCTTGTATGTAGGTCTAGGTATCTTCCATGAGCTCCATCCTCCCTAATGCAATGATCCCCCTCAGACACCCTCACAATGCTCATGGCACCCATGTATGACACTTGAAGTGCATGCAGTCAAAAGAGATGTATGGTAGTGAATTCACTTACGCATTGACAAGAGAGAACATGGGTATGCAATGATGCTTGGGATAATGCACAGCATGCTCAGTATGCTATTGATATTGCTGATCAAGCCTCTTGGACTACGCTCTATCCATGTAAGGATTTTGCAATAAGGGATAGGCAGTGTTTTTGTCACAATCCTGCAGGACAGTCATAAATATTCTATTGCAAAAAATTTTGTTTTGAATCTGGAAGTAAACCCTATAGCTCACCTAAAAGATGGATACATCCGTTCCGGTTTGAATAAAAAATCTCCCCAATCGAAGCTACGGTTTGAAAGTTATGCCCATTTTTGTGCACTAGGGTCACTGTGGACAGGGTGTAGATGCCGCCCGAGAACAAGCACAGTAATTTCATTACAAAAAATTCTGATCATTTCTATCACAAAGATTAATAGCTCATCTCAAAGAGTACTTTTTCCCCTCCAACTTGAACCAAAAATCTCATCAATCAGAGTTTCCTACAAAAAGTTACACCCCTTTTACTAACAATAGGTCATGTGGACTGCATCCAGATGCTCCTCAAGAGCATTTCTTTTGTAATTCCTCCTCCATGTCTTATGCTTTGAAAAAAACTTGTACATGCCTGATAGCAAGATTTTTCCATGCCTTGGTCGCTGTAAGTTGCTAGGGGGCCTTGCTCCTCCACAAGTAAGGCCCATGTATATGAAGGATATGCTACAAATTCAAAAGAGTAATTATCATTTTATGCCATTGGACATTTTATCAAAGAAATCTTGGATTAAATGTTCTCTCTTACCAAATAAAATGTGATATCCTTTTCTTCCCATACCTCCTTTATTGCTTGAACAAGATTTGTAATCGAACATTTGAACTCTTCTAGATATATACAAGTTGTCTTTTGTTGCTTGAGGAGCCTTAGGAAGACATTGAGGTGTCTCCAAACCTCCATCATTAGAAATGCAAGTCATGGTGTGCTTGCAACATTTGTCATTATCCCACATAGCTCTCTCTAATGCTCCCAAGTAATGTTCACATGTTTTCCTATATGTTTTCCTAAAAAGCATCTAGCTTTTGAGCCGCCCATTGAGACATCAGCCAGGACATCTCTTGTTTTCCCTAAAATTGTTGAATCTTTTATTAAGTGAAACTGACCTCCATGAAAACCCATTTTGGAGAGTACTACCTCACACTTGTCAATACACCCATCTGATAAAGACAAGTGCTTAATTGAGTATACATAGTCGAGATGTAACTTGAGAAGTTTGTCAATAATTCTAATCTCTACATGCAAAGTACATATATGAACATTTGTTAGAGGAATTGAAAGAATGGAATCCCATATATCTTTCTTGTTTTTATATTTACTCAGATCTATAGAGTCTCTAATTGGGGCTCTTCTTGCAGGGTGCAAGTTGCTCCAATCTTTAGACTAAACACTTTCTATGCAGTAAATATAAGGATATTTTACATTTTTCGCATTATATATTCCAAGCATACATTTGATAGTTTTTAAGTCAACGCTCATGTGCCATTCCACATTAAAATTACCAACCCCATCAACCACCAACATTTCTCCTTCACTTTGAGACTTAATATTGTTTGTAATACCTGTATAAGTGAAAAACCATTTCAGTGTTTGATGATTCTCCATCTCTCAGACTAGAACTTACGCAATAGTGCTTGACCCCCACCATTGTTGTAGTCCAATACCCTATTCATGATGCAAATTTTGACTCTTTCCATCTTTTGTCCTTTTTGAATATGTGCTTCATCTAACTTCAAGAAAAACTTCAAAACATTGTGACATTCCTCTAACGTGAGTCTATACATGTGAACCATTGCAATCTGCACTCTTCTTAAATCAACCTATATATTGTTAAATGCATTGTATTCAAAACTGGATTTTCTTTTTGTCTTTTTGTATAGCAAAGATGCTTCAATACGAATGTATTCCCTAAAAACATGTGGAATCTTACAATTCATGGCAGTCCTTGCAACCAATACTGCCAGGGCTTGAGGAAACCCAAATGCAATTATTCTATTACATTTAAGATTTTTAAACCATAATCTAGAGATAGCACGATAACCTTTTGTAAAAGAGTAGGGATAGATGGATAGGACATGGGTTAGCATGGGAATACCTAGTTATAATGACGGGGTATCTAATGTATTGAGAGATCCAATTAGGGCATCAGTTATCAATAATCAAGTCTCTATTTTACCCTTCCCTCTAGATTTCATGTCTTCCCTTCTCTTTCTCTCTCTTTCCCTGTCTTTCTCTCTCTTCTGCTAGTCTTTCTCTCTCTTATTCTCCCATCTTCTTCTTCTTTCTCTCTCCTCTCATGTAGTCTCTCCCTTCTCTCCTTCTCTCTCCTAGGTCTCCTTCATTACAGTTGGTATCAAAGCCTTGATCATTGGTCCCTTCTTCCCTCTCTTTTCTGATATCCAAATAGATTTTTTTTTTAAATAACCAAAGTCACATAGATACAATAGGGACAAGAGCTGTAAAAAGCTTTAATGGAGTACCGTAGGGTGCTAATAGCCTTTATTAGAGTTCTCACAAGAGCCATGGCCAAGTTGGAGGTACTCAAGTCAAATCTAGCAGCTCATTTTCAACTTTGAGGTAAATTTTTAGCAGTTCTTGAGTGAAGAAGGCTCACGGGACTGCACAGAGTTTTGACTACAGTTACTATTCAAAGGGGATTTTTCTTCTTCATTCTTGAGGAGCTCCCATGGATTCTCAATCCAACGAAGGAAGGGAGAAATCTTCTTTGTTTCTGTATTACCCATAACAGGAGCAGCAACATCATAGGCTTGGGCCGCTTCTTCAGCTGTGTCAAATGTACCTAGCCAAAATCTTGATCATTTCTTTGTATCTCAAATTTTTGCCGCCCATTTACCCCATGGCCACTACTTGATGCCCCTAAAGAACTATTTCTTTCTCTTAGAGTTTTTGTTCTCAACAGGTGTTTCTACTATGATAGATGAAGGCATACAAGTAGGGTAGAAAACGTTCTTTTGCAGGGGTTCCTACTGCACTCACTCTCAGCTCTAAGGCTCCTACAAGGGTAGCTTTACTCACGGAGGCAGAGTCAAGGAAAATTCAAAGGAAAAGTTAGCTACCTAGTTTATCTAACTTGTTTGTTGAGGAATTTGGTGCATAGATCTCAGATGGATTTAGGAGAAATAGGTAGGGCTTAACGGCAGAACAGTGGGGCACAGTGACAATGACTAGTCCACAAAGAAACTACATCTGTACTATGATGGCAATAGCCTCGTGATCATAGAGGGAGAGCAGGGAGCAACATAAAACCATAGCCAAAAGGACCCTACAAAAGAGAATGGTCAAGTGATGGAAGTGGATGCACACTGTGGGTCAAATTCTTAGGAATGGACCTTTTTTTTTGCAATGCCTCAAAGCAATCTTCAGATGAAATAGCTTAGGAGCCTACATCAACCTTCTTCTCAGGGTTTTAAGAGCAGGCTCTGAGTCAGGAACCCACTTTCCTTCATACAAATGGTGATCACGCCTGGTTGCACACAAAAAAAATCTTCTTGGTCTTAGCAAGATCCCCTATTTGCAAAAGTTGCATCATTGTTCTAGGAAAGTGTTGCTGCTCTTCTCTAGTTATGATAGGCATCCTCAAAAGTTCTCTCACCTTTGGAAGAAGCTCAATCATGAAGTTCAGATCTGAAATAGCTTGCACTACCACAACCTCTTCATCCACATCATCGCCCTCAAAGCTTTGAGATGCAACAGTCTCATCCTATGGAGTGTAATAATTCACCACACCACCTTCTTTCTCACAAGGATAGGGACCTACAACTTGTTGAAATACATATTCCTAATCCACATAGTCATTATTTGCAAGAAGAAAATGGTGAAATTGCTCCTCAAGTCATCAAATCATAGCCATCTATAGGAGGCTTTGTGCATGACCAAACGTCTAACCATCTACATTTCTTTATTATCCCCCATTTTAGATAGACAAAGACAGGTGCTAGTCCAAGGAGCAAAAGCGCCAACAACAAGTCAAGGAAGCCTTTGAAAGAAAACAATCTCACCTTAAGCTGATGATCAATCCATCCCCACTACTACTACTTTAGCAAAGGCCTCCCCCTCGTCACAGGAGACATCTCAGGGAGGGACTTGAGAGACTCCAAAAGAATCGGGAAACCTTTTGCCATTACCAAGACTATGAAACCTGAATCAATAGTTATGCATATCCATGAAGGAGGTAAAGTCACTCAATTCTTTATCAGTAGTGGATTTGCATTTGTTTATGCAAACTCTATTATAGATGTTGTGGCTATTCCCTTGTAGAAGCTATATTCGCATGGATGGATAGATGGAGACCAACATTAGCTATTGTTCTTGCATTTACAACAATGGGGCCTGATCTTGTAGGAGGACAGAAAGTGAAGAAATGTATTGAAGTTCTTTTGGTGCAAATTCATTTTCAGACAAACAGGTCTTAGCTTTGAATAATATACAGAAACATGCTTTTCAAGAGGAATCAGACTCTCACAGCAGCTTGCTTCTTTCCAATTGCTCCTAGTTGAACAAATTATGCTAGTGGTTTATGAGCTTGTATGTGCATTGAAGTTTTTAGGAACCTTTTATCCCAATTTGTGCTAAATTGGAAGGCAGGCTCTCTGAAAGCTGAGAAAAATCAAAGCTTGAATGGGAAAGCTATGGCGGGAGAGCAAGAGCAAGAGAGAGAGAGAGAGAGAGACTCACAATGTGGGAACTCCAACAATCACAATGTGTGACTGGCCTTCCCTTTATTTATCTATCACTAAAAGAATAAAGAATAAAGTGACGATGATGGGGGCGCTTGCCGCCTGCAATGTGCAGGCGCATGGGTACTGTCAGTGTAGTAATACACAGGCGACTAGGTGGAGGCTAGGCGGAGGTGCCTTTACCCCCAACAATCTCCCACTTCAAGGTGAATCTGCCCCAGTGAGGAGTGAAAAAGAAAAAGAAAAAGACAATACAACATGTACACATGTACAACAAGATGAGGAAAGACATCATCTCATCCCACACCCATCAATCTCATTAGGAAGGCAAAGCACTCCATAGAGAGGCTTTTCGTGAGTAGATCTACAAGATACTTGTCAATCAAGATCTTGACAAGGTTAACAGACTTGTCCTCAATGACCCCACATATGAAGTGATACCTCACCTCAATGTGTTTTTTCTTCACATGGAAGAGTGGATTCTTGGCTAACTTAATAGCACTCATAGAATCCGAATATAGTGTAGGGATAGCTTCAATACGAAGATCATGAACCAAACGGCCCAACCATATGGCCTCCTTGCAAGCCTCAGTGGCTGCAATATACTCAACCTTAGTGGTGGAAAGAGTTGTACACTTCTACACCCTAGACATCCAAGAAACAACACCTCCAGCATAGGTGGACACATAAACAAAAGTGGACATTCTACTATCTGCATGTCCTGCATAATCAGATTCAGTGTACCCCATGACTCTTGTATCCTGTCTACCATAGCATATGCACATATCTGCAGTGCCCTTCAGGTACCTCATGATACCCTTCATGGTATCCCAATGCTTCTTGCCAGGTTTTGCCATATAGCGTGCCACAACACCAAGTGCAAAGGCAATATTTGGATGAGTGGCTATCATGGCATACATAAGACTGGCCACTACAGATGCATAGGGAATCTTCGCCATCTCAGCCCTCTACTCATTTGTCTCCTGTCTGCAAACAATCTTCCTGTGATACCTTCACATAAGAAGGCAACGCATAGCGAATAGGCTTCACGTCCTGCATGCAAAAGTGCTCAAGGACTTTATGAATGTGCTCCCTCTGTGATAAGTAGAGGAGTCCTTGATGCATGTCACATCTAATGCGCATACCAAGTATGTGAGAGGCATGTCCCAAATACTTCATCTCAAAGCTCTTCTTGAGCTGAGCCTTAAGAGCATCTAGCTCATCATGACCTTTCCCTACTAATAGCATGTCACCCACATAGAGTACCAAAATAAGCAAAGAACCATCACAAGCTTTCTTTGTGTATAAGCACGAATCCATAGCACTACAGCTATAGCCCTGTGATTGCATAAAGGCATCAAACTTATGATACCATTCCCTAGATGCCTGCTTCAAGCCATAAAGACTTTTCTTCAACTTGCACACTAGGTGCTCCCTGTCAAGCTCTGCAAAGCCCTTAGGCTTTTCCATGTAAATCTCATCATGCAAGTCCCCATGTAAAAATGCCATCTTAACATCCATCTGATACAAGTCCAAGTCAAGCTGTGCTACTAAGACCAAAACCAAGCGGAGGGTGGTCATCTTAACCACAAGAGAAAAAACTTCATCAAAGTCAACTCCATGCTCCTGTTTAAAATCCTTTGCAACAAGACTTGCCTTATAAGCCGGCTTAGGGTGTCCAAGGGTACTCTTGAACTTGTACACCCATTTGCATGGCAAAGCCTTCTTGCCACTAGGCAGAGAAACCAAATCCCAAGTCTCATTCTCAAACTGCATAGCCCTCTCCCATGAGTGACTGTCACCCTTGTGCATGGTCTCATCATAAGTGAAAGGCTCTCCTTCATATGTAACCAAGACATAATGCATCAAGGGCTGAAATCTGTCAGGGGGCATCTATCTCCAATAGAACGCCACACTACATACTCACACTGCAGCTCTACTGCTTGCTCAACATTCTATCCAACACCCTGGCCATGAGTACTTGCTACTACTGCAAGTTGTCTAGCTAGCTTTATGGGAGCTCGTGGCTCCTCCTGAAATATAACCCTACGTATCTCCACTATCTTCTCAGGCTGCCTATGTATCATGTCTTCATGGAAGACTGCATCATGGCTACGGATGACTTTCTACACCTGTGGATCCCATAGGTGATAACCCATCTGTTCTACATCACCATAGCCAAGGAATATGCATTTAACACTCTTAGGATCCAGCTTATTAAACTTTTCTTGGGGATAAGGCAAAATGTCTCACATCCAAAGACACGTAAATGCACATAAGAGGGAGGCTTTCCTATCCATACCTCCTCTACAACCTGGAAATCAATGGCACTACAAGGTGATCTATTAATTATATGCATGGCAGTCGTAATTGCCTCAGCCCAAAAGTGTTGGGATATGCCTGTATGACAAAGGATAATGTGAACCCTCTCCAGGATGGTCCTATTCATCCACTCAGTCCTACCATTCTAGGGAGGGGTATAGGGGACAGTTAACTGACGCTTAATATCCTGCTCATCACATAACTTTCCATCATGTCGGCCTCTAACTTTCAAAGCATGAGACACAGGAGAGGCATCCAAATTCTTACATTTTATCTCTTCTAGCACAGAAGAGAGCTCTCAACATCAAATAGTTTCAAAGTAATGGCACAAGCACATAAGGCAGTGTGGAATGCATCCCATGACTCATTGAGAGTTCCAAGCAAGAACAATGAAGTGACATCCTCTTTGAAATCAATGCCTTGTGAAAACAAGTTCTTAAGAATAGCATGAAACTGGCTTAGATGAGCTGACATGGTCACAATCTCTTTTATGCGGAGATCCATAAGCTGTTTCAGCTAATACATTTTACTTGGACTTTGCTTGTCATAGAGGTTCTTGATCTTGTCCCACATCTGCCAAGCACTCTGTGCTTCCTGAACCACATTGTACTGCACTTGTTCAGTGAGAGACAAGATGAGGGTGGACTTGCATAACTCATCAAGCTCCATCCATTCGTCATTAGTCATAGTTTCAGGCTACTCTTCACTCAACCTTAGTGGCTTTATCTACAATTTCTGCACCAATACCTGCCAAATTTGGCTCTTCCAATAGGCATAATTCGTATCATCAAGCTTAATGATGTTGAAGATAGCATTGTTAGTGGAAGAAGATACCATATTGCAAGCTAAAACAATGCAAGCAATTTAAACTGCTTATTGTAAACTATAGAAAATGACTAAAAAACCACGAAAACCAAGGCAAAATGGCAAGAAATGAGTATTTTATTATGATTCCCACCAAGTACCATCAAAAGTACATCAAAATAGGATGATTCAGTATGATAAATACATGATAGTTTGACTATATATGCTTGCTGTAATTTATGATAGTAGTGTACAATGAGAGCTGACAATTGGCAAAACCCAATATTTAAAGTCAATCACTAATTGTCAATGCAAAACCAACATCAAGTAGGCATAAACAAGCATGTAACAATCAAACTAACATGAGCCAACACCCAAGCATGTTAGATAAATTCTGTCAGTAAAGTCGGTACACCTGCAATCAACAGGGAAAAATGTACATACCACTACCAAGACCTGACACAAGTCAATGTCTACTCAATGAATACAATGTCGAATCAGCCCAAGTACATCTACATGGACCAAGGTATATCAACCATACATCATCCATGAGGAGATCCCAGTCTCAAATATCCAAAAGCTCAATAACATGCACTGCTCAATGTCTGATAAGCATACAAAGATGCTCCCATTGGCACAAAAGTTGTAAGTGTCAAACAAATAAGCTCAAACAAATCATGTAAGAGCACCAATTATGGAGTATCCAAGATCATACATTAGTAAGACATCCACAGCATATGAGCGATCAAGTATCCAAATGATAGCATCCAATGCCATGAAGACAATCCCAATCAATCTCTGGCGAGCCAAAGCAAGACCAAAATAAGCTCCATAATATCCAAAGTCAAGCCCAAATGAAGCTTCAGTAGCATTCAAGTCTAAACAACACACAATGTTGACTCTAAAAGGGTACAGCCAAATCTGAGTTAACGATAAGTGAACTTGACAATGGTACTCATAGAGGTATGCCTATGTCTATTGCCAAGTATATACCCCTATTTGGCAGTGATACTTATGTTGGTCATGAGATGATCATGTTTGACAAGGTTATGCTCTTGTTGGCAATGCACTTGGCCATTATGGCAATGGTTTGGATCATATTGGCAACGACTTCCATCCCACAATGATTTACAGGAAAACTTCCAGCTCATAATAGGCTTATACATGCTATTGTAGACTTCCACAGGTGTTTATAAAGGTATTTATAGATTGGGGAAGTATTTGCAAGTTCCCTAGGTGCTCACAAGTCTCCCAAAGGTCCTCATTTAGTTTGATAACTTGGTTAGACCCTATAGGATATGGACTATTCAAAATAGGCCTCTCACAGTTGCAAACAAGGTGCTGAATTACACAGTTCAACCACTAATTTCTTATTATAGAATTTTCTATATAAGACCTATTATTACACACCTATATTCTCCTTTATAATGCTAAACAAAGTAGTACTTTGCAACCCCCCCTTCCCTATGAGCCACACCAATACGTCCTCTTTTTTGTTTTTGAGGGAAAAAAACTTCGGGGCTAGGATGGAATGTGAAAGAGTGGGTCTATGGTTTCACATATTGGTCCGGATTTCAACCTGGTTACTGGTGGTCAACTAGGGCAATAGACCCTAACAGGCCCCAAAATGGCCAAAAAATAGTTTTAAAAAAGGGTTCTAGACAACTTGTTCAAGTCCCAGACTCGGTCATCTAAGTCATAGATTTGGTCATCCTAATGGACTCCCCAAGGTATTTGGCCATCCGAGTGATCACACTCGGACTCGAACAAGGGGTGCCCATCTGAGCATCCGAGCGGCCATCCAAGGCCCAAGTTTGGCTATTTGAGGCCAAGTGGTCATCAGATCTGAATATCCGATCCATGTCAAGACTCGGCCGTCAGAGGCCTGCAATCGTCGTTCAAGTGGCACCAAGAACACATCGAATGCCACAAATTTCCTCTTTAATGACTTGATACTCACTATCCAATGCACCCAGGGTTCTAGAACAACGCAACAATCAACAAAACAAGGATTCAAAGCATACTTGAAAGGGCTGAATGTGTCAATGGCAAGGATCATAGGTGATGTTGCATGTAGATCTGTCACTTGCTCTCTCTCTCTCAATAGCTCTCTCTCAATCTCATTGAGTGCAAACGAGCTCTCTCTTCTCCCTTTTTCACATTTTCTGTTCTCTCTATCTCCTGTCACACTTTGTTTTCCTTCCTAGACATAAAAAATCTCTTTTCTTTCTTCCCTTGTTCCCCTATTTCCTAGTTATCCAGAGTTATCTTTTCGTCCTTTTTTCTTATTTCCCAAACCTTAATGTCTCAAATCTAATCAAACTACACAACTCCTACTCTAACCAATGCACAAAAAGCTTCCTAAACCTAAACTAATCCACAAAAGAGATCGAATATCCTCTAACACACTTGCTTCATATCTAAAACCAAGTGCCATTTTGGAGATGAGCTCTTACTTCGTCACTTGATTTGAAGCACATAAGCACTCAAGCTTGAATCCGTAGGTCTTGGTAACAGACCCAAAATGTTGTCGCTTTCACGAGCAAACCACCAAGACCCATGGACCGCTTATTGCTTCAAGCATTTCAAGCCGAGAGCTATGGCTATCTCTCTCACATAGACATGCGCACTCTTCCACACACCAATGTAGTGAGCTTACCTTTGAATCTAATCGAATACCTCCTCCCACGAATCTGTTGATGGCTCCACAATTCAAGATGCGTCCTCAAGCAAGCACCATCTCCAAGCTCAAAGCTCCAAGCTTCAACCTCCATAGCCCCACGCGCAAGAAGAGGAAAGAGAAGAAGATGAATATGAAGAGAGGAGAAGAAGAGCTTCTCCACGGTCCCTCACTTCCTCACACACACTCTCTCACACTCCCTTTCTCCCTCTCTCATGCACAAGAAGGAACCAAGAGCAAAAAGCAAAAAGAGAGCAAGTTTGGCTACACACAAAAATGAGTTTCTTCATTCATTTCTTGACTTTTATACATGCCCTTCTCCCTTCCTTGGGTAGCCATCATCTTTTCAGTCATTCCCCTACTCTCTTTTTTTCTCCTTCCTATTAGCGTTAGCCTCAACCCACACCTTTCATTCTTTACAATTTGCACAAGAGAGAGCTAGTACTCTTTTACAAAATGAATTGCAATGCACCTGGCTCTTTTCTTGCTAGCATATCATGGTGCACTTATTATTATGTGTCTCCTTTTACATTCAAGGCTTTTTCCTGCACTTCATATCTTTAGACTTTTTCTGAGTGTGCCTTTCTCTTTCATTTTTCTCTCGCCTTGGGACTGTCTTCCATTTTCAATTTTTAGGCTATTCTGTCTTGGTCTTCTGAGGGTGTAACATCTATTGAGAAATATACAAATGATGTATGCTCCAAGAAGAGTTATCTTGAATCCCATATGCACAATGAGGAGAGTGGAACAACCCAAATTCTATGAAGCATTGTACTTGACTATCACTTTCATATGGAATGAATACAATGTCATGATGCTTTGTACTTTTAGCTAAGTGTCTTGTCATTTTCGATCCTACACAAGATTATCTTTATGAGTTCAAGCTTCCATCTTGGAACCTAATTCACTTGTGTAACAGTTTGTCTCTACTTGTCCATGTCATTATGAGTTTGGTCTTCATCTTTCATCCACCATAGCTTGTGTCATGCTCTAGATCCGCATCTTTTAACATGCTATCAGAGCACAATTGAGCATGGAACATCTCCAGTTTGCTCTCATCTAGATCATCTTGAGCTTAGTCCAACAACTCAAGACAAGTCCATGACCTCATCTCCCACTCCTTCTTCTCCACTTAACCTTGTGGCAGCCATAGCCAACAATACCCTGCCTACTTGAAGCTCTCATATCTCTCTCTACTGACCAAATTTTACTGAGCTTCCTTCCGAAGAAGTGTTCTCCTGCTGTTGAAGCTCTTCTGTACACTTGAAACATCAGCATTGCCCTTCCACAAGCTCAACATTATCAATTTTCTCAGGCTCTGTTCTATGTCTGCCATAGCCAGATCTATACCTACCTCTGGTTGAGCTTCTTGATCTCCACCTATAGTGCATAAATTCACTTGCTCTCTTCTAGAGAATTGTTCCTTGACTGAAGGCACCTCCTCCCATCACATTAGAAGCCAACATTATGCTCTACAGGACCAAGCATTGTCAAAAAACGTGAAACATGCACAGAGTTCGCAGGCAGAGAATCGATGTGATCCAAGGACAGCACGCCATGCCATCATGCCCAGCTTCATAAGGCTTTTATAGAGCATGAAGAGAGCTTCATTTCCATTTAAAAATTTTGGAAAATGATCCATTGTAGCTCCTAAAATCAGTGAAAACCCAAGTCTAGGTCAAAACCCTAATCTAGGAAGCAATAGCCAAAACTTCAAAATTTGACATTTTTCACAGTTTCTTCCCACTGAAGCTATCAATAGTGATTTTAATCACTAAGCAATACTCTTTGAAGTTCATTACAGTTCTGGAAGTACCTAAGGAAGCTCAAAAGTCATCCACAAAGTTTGTAAGAGAAAGCAGATCAAGTACCGACTAGTATCCATTAATACTCAGCTAGTTTCAATTTGACACTAATTCTCGTGTGTCTCTTGACACATTAAAATACAATCTTTTGCTGGTTAATTGAAGCTTATCAACATGTAGAGCTTGAGAAAATAGCTAAATTCAATGGTGAAGGTTTTCATGCCTAGAAGGAGAAGACCATGTATCACCTGATGCAAAAGGACTTGTGGGACCTGTTTGAAGATCATGCAGATAGCAAGAAGGAAGATGATGAAGATGGGTTCATTAAAGAAGACTAGCCTAAAACCAAAGAATGGAAGAAGATGAATAACAAGGCACTAGGCATCATTTCCTGGGGACTAAGTGATGATGTGCTACATCATATCTCTAGCATTAGAAATGCTAGAACTACTTGGGAGGAACTTGATAGAATGTTTGGTACTCAAGCAAAGAACTCAAAGGTAAAATTACTCATGCAGTTTTATAAACTAGATATCAAAATGTAGTGGGAGCTCATGCTCAACTTCCAAGACCCATAGACCGCTTATTGTTTCAAGTGTTTCAAGCGAGCTCTCATGGCTATCTCTCACCTAGCTGACACGCCGTCGATCCTCTCGAGGTGTAGTGAGCTTACCTTGATGCCAAAATGAGTTGCCTCCTCTCTCACACATGCCGGTAGCTCCACGATCCTAGATGCTAGCTCAACCATCCTCAAGCCTCTTCCATCTCCAAGCTCCATCCACCATAGCCGCACGCGCAAGAAAAGAGAAGAGAAGAGAAGAGAGAAGAGGAGATGGTGAAGAGCTTCACCCTCTTGATCTCACACACTCACTCACTCCCTCACACTCTCACACTTCCTCTCTCAAGAGCACACACACAAGCAAGGTGAAGAGAAAAAGAGAAGAAGAGAGGACTCTTGTTAGCCACACACCAAAGAATGAGCTTCCATTTACTTTTTGACTTTATATACAAGCCCTAAAATCCCATGGGCACCCATCCCTTTTTACATGACCAGCCATTGTGGCAATGTCTCTTTTTCTAATTCCCTCTTCTTGCTTCATTCCCTAAGCCTATATCCATCTATTCTTTTACAAATGGCAAAAGAGGGATCCTGGCACTCTTTTGCAAGAGCTTTTAGAGTTTTTTGAGGCGCCTTTCATTTAAATTTGTACTTTTTTCCTCATCTTAGCTTTAGGGGCCGCCTCTACACCTTTGCTCTTTTTCCATTCGCTTTTTCCTTCATTTTTTCACCATCTCGAATTGAGGTTAACATTACCCCCCTCTGAGATGGGTGCCAGTTCCATGGCACTTCTAGCTATGTATTGGGAAAGGGTAGGTGGTTGGCAAGTTGTTGGTCAGGTGATGGTAGGGCCACATGTGGACTCAGATGCTTTGGAAGATTTGGCAATGATGGTTTACGGAGAAGCCAATCAGATGTCAAGTGGATGATGGAGCCTCCGAAGTTGGTGGTTTGCCGCATTTTGTAGTACGTGAAAGGAGAAGGTGCGAATGTCTACCTAAGGGGAGTGTCTACATTATTATATGATGCATTGTGCTTGTGCTGGTGGAACAGGGAGCTGGGTCTAACCACAAGCAGGCCTGGGTGATATTTCACACTTGAGGATCCCGTTCGTGTAGTAGGGAGGTGCTGTGTGTGTAGCGTAGGGTGACAGGTCTAACCATAGGCAAGTGTTACCTCCCTAGGTATGTCCTGCCCCCCTTGATGTGCCCTAAGCGTGAAGTGGGGGTCAAAAAGGGGCTAGGGGGTTAGGAGTGGAGCCAGCCAACCAAAGCCACTGGATATGCCTAACTTGAGGACCCCTAGGTCCAGTGATCGTGTCATGTGTGGTCCTGGTTGTGTCTTCATGTGAGTCTTTCTTTCCATGTCTTTTTCTTTTTGTGATGTGTTTTTTTTCCTTCAGCTCTCTTCTTCATTTCCTCCATGCCTTCCCCCTGCCTTTGCACCAGAGCTATGAGTCTTTGCTCCTAGTCTTTCAATTCTTTGCTCATTCTCTCCTACTCTTTTCTTTCTAAGTTCATCCTCGTTCGATCTGATGAGTCTTTGCAGTTAGCTCTTCATGTTGCATGATCAAGAGTTTATACTCTCTCTGCATTTTTACCAACTCCTGATTCTCATCTTCCAGCCCGCTGCCTCCATCTTTCCTCCCTATCGTCCTTAGCCTTCAGCTCCTGTTTGAGATCAAAAATCTCCTTTTGTTGCGTGGCTATCTGTCGGGTCTTTTCAAGCTGAAAAGTGGGTACCGACTCTTTTTCCGTAGCTAACTCGGCCACAGCTAGCTTCCTCTCCTCTTTATCTTTCTCTAGTTGAGAGAGCAATTCAGCAATGTATTCGTCATAGTTAGCTAGTGGCATCATCGTCGTGTGGATCCGAGTGGTTGAGGCCTCCACTTTCTGGTGTTTTGGATCTTGTCTAGATTTGGCGTTTGTGGCCGGCCTCTTCTACCCCGTGGTTGTGGTTTCCATGCTCTTCCCTTGGGCTAATTCTTTATTGATGAAATATTGCATCCAGGCCACAAAATTTGAGATGTCGGCACTAGTGGGGATGCTTGGGGTGAGGGTGGCTGCTTCGGTGGTAGGCACCAAGAGGGTTGGGATAGGATGGATGGGGGCTTTACCCTTGCCTTCAGTGACGTTTGGCAGTATGATCTCCAGCATCTGAGTGCTTGAGCCTAGCCCCTCCTCCCTGGGCGGGCTTAGAGCTCCTAGATCATGTGGCTTCGGCCATGTCTATGGACCGACGTGTGGCTTCGGCCATGTCTTCCTCCTCCCTCCTTCTCAACTCCTCCTCTTCCTCAATAGCCCTTCTCTCCCTCTCTTCTTCTACTTTCCTAGATTCTTCCTCCAATTTATCTGCTTCTTCTTTTTCTTTCTACTTTCTCTCTTTGGCCTCCTGTTTTGACACCTTCTTGGCTTTCTTGGCTTCTTCATTGGACTTTTCTCCTTCATGTTTCTTCTTCTTCTCCCTCTCTTCCGCCTCTTTGAGGGATTCCCTTTTTGCTCTCTCTAAGTCCTCCTTCTCCTTTTTGCAGCCTTCGTCATGCTTCTTCTTTTGTGTCATCCTCTTCTTAGGTTTCTTTGCTTGCTTTCTCTTTGAGGGATTCCCTTTTTGCTCTCTCTAAGTCCTCCGTCTCCTTTTTGCGGCCTTCGTCCTGCTTCTTCTTTTGTGTTGTCCTCTTCTTAGGTTTCTTTGCTTTATTTTTCTTTATTGTTCCTTCTATTCTCCCCCTTCTTCCTCACTTTCGGTCATGTCACTAGACAACAACTCTTGGTTGTCCTAGTGAGGGGGCAATCTGTCGAGTGTTTCTCCTTCTCCTTCCTCTGCATCTTGTGTCTCTTTTACTGCCTTCTGGATGAGGACAGTCAAAACACTTCCATAGCCGATGAAAGAGGCTTTGGATAAAGCTCTCTTCCTCTCAGTGCTTTTGGAGGCTAGGGACTCCCCGCCTGCTGGCTTGCTCCCCAAGGCTAGTGCTTTTGTTGCCTGATCTATGGTCTTGCGCACATAGCCATTCCAGTCAACCTCATTCAGGGTGCGAGCTGCCATGTTCTCCAGCACAAGCACGCTGATCCGGTGCCTGAGGGAATTGTAGCACTAGCTGGAGAACAATGAATGCACTAGTTTTTCCTATTCGAGTTCCCATAGCAATTGCAGAGTGTACCAGTTTCGAAAAAATGGGGAGCCGGTGTCAGTTAACACTTTCAACTCCTCGACTTCTTTGTCAGTGATGGAAGAAGTCACGCGCTTATCGTAGGACATAATGAGGCGACGTTTGATGGCTTGTTCTCTTGATATCTCAATGTGTAGCAACTCGGCAGCTGAGTGGGGTGGTTTGACGAATGTGAATTCGAATGTTTCCCCATGAATAAGGCATCGTGCGAACTTTAGTTGCTAAAGGCTCTTGCAACAAGCGGTCATAACTTAGAGCCAGCGACATGAACGTGGCATCTAAGCATCTAAGACAAGCAGTAACATCATCCCTTGTGTCTTCGGCTAGGTCTGTGGCCAGAGTTAAGAATGTTATCCACTCATAGGAGGGTTTAAGGCCTGCAATGGCTGGGGTTTGATGGGAGTAGAAGGCTTGGCAGCAGATGGTGGCAGTTGCCCATGATGCAGTGGTTGAGCCTCATGGATGAGCATCGAAGTAGTAGCTGTTATGGATGGGCTACTACACTCGAATTGGGTTTGGCATCTTATCGGCACTAGCAGGGGTTGAAGTGTGTAAAGGCATTTGTGGTTTGGTCCAATAGGCTTGCTCAACTCTTCTAGGCTTATGCGTGGATGAGCATTTAGGAGGCGAGTCCTAGTGCTGCAGCTTCTAGTTTTGAGGTTCTATGGGGCTCGAGGTAATCAAGCTTGAGGGCGGCGTGTGAGTAGTGCCTTGGGCCATTCGGGCCTTAGGGATCCATATCCAGGCATTTTCCTCATAGTAGCCTTGTGCGTGCAAGAGGGCTTTAGGAACCCATCTTGGCTTGATCATGCTTCAATTTCTGTAACTGTGTCTCGACCTCCTAGATTTAGAGTTTCTTGTGTTACGAGGACATGAGCGTCTACTCCTAGTTAGGCGACGGTTGCAGTTGTTTAGGCCTCCATTGAAACTTAGGCTATTGGGCCTTAGCTTTTGCTGTTGTGAGCGGCGGCTCGTGAGATTCGATGGATGGTAGCCAAGCAGTACCCCCCTCCGTAGACTTGGTTGCGAGTATCTCTATCGGTGGCCTTGCGGACTTTGATGAGGTCGCGCAGCCCTTGCTGAAGGCTATAACAATGCAGACGTTGCCTATGGCAAGGTGGATGCGCTACAACTCATAATCGACATTGCAGTGAGTTTGCTTCTTGAAGGTTTGACCTCCTACGTCTTTAGTGTTTGGCAACATGTAAAAGATCATTGGTACAGTCTTAGACTCGATAGCAATAGTGGCCCTGCACTTGCTGAGAAGTGCATCTGAGCGGCCCCCATATGGGCTTAATTTGGCATTAGTGGGTTGTAGTGGTGGTTTACCAAGTTGGGTCCAATGATCGTGAGTTAAGACATTGAAGTCTGCTCCCTCGTCAATCAAGGCATTGAAAGCGCATGTTTGCTTAGCAGTGACCGTGATGTGGATGTATGTGGGTTCTACAGCTTCCTCATCCTCACCATCAATTTCCGTGATTATGGTGACTCGTACTTTGACAAGGGGTTCTTATATTGGTGGCTCATGCAACGGATGCATGGGAGGGTAGTACTTCTTAATGCGACTATCATTGAAGAAGCCTATGCCCTCACCGTTTAGAGTCTCGAGCTCCACATTGCCAGTTCGGCTGATTGCACGAACTTTGAAAGGCCCAAGACCTCTAAACTTCATTTTTTGCTTGTGTCCTTTAACTGAGTACAGGAGTACGAAGTTGCCCTGTTCAAAGTCGCGCTGCTTGACATGCTTGTCAAACCAGCTCTTGCGTCGTGCCTTCTCGCATATGAGCGCATGAGTGGCTAGAAAGCAAGTTTCCAAGAGGCATTCAAGTTCAACCAAGCGTTGCGTCCATGCCTCCTTCCCTTCCCATCGTTCTTGAAGCGCTATTCTCAGGCTAGGAACGAATAACTCTACTAGTAGAATTGCCTCAGTCCCATAGGTCAACCTAAAGGGAGTCTAGCCGACAGCCATTTTATAAGCTATACAGTAAGCCCACAAGGCTACCATCAGCTTGTTATCCCAGTCGCTATGCAAAGCAGAGACTACTTTGGTCAAGATGTTTACAAGGATCTTATTTGTGGTTTTTGCCTACCCGTTTGCCTAAGGGTAGTATGGAGAGGATTTTCGATGGATAATTAGAAAGGTGGATAGAAGATGTGCTATCACTTCATTGATGAAGTGTGTATCCTGGTCATCACTGACTAGTTCGATGGAGCAGTGGAATTGTGAGATCCCTACTCCCATAAGAACTTGGCAGTCGTTCTAGCGTCATTCTTTCGTGTTGCTCTCGCTTCTATCCATTTTGTTAGGTAGTCTGTGGCCACAATGATATATTTGGCGTGCGAATACTGTGTCGCAGGACTAATGGGTCCTATGAAGTTGATCCCCCATTTTTTGAAGGGTTGTCGGGCAATGATTGGGGTCAACTACATTTGATCCTTGCGGATCGAGACCTTTGTTCGTCACAATGCTTGATGAATCGTGCTGCGTCGCGAAAAAGTGTGGGCCACCACAGTTGAGACTGCAGCACCTTGTGGGCTGTTGTGTCTCCGCTAAAATGCCCTCCAGCAATTCCGTTGTGCACCTCTGCGAGCACATCATGTATCTCATGCTCGCATACACATCTACGCAACAACCCATCTTGCTCTAGCCTATATGGTTGGCCTCCTATCAATTGATAGGGTTGGATTTTGAGGATAAGTCACCTAAGTCAGGCTTTTTCTATCGGTCGCTTAGGCAGTCCGTGCTCCAGCACTTCGACAATGTCATCTGCCCAATATGGTGTTAGATCAGTCTTGAATAAATCTCTCTTGCTGGAAAGGTTAAACAGATGGGCGTCTAGCAATTCATCGGCAATGCCTTGTCCAGCGGCCTCTCCCGTAGGGATGCATGACATGTGGTCATCCATGTAGTGTTATTTTTCATTTCGTACAACCATGAAGAAGTCAAATTCTAAAAGCAAAAGAAGCTACACGTCCTGTAGCGTAGGGTTTGTTTACTAGATATAGCAAGTCTTGGTGGTCTAGAAAGAAAGTAAAAGGCATAGCCAACAGATAATGCCGAAACTTCTTTACAACAAATGCCATGGCTAAACCCTCTCTCTCAGTCTCATCAAGTAATTTATTTCAGTCTCAGTGAGTTGTCTGCTAGCAAAGTTCATTGGATAGTCGAGGTTGTGTTCACTAGGTTGGCACAACACTGCCCCCACGATGAATTTTGAAGAATCAATATGCATGCGGAAGGTAATGGTCCAATTTGGGGCTTGTAGAATTGGTGCAGTAGTCAAAGCCTTTTTCAATTCCTCATACACTCATTGGCATGCTTCAGTCCACTCGAAGATGATCAACAGCTTATATAAAGGTCTGGCAATCAATGCATAGTTTAGCACAAACCATTGATAGTATCCCGTATGGCCTAAGAAGCATTGAACTCCCTTACAGTTGATTGGGGGCGGAACCCTAACTTTTGAGAAGTCAATGGCAATGTCATTCTTTGACACCACATGCCCTAGGATGCATCCATGTTTCACCCAGAACTAGCACTTTAAGGGGTTTAGGGAGAGACGATATAGGCGACACCACTCAAAGACTTCTCCGAGTTTGTCTAAGTGTTCTCTCCAAGTTGAGTGAACACACAAGTCATCCACGAAGACTTCCAATTCCTTGCAAAGAATGTCTTTAAATATGATGCACATGAGGCATTGAAAGGTGGCTGGGGCATTAGTCAACCCAAAGGGCATGACTATGTAAGCAAAGACACCCCACTCAGTGGCGAAGGCAGTCCTATGCCTATCGGCAAGATGCACTTGCACCTGATTGTATCCAGAGAAGCCATCTAGAAAGCTGTAAGCCTCTTTGCATGCCACTCTTTCGAGCATGTGCTCAGTGTATGGCAATGGGTAGTTGTCTCTCTTAGTGGCAGCGTTCACCTTCTTGTAATTGATACACACTCTAATCTTTCCGTTTTCTTCATCATTATGACTATGGGCAACACCCAGTCTGTGTGCTCAATTTTGTAAATGAATCCTGCTCTCATCAGCTTGTCAATCTCCTCTTTGACTGCATGAGCGTGTTTTGGATTCATCGGGTACAGTCGCTACTTGACCGATGTTGCATCTGGCATCATGGGTATGTTATGAGTCACTACACTCGAATCTACCCCCTTAAGCTCTTTTAAGAACCAAGCGAACATGTCTACATACTCTCACAAGAGAGCAACAAGACTTGTCTCCTCTTCCTCAATCAAGTCATCGGTAATAAAGACTAGTCAGGGTGTCTCCCCTTCCTGTGCTAGGTTCACCTCCTTGACCTTAGTTGGTCCCTTGATGGGTTCACTCATTTGCCCTTGGCATTTGGCACCCAATAGGATTACTACCATGTCACCCTTCTTGAATTTTGTAAATCTCTTCAAGAGATCCTACGACTTTCTCTGCTCTTTCGTTTACGTATCCCTAGGCTATTTTGCCCTTTCTTCCTTCAACTGTCTGTGCCTCAGGTGGATGGGTAGGTCCCCCTTGGTGCATCTGGTCTTGGATGATCTAGGTATTTCTGGGTTGCTATCTAAGCTTACTTCTGACTCAGAATTGAACTCATCATTTTTGCTAGAAGAGGTGGTTTCTCCTGGTGGTCGTAGCTCAGAGGGTGACTCTATTCTAAGCACTGGTGTCGTACCTGATTGGGTTAGGCTTGCTTGTTAATCTATGGCTCCTATGTGTTCCAACCAAGAACAGTCACAATCCGTGCACATAACCCCTTGCTCTATCTTAAAGACACTCTTTTTCTGTGGAGCTGGGAGTCCGCTCGTATCTATTCTATTTCTCATCCCTTAGTGTCATATTCCACCGTGTCTATCTTACCCTCACTTTCATCATTGAAAGAACGACAGTCTTCGTACTCGTCATTGGATTCATCTTCGTCATCTCCTAGGTTTTGGTATACCTCTTGTCTCTGATCGTGGACTAGGGTCCAATGGTACATGAGGTTTAAGTCATGCACCCTGGTCCATTGCTACCTTAGTTCATCTAACAGATCTTGGAGTGTCTTGAAGTTTGCTACTGGATTGCCAGCTAGCTTTGCAGTCAAATAATCTAGAATCTCTTGGAGTTCCCTCTTGTTATTTGGCACTTGGAATGTGACAGGTTTAGGTTGCCCACGAAGGGTTCTTGCCATCATGCAGGCTAATACGGAGGGTGTGTCTTTTGACTTGCCAACTGTCTTGGTGGCTTGTTCGTATGCCTCATGATCCAAGGATGGCAAGTCGATCATAGCAAGGACATGCATCCAATCTCGCTCATCCTCCGAGCATGGGATATACTTGGTCAAGGGCCCATAGGACTTATTGACTTGAGCATTACCTTTAAGCATTGCGGAGATGGCATCCAACTCGACTGGTGAGGTCTTCCAAGTGTCCATCTCTACCCTCACAGCTTCTGTTCTATTGCCAAGGAAGATTAAGCCATTACCCCAAACTTCGATGACTCTGGCATTGCACATCCAAGGTCGGCCTAATAGGATATCGTAGTCCACTCCCTTCATGACTATAAAGTCAACCGAGAACTGGATGCCTGGGATTTTCACCCGGCTAGTTTTTAAGTACCCTGAATGGTTTCACTCTCATACCGTTTGCTAGTGTGGCATTGAACTTGGCGGTCTCAACAAGCGGGTTTCTCCAAGTCTGAAGCATTGCATGGCTCAGTACACTAACCCCCGCTCCTGTGTCTACAATCCCCTTTCTCATTGTGTTGCCTAGGGTTAAGACAGGTAAGACAGCATGCATCTCGGTGCCTTCCCAAAAAGCATTAATGTGCAAGGACTTAGGCACAGAGTGTAGCATCAGACTCGGTATTTGTGTCTCTGCATTATGGTCATGCAGGTCTGCAGCAGCTTGCTCTCGTGATCCTTCAACCCACTGCTTCAGGTCTTCCCATAGGGTGGAATACTACCTAAGCAGGTCTCCCAGGCTTGTAAAATATTACACGGCACAGCGAACAGAATCTGAGAAAGAGATAGAGAGTACACAACAGAAAAGAGGAGAATTAGTAAATTCTTTAACTCCAAATAGCTGATACAAAGATGGCTCTGCCCACCCGTGCGCTTCCATTGTGTGAAGCTTAGATGGCGATCTAGACACAAGATAGGTGAAGAGCTTAAGGCTAGCTGGAACAACAACTCTGACTGGGTGAAAGATGAGAAATCGATGGCTGTGAAGGGGTTTAGCTTTTATAGCCTGCGAAGGCCGTGAGGTTGGCCTGACCGACCTACCATATAAGCCTCCACTAGTCGGCCAGGGAATATTCCAGGAAATATTCTCTTTACCATTGGGCCGGGGGCGCTGCCCCCGGACCCCCACTACGGAGGCCGCTGGCCCCCTAGGACCCCCTAGCTAGGGGCCGCTTCCGCGGCCTCCAGACCCCACAATAGGGGCCCCTTTTAACTCCCTTACCCCGCAACTCGATGCAGTGCATCTCGAGTTGCTACCAGCTTAACTACTCCGTCTAACCCAAAGATTAGACCCAAACTGTCATCTTTTTGCCATCCGATCACATAGACCTCATCTGATATACAAGTCAGGACTCAATCAATGTCCGGGCTCACATTTGGCTTCTCCTCATAATGGGGGCCTTACAACTTTGAGCACCATAGATCATTGGTAGCACCTAATGAGGGTGGGGCATTGATCATATCTAACAAGGCTCAGCATCACAAGGGTGGTCACTAGCGTCGTAAGAAGGTCATTGACTGCTCGTCTTTCTCCTATTCCGAATTGTCCTGGCCAATGGCCGTGATTGATTTGCTGGCCTGTAGCGTCAAGGCTTTGCCTAAGCGGACAATCGCATCTCTCGATTTTGGTCAAGGAGGTGAGACTGGTGTGCTTATGCTGGAGAGATGTTTGATCTCATCCTCTAGGATGGGCTTAGCATCTTTTAGGTGCTCTTGGGCCTCTTTTACCCATTCCTTCACTTTCTCAATAGCCTCTAGTTGGTGCTTCGGATGCGGGTATTCCCCTACCTTATCACTTTCCTTTTCGATCATCTTAGGAGTTGAGGTTTATGCCTCTACGTCAGTGACCTTCTTTCCAGCAGGCAGAGTCGTGGCACTCTTAGTTTTCAGCGTGATCTTAGCTTCGGGTTTCTTCTTTCTCTGTCCACGGCTCTTCTTCCCAATCGAGGCTGCATTGAGGTGATCCGAGAAAATCACAAAAAATATTTGTCTAACATTTTGTTGATTTTTTGTACATTTGGAGCTTTGAAATAAAGAAGAGGATGGGAACAACCTCTTGGGAAATCCAAGAAATCACTGGATGAAAATATTTCATGGACCGGTTTACCAAGGGGGGGTGAAGAGTAAAGATCAATGGAGGAAGGTGAAGGGAAAATGTATAATGTGAAAAGGAAAGATATGAAATGGATTTGGAGCCATCCAAAGGGCATGTGAGGCTCATAATTTCATGACTTTGGAGCCTTATGACAATTCAACCAAATGGGACCCTTCTTGGAAGCATTAGTGGAAGAAAAATCAGGCACATGATTTTGTAAGATTTTTTTAAAAAATACTTCCACTCCGATCAAAAAAAACTTTTGAACATGAAAGTTGTAGCGCGTGAGCTGAAGTTTCGGCTGGTATTTTTTTATAATTTTTTGGAGCTACGAGTCGGGAGATATGGCCAAAATGATGGATGCCAACTTTTTCCAACTGCAGTGGAGACCACCTCCCAATTTAATACACATCCATACTTTCTTCCCCACACTTAACACTTCCATAAAACATCATTCATTAGACCCCCAACCCTTTCCCCTCTCTTATCCTCTCTCTCAAGCTAATAAACCATTAGAATTCCCCTCCTAAATCACCCTCAAATCATCCTTAGTTGTAGTAGTAATGTATGAACTCTCATTACTCTCTCTCTATTATTGCTAGATATGATCTTATTTTATGAAGATTCTCTATATTTTTTATAGGAGAGCTCTTGGACTCAAGCTATGGGGGGGAGAATGGAGACAACTCACCTATGATGGAGCTTGATTAAGTACAAATTGGTCAACAAAACATCTAGATGGAGCTTCCATATTGGTGGAACCGCCTTAATGCAGCTTTGGTGGTGTTAATTCCTATTACATCTTAACCTCCTCCCTAAACACCCTCAAGGCCTATATAAAGAGGCCTTCTCCTTTGTAATTTGCAAGAAGAGAGAGAGCAAAGAGGCCTCCTTCAGCCCTATTGAGCCTTCCCCATTCTCCTTCATGAGCTTATGGAATTCCTTCTCTTACTATAGCTTATGTATGCTCTACAATGTAATAAGCCCAGGATATTGGTGTCCATATTGTGTATATTGGTTATGTCCCGAGGGTTCTCCATCTCTTAAGTTTATTGATTCATCTATTTTTTCGTAGTTCTCTCATTCTCACTCACTCTCTCTCTCTCTTCCTCTCTTAGTTTTCATCTCTTCTCCCTTACAATCTCCTCTCCCTCTTGCATAGCGTCCTAGTCCACTCTTCCATGACTAGGTGGTGCCCTTATCTCATTCACTTTGTGGCAGAAGGGAGTTTGGCATAGTATAGAGGCTGCCATACCGAATTTCCTTCGTCAGAGGTTGCTAGGACCTGGCAATGATATGCCAACCTGCTTCGTCTGTGCTCCGGTCATGACACGCAATGGGATAGGTGTGGCCTTCCCATCGAGGTTCCCGATGCCGAATAGCCCCAATGGGACAGATGGCATGTTGGCTGAACTTGAGGATGGTTTTCGCTTGGGACAGACAATGAAGAGATGAGTGATTCCACACTCAAGGCACCTTAGGTCTGCCTTGTCTCTATTTGGTTGCTCCCATTCAGGACAACGTGATGAGACATGCCCTGGATGACCGCAAGTCCAACATATGATTGGATCATGCGTCTGCCCTCCTAGGCCTCTACCTCGGCCTCTTCCTATAGACATCACTGATAGTGGTCGATAGTCCATAAGGGCTGCGTTACCCTCATCATTGTGCAAGATATATGGGTATGCATAAGTCTCTTCCTCATTTGGCTCCTCCACATAGTGGACTGGAGGGTCACTCAGTGGATGGGTCACGTAGGGACCAGGTAGTCTAGTATGCCTGTAGGGTTTATGTCCATTCTAGGAACAGCCAGTTTAACATCGTTAGGCGTAGGAAGGGCCAATGGGGCTCCCCTTTTGAAGATTTGTTGGGGTTTGCTCGGTAGATATGGCTGGCCGTATGGTTGTGAGTACGGAAGTCTTCTCGGTAATCTGCAATGCACGACGTCGTGATTGAATCTATCGCAATTAGTGCAAGGTTGTGACCTAGGGTCTTGATACTCGATCGACAAGTGGTTTTCGCTACAATACATGCATTGGACGTGTGGGCGTGTTGGTCGTCTCAACATATCCTGCAGTAGTTTGGCTATCTCCATTTTTACCTTAGACAAGTCTTTTGATTTATCCCAATAGCTTTCCCTTTGTCCTAGGGTGTTGGACCTAATCATTCACTAGAGGCTGACGCTCTCTCTAAACTCCACAAGTTGGTCTCTTCTGAATTTGAGCTCCTGGAGCTCCGCTCTTTCAGTTGGTCATCTACTCAAATGCTCTCTTCAAACACCCTAGCTAGCGAGTCTCGCTGCAAGCTCGAGTGTTAGGGATAAAGGCGCCTCCACCTAGCCACCCGTGTATTACTACACTAACAGTCACTGCCACCGCACATTGCAAGTGGCAGGCGCCCATCACCATCACTTTATTCTTTATTCTTTTAGTGACAGTTTGAATAAAGGAAGGCCCGGTCACACAATGTGACTGTTGGAGTTCCCATTTCTTGTCTCTTTCTTGCTCTTGCTCTCCCGCCATAGCTCTCGAGTGCAAGTTTCAATCCTTCTTACCTTTCAACTGGTATTAGAGCACGGCTTTTGACTCTTGAGCTTAGCTTGTGGCATTCTCAGCTTCCCATTGACTCCCCACTCGCATTGGGTCTCCTTCTCGGCAACCATAGCTCATTCTCTTGAGCTCCCATCACTCCCCGACTTCTCAACTCGTGGCATTCTCAGCTTCCCATCGACTCCCCACTCACATTGGGTCTCCTTCCCGGCAGCCATAGCTCATTATCTTGATCTCTCAAGTGCAAGTTTTGATCCTTCTCACCTTTCAACTGGTATTAGAGCACGGCTTCTGACTCTTGAGCTTGGCTTGTGGCATTTTCAACTTCCCATCGACTCCCCACTCGCATTGGGTCTCCTTTCCGACAACCATAGCTCATTCTCTTGAGCCTTCGTCACTCCCCAGCTTCCTGAGCTTCTTCCCGGCCTATTGAGGCACCATCAAGGCAGTGACATTGAGGTATTGCTTCATTATTTTCAGAGATTTATCTCAATCCATAGGTCTAGGTAAACAAGGTTTTCACAGGTTGTGGGCAGCCATAGCTCACACCTTTTGGAGCTTCCTTCACCTGGATCTTGCTTCCAGCCTATCAAGGCTTGCTAAGGCTTGGTGTAGGCCTTCTTTGGCCCCCATTTGTACCCCCTTTTGGCCCCATTGTTGACACATGGGACAGCAAACCCCCCCAACTAGCTCACGTTTTTTTTGCGCTTGTTTCAAAATCTGGCCCAAAAATCACTCTTTTTGTCATTTCTCGAGCATTCGGAACCCGATTCAAGTAAGGTAAGAGTCTAAGTTGGGGTTTTGGCACGCTCCAGACGCGATGGTAATGTTGAATTTGCCAAATTCTGATGATAGAATATTTTGCAATAGATTTCAGGTCTGAGACAGCATGTATGTGTATGCCTATGGCTTATGTGATGCTTCTACTCATGCCTATTGATACGGGATCACTTGTGGATGTTATGTCTCTTATATGAGATGCATTTGGAGCTGATTTAGCTCAGCCATTGACTATTTTGAACAATCCCAGATCTGTCCAAAACAGGGTAGCCACCGATTACTTCAATTTTATGCTTACAGGTCTTGGCATTTGATGCCCGATTATGCCCGATTGTGGTGCCTATACATACGGGAATGTATGCCTATGGTTTGCCTATGGATTTGAGCTTGGATTGAGCACTAATTTGCTCAGTTTACAGAGGTTATATACTACTGGAAACTTCAGGAGCTGAAGATATTTATGCTACAGTTGGGTACTGTTGGCTACTCGGTATGATGTCATGATGTATTTGGACTATGCCACGTCTTGTTTATGCTCCGGAATGCTTTTAAGCTAAGATTAGAGCTCGATTTGGATTTGATTGTCACTACTTTGCAGCTTTCTGGTATTTCATCTATGACATGGTTTATGCCTAGACTACCCAGTACGGGTTATGATGTCTTGGTGAATGCTTTATGCTTTAGCTGTGGATGGCAGTTGTTTGAGCTCATCTCGACATTCATTTGAGTAATCCCTTGAGCAGTTGGACATTGACTCGGATTTTTCTGTTACGACTTGGCTTTTTTCATTACGACCTTGGATGCTATTGAGGCATTGTCTTGGTTACCTGTCTTTGGTACTTTCACTTGGTTTGCTTGAGCTGTTGAGCTTGTTTATCCGCCTTTTGAGCCACTGGGAGTATCTTGTATACTTGACCAACATTAAGCAAGAGGTTTATGTTATTTGAGCATTTTGCAAATACTTGAGACTTTGGGATCTCTTACACTTACATGTTGCATAGTTAATGCACTGATATCTTGGAATTACTTTTGACCTGAGCTTGGGCTTTGCACTCTAGTGAGCATACACCTACTAGTGTCAGGTCTTGCTAGTGCTATGTATACTTTGCCCTACTATCCAGGGGGTATGCCTTCTCAACTGACGGATGCTTTGGTGACATGTTTGGGTGTTTGCTTAGGGTCTTGATGATTGTTTGGTGCTAATTTATGCCCATTTATGGTTGGTCATGTCTTGGCTGTCGTTTATTAACTTGGTGCAATGATTTGGTCAGCACTGACTCTGACAGTACCTTGCTGTCATTTATTACAACAAGCATATAACTCCGGACTGACATGGATTTTTCATGCTGAAATATTCTGAAATGATATACTTTCACTAATACTTGGTGGGCAGCAGCTTTGGTTACACTTTTCTCGCCATTTTTCTCTCGATTTTGGTGATTTTTTGTCATTTTCTATAGTAAACAGCAAGCAGTTTTAAACTATCTGGAGTCTTCTAGCCTGTATTATGGTGAGTTCGTCCACTGATCATGCTATTTTCAACATCAATAAGCTTGATGGTACGAATTACTCTTATTGGAAGAGCCAGATTTTGCAGGTGTTGGTGCAGAAATCACAAATCAAAACTTTGAGGTTGAGCAGGCATCCGCCTGCAACTATGCCAGATGAGGAATGGCTTGAGCTTGAAGAGTTATGCAAGTCCACTATTATATTATCTCTCACAAAACAGGTTCATTACAATGTATTTGAGGAAGAACAAAGTGCATGGCAGTTATGGGATAAAATCAAGAATCTCTATGACAAGAAAAGTCCAGCAAGTCAGATGTATTGGTTGAAGCAGCTTATGGATCTGCGCATAAAGGAGAATGTGACTATGTCTGCTCACTTGAGCTGGCTCCATGCTATACTCAAGAACTTGACTTCGCAGAGGACATCACTTTTGCAAAGGATGTCACTTCTCTTTTCTTGCTTGGTACTCTTAATGAGTCATGGGATGTATTCCGCACTGCATTATGTGCCTCTATTGCTACCTTGAAATTATCTAATGTTGAGAGTGCTCTTCTGCAGGAAGAGGTTAACCGTAAGAATTTGGATGCCTCTCATGTGTCGCATGGTATGATAGTTAGAGGCAGGAATGATGGATATGGAAAGCATGGCTGTGGCTGTGGCTGTGGCTGTGGACGGGATTCTCAGAAATCTCGATCCAAGTCCCGTGGGAAGTCACGTAGCAAATCTCATGGCAGGAATGCACATGTTACTTGTCACCATTGTGGGAAAAAGGGCCATATTAGGCTACAATGCCATGAACTGCGCAATGAAAGGCGCAAAGATAAGGGGAAAGATAAAGTGCAAGATAAGTTTTCTAATCGGAGCATAGTGCCTACAAAGTCCAGTGTTAAAATTAAAGAGATCAATGTTATGCAGCCTGAGGATGTTGATGATGATGATTATATCCTTGTAGCTTCTTCTAGTGCTTTGCAGATGACAGAGATACACTCTATGTATGCACAGTGTTGGCTCTTGGACTCAGGTGCGTCCTTTCATGTGACACCTTGCCAAGAGTGGTTTCATTCATATCGTACTATTTCAAGTTCTGTGTGCTTGGGTGATGACAGCTCTCTTGATATTGTGGGCATTGGTGATGTTAGGCTGCAGTTTCCTTCTGGCAGCAGTTTTGTTATGTAGGATGTACATCATGTACCTACTTTGACATGCAGTCTCCTGTCAGCTGGACAGCTTGATGACATAGGTTATCATGTATCTTTTGGAGACTCCGCATGGAAGATCACTCGTGGCATACTTGTGATTGCGAGAGGTGCCAAGGCTAGCAGCCTCTATCCCTTGATTGTATCCGCTTCTTCCCTTGATAATCTTTTGTCTGTGGGTTCTATCCCACATGTATCTCTTTGGCATGCCCATTTGGGCCATATGTCTTTGAAGGGAATGAAAATGCTTTTTGGTTTGCAGTACTTACCACCCCTTGATTATACATGTTTTGATTCATGTGAGCATTGTCTTTATGGCAGGTAGACTAGGTCTACGCATAAGAAGTCTGGTAGGCCACACATGAGTGAGCCCTTGGCATTGGTACATTCGAAATGTCTGTGGGCCCATGACTTGTCAGTCTATGGGTGGTGCAAAGTATTTTGTTACGTTCATAGATGATTTTTCATGAAAAGTTTAGGTGTATCCCATTAAGCTGAAATCCGATGTCTTGGCTATGTTTCAGAGATGGCTTGCATTGGTTGAGAACCAGTCTGGGTATAGCCTAAAATGCCTAAGAATAGATAATGGGGTTGAGTATGTCTCACGTGCTTTTGAGTAGTTATGTGATGAGGGGGGTTATTAAGCGTCAGTTGACCGCCCCCTACACCCCCCCTAGAATGGTTTGGCTAAACGGATGAATAGAACCATCTAGGAGCGTATATGCAGTATGCTTAGCCATGTAGGCCTACCACAAAGCTTTTGGGCTGAGGCATTTAGTACAGCTATGCATGTCATAAACAGGTTACCTTCTAGTGGTTTGGATTTCCAGGTTGCAGAGGAGGTATGGACTGGAAAACCTCCCTCTTATGTGCATCTCCATATCTTTGGATGTGAGGCATTTTGCCATGTGCCCAGGGACAAGAGAAGTAAGATGGATCCTAAGAGTGTCAAATGCATTTTCCTAGTTATGGGGATGCAGGCGAGCTGGGTTACCGTCTCTAGGATCCGCAGGTGCGGAAAGTCATCCGTAGTCATTATGTAGTCTTCCATGAATAAAGATGCATCGGCAGCCTGAGAGAGTTGTTGAGATCCGCAAGGTCATATTTTAGGAGGAGCCGAGAGCTCCTGCACAGCCAGTTGCATAGCTTACAGCTGCAGCAGCAGATGCTCATGGTTAGGGTGTTGGACAGGCAGCTGGGCAGGCAGCAGAGCCTGCCGTGAGACGGTCTACTAGAGACAGACATCCATCTGATAGATTTCAGCCCTCGATGCATTATGTCTTGGTTACAAATGTAGGAGAGCCTTTCACTTATGATGAGGCTATGCACAGGGGTAACAGTCACTCCTGGGAGAGGGCTATGCAGTCTGAGATAGACTCCTTGCATAAAAATGAGACTTGGGATTTGGTTTCCTTGCCTACGGGCAAGAAGGCTTTGCCATCCAAGTGGGTGTACAAGCTGAAAAGTACCCCTGGATACCCCAAGCCGACACACAAGGCTAGATTGGTAGCAAAGGGTTTTAAGCAGGAGCATGGTGTGGACTTTGATGAGGTCTTTTCTCCTGTGGTTAAGATGACCACCCTATGCTTAGTCTTGGCTTTGGTTGCTCAGCTTGACTTGGATTTATACCACATGGATGTCAAGACAGCTTTCTTACATGGGGACTTGCATGATGAGATTTATATGGAGCAGCCTAAGGGCTACTTTGCAGAACCTGGTAGGGAGCACCTAGTGTGCAAATTGAAGAAAAGTCTTTATGGCTTGAAACAGGCACCTAGGAATTGGTATCATAAGTTTGATGCCTTTATGCAGTCACAGGGCTACAGTAAGAGTGCCATGGATCCGTGTCTTTACATAAAGAAAGCCTGTGATGGTTCTTTATTGATTTTGGTACTCTATGTGGATGATATGTTGATAGCAGGGAAAGCTCATGATGAGCTAAATGCTCTTAAGGCTCAGCTCAAAAAGATATTTGAGATGAAAGATCTGGGACAGGCCTCTCACATACTTGGTATGCGCATTAGACGCGACATGCATCAGGGACTCCTCTACTTGTCATAGAGGGAGTACATTCATAAAGTCCTTGAGCGCTTCCGCATGCAGGAGGTAAAGCCTATTGGCTATCCATTGCCTTCTTATGTGAAGGTATTACAGGCTGATTGTCCGCAAACAGATGAGCAGAGGGCCGAGATGTCCAAGATTCCCTATGCATCCGTAGTGGGCAATCTTACGTATGCCATGATCGCCACTCGTTCAGATATTGCCTTTGCAGTTGGTATTGTGGCACGCTATATAGCTACACTTGGAAAGAAGCATTGGGATGCCGTGAAGTGTATCATGAGGTACTTGAAGGGCACTACAGATATGTGCATATGCTATGGCAGCCAAGATACAAGAGTCATGGGGTACACTGACTCTGATTATATAGGACATGCAGATAGTAGGAAGTCCACTTCCGGCTATGTATTCACCTATGCTGGAGGTGCTGTTTCTTAGATGTCTAGTGTGAAGAAATGCGCAACCCTTTCTACTACACAGGCCGAGTATGTTGCAGCCAACTGAGGCTTGCAAGGAGGCCATTTGGTTGGGTCATTTGGTTGTTGACCTTGGTATTGATGCTATATCCCTACACTGTATTTGGATTCTATGAGTGCTATTCAGTTAGCTAAGAATTCGGCCTTCCATGCGAAGACGAAACACATTGAGGTGAGGTATCACTTCATACGTGGGATCGTTGAGGACAAGTCTATTGACCTTGTCAAGATCTTGACTGACCAAAATCTTGCAAATCTGCTCACGAAAAGCCTCTCTACAGAGTGCTTTGCCTTCCTCAAGAGGTTGATGGGCGTGGGATTAGATGACGTCTTTCCTCATCTTGTTGTACATGTGTACATGTTGTACTGTCTTTTTTCTTTTTCTTTTCACTCCTCACTAGAACAAATTCTCCTTTAAGTGGGAGGTTGTTGGGGGTAAAGGCGCCTCCGCCTAGCCGCCCGTGTATTACTACACTGACAATCACCGCCACTACACACTACAAGTGGCGGGCGCCCATCGCCATCACTTTATTCTTTATTCTTTTAGTGGCAGTTTGAATAAAGGAAGGCCCGGTCACACATTGTGACACTTGGAGTCCCCATTTCTTGTCTCTCTCTTTCTGGCTCTTACTCTCCCGCCATAGCTCTCGAGTGCAAGCTTCGATCCTTCTCACCTTTCATCGAGTTGCCTGCCAAGGCCTTATACAACTCCTCACTCTGTATTCCACTACTAAACATGGTGGAAACCACTCTTTCGGTAGGTCATTTGCCCATGGAGATTCTCTTGAAGAGGCTCCTCACGTGGGTGACATAGTCGCGGATGTCCTCTTTCTCTTTCTCCTTAACATTCATCAGTCGTACTAGCAGATTATCAGAGTATCTGAGCTCAAAGAATCTCTTGATGAAGAGGTTTTTGAGGCTGTTAAAGTATGCTCGTTGTTCGGCATCTAGACTCCTGTACCAAGTCCCACCCTTGTCGCCTAAGCAAAGCCCGAATGCTTGAGAGCATTGAGTCAAGTCGGTGAGGTCGTTGGCCTCGCAGACTTGCTTGAATTGCTCTACAAAGCTGTATGGATCGTCGTGGGATTGGAACTTGTCGAGTTGCTTTGCAACAATTGGGATTTTAGATTGGCCCTTAGAGCCTTGGTTTGCTCCTTATCTTGCTAGTAATGATGTCGCTAGTGCTACAGCACTCTGCTCTACTGCTGTGTTGTCGAGTAGTCACTTCATGAGAAGCTCACTCAAAGTCAAGTCTCCTTCCAGGGCTCTCTCATGATCTGTCTAATTCCCACCTGCTAGGTTCAGCACTACCCGCTATACCTCACGCAATTCTGCGTTCTGCCTTAAGCTCCTAGCATGCTGGTCTTGGTTGTATTTCACTATGCCTTGCAGTGCCTTGTGGGCTAGCTTCTGTTCCTCTTCCAAGTCTATTATGATGGCATCTGCCGTTCTGTCGCGGTGCTCATACCGAGCGTGCGCATCGTAGCTGCTCACTAGCTGCTGAATTGCCTCTCGAAAAACTCCTAAGTCGAGTTCCTCGTTCGGCCTGTGGTCTGAGCTTTCCTCTATCATGATCACATTCTCATGCTCCACCAAGCTATCGATCAGGTTGAGCAAGTTGGTCAGATCCAGTTCTCTAGCGTCGCTTGCTTAGTCCTACTCTGTACTTTGGTCATCCATCTATGTCTTGGGATTTTCTCCTATTGGTGGGTTCCTTGAGGTGTTTATCTGAGTGAGTTCCTTGACTTTTTACATCCAATCCTCAATTTATCTCTACTGAATGTGTGTGTGTGTGTGTTCTTTCCCATGCACTTGTGCTCAATCAGGCTTTCAGCTGTCCTTAAGTGTACTTCAAGTGTGGAAATTCAAGGTGAGAGCGAAAAATAAGTATCTGAGTACCTTATGCACTCTCACTTCGTTTTAGGCCTGATAGGATTGTTGACCCACTTCTAGCCGTCTTGTCATGTTTAAGGTTTATCACTGTGTTGTCTTGCCCGTTTTAGGTTTGTTTAGGGTCTTTGGCTCAGCTGGCTGTCACTAGGACTTCGGGTCTCACAATAGCCTACTCAAGTTGCTAAGTGGCTGCATCCTACAACTTTGCCTCTTCCCTGCGCCAGAATCGAGTTCTGTGCATCGGGAGGACTCACGAAGGTTTACACAGCCGCGGGTCTGGTGTAATTTCCTAAAAATTTAGAAAAATCCTGACTCGGCCCAACTCATCCAAATTGCAAGGGCCGAGTGATGGATTCGGGCGGCCGAATGGAAATTCTGGACCGAGTGTGTCACTCGGATGGGCCACATTGTCATGGCCGAGGGCTGAATGGGAAGCTTGGACAAGGTGATTCAAGCGGGCTAAGGACATTCACTCGGATAGGTCGAGGGGGTCTATTCAAACGGGCTGAGGCATGCGAGCCAAGGGCTGAGTTTTGATATGGCCGAGTAGACTTTTGGCCGAGTTGGTTTATTCGGAAGGGCCATGCCGAGGGCTGAATGGGGAAGATTGACCAAGGACCGAGTTACGAGTGGGCCGAGTGATATACTTGGACGGGCCGAATTGACTAGTGGGCCGAGTCGGTCGGCCAATTCTAGGACTCGGCCACTCAGACGGGCCAAACAGTGCCCGACAATGGTAGCGAAGACACTAATTTGCTCAAATCTTGCAACACATGCAATCATATCACACAAGAGCTTCTAGATCAGTACCAAGGCATAAGGGGAAGGGCTTGATATACTTAGAACGTGCGGTAGACTCCCTGGTGGCAAGATCGAATCGAATCTCCAAGAGCTCTCTCTCTCTCTCTCTCTCTCTCTCTCTCTCTCTCTCTCTCTCTCTCTCTCTCTCTCTCTCTCTCTCTCTCTCTCTCTCTCTCTTTCTCTCTCTCTCTCTCTCAATGTCAGGGTATGAAATGAGCTCTTCCTTGACCTCTTGGCTCTTAAACCCCTTCCTGTGTAAGGTTTTTATGTCCCCAATTACTCACTTGCCAACATTAAACATCCCAAGCACACTTTTTTTCCATTTTTGCATAATTTGTGCCCTATTTTGCCCTGTTTTATAGCAACAAACCCTACGCTTTTTCGATTCGATTTCCTAATCCTAACCTATGCTAAATGCAACAAAGATCAAAGGTAAAAAACTAAAATGATTTCTCCATCTTTTCCAATCATCAAACCAACAAAATAACCCAAAATACTTACTTGTTTCGAAGATCAAAAAACCCAAACTTCCTACCTATCTCAAGCTCCGTTTCAGGGATGAATCCCTTACTTCAATGCTCGATATGAGGCGTGCAAGTGCTCAAGCTTGAATCCGTTGGTCCCGGCACAATGAAACCAAAATGTAGCGGGAGCTCACGCTCAACTGCCAAGACCCATAGACTGCTTATTGTTTCAAGCATTTCAAGCGAGCTCTCATGGCTATCTCTCACCTAGCTGATGTGCTTCGATCCTCTCGAGATGTAATGAGCTTACCTTGATGCCGAAATGAGTTGCCTCCTCTCTCGCACACGCCAGTAGCTCCACGATCCTAGATGCTAGCTCAAGCATCCTCAAGCCTCCTTCATCTCCAAGGTCCATCCACCATAGCCGCATGCGAGAAAAGAGAAGAGAAAAGAAGAGAGAAGAAGAGAGAATAGGAGATAGTGAAGAGCTTCACCCTCTTGATCCCTCACTCCCACACACTCCCTCACACTCTCACACTCCCTCTCTCAAGAGCACACACACAAGCAAGGTGAAGAGAAAAAGAGAAGAAGAGAGGACTCTTGTTAGCCACACACCAAGGAATGAGCTTCCAAGCCCTAAAATCCCATGGGCACCCATCCCTTTTTATATGACCAGCCATTGTGGTAGGGTCCATTTTTCTAATTCCCTCTTCTTGCTTCATGCCCTAAGCCTATACCCATCCATTCTTTTACAAATGGCACAGGAGGAAGCCTGGCGCTCTTTTACAAGAGTTTTTAGAGTTTTTTGAGGCGCCTTTCCTTTAAAATTGTGCTTTTTGCCTCAGCTTAGCTTTAGGCGCCGCCTCTACGCCTTTGCTCTTTTTCCATCCTTTTTCCACTTTTTCCTTCATTTTTTTACCATCTCGAATTGAGGTTAACACAAAGATAGTGCTTCTATGACCACACACATTAACAAGTTCAAGAGCCTAAAGACCTAGCTTGCAACTCTTAAGAAGAATATTGATGAAGATGAAGCAATAGCCGTATTGCTTACAAGTGTAAACAAAGATCCATATGAGAACCTTGTGTCCAATCTAAGTAATGTTCCCACTCTCTCACTCAAAGATATTGAGCACTCACTACTTGATGGAGAAAGAAAATTTAAAAGAAAAGATGTAAAAGAGACCAGCTCAAGGGAAAATCTCCTATACACCAAAGGAGCTACTAGACCCAAAGGAAGAGGTAAAGGATTCAACACCGACAACCAAAGTCGGATGCAATGTCTTTATTATGGTAAGACTGGCCATATTGCCAATGAGTGTTTTCACAAGAAAAGAGCATAGCATATGCAGAATGACCACCACCAAGGTCAATTCATGAATGAAGAAGAAGAAAAAGATACTTCCACTACCATCAACAACTCTGACAGATTGTTCTAAGGAATTTGGTTCCCATAGTGGATGTCAAAACCCTACCAAGATGTAAAGTTTCAAGCTTTAACTTGGCTAGGCTGCCAAAGAGCTAGTCTCCTGGTCCACATGCAGGGGGGGAAAAGCATGCAGGGGTAGAGACTCATCATTTGAGGGGGGGTATTGAGAAATAGAAAAATGATGTATGCTCCATGAAGAGCTATCATGAATCCCATATTCACAATGAGGAGAGTGGAACAATCCAAATTCTATAAAGCATTGTACTTGGCTGTCATTTTCAATGGAATGAATACAATGTCATGATGCTTTGTACTTTTAGTTAAGTGTCTTATCATTGTCGATCCTACACAGGATTGTGTTTATGAGTCCAAGCTTCCATCTTGGAACCTAATTCACTTGTGTAACAGTTTGTCTCTACTTGTCCATGTCATTATGAGTTTGGTCTTCATCTTTCATCCACCATAGCTTGTGTCATGCTCTAGATCTGCATCTTTTAACAACATCTACACTTATACTCCTCAAAATCCTCCTAGGGAAGGAAACTATAATAATTGAGGATGTGGGCGTGGGGCAGGGCATGGAGCTAGGCCTAGGGCTATTTGGATAGGGAGCAAGGCAATCAACAAGGTATGGAGTTGGACCCCATGTTTGTACTATTGCAAGCAATGGGCTGGATCCATCTCTCGATGAAGAAGTCAAAAAAGGATCAATTCATTCAATCAACAACTAGGGTATTGGGCAATGGTTTTCTATCATCCGAATTCTAGTTGAAAATCAAGATATCCCCTTCCAAATCTTGATCAACTATGGAGCTACACATTCATTTATTTCTCCTAAATGTGCCAAAAGGTCAAAGTTTAATTCCACACACTCTAGAAAACTCATTGTGGAACTAGTAAACAGGTGGGAAACAATGTCAACTCAATCCATCACAATGTCATGTTTAAACTAAGTGAAGAAACCATTAGAGCAAATTTTAGTGTCATGCCTTTAGGGGTTTATGATTGCCTATTAGGAATGAGCTAGTTAGCACCAAATTAAACAAACATACACTGTGAGGAAGTTTGGGTCATATTTAAAAGTCTATTTAAAAAAAAGTCTAATCACAAGGAAATGCAGGCAAACCTAAGATCCAGCTAGCCAAGGCTAGTCAAATCGTGAAAGGATTAAGAAAAGGGCTTCCTGTTTACCTAATCAAACTCAATAACGTTGAGGATACCAAGGATGAAGATGAGCCTTCATGGTTAAGTTCTTTTATGCTTTTCTCGAGGAGTTAACAAAGTTACCTCCTAAAAGGGATGTGAATCATAAGATCATACTAGTCCATGGGGCCAAACTAATAGTAGCAAGAAGGCTCTATAAAGTGTCTATTCTTAAAGCAATCGAATTGAAAGAGCAATTAAAACAACTACTTAATCAAGGATTTATTCATCCCAACAACTCTCCTTGGGGTACTCTTATTCTATTACAGAAGAAGAAGGATGGGACCCTCAGACTATGCATCATTTACACCGGATTAAATCAAGTCATTATTAAGAGTAAATATCATATTCCCAAGATTGATGAGCTTCTAGATCAATTGCAAGGGGCTGTGATCTTTTCTAACCTTGATTTAAGGTTTGGATATTATCAAATCTGGTGAAGAAATAACAAATACAGCTTTCAACACTAGGTATAGCCATTACAAATTCATCATAATATCTTTTAAGCTGACCAATGTTCCTACTACTTTTAATAGGCTAGTCCAAGATATTTTTTAGCCATACCTAGATGAATTTATTCTCACATTATTTGATGACATTCTCACCTACTCCAAGATAGAGAAAGAGTATCTAGCCTTGAAAATTCTCCAAGAAGAGAAAGTGTGCATTATGGAAGAAGATGATTGAATGCCTAGGATTCATTGTCTCAAAGGAAGGCATATTAGTAGGCCTCACTAAAGTCAATGAATGTAAGGATTGTCCACCACCATCCCAAACTATCAGAGAAATCAAAGGATTTCTAGGTCTCACAAAGTGACATATTATTTTTATCAAAGATTACTCATTATTGATAATCGCATCCATCACTAAATTGCTTGAAAAGCAAACAACAATTACGTGGACATCACGAGAGCAGGAAAGCTTTGATCAATTGAAGCAAAGTTTTATTGCCGCCCCGTCTTGAAGTTGCCAGATTTTACAAAGGAGTTTGAGGTCATTATCGATGCCAACATCATGGCACTAATATGTGTTCTTACTCAAGAAGAATGTTTGGTGGTGTATTCTTCTTGCAAGCTTAAGCCTTATGAGAAGAATCATGGTATGCATGACCTTGATCTTTTAGCAGTCGTTCATGCCTTGAAACTATGGTGTCACTATTTGCTCGAGAGAAGATTCAACCTTGTGACAAATCACAAAAGTCTCAAGTGGATTGAAGTCCTCCAAGAATTCAACCCTGAAATAATTTTTGACCTAGAAAGGACAATGCAGAGCTGACCCCCTAAGCAAGAAATCCTTCTTAAATTCTTTACTATTGGAGGAATCAGCCAACAAAGGATTTCTTGGAAGTCTGATTTCCATGCTTGGCAATCCCATCTTTGAGGCTATAGCTATTGAAATTCCTAAGAACCTTGATTACCTTGAGCTTTAAAAAGTCCAATGATTCTAGTTAAAATAGCCAAATTCAAATGCCAAATTCAAGCCTTACCACATTGAGGGTGAGCTTCTATACTATCAGCACAAGGTGTGTGTGCCCAATAATTGGAATCTCAAGAAGAAGATTCTATGGGAGGCCCATGATAGTTTGATAGCTAAACATTGTGGCTATGAAAAGACTATAAATGTGGTAAGAAAGAGTTACTATTCGCCAAGATAAAAGCTAACGTACTAAGATATATAACTCAATGCCTAAGTTGTCAATAAAGGATGAAAGGATCAATTCCCCGAAGAGTTGTATCCTCTTGAATTCCTCAAATCAAATGGAATCTCATCAATATGGATTTGTTAGTTAAACTTCCAATTCTGCAAGGAGGTTATGATTCAATTCAAGTATTAGTGGATATGCTAACAAAGGTCTACTCACATCATTCCTGTGAAACTGCCTTCAAAGCATCAGACATTGCTAGGTTATTTGTCAAGACCTCTCGATTGCATGGGTTTACAAAAAGGATTGTCAGTGATAGGGATTCATTGTTTACCTCTAAACTCTAGGCTTGTCTCTTTCAAGCCATTAGTATGCAACTTTGTTTCAGGACCACTTATCATCCTCAAACTAATGGGCAAACTAAAAGGGTCAATCAAGTGTTGAAAGACATTCTCAGAGCCTACTATACCAAGGAGACCAAGAGATGGATTCAATATTTTCCCTTGGTAGAATTTTCCTACAATGGTTTCATACCAATAAAGCATTGGTATGACTCCTTTTTAAGCATTGTATGGGCTAGATTGCTTGTCCCCTCTAAATTTCATAGATCCAACCTTAAGGTTCAAAGCATCCAAGAAAATGCCGGATGAAATGGAGGAGCAAACCAAAGCAATCCGCCAAGATATCAAAGCAGCATAGGACCAGCCTACGCTAACCCCAAGAGGACCACCCAAACTTTCAAGGAGACATGGTATTCCTAAGAGTTTCCTATCCCTTGGGAAGTTCAAAAACTTAGTGCAAGATATTGTGGGCCCTACAAGATTGTCAGAAGTCTTGATAGGAATGCCTATAGATTAGAACTTCCACCTCATCCCAAAATTCATAATGTATTTCATGTAATGTGAAACCCTATGTTCCCAACCCTGATCATGTTCTAAATGATGAAAATTTTGTAATGCCAACTTAGGAATTTTTGGAAGTTCAACCTGATAAAATTCTAGAGATTAGGGAAAAACCTCTTAGGAAATGTACGCTCTACAAGTACCTTATCCACTGGAAAAACTTGCTTGAAGAGGATGCTACATGGAACGAGGAGTCCATCCTCAAGAGAGATCACCCTGAGTTTCTCTCGAGAAACGAGGACATCTGGATTTTTCTAAGGGGAAAAGGATATAATATTTCCAAAGCAATATACATCCACATGATTCTCTCGGTTCCGCATACTATCATCAATTGTCAAATTAACCAGGAAAAATGATTTTAAGGCTCACAATACCACTTGTGCATGAGGAGTATTCAGCAATACACCATGGTTCAGCTTTGAAAGTCTACATAGGGATGGGGGGAAAACTGTGTAGGAACATGGGCCAATAGCATAAGGTTAAAAAACCTTAAAGATTGAGAAGGAAAAGGAAATATTAATGGGGTGAAATGGCAATCGAATCAAGCCACCACCCCACCCCCTCCATGTCACCTCCTCCCTCATTGCCACCTCACCCCCGTCTCCACGTCTCCTCCTCCCCTTTCGCCACCTCTCCCCCCTCCTCCAATCGCCACCTCCATTACCATTATCATCTCACCTCCCCTCCCCCCCCCCCCCCACGCCCATTCATGCTGCAATAAAAAATGACCCCCCATGCTAAAATGTTAAAAATGATCCCCCCTCATTTTAAGAGAGAGAGAGAGAGAGAGAGAGAGAGAGAGAGAGAGAGAGAGAGAGAGAGAGAGAGAGAGAGAGAGAGAGAGAGAGAGAGAGACCCCTCGTGCAATCACCATTTAAAATAAGGTACCCCCTATTAAATATGAAATTTGATGACCATATGCTGCCAATAGCTATGGAGATGTTTCCTTCTATTTCTCTCCTAGTGACATGTGGTTTTTGAATTTCATACCCCTCCACACCTATGAAAGGGTAACCATTTGTGAGTAATTGAAGAAGGAGACAATCGAGAGTTGAGAGATGCTAGGGAGAGAGATGCGATTAAAAAATGAGAATTTTCTAACTTTTTTTTGCCATGCCATAATTCTACCCATCCTCTTGTATCCTCATCTTTATTTCATCCTATCTGCCTTCTTTATCCCGTTCTACTTGATTCTTTTCTCTCTATCCATCATGCCCCCGTGCAAGAAGGCTAATTTGTCAAACGAGGCAGGTCCCTCGAACATAGTAGGTCCATCATCGACAGTACTTAGAGCAAGGAAAATGGCAGCCCATGATGTCATCCATTCCAACATGAAAAAGTAAGTATCCTTCACCTAGGTATGTGCACATAAATTCTAACATGAACTATACTATTACTAAAAATTAATTGTAGAACATTAAATTAGCAACTTAGATAATGGATAAGTTTAACCATAAATATACAAGTAAGCTCACTTCTAATTAACAAATTAATAAATTTTGTATTTTATATTTATGTACACAAATATCCTTTTATATATATATATATATATATATATATATATATATATATATATATATATATATATATATATATATATATATATATATATATATATATGATGCATATTTTCATCATATTTCTTTAAAATGCCATTCACGCATGCACACCAAAAATTTAGGAAAATTTAAGATATTGGCATTCTTGCACAACAAGCTTGACATTAAAAATAATACATAAAATAATTCATTAAATTATTAACGCATGTATTACATTATTGCTATTCGTTAGAAATCTCATTATGCCACATGTCAACTTATAGATTATTTCTCTCATGGTCGAGGAAATAATTTCAAAAGAGGAAATGATATATTAAATTAATACGTAGGAATTATTCTAGCACCCTAGAGATTAAAATAGAATGATTGCACTTAGTTGCATGTTGAAAAAAGCATGTAATTCTACTGAGTGATGTTTGTAAAAATTATGAAAAGATTGATTGCTAAAGTTTCTACTTGATTAATACGATCCCTTAAAATTAAAGTACAATCATATTGAAATGTTGAAAATGTTCTCTTCTTGTTGAAATAATAAAATATTGTTTGAGAAGGATTAACTAGTTACTATTTGCATTGGATATTTATGTCTAAATTACATCCAATTAGTTTATTACAAACTTTTTCCTATTGTCAGATATCGAGCAAGATTGAGCAAATTATACCTCCCCCAAGGGCAACTATTGGGGCTTAGTTTCCCTCCTACAACAACATGTAACTGGTGAGATCTAGTCGAAAAAGAGTAATCACATAGTTGGTCCTAAAATGGAGAAGAAAGCTATACATATATGATGTGGTGAGCATTGGGAGCTCGAAAATCTATGGGTTGGTTTATCACTCTAATAAAAAGAGCAAGTTTTTTGTATCTAGCTCTATGAGCAAAATCCAATGTAACAATTATTAAATAATAAAGCAAATGTTTTGAAAGAACCATCTTTGTTGTATTTGTGTTACACCTAACAAAGACATGAAATGAATAAGAGTTGCTTGTATATACATGCTTTGTTTAAAAAACTAAAGAAAAACCATGTGTAAATGGAAATTGGAAGATCATATTTCCCCAATGGAAGATGATCGATGGCTGGGTGGATCCAATAAGTTGAGTGATTTTCTCATAAGGAAATATTAGGACAAGAGTCGAACACAAACTTTACATAAGGTTCAATCTTAGATCCCGATCATGCACTGTTTTAGGGGAACAAAGATTAGATTTTGCCTTACAATTAGAGGGGTAGAGGACACCTTCCCCTTATCTCTCAGTTACTATGAACCAAGTGCAAAATAATTGAGTGCCCTCAATCCTATAGGGCCGTAATGTGATAGCCAAGACAGAGTGTCATAATATTGTTAGAGACTATTACATCTTGTAAAAACCTTCAAGTCGTCGTTCCTCATGATTCAAGGCCAAGCAACTACCAAACATTACCTTCTACAATCAAATGGTGGGTACTTTACACCAATCAATCATCCATCTCCTTGAGTCAAGCCTCTAAAGTTCTTTGAACACATAAGTCTTCATTAGCTCTACTCCCACCACCACTCATTATCACATTTACAATCGGTCCTACCTAACATAAATGTTGGGATAGCATAGATATTCTATGATTATGATACATAATTCTTAGTCTTCATTTTTAGTGATAAGGTTGTTGGTGACAAGAAAGTGGCATATCATGTGAGTTGTAGAAGAAAGAAGGAGAAAGGTAAACACATATTGTCACCCCAAAGCGTCCAATAACTTTGGAGCAAGCAACAACTTTTTCAATGTATTTTGCATGCGAAGCATGCAATTTTTTCTTTTGTGAGAACCCTTTGCTTTAAAAAAAGTAGAGAAAACAAGATGAAGCCTTGTGAGCTTTGTAAGTCTACAAACCATAAAATGCATGGTTAGTGGGTCTAGCTAGTAACACCGGCCCAACTAGCTAGTAGAATTTGATAACTCTCTCTTTCTCCATCCTCCCCCCATTGGATAGCTTTATGAAAACTAGAATTTGCAACTCTAACTCTTTGGAAGATTGTAAACAATGATCTTAACTGCCATCCATATGGCTAGCTTGATCTTTAACGCGATGATGCTCATTGGTTCCCAACTTTGTAGCCACTTACGTATGTCAATGTATGCTAATGTACAAGTGTGGTTATATTAGAATTAATATTGATGCTATCTTCTCTAAATATTTGAGACCAAGTTGGAGACATCAAAGTATGTCAACATGTCAATCCTTTGAAAGAATCATTAATGGTAATGGCTAGTTTTCATATTTACAAAGTTTTCAATTGTGAAAGTAAAGCTTATTGTATATTTGAGACTGGTGGGGTTTTACACAACATTAGGTAGCACACTATTTCCTACATGCAATTCGTCCTTTTTTTAATAAGGAAAGTAGTCATGTGTTGCATATGAAGCACGCTATCCACTTTGCTATTGTGAGCAAAGGGAAGTAATCATGCGATAATGCATTTGCTTCCCTTTGCCAACAAAAAGGCAAAATGAGTGAGGTGCAACCTCACAAGCTTTATAAGCACGCAAAGCTTGGAACACATGGTTAGGGGCAAGCATTGGCCAAGCTAGCTAGTACCAAAAGTTTGAGAAAGTGGACAAAACAATCCCAAAATGTTCAAAATTAAGGTTTTTAAGTGAAGTTGTGCCCCATTTCTAAACTCTTGGTGTTTGATTAACAAGTTCACGAGGTTTTACCGAAAGGTAGAGCCCAAGTGGAAGCAAGCGCAAACTACGAGTTATGGTAGATAGAGCAAGAAATTGAGAGAGAGAGAGAGAGAGAGAGAGAGAGAGAGAGAGAGAGAGAGAGAGAGAGAGAGAGAGAGAGAGAGAGAGAGAGAGAGAGAGAGAGATGCCGTATGTGGGAACTCCAACAGTCACAATGTGTGACAGGCCTTTTCTTATTCAAATGTCACTAAAAGAATAAAGAATGAAGTGACAATGATGGGCGCTTACTACTTATAATGTATAGGTGTGTGAGTACTATCACTGTAATGAATACACGTGCTGTTAGGCATAGGTACATTTACCCCCCAACAACTTCCTACTTAAAGGCGAATGTGCCCCTAGTGAGGAGAGAACAAGAAAAAAGTGACAAAGAACAACTATACATAAATTACAATAGGATGAGGAAAGATGTCATCTCATCCAACGTGCGTCAAAGAAAGGCAAAATGTTGCCCTGAGAGACTCTTAGTGAGCAGATTTGTAGGATTTTGGTCAATTGAGATCTTGACAAGCTCAATGGACTTGTTCTCAATGACCTCTGTGATAAAGTTGTAACGTACCTCAATAAGCTTTGTCTTCGCATGGAAGATCGAGGACTCTTGGCCAACTAAATAGCACTCATAGAATCTGAATGCAGTGTAGAGATCACATTAGTAATACCAAGGTTGGCCTAATTGGAGAGCCTCCTTGCAAGCCTCAGGCTACAACATACTTTGCCTTCATAGTGGATAGGTCAATGCATTTTGACACCCTAGATATCCAAGAAACAGCACCTCCAACAAAGCTAAAGACATAGCCAGAGGTGGGGACTTTCTACGATCTGCATGTCCTACATAATCAGAATCAGTGTACCCCTCAACTCTTGTATCCTAGCCACCGTAATATATACACATATCTACAATGCCCTTAAGATATCTCATTATATCCTTTATGATATCCCAATGCCACTTGCTAGGTGTAGCCATATAGCGTGCCACACTCCCACTGCAAATGCTATGTAAGGATGAGGGGCTATCATGGCATACATCAAACTACCCATTGTAGATTCTTAAGGGATCTTAGCCATCTCGGCCTTCTACTCATTAGACTACATACAATTGGCCTGACTAACCTTCACATGAGAAGGTAAAGAACAACCAATAGGCTTAACATCCTGCATATCAAATCACTCAAGAACCTTCTATATGTACTTCTTGCATGACAAGTAAAGAAGACCCTTAGAGCAATCATGTGTGATACACATCCCAAGAATATGTGAGCCCTATCCCATGTCCTTCATCTCAAAGCTCTTCTTAAGCTGACCTTTCAAGGCATCCAGCTCAGCATGAACACTCCTAACAATCAATATATCATCCACATACAAGAGTACCAAAAGCATAAGGCTACCATCATGGGCCTTCTTTGTGTATAAACATGGATCCACATCACTACATCTATATTCCTACAAATGCATGAAAGTATCAAACTTGTGGTACCCTTTCCTACGTTCCTTCTTAAGGCCATAAAGGCTCTTTCTCAACTTGCACACTAGGTTCCCTGCCTTTTTTCTCAAAGCCCTTAGACTGCTACATATAAATCTCATCATGCAAGTCCCCATGTAAGAAAGTCATCTTGGCATTCATCTAATAAAGATCCATATCTAATTGTGCAACCAAAGTCAATACCAAGCGTAGAGTAGTCATCCTGACTACAGGAGAGAAGGCTTCATCGAAGTTAATACCATGCTCCTGCTTAAAACCCTTAGCAACCAATCTAGACTTATAGGCTAGCTTGGGGTATCCAAGAGTACTCTTCAACTTATACATTCACTTGCATGGCAAAGCACATTTTTCACTAGGTAAAGGAACCAAATACCACGTATGATTTTTTTGCAATGAGTCATACTCTAACTACATGGCTCTCTCCTAAGAGTGACTATCACCTCTATGAATGGCCTCATCATAGGTAAGAGACTCACTAGCATATATGTCACTATAACATAATCCGTAGAGGGCACAAACCAATCAAGTTGACATCTATTACTAGTAGACTGCTGCAAAATAGGCCATGGGGCGGCGTGTACATCATGTCCAACATCATGATCATGGGCCACTAGAACATCAACTATTGCTGCTGCAGACTATCTAGCTAGCTATACAATAATAAGAGGCTTCTTTTGAAATATCACTCTACATACCTCAACGACCTACTCAAGCTACTTATACATTTTCTCTCCATGGAAAATAACATCATGGGTGTGGATGACCTTTCGAGCATGCAGATCCCATAGGTGATAGCCCATCTCACCTACATCCCCACAACCAAGAAAGATGTGTTTCACAGACCTAGGATCTAGCTTATTGCAATTGTCATTGGGAACATAGCAAAAAGCCTCACAACCAATGACATGCAAATAAGCATATGATGGAGGTTTTTCAAACCATACTTCTCTGTAACCTCATAGCCAAGAGCAGTGCATGGGGATCAATTAATCAAATGTACAATAGTGGTAACTACCTCAGCCCAAAAGTACTGCAGTAAGCTTGCTTAGCTAAGTATACTACAGACTCACTCCTGAATTATCCTATTCATGTGCTCAATTATACCATTTTTGGAGTGGGATATACGGGGTGGTCAACTAATGTTAAATATTTCTCTTATCACAAAACTACTCAAAGGAGTTAGATACATACTCTTCCCCATTAATAGATTGTAGGCATTTTAACCTATACCCAAGATTGGTTCCCAATAAAAGTAATCCAACACAGAAATGCAACCAATACTTTTAATTTTTGCTTTATGGGGTGCTAGACCTTATGTGACTAATCATCAATGAAAGTAATGAAATAACTCGCACCACCTAAAGACTTGCAAGGCATAGGTCCATAAACCTTAGAAATGGACAAGAACCAAAGGCTCATCCATGCACATAATGCCAGACTTCTTATACAAACTACGGGTTTGCTTGCCAAAAAGACAATTATCACAAGAATCAAAACACTTAGGGTCAAGGGGGATGGAAGATATTGCAAACAAATAAGTATTTTCATTCCCTTTAAGGACATGTACCCAAGGCAATGATGCCATAATGATACATGTGGTACTGCAACCACTGCCAAAACATGGTTGATAGACTCTCATACATGTAAGGGATAAAGAGTGCCAAGCTTGACACCTCATGCCAGAACAAGATTCCCACAGGTAAGCTTCCATGAGGAATCACCAAAAGATATAACATAGCCTCCATCATCCAACTATCTAGTCAAAAGTAGACTTTTAGTCAAGGCATGAACATAGCGTACATAATGCAAAGTAAACATACTATCTAAAGAAAATAGCAGTTGGACATCTCCAATACCAAAAATACCCAATGCCAAGACATTACCCATATAACAAATCATGTCATGCTACGGTAGGAGTGGAACCACTCTCGATGAGAGGTGACATGAAATGAACCCCCTGAATCAATTAGAAAACATTGAGCATAGGTGGATGAGGCATCAATCAATTGTGAAATGTCAAGAGAAGAAGCTACAAGTATGTAGTCATCATCAGAATTAGTCTGCACAATATTAATATCTTCAATCTTGACATTGGACTTGCTAGGAACAATGCTACAATCATCATACATATTCTATACTTTATCCTTTTTCTTTTCCTTACACTTGTCATCATGCATTTTATGGCATTGTGGCTAAATATAAACCGGCTTCTTATAATAGTGACAAGTAAATGCTATGGACAATATGACCTCGTAACATTCCATGGGAGTGTTGAGCAGCGCCACTTAGATTCATTTCTCGATGTGGACCGCTAAAAACCATGCTTGGGCAACCGATAGGTAGGCACGTTACAGTTGGTATCAGAGCGAAACTTCGTAATGATGCGCGATTGATTAATGTAAGGTTCGTAAGCATATTCTAAACAAAGTAACCTAAGTGGTATGGCTTGATTGTCAGGCACCTTTTGCACCCACGAATGTTGACATGCAAGAGAAAAAATTCGTTCTCAAGCAAATTAAGGCACTTAAGTTTGATGGAGAAGGGATACAGGTCACAGCAGAGGCGGAGATATGGATTGAGTTGATGGACAATTATTTCTTTGCTTCGAGAACTGATGCTACCAATCAAGTAATGATAGCCAAACTTAAGTTAATTGTCCAGGCTCGGTTATGGTGGAAGCAATGGTGCAAAGATCAAGGTGTTTTTGAAGCCGCTGTCACTTAAGCTCAGCTGAAAGATGCTATACGTAGATGATACCTTCCGCCAACCTACCAGACTTTGAGAATGAATGAATTCTTCAAGCTCAAGCAGCTGGAATTAACCTTGGAAGCCTACTACTAGAAGTTTGTAACACTACTAAAATATGCTCCCTCTATGGATATTGCGCAGCAAGTATCCAAGTTTTTCCATGGCTTGAACACTCCTCTAAACCACCGTCTTGAAGCAATGCGTCCGACAGACTTGCAAGATGCATTACTTCAAGCAAAGCCAATCATCCAAGAACTTAAATCGAGAAATTGTAGCAAATAGGACTCCGGAGATCAAGGAAAGAGATGCCACACATGCGGAGAGATAGGGCACATTCGTAGGAGATGTCCCTACCATCAATGCTTCCATTGCAATGAGCTAGGGCACGTCCAAGCAGAGTGCCCTCCTGACTTAAGTCCAAAAGACATTGAACCCCCAAGCCACACAAGTGTAGTCTATGGATATATAGAGGAGTCAGATGAAGACAAAAGACCTAGAGTCTACTACACCATTTCAGGATGATTAGCGATCCTAGAAATTCTACGAATATGTAATACAACTTATATTGGAAATAAATCCTACTCTTATACCTACAATTAATTGCAATAATATTAGTTGCACTACTTGAGTCACTACAAGTAGCATAGCGAATGCATGGTGGGTCCTAACCCATAGGCCCTAAGCCCATTAAAGCTTGTCTTCCCTAGTTCTTCGAAGATGAGGACATCTCAAGTTCTCTAAGGGGGAGAGGATGTAATGTTCCATCCACGTAGGAACCACGCCCCCCGCCTATTTTAATTAAATGAAATCATAATTTTTATTAAATCTCTTCCCCCTACTATCGCCATCAAAAGTGGCAAGGGGAAAAGAAGGGAAAAGAGGAAGAAGACGATGCATTGATGAGGATGACGTAGTGAGGAGGATGATGACGATGACGAGGGTGGAAGGAGAAAGTTGATGATGTGGCAAAGCTATAGATGGAAACGGAGAGCTCAATCTCGTAGATGACATGGACGACTACCACAATGGGGAGGAGTACACGTGTGCTACTTTCCCCCTACTATCTCTTTGTTGAGATGGCAAGCTCAACACGTGCAGACATTGATGATGAACCGCCTGGCTACATGAGTCCACACATCTACACTTAGCAGGTTGGTGGTCATTATGATACTCACATGGCCACTGACTCATCACTTATTATATTTAGTTTGTTACACCTACCTACAGCTGGCAAAGATATAGTGCCAGTCGATTAGTGTAGTCGGTTATGCACTGTTTGAGTTAGAAGGTCACTTTCCTTTATGTTTTATCTTATCTATACTTTGTGTACATTGTATAGTGTGTGGAAGAAGAAGAAAAATCAGCAAGAAAATGTTTTGGCCTCCATCTCTCTCCTTGTGTCCTCTTGTACAATGTGTGTTTGGTGCAGCAGCTCAAGCAAAGTCCCCCACCATGCGATTCTTGACATAGTATTAGAGCCACGCCACTAAGAGAGGTTGATTTTGAAGGCTGAAGTGAAGGAGAAGAAGCAAGGTTTGAGCAAGCAAGCAACGGGTAAGAAGCTCTCCATTCTTCCACTCTCTCTCTTGGATAGTGCATGTGGAGGCATCGGAAGCAGGGTCGAGCAAAATCTCAGATTGCTGTGAGATTTGGTGTGCAAGCGGATCACTATATATTCTGCAGATTATCCCTTTAGAGCTTTTCCGCCGTTGTTTTGGGCGTCTGAGGCTGTTTCAGGCCCTGTTTTAGAGCCGCAAGGTTGTGAACAACAGTTTTAGGGTACACTGTGATTTCGGCTGTATTGATTGAAAGTGGGTGCATAGGTTACAGATTGTGAATCTGTAATTTTTGAGGTGTTTGCAAGAAGCAAACATAAGGTTTATCTACAAACAAGTTGTAAATTACATGTACTATTGAGCAATCAGTGAAAAAGGTTGCTTGGTGTATTGCTATGCATGTGTTGTGAAATATTGCAGAAGACTAGCTTGATGTGTTGTATCCTTGTTTGTGATAATGGCAGAGAACAATGGAAATCCCATTATTGAGAAGCTTGACAAGAACAACTACCCTTCATGGAAGTTTCGTGTGACGAACTTTCTCATTGGAAAGAGCCTTTATGAGTTTGTTTTAGGTAAAGAAAATGAGCTAGAGCTAGGTATCCCTCTGACTACAGATGAGTTGAAAGCATGGAAAGAGTGGAATGCGAAAGACGAAAAGGTGATGTACTGGCTATCTGTAGTCATTGATAATACTATGATGGGACATATCAAGAATGTAGAAACTTCACATGCAGCTTGGACAATTTTTGAGAGCATGCATGTTTTCAGTAAATACAAAGGCACCAAAGATTCAACTCAAGCAAGAGTTGAATGCCTTGAAGAAAGGGAAAATGTTTGTCAATGAGTATGTGTTGAAGGTGAGCAGCATTGCAGATGCTTTAGCAGCGATTGATGCAATGCTGGATGATGATGATTTGGTTTCATCCACTCTCAGTGGCCTTAACAATGAGAAGGCATAGAAATCATTTGTTACTTCAGTATATGTACGGAAGCCATTTCTAGATTTTGATGAGCTAATCTCTCTCATGATTACTGAAGAGATCAATATACAGGGTGATTCGTCTAAAAGAAATGGTGAACATGTCCAAGCATTTTACTCGAGTTCATGAAGGGGATGTGGTAGATTCTCTTCGAGAGATCATGGTATGGGACGTGCTAGCAATAACCAGCAAAACAGGTTCAATCAACAGTTTGGTAAAATGCAGGTTTTTGGAGGCAGAGGAAACTTTAGAGGCGTGGGGAGCTCTAGAGGAAGAGGTGGATGGCAGAACAGAGGCTCTGAAAATTCTTCTATTGTTTGCCATTATTGTGGCAAAATAGCACATATTGCAGCCAATTGTTATGCTAAGAAGGATGATATACGCAGTGGTAAATTGCAGCAAGGAAACTATGCATCGTCTTCACAATAGAATGAGGACAAAAATGAGTGTTTGTTTGTTATGCAGCATATGATGAATGCAGTTACAGGAAAGGGGACACATGATTATGTATGGTATGTCGATTCAAGTACATCTAATCATATAACCAATCATGTTGAATGGTTTGGAGAGATGCAGGGCTTACAAAACCTAGGTTATGTGCAGATGGGTGATGATTCATGCCACCTAATTTCACACATTGGAAAGGTTCCCTTGTCCTTGTATGATGGCCAAACAAAGAGTCTAACAGATGCATTAGTATTACATGTGCCATCAATTACAAAGAATCTAGTGTCTATTGGCCAAATGGTAGAGCAGGGGTTGCATGTCCAATTCAATGCAAAAGGTTGTTTTGTAGAAGATTTTAATGATAAGTGCAGGTTGGTCGCAAAAGGAAGTAGAGTTGGTTGAATGTTCACTTTAGATGCTGAAATTCCTACAATGGATGCTACTATGTATGCTAAAGGAAAAGGAGTAGTTGCAGATATTGAAATATGGCATAAACGTATTGGATATGCAAATGTGCAAAGGCTGAAATTAATGCAGTCCAGAGGATTGGTTGCCTTCTTTTAGAGTTGCAGAATTGCATAAAGTCTGTGAAGCATGCCAGTTTGGTAAGCAGGCAAGACAACCCTTCTCGCATGATAGAGAAGTGAGCAAAAATATACTTGATGTAGTACATATAGATGTTTGGGAGCCTACACAGAATGTATCTCTTGGTGGCAGCAAATACTTTGTCACATTTATTGATGACCATTCAAGGAAGCTATGGGTATACTTCATGAAGGAAAAGAGTGATATGTTTGAGCACTTCAAATATTTTAAGACAGCTGTTGAAATAAAAAGAGGCTTAAAAGTGAAGTGCTTGAGATCAGATGGAGGGGGAGAGTATCCCTCTAATGAGTTCAATGGCTTCTTGAGGGCTCATGGGATAAAGAGGCAATTTACTTGCAGGTATACCCCACAGCAAAATGGTATTGTAGAAAGAAAAAACAGGCATATTGGAGAAGTTGCACGGGCACTAATGGTTGAAAAGAATATGCCCAAACATTTTGGTCTGAGGCTGTCTATACTACTGTCTACATTATGAACAGAACTCCCACAGCTGCACTTCATGGGATGGCTCCTGAAGAACACGAAGCTTGATGTATCACACTTGAAGGTATTTGGTTGTGTTACATACGTTCATGTACCAGATGAGCTACGGAAGAAGCTCGATCCAAAGGCAAAAAAATGTGTTTTTATTGGATACTCTTTAGAGCAAAAAGGGTATTGCTATTATTACCCTATCAGTGAGCAGGGATGTTATCTTTGATGAGATGGAAAGTTGGTATACACCTGTTGGTGATGTTTTGGATGATGATAATGATCAGAACAGCTATGTGCAGAAAGATAAACAAGAATCACGGAGTCTTAGTGGACCAGAAACATCATCTAGTACTACACCTACAGTGAGCCCTTGGTCTGGGAGACTAAGGAGTAGCCCCACATCTTCAGGTGAATCTATAAGTGTTGCAGGGAAGGACAAAGGAAAGAAGAAAGTGCTAGATGGTAATGATGCATCTACTAGTCATTTGGGATTTGATGGAGATTCTAGTGGTTCGGAGAGTTTGGATGATGAGCTTGGCATTCCTTCACTTAGGACACCCAGTGTACAGAGAGCTCATAGTAATGTAAAGGCTCCATTGAGTGATCCGGTGGTACGCAGATCAAGCAGGATCAGATACCCTGTTAAAAGATTTAGTTTTGAAGGTTATGCAGCTCACCATTATGCTTATATGGTGAAACTAGCTGAGAATGTTGAGCCCACTTATTTTGAGGATATTGTTGGTCATGCTCATTGGGATGCAACAATGGATGAGGAGATGGCTGCATTAGGAGCCAATAAGACTTGGGATTTGGTACCCTTACCTAAGGGTAAGAAAGCTATCGGCTGTAAGTGGGTTTACAAAGTCAAGCATAATGCAAACAGTTCAGTTAGCACGTATAAGGTTAGGCTGGTTGCAAAAGGCTATGCTCAAACATATGGTATAGATTATGAAGAGACATTCAGTCCAGTTCCTAGGATGGCAACTGTTAGGTGTGTGATTGCCTTGGCAGTAGCCGAAGGTTGGAGTTTGCAGCAAATGGATGTTAAGAATGCCTTATTGCATGGTGAATTGCAACAAGAAGTGTATATGGAGCAACCAACAGGTTATGAGGATTTAGAGCATCCCACATATATGTGCAGGTTAAAGAAGGCACTCTATGGGGGCTGAAGCAAGCACCTAGAGCATGGTCTAACAAGATTTGAGAGTATCTTGTCAATATTGGATTTTGTATTTTTGATGATGATTACTCACTTTATGTGAGAAAGGGAGATGCAGGTTTGGTCATCATAGTCATCTATGTGGATGACTTGATTATTACTAGTGACAATGACAATGGGATTGCTAAAATTAAGGACTTCTTAAAGAAGAAGTTTGAGATGAAAGATTTGAGTGAGCTAAGATACTTTCTTGGTATTGAGGTGATCAGATGTGATGATGGTATATGGCTATCCCAAAGGCAGTATGGCTTGGATATGTTATCCAAGTATGGTATGACAGCATGTAAGCCTCTTTCAGTACCATTGGAGCAAAATGTGAAGTTGAGTGCCGACGTTGGGGTTGAGATAGAAGACCCTACTATGTTGAGGAGGATAGTAGGGAGTTTGATTTACATGACTATCACAAGGCCAGACTTGAGCTATGTTGTTGGCCTTATTAGTAGTTTATGCAGATGCCTAGAAAGACTCATTTGGATGCAGTTAGACATATATTGAGGTATGTGAAGTCCACTTTACATTATGGACTTTTTTATGAGGCAAGTAAGGACATACATGTCTTTGGATACATAGATGCAGATTGGGCTGGTAGTATGTCAGACAGAAGATCTACAAGTGGATTCATGTTTTCCCTTGGTAGTACAGCAATTACATGGAATAGCAAAAAGCAATCTACAGTTGCTTTATCGAGTACAAAGGTTGAGTATAGAGGTGCTGCTATGGTAGCATGTGAGGTGGTATGGTTGCAAAAGTTATTAGATGATTTGGATGTGTAGGGAGATGGTCAAGTTGTCATTCATTGTGACAGCATGAGTAGCATACAGCTAGCTAGGAATCCAATGTTCCACACTAGGACAAAACACATTTAGGTGCACTACCACTTTGTGAGAGAGAAGGTACTTGCAGGAGAGATTGACTTGATATATGTCAGCACACAGGATTAGATAGCTGACATTTTCACAAAGGCATTGGGTGCAGAGAAGCTTCGAAAGTTTCGAAGCTTACTTGGAGTTGCAGAGATAGAGTTGAGCTTGAGGGGGAGTGTTGAGATGGCAAGCTCAACACGTGCAGACATTGATGATGGACCGCCTGGCTAGATGAGTCTGCATGTCTACACTTAGCACATTGGTGGTCATTATGATACTCACATGGCCACTGACTTATCACTTATTATATTTAGTTATTACACCTACCTACAACTAGCAAAGATATAGTGTCAGTCAATTAGTGTAGTCGGTTATGCACTGTTTGACTTAGAAGGTCACTTTCCTTTATGTTGTATCTTATCTATACTTTGTGTACATTGTTTAGTGTGTGGAAGAAGAAGAAAAAATAGCAAGAAAACATTTTGGCCTCCATCTCTCTTCTTGTGTTCTTGAGTGAGCTTCCTCTTGCGTGTACAGTGTGTATTTGGCGCAATAGCTCAAGCAAAGTCCCCCACCACGCAATTCTTGACACTCTTCATATGCATGGCAGCAACCCAAGTTGGCCGCATAGATAGGCGATAAGAGGAGGGGCTCCGTGTCACCCCCCCCCCCCCAATGGGAAGAAAAGGAGGGCATGATGCTACATAGGTAGGGAGAGAGAGAGAGGGAAAGGGTGAGAAAGAAGAGAGGTGAGAAGAGAGAGAAGAAGAAGAAAAAGGAGGGGGAGAGAGAGAGAGAGAGAGAGAGAGAGAGAGAGAGAAGAGAAAGAAGAGAGGTGTGAAAAGAGACAAGAAGAAGAAGAAGAAGAGGCAGAGAAGGAGAGAGAGAGAGAAAGAGAAAGACGAGAGGTTGTCAAGATTGTGGGAGAGAAGGAAGGAGTCTCACTTGTAGCTTTCTTGCTTGCACAATGGGGAATACACACAAGGGTGGAGGCTGAAAACAGTTTTTCTCTTCTTAGTTGTGTAAGCCAAAAGAACTCTCATACAAAGAAATAGAAGAACCCTATATATGGGTCTCAAACCAAAGACAACTAAGGTGGCATACTAACTGAGCCACGAACTAGAGTAGATAAGGATAGCTGTCGTCTAGCTATTATTCATGGGCGGTGTACCAACCGCATTTGCAACTGACACGTCGGTGACATAAATGCACAATGGTCACCCTGGCATATCAGGAGTGGAGCTCGATATCTCAACACTCCCCCTCGAGCTCAATCCCAATTCCTGCACACCAAGCAGGTCTCTGAACTTGCGCAGCTTCTCTGCGCCCAATGCCTTCGTGAATATGTCAGCTACCTGATCCTCTGTGCTGACATAAACTAGATCAATAAGACCTAGTAAAACCCTCTCTCACACATAGTGATAATGCACCTCAATGTGCTTTGTTCTAGCATGATAGACTGGGTTATTTGCCAAGTGTATACTACTCATGTTGTCACAATAAATGACAACTGGCCCATCTGTAGGCTCATGCATATCATAAAGTAGCTTATGCAACCAAGCTACCTCACATGCAGCCATTGTTGCACCCCTGTACTCGGCCTCTGTGCTCAACAAGGCAACTGTAGGCTGTTTCTTGCTGCTCCAAGTGATTGCAGCACTCCCAAAAGAGAACACATATCCATTGGTAGATCATCTATTAGAAATGCTACCAGCCCAATCAGCATCAGTGTATCCATGCAACTGTATCTGAACCCCAGTCTCATAAAATAGTCCATACTGCAATGTGGACTTCACATACCTGAGTATGCGTCTAGCCGCATCCAAATGCGATTTCCTTGGAGCCTGCATAAACTGACTTACCAATCCAACAGCATAGCTCAAATCTGGCCTGGTAATAGTCATATAAATCAAGCTTCCTACTATGCGTCTGTACATAGTAGGGTCTTCCAGAAGCTCACCTGCATCTGCGCTCAACTTCATATTCTGCTCCAAAGGAACTGAAATAGGCTTACAGCCTGTCATCCCATATTTGGACAGCATGTCCAATCCGTACTGCCTCTGCAAGAGTTGTATCCCACTTGGTAATATAATCACCTCAATGCCCAAGAAATAACGCAGCTCTCCCAAATCCTTCATCTCAAACTTCTGCTTCAATAGCATTTTCACATGAAGGATATCTTCATCACTGTCACCTGTCATAATCAAATTATCAACATAAATGACAAGTAGCATAATACCTTTCTCTGTTTTTCTCACATAAAGTGAGAAATCTGCCTTGGAAATCTGAAAGCCAATAGTGACAAGATACTGTCCTATCTTGTCAGACCATGCTCTAGGTGCTTGCTTCAAGCCATACAAGGCTTTCTTCAACCTGCAAACAAACTCAAGATGAACAGCATGCACATAACCTGGTGGCTGCTCCATATAGACCTCTTCTTGCAAATCACCATGCAAGAAGGCATTCTTTACATCCATCTGATGTAAAGACCATTCCTTTGATGCAGCCATAGCAATGACTGCTCTTATGGTTGCCATCCTTGCAACCGGACTGAATGTTTCTTCATAATCAATGCCATATGTTTGTGCATACCCCTTGACTACTAATCTTGCCTTGTATCTATTCACAGAACCATCTGCATTGTGCTTCACCTTATAAACCCACTTATAGCCAATTGCATTCTTACCTTTAGGCAAAGGTACCAATTCCCATGTAGCATTTGCTTCCAATGCATCCATTTCTTCATCCATGGCTTTCTCCCATTTTTCTTTTCCCATGGCTTGCTCAAAAGAAGTGGGTTCTGGTTCCTGTATCACTTTGACCATATATGCATAGTGAATGGCTGTAAATCCATCATATTTCAGCCTATCCATAGGATACCTAACTCTGGTTGACCTGCGTAAAGTAGGTTCACTCCCAGGTGCTCTCAAAACATCCCTGGTCTTCCTTACTCCAGGTGTAACAATAGAAGGAATACCCAACTCATCATCAATGCTCTATTCTGAGCCACTGGATTTACCATCCACATAAGAGTGACCTGCGTTCACATCAAACATGGGCTGATCTACCTTCTCTTTTCCTTTTCGTGACACCTGCATACCACTATTTGCATTGCTTTGAGAAGATTCTCCTGATCTCAATCTGCCTGTCCATGGCGAAGAATGTGAACCACTGCTAGAGGACGCTCCAGGTCCACTAATATTTTGTGACTGCTGCTGTGAATTCTGTGCAGCATTACCATTTTGTGCATCTACATCATCAATCACATTTACTGGTTTATACCAGCTACTCATCTCATCAAAAACAACATCTCTGCTCATTGGAAACTTACGAGCAGAAGGGTTATAGCATCTATACCCTGTTTGCTGCAGAGAGTAACCAATAAAGATGCACTTCTCAGCTTTTGGATCCAACTTGGATCTCAACTCATCTGGCACATGTACATAGGCAATGCAACCAAAAATTTTCAAATGAGAAATATCTGGTTTCCTACTAGTATACCTCTCCTCTGGAGTCATCCCATGTATTGCTGCAGTGGGAGTCCTGTTCATTATATAGACTGCTGTAGCAACTGCTTCAGCCCAATAAAAATCTGGCATGTCTTTTTCATTGAGCATGGCACGAGATACCTCTCCAATATGCATGTTTTTCCTTTCTGCAACTCCATTTTGTTGTGGGGTATGACTGCATGAATATTGCTGCTTTATGCCATGCTCCTGCAGGAACCTTGCAAACTCATTTGAGAGGTACTCTCCCCCTCCATCTGACCTTAGGCATTTTACTTGCAGGCCTGTTTCTTTTTCAACCATAGCTTTAAGAGTTTTGAAATGCCCAAAAACTTCACTTTTCTTTTTCATAAAATACACCCAAACTTTTCTGCTATAGTCATCAATAAAACTGACAAAATAATGACAGCCTCCAAGAGATGCAGCTTTAGTAGTCCACACATCAGAGTGGATTAATTCCAATAGCTTCTTACTCTCTTGAACATGCCTAGGAAATGGTTTCCTTGCCTGTTTTCCAAACTGACAGGCTTCACATACCTTATGCATTTCTGCAACCTTGAATTTAGGCAATCCTGCAACAATATTTTGGGCCTGCATTGATTTAAGTCGATGTACATTAACATGACCAATGCGTTTATGCCAGATATCAATATCTGCAACTACACCGGTCCCATGTGCAAACATTGCTGCACTCAATTCAGACATGTCTGCATCCAATGTAAACATTCTGCCCTTCTTCTTTCCTTTTGCTATCAAGCGACATTTATTTTTCATATCCTCAACAAAGCATCCATGAGGATTAAATCTGACTTGCAAGCCCTGCTCAACCATTTGACCAACAGAAACCAGATTCTTGGTGATATTCGAGACATGAAATACATCAGACAGGTATTTCTTTTTCCCATCCTGCATAGACAAAGAAAATTTTCCAATCTGCACAATCGGATGTGCAGTATCATCACCAGTCTCCACAAATCTTGGTTTTTCCATTTTCCTTGCATCCTCCATCCATTCTGCATGACCTGTCATGTGGTTTGATGCACATGAGTCAACATACCATACATCGTTGCTTTCTTCTGCACTTGTCACAGAATTGTTCATGTGCTGTACCATAAACAAATGCTCATTTCTATCATCACCCTGTCTACTAGAAGATGCATAATTCCCTTGTTGCAGTTTTCCATTCATTATGTCATTCTGCTTTTTATAGCAGTCTTTAGCCATATGACCCATTTTACCACAGTAGTAGCATTCAACATTACTGTTTGCATTTTGGCCTCTTTGCCATCCACCACGACCTCTTTGGCTCCCCCTGCCTCTAGAGTTACCACGTCCTCCTCCATAGGATTGGTTTTCTTGAGTTTGCTGCATATTCTGATTTCTACCACGGCCTCCAAATCGACCTCCTCTACCTCTCCCTCTACCTCTTCCAGCATTTGAGTAGAAGACAGCTTCTTTTGAAGTTCCTCCTGAAGAAGATGCACCACCATTTCTCTGCTCCTCAGAAATTAGAAGAGCAATCAACTCCTCAAAATCAGGAAATCTTTCACGAACTGAAATGGATGTCCGAAACTGTGCATAATCCTTTCCTAGACCATTCAAGGTCACAGAAACTAAATCATCATCTTCCAGTGGCGACCCAATGGAAGCAAGTGCATCTGCAATCTTCTTCACCTTCATGTGGTAGTCATTGATGCTCATACTTTCTCTTTGCACATTATGCAACTCTTGCTTGAGCTGCATTTTCCTGGCTTGTGTATTTGTGCTATACATTTTTGACAAAGTGTCCCATGCCTCCTTTGGCGTACTTGCATCCTGAATATGCACAATCATAGAGTCTGAAATACTGATAGACAGCCAATACATAACTTTCCTGGCTCTCTCATGCCATGCTTTGAATGCCTGCATTTGCTGTTGATTGGGAACATCAGGAAGAACTGGTTCTTCTTCATTTCCTACAACAAATTCCCAATATCCTTTTCCCATAAGGAAATTCGTCATTCTAAACTTCCATGCTTGGAAGTTGTTCTTGTCAAGCTTTTCAGTGACAATCTGTGAAAGAGAATCAGACGCCATTACAGAATACTGCAAAAAATTCTGTCACTGCAAAGAACACAGCTTCAGCCTCACAAGGGCAAATCTGCAAAACTGACGAAAGTGGTATTTGACCACACAGTCACTTCCTAGTGTCGATTTTGCATCAACAGGCAACAAGGATGATTCTGTAACTCCCAATGTCTCTGCGCATAGGCATACGATGCAATTTCTACAGTAACTTTTCACCGACCTGTAGAACAGTGGCTGCACAACATAAAACTGGGCCTTTTCCTGAGTGCGTACAGAAAAGTTTCGCCTCCAAAACAGGCCCCGAAATGGCCTCAAATAAAAAAACAGGGTCGCCGAGGGCTAAAGACCTCTCCCGCAGCATATACTACCCTCTTGCTTCACCGTGAAGGGCGTCTCAACCTGAGACAATGCACTCTTGCAATTTCCGGCTGTGCTACCTACAGAGATCTGCTCCCAAAACAGAAAATGAAAGCAACACTGCTCCTCTTACCAGAACGCCGCGAGCTTGGCTTGCTTTCTTGAGCTCCTTACCACGAACAAGGCTCTGATACCATGTCAAGATTGTGGGAGAGAAGGAAGGAGTCTCACTTGTAGCTTTCTTGCTTGCACAATGGGGAATACACGCAAGGGTGGAGGCTGAAAACAGTTTTTCTCTTCTTAGTTGTGTAAGCCAAAAGAACTCTCATACAAAGAAATAGAAGAATCCTATATATGGGTCTCAAACCAAAGACAACTAAGGTGGCATACTAACTGAGCCACGAACTAGAGTAGATAAGGATAGCTATCGTCTAGCTATTATTCATGGGCGGTGTACCAACCGCATCTGCAAACTGACACGTCGGTGACATAAATGCACAACGGTCACCCTGGCATATCACGAGTGGAGCTCGATATCTCAACAGAGGTGAGAAGAAGAATAATAATAAGAAGAAGAAGAAGAAGGGGAGGAGGAGGAGGAAGAGGGAGAAAGAGTAAAAAAAGAGAGAAGAAGAAGAAGAAGAAGAAGAAGAAGAGGGAGAGGGAGGGAGAGAGGGAGAGAGAGTGAGTGAGTGAGTGAGTGAGTGAGTGAGTGAGTGGGTGAGTGAGAGGGAGAAAGACTTCTTGAAGATTCTCCTCTTCCCCTCCTAAGAGGGTGACCACACACATCTTTTTCTCCCGTTGCTCATGAACCCATACTTGGTTTTCGCGAGATTATCCTTCAATCGCATTTCGCTCCCCAATTGGCCCCACTAATCGAGTACAAGGTGTAAAAGTCTTGTGCGACTTGCGCCTGAGGGATATGAAGATCGAGAATGGCCCCCAAGCAAAAAGTGTCACGCACAATTGGCAACCCCATGACAAGCAATGAAGCCTCGGGCAAGGGCATCACTGCCAATCGGACTGCAGCACTAGTCGTAAGTAACGTATTTCCTAGTTGATGAATGCTTGTTTTGATGGGGCTTTGATTCACGCATAAGATGCATTAGACCTACACTATAATGGTTTATGAAAAGAACAAATTCATCGTAGACATTTGAAAGGTGGAGTTTGCGAAGTGCTTGCATCAAGAGACGCAAATCGCATCTAGTTGCTATGCAAAAAATTCTTACATAGCATAAAATAGCATATAAGACTCCAAGGTATTGCCATCTCTCCTTTTTTGGAAAATAATAGAAAGTATTTTACCACACTGAAAGTATGTTGGGCTTGCACGCTTGACAGATCACATGGTAAGTAATCTATCCTAGAGGAAATTCAATCTTGAAACTCTAGTGCGTAGTTAACACAAACAACGATCATAAGGATTAAAATTAAGATGCCGTGAGATTTTTCCAATAGCTACTATGTTTATCAATCATATTCGGGGTTGGGCTAGATGCAACAACAACTCCAAGGGTAATGAAGAGCTCAAGGATTAGAAAACCCTAAGTCAAAGGAAAGACCGAATGTTTTTGTACTTGTTGGAAAGAAGGTTGGGTTATCAATCAATGTAAGTGACCTATAGGACTTACTCGCATACAGTGTTAAAACCCCTAACAAATGCCTTAGCCAAAAGAAGGGTATGTTAAGAAATTTTTATGTAGAATCGCTCTTTGATCGCAAGGGGGAGAGCAAGTACGCGATGGAAAGGTTATTGTGACTATTCCTACAATATTTGGAAAAGGATACCATTGTTTTTTTATTGATTGATCAGATAATGTCCTAAATGCTTTTGCATTAAATTGATTATCAGGATGTGATTTGGATAATTATTCCAAGTGCTTGTGTTTGATGGTAAATGCATGACATGGGTCAGAGATGACAAGTTGCCATGGGAAATAAAGGAATATTTTCTTGGAAGACGATATTAGGCTGATTGCCTTAATTGTAATGATTCTTAATTGGATTAATCAAGGAAGGATATTTTGCGCAAGTGGATCATCTCCAAGGTCACGCCACATTTCAACACGAGAGGGTATTGCTTGATTCATGGGCCGAAGGTCGAGTGGTGAAAAGACCATCCACGGAAATTGTGTCTCACTCCTAGACTGCTTGGCATCAATGGAGCTTTGGACACCCCTTGTTGAGTCTAGGACAGAGTTGTAGATTGTCATGAGCCCAATGTCTAGGGCGTTAGAAGATCCTATTCTAGATAAAGGATGGAATTTATGGTGCCATGTGCTTTGGACTGGGTACTTCTGTTGGAGAAGGAGGCATGGCTAAGGCAAAAGTGAAATGGAAGACGAAGGCGCGCCAAAGAAGAATCCAGAAACACAAGAAGTGTAAAATAGTCCCAAATCAAGGAGAAAGACACACAAGAGAAAGCACAAGGCAATACTTTTGTAAAAAAGCGCAAGGCACACCAGGATTTATTTTAAGAGTGTGTGCAAATTGTAAAGGTAGATGGGCGGTGGAAAGGAAGCTAGGAAGATAGGAGGACAATGGGAAAAAGGGCCTAGGCCACTGCCGGCCATGTAAAAAAGGGGATAAGGGGATGACCATCCAAAAGGGATTTAGGGTTTTGTATATAAAGTTGAAAAGTGAATGAGAAGCTCATTCTTGTGTGTGCCCAAAAGTAGCTCTCCTCTTCTTCTTCTTGCTTGCTTGAGCTTGTGCTTGAGAGAGGGAGTGTGAGAGTGTGAGGGAGTGAGTGTGTGAGGGGAAGGGACCGTGGTGGAGAAGCTTTCCATCTTCTGCTCTCTTCTCTTCTCTTCTCTTGCTCGCAGCAATGGAGCTTGGAGCGTGGAGCTTGAGGATGGAGCTTGCTTGAAGCTTGCACTTGGATTTTGGAGCTATCAGAGTGCTCGGGAGAGGAGGCAACTCAATCATGCATGGAGGTAAGCTCACTACACTCATAGAAATGGATAGCACGTCGGCTATGTGAGAGGTAGCCATTAGTGCTCAGCTTGGAATGCTTGAACAATAAACGGTCAATGGGTCTCGGCAGTTGAGCTTGAGCTCACCTCTACATTTGTTTCCGTTACCAGGACCAACGGATTCAAGTCTTGAGTGCTTGCACGCTTCTAATCGAGCATTAAAGTAAGGTTTTTCCCAAATCGGTGCTTGAGCTAGATAGGTAGGAAGCAAGGGATTTTGAAGAGGTATTCGATCTCCTTAGCAAGTAAGTTTTTGGTTTTTTGGATTTGGAAAGGTAGGTTGGAGCAGTGTAGGTGTTTTCTTTATGTTTTTTGTTTACATTTAGGTAGGATAGGAGCAAACAGTGTGAGCACACAGTAGGGTTCTTGCTACTATATAACAAGCTGCTTGCATGGACCTACTTCAATCTTGTTGCCGAGGAGTTCGTTGCCCACTACAAGTACTCCCACACCTTCTCCTGCATGTGTAGCTAAGATCTGGAGGTGCTCGACCAGTGGCAAGGCCTTGATCGCACGACATGAATAATTCTATGCAAGTTCGGCGACAAACGCATCGCATTTGGCCCGTCCGAGTGACAGTGATTCTGGGCTGAGTCCCAGAATCGGCCCTCGACCCACCCTATATTCGACCACTCGGCCAAACCCATTTGGATAAACCACCTTGTTTTCGACCCGGCCGTTCAACCCATCCAAATCGACCATTCAAACCAACTTGATATTCGGCCCTCGGACTTGACGACTCGGCCAACCCCACTCGAACAAGTTGACATTCGGCCCGGCGGAACTACCACTCAAACTAACTTTGCATTTGGCCCACCTCACTCAGCCCTCGGCCTGGTCGATTCGGCCCACTATTGCTCAGCCATTCGGCCCTCGGACAACCACATTTAGACTCACCAAATCATACATTCGGGCCATTCAGATGGGCTGAATCGAACATTTTGCCCCTATAATTCGGACCTATTGGGCCGATTTTGGATTTTTTTTCAAAATTTAACATGTAGACCCTAAAACTAACCCAGAGACCATACAGAGCCAAAAGAACATCATAGATCTATCACTAGATTGAAATCCAAAGCAAGTAGTTCAAAACTTGGCTACGGATCGGTCCTTCAAATCATGTATGGTATTTAGCATAGCGGCCTTGTGGACCGGGGGCTCTGCCTCTCCGCACCTCCCCCAAGTAGGCTGGAGAGAAAACACGTGCCATGAAAGGTCCTCCAAATTAGATTCTAGTGTAATGATGGCTCTACACAAGCATAGATTCTCACTTACAAAATAGCAACCAAAAACCCATACCCGAACAAATACAAACAGATACCCTGGAACCTCAATGGGCCAAAGGAGGAAATCTAAAGGAAAATCCCAACCTCGAGTTAACAACATCGGAGTGACTAAGACCCTCACGATTGAAGTCAAGAAACCAACCATGACTATTCGAAAGGTAGATCCTCAGCCTAGCATGCTTAACAAGCAGATATCATATGTAATTGTCGAGTGTGCACAAAGACCATTAGTGCCCAAGGAGCCTTTGACTTCCCAAGAGGATGATGAGCACCACACGTGCAATGTTGCTCATGATAAGGCAGATTGCTCGACAAAGAAAATGGCAGAATCATCTAACAGCCATGAGCAAATCTTCCAGCCAGTGCTAAGTCCACCTAGAAGTCATAAATCTCCTACACCCTCTTTTCCTAAACAGACACAGGAGGCACGGCAACAGTCGTCAAGTGCAGCTGTTCAATTCCTATCTTAGTCTCCATCTAAGCTTCCAAATGTCCCAGATATGCGACATGACACCTCCCTTAATTCTCAACTTGAAGATATGCCTGTGCAATCCACCTTGACTAGCTCAACTGATGCTCGATCTACACAAGTGAATGTGCAAAGGGCAACAAAAAGACATGACCACTTTTGATCTGCATAAGGACTCGACACCGCGGTCTACCAATAGTATCCAATCCACTGAACTAGCTGCTACTACTTCCAATCAGGAATCAAAGTAGTCACAGCCTTTGGCCGTGACAATGCCCCTTGCGGAACATATCCTTAGCAATTCACATGTGGAGGAGGTGTCGTAACCAACACCCTTGACACCTCTAGCACTACCAAAGCACCTAAAGCCTAGGCTTGAGGAGAAATATCTCAAAGATTTGACCAAGGAGATGGCGCATCTGACTAATGAACCAGAGATGAAGTGCTTGATGAAGCTTAATCACAAGCTGACAGCCATCACACGTGCGTACGTCCATGTGGACATGGGAAGGCCAACACTAGAGCACGCGAAGCTCATTGACGAACCCCTGACTTGGGATAAGCAACAACATGTTTGCTCCCCGCTATGAAGCTATTGCTGAGAAAGTCATAAATGACATCCCAAAGGCCACAACTAGAGAATTGTGCTTGATACCCTAACTCTATACTACCCAATGTGAGATAAACAGGGAAAAGCTCGAAGCAATCGAGTGAAAAGGGAAATGACAAGGCAACTTTGCGCAGAAATGGTACTCCAATCAAAGTTTGGCAACCAAAATTGGCCACCGACTAATGATACTCGCTAAGCAAAGGAAGGCCCTTTGGACATCAATACATGATCCCACGTGCATTGCCCCAACCTCATTACAAGTGTTGGCAGTGGTCCATGAGGTCTAGCTTTCTGCCACTGTCCAAAAACATCCCTTATATGATAAACTGCTTCTAGAAGAAGATCTACATGTGTGTTCCATGTTTCTTTCATAATCTACATCTTCACTCTCATGATTGTCCTCTTTAGAATCTACCTCTGCCTCTGTGTAGGGCCTCTGTAAGAGAAGAACATGCTATTTATTTCTGCTTCTACTTCTATCTCTAGCTCTGCTATGACCATGTAACAAGAAGAGCAATATATCCATGCCTCTATCTCAATATCAAATGTAATTTCAAAATTCATTATTAGTTCTAGTAGGAGGCATATTTCATCATCTTCATAGTCTTTCTCTCAATCTCTCTCATGTAGATACAATGTTTCTTCAAGTAGAAATTGGCTATCTCTCATTAACTCTCTCTCTCTCTCTCTCTCTCTCTCTCTCTCTCTCTCTCTCTCTCTCTCTCTCTCTCTCTCTCGTATGCTCTCTCTAAATATTATATGAAAATAATAAAAAATGACACTCAATAATCCTCTCTTGGTCGTGGATACCCCTTCTAACATGTATGCTTGATATGAAGGGGCACCAAAGCCACCACAGTGACCCTTAAAAGCTCATCAGTGTCACTGTCACTTCAGTCTTTAGTTTGAGTCTTCATCAACTACTTCTTTCACTTCTTTGAGCTATTAAAAACTTCCATTATTCTCTTTCCAAGATTAGAAAACATCCCCAAGCTAAACATCCATCCATCAGAACACTTACAAAAGTATACAAAAGACACCAAATGTCATATAGAAGCTCAAAAGGTCTACAAAAGGCATAAAGACCACTTCTTGGGTCCACTCAAATGCTATATCGGTAGCTTCTACAAAGGTCTCGCAATCAATGCATAGTTCAATACAAACTGTCGATAGTATCATGTGTGGCCTAAGAAACATTGAACTCCCTTGAAGTTGGTTAGAGGGGGGGAAGGCCTGTAATCACCTTGACTTTAGAAAGTCCATGGCTATCCCATTCTTTGACATGACGTGCCCTAAGATAAAACCATGCTTTACCCAAAATTGGCACTTTAAAGGATTCAATGAGAGACCATATTACTGATACCGTTCAAAGACTATTTGTAGCTTTTCCAAGTGCTCTTTCTAGTTGGTGTGGATACATAATCCTAGGGAGCTTGTCTTGCCTATAGTTGGACCTGTCACCTTGACCCATTTGCATGATTCTTTTTTCGCACTCCATCTCAGTACCATTGTAATCAATAGTAATAAGCAAGGCATGAAAGACCATGGAAAGTATACCGTACTCTTCGAACAACACAACTAGCCACTAGCTACCAAAAGTTAAGGTGTCAATAAGCTCAATTATGCTACATTGTCTTGTCAACATCAGAAATGATGCCTCAACAAACCTTCGTGTGTACTTCTCCTCAACATCGACAATTATGTATGAGCACTCACATAATATCTAAACCACAACCTATACATAGTTTGGGTCCTCAAGTGCAGGCCATTACTCTCAACTTGCTTAAAGTTCGACCTGTCCCCCAAACTAATCAACTTACGTCTTGTGCACACAATAAGAAGACTGGCACCCATATGAGAGGTTTTCAATTGCAAGTATTGACAACTCCAACGAAAGTACCGACAACTCCCCATCACGACTCAACTCTGCACTCTTGTCCTTTCTCATCATGCAAGCCCACCAAAGAGCTGTCATGTGCAGAATCCCCACAAACCAACACCTGTGCCAACCCTCCATGCAATTCCCAACAACGAACAGCCCTATCCCCAACTCCAACAACCCAACCACCAGCCACCTAGGCCAACAACATGCCCCCAATGACCCTCATCCGCACCACCACCAAAACTCCTCCAAGGCAAACCATAGATGTCTCTTCTACCCAGGTCTTTTGATGCCAGGAAGCATATTCCACGGTGGATTCCGTGAGGTTTTGCAGTGGATTTCGTAAAATTTTATTATTACTGGGGCTCATACACAAACTGGATTCTTTATGCGAGAAGTCGATGGGGACGCCTATCCTTTTCGGGCGTTTTGTTAATTTTATGTGTACATGGGTGATTCCATAGCGGGTGATTCCGCAAAATACATATTTAAATTAATAAAAGTTTATGATTTTAGAGTGCGCACTCGTAATAAATTAAGGTTAGGATTGATTTTTAACCAATTTATTTATGTAGCTGAAGATTGCTAGGTATTCACTTTTGTCGGTTTAATTGTATTATTTTTCTAACAATTGTGAATGCTTCAGTTGATGTGTAGAGCGAGCAGCGGTGGTATTGGGAAGCATTGAAGGATAGCGTGTATTCAAATTTAAAATCTTTGATGGGCGCGTATCTTAGGCATGGCGCCTATATTTTATTGTGCTTATTTATCAAAGCACTTGATATTTATTTATTATTTGATGGGCGTATATCTTAGGCATGGGCCTATAATTTGTTGCGCTTATTTATCAAAGCACTTGATATTTATTTATCATCAATCTTTGATGGGCGCATATCTTAGGCATGGCGCCTATATTTTGTCTCACTTATTTATCAAAGTACTTGATATTTATTTATTATTTTTGTATGCGCATGGGCGCACGATTTAAATACTTATATTGGACATTGTATTTGGGTACCGCCTGACTTCTTGGGCACCCATTAGCTTTAATTATTTATTGGCACAAAAGCAAACTCAAAAGCTAAAGCGTGCTATTTTGTAATTTGGGCCATTATTTGAGCTTGAAGATGAATAATATATTAAATATATGCTTTGTGAAGCGCTCACACAAGGCATGGGGGGAGATTGCACCCAATTGGTCTCTTGTTCATGTCGTGCAAGCTTTATTCATTGATTTGTGTGTAAAAAGTAGAGTTCTTTAATTCTTGGGGACCTTCTGACGCTCACTATACGGGCATACGACGACCGATCTGTGCACCATCTTTGATGCATGCCAAAGCCTGCTACCTACGATGGTGAGTGCCATGGGATTGGCACTCGTCTAGGAGGGGGGTAATGTTAACCCTCAAACGAACAAGGTGAAAAATTCGAAAAATCTAAAGAAGAAGACAAGGTTAAGGAAAAAGTGAAATGAAAGATGAAGGCACACCAAAGAAGAATCTAAAAACACAAGAAGTGCAAAATAGTCCCAAATTAAGGAGAAAGACGCACAAGAAAAAGCACAAGACAATACTTTTGTAAAAGAGCACAAGGCACACCAGGATTTATTCTAAGAGCATTGGGCTCTCACTTGTGCAAATTGTAAAGGTAGATTGGCAGTGGAAAGGAAGCTAGGAAGATAGGAGGACAATGGGAAAAAAGGGCCTAGGCCGCAACCAGCCATGTAAGAAAGGGGATAAGGGGATGATCGCCCAAAAGGGATTTAGGGTTTTGTATATAAAGTTGAAAAGTGAATGAGAAGCTCATTCTTGTATGTGGCTAAAAGTAGCTCTCCTCCTCCTCCTCCTCCTCCTCCTCCTTCTCTTCTTCTTCTTCTTCTTCTTCTTCTTCTTCTTCTTCTTCTTCTTTTTCTTGCTTGCTTGCTTGAGCTTGTGCTTGAGAGAGGGAGTGTGAGGGAGTGAGTGTGTGAGGGTGAGGGATCGTGGTGGAGAAGCTCTCCATCTTCTGCTCTCTTCTCTTCTCTTCTCTTATCTTGCTTGTGGCAATGGAGCTTGGAGCATGGAGCTTGAGGATGGAGCTCTCTTGAAGCTTGCACTTGGATTGTGGAGCTATCAAAGTGCTCGGGAGAGGAGGCAACTCGATCGAGTAGGGAGATAAGCTCACTACACTCGTAGAGATGGATAGCGCATCGGCTATGTGAGAGATAGCCATTAGTGCTCGGCTTGGAACGCTTGAACAATAAGTGGTCCGTGGGTCTTGGTGGTTGGAGCTTGTGCTCGCCTCTACAGGAACAAAGATTAACGTAAAGATAAGTTAAGGAATTTGTTTGAACTTATATGTCAAATGATTGCTTGTTCTATATTCGTGTCTATGCCATAAATTACGCGAACGAATCCTGTTCCCTAGAAGGCTTAATTAATGAAGCTGATTTGAAATGTCACATATAAATGTGATAGGACCTAATTAGATCATTAGAGAACACCTACTGAGGGAAGCGGGTCAGCAAAACCCTCGACGGGTTTGTCCTATAGTAGGGTGGTCTCCCAGAGAACTGGGAGGCTTCTCACAAGGTTTTACTGTCATTCTTAACCTTTAGGTATTGTTAGGTTAAAACCCAATTCATGCCGTTTTAGGGGACCAAAATGGGAATATGCTTTATGGGTAGAGGGGTTGAGCAACGCATCCCTCTCGTTTCCCATTCTCTTTGAACCAAGTGCAGCATGGATCTGCTTCAACTTGGGTATCTCTACGTAAAGTAGGATGTCCAGGACCCACGCTAGAATGCGGTCAGGAGACCTTGACCACTAGGAACTCAAATTTGAAGTCGATCCTAGTGGGTTCGACCGTGAACGTTGCATTGCGAGGCAAACTCAAGAAACCTAGGCAATAGACCCCGTAACATTCTATGGGAGTGCCGGGCGGCGTCGCTTAGATTTGTCTCTCAATGGACCGCTAAAAATGTGCTTGGACAGTTGATAGGCGAGCATGTTACAGTCACAATGTGTGATCGTCCTTCCTTATTCAAATGTCACTGAAAGAACAAAGAATGAAGTCATAGTGATGGGCGCCAACCCCACCGGTACATGTATATAGATACTATCATTGTAAGGAATACACAAACGGTTAGGCACATATGCCTTTACCCCCAACATTTACGAGAGAGAGAGAGAGAGAGAGAGAGAGAGAGAGAGAGAGAGAGAGAGAGAGAGAGAGAGAGAGAGAGAGAGAGAGAGAGATTTTATTTCAATAATCATTTCAAGCATGTAAATTAGAATATGAATTATTGGTTGCATCGTCTAGTTGACTTCTATTAAATTCAGAGCTAATTTTTTAAAGCTTGAACAAATCATTATCTTATATCAAGATTACCCTCTAAGAGAACATTTACCAATATATTTATAATCAAGACATTCCCCAACCTATTTATCATCAAAAACATCATAAGCTACTTTTTTTTTTCTCACATTGTTAGCCTTAGCTAGTATTCAAGAAAAATATTTTGGTAGGAAATCCAAAAACCTTACCCAAAGTAAAGGATGTACACCATCGCATATAATGCACCAAGGCAAAGGTCTTGCATCTACTTTTAGTAATATAATATTACTTTCACATTAGAAGAAAGCCTTAACTCCAAAAGTTTAAGGGATTTTTGAATCAAATTCAATGTAATTTGCCATTTTTATTACTAAAAATGTCTTAAAAGCTTAAGATGTTAGATTTTCTTTTTTAAAAAGGCTTTGTTCAAAAAAATTTCAATGCATTTCATATTAAACCTCGAATTTTCATGAACAATGAGGCCCTTGGCTTAATGTGCAAGAAAAGATAACTTTTGGTAGAAAAAATAGTCATTTAGCTTACAAATTGGAAGGATTTTCAATTAAAATATGTGTATTTTACTATTATCCTACTAAACATTTCGTATAGTTTAATTTTAAATCTTATTCTTTGAATATTGAAGCTTTGAAAATATTGCTATTCATTTTTATATTAAAGCTTGGTGGACATGGGGGCCCTCATGTGACCAAGAAGTGACCTAGCCAGAGGAAGAATACCTCCCTAGAGAAATTTTAGGCTTGTCCCTTTCTTCAAGCAAAGCCCCCACCACACACCAATCATGGAGAGGCTTTGGAGCATTTTGGACAACCACTGTCCATGAGTTAATCAATTAACTAATTAGCACATTAATAAGTTCATCCATTGATCAATTGATTAGTCAATTAATGATTTCATCCCCATCACTTAATTAATCATGAGATCAACCTTCATCAATCAATTAATGAACTAGAAAATTATTTAATAAATAAACAAATTCTTTCACTAATCAATTTATCAATTAGTTAGTGCTGAATTAATTAGTTAATTCATCAATTCATTAAGGCACAAGAGTAAGCCATCACCCCATGGAAACTTACTAAATATGCAAGTGTTGCTGTTATCAGCTTTGCTGGAGATCCCTTGTCTTCCTTTCTCGCACGCTCCGGTATATCTTTACTCTTTCACTCTCTCACGCACCCACATACACATACACTCGGCTCGTGTACAGAGGAATTTGACCACTCTCCTCTCAGACGGACGCATGAGCCGCTGCATCTTCTCCGCCGCCTCCTCCTTCTCCTCCTCCTTCTCCTCCTCCTAAGATCTGGTCTGATTTCGAATCCTTTTCTAATCTTTCGCTTTTGTATGTTTCTCGTCTGTTGTTTCTGTTTCTCGGACATTGATTTGTCCTCTAAACCCTAGATTTTGATTTTGTTTTTTCCCTGTCTATGGCGCTTGATGTGATCTAGATTTTGCGTTGAATGTGAGCCGGATTTTGCCTTGAGTATGAGCTAGAATTTGCGTTTAATGCTATCTGGATTTGTCCTTTAATGTGAGCTAGATTTTGCGTCTGATTTCTGTTTCTGCTACGAACTTATACATGAACCTAATAGATCCTGCTTGAAGCTTGGAGAGGAGCGCTCATTGATCAGGAAGCTCTCAATCGCCTTGAGCTGCAACACGCTTCTTGAATTTGTTTATATTGTGGCTGCTTGTCTCACCCTCGGCATAAGAAGACAGGCAGCAGATTAAACTGCTGAGTGTCTTATTCGCAGCATTTCTGATCTCCGGCCTTCAGGTCCTCGCAGCTCAACTGCACTTCAGATTCATTGCACAAGTGATTTTGAACTTAGGTCAATGGAGCAAGAGGCTTCAGTTCACCTGATGGAAGAGGACAACTTTGGATGGACAATCGTGAGCACAAAGCATCACGATCAGCACGATAAGGTTGAAAGGCCTCTTGTAACAGAACTGGAAGATAGTACTAAAGATGCAGAAGGAGATGACAGTACTAAAGGTGTAGAAGGAGATGGTTTGGACTGCAACACACAAGGTATTGTGCAGTCAGGTCAAGGCGAGAAACAGGCAGGTGATCAAGAAGATTCTGAAGGTGGACATGTGATTTGTGATAAAAAAGATGAAGAGGAGCACAAGGATGGGTATAATGGTGACGATGATGCTGAACATGAAGAACTTGAAAGAGAGGGAGAAGAGGAAGAAGAAGAGGAGGAGGAGGAGGAGGAGGAAGAGGAAGCAGCTCTTAAAGGACGTACCAGTCCTAGAAACTGCTTTACTTGGGAAGCCAAGGAAGCAAACCCATTGTTGGGAAACAAGCAGACCCTCGTGCATCAGGAGACTCAAAAGCACAGTGGCTTGTTGTGGAGGGTTTCTTTAGTTGCTACCCTTGGATTTTTTGGTTGGGTAGTTCTCAATGGTCTCAGTGGCGGCATGGGTAAGAATTTTCGCTGCCTGAAACTCCATCCTTGCAACATTAAGGAAGGGGAAGTTGTTCTGAATCCCATGTAACGGCTTGTTGCCCCTGTTTATGAACAGAAGGAACGGCTTCTCCTATGAGGTAAAGATGGTCTTTATCCGTCTCTTGCCACTTGGGACTCAGTTTTCTGTTAATTGCATTTGCATGATGAAGAGCGTGTTGTTAATTGAATCTGAGTTCGGTATGGTCAGGTCTGCTTGTTGCTTTTGGTTGTTTTATGCTTCTAATGTGCTACGTATATATATATATATATATATATGATTTTGTAGGTTGTACAAAGACTGACATATATGCGCCATGTAGAGTTGGATTATCCAGGTTGTATAGAGACTGATATATACAAAGTCCACATTCTGGTTTAAACGATTGGCAGAGGAAGCCAATTGTATGGATTAAGTAGGTATCAGTGATTGATTATGTCGATTATTAGAATAGCTTGATAGTAAGAATGTTGGTGGTCCACTCCTGAATCTTATTTTGTTTATTGAATCTTACTCGTTATAGAAGTTATTAAAGCTTTCAATTTCTGCAGTCATCTATCAAATCCGTGAAAGTAGTCACAGATGCTTACTACTGTTTGTCGTTTTTGCAGGCATTTATTCAATCGCAAGGGGAAGTTGTGCATTGTGCTATGGCACGGTGATTTCTCTCTTGGCCATTTGCGTTACTGTAGGCCTTTTTTGTCACTAATATATGTACATAAATTCTGTACAGCTTGGGATTCCATTGGTACTTGTATTCACTTGTTATCATGGAAAGGTGGAGAATCACATAAGACTAGAAATTGTTCATCTTGCTTTACGTATGACAAAGTGCTAACATAAACATAGAACGGTAATTGTCCCAAACAAAATATGGTTAAGATGCGTAGTTGCAAAATTTGAATGCAGTTCAAATTTTAACAGTTCTTCAAAGTCTTGAAATATGGTAAGATAGAAGGAAGTTTTAACATGGCAAGTGAAGTAAGATTTAAGTTTAATCTCAGCTACTAGTCAAACTGTGTGGTATGATGGCATATTGTGGGATGCATAACTGGCTGCGAATCTATTTAGTGCTGTAGAAAGCATGAAGTTAGTGCTGTAGCAAGTGCCCTTTTTTGGTTATTTGGTCAAAGCTGTGTGACATGTCCAATGGTTTCATTCTCTCTGTTGATATTTATTGTTGCACACATTATGGTCTTGGTTATATCTTCCCTGCATATCAGAGCAGATTGTTGGGTGGTCTCTGTGAGTTGCATAACATATCAGTCATTGGGAGGTTAGAGGTTTGGAGTCCCACGAAAAGGGCAATCAAGGTTTGAATTAGGACATCATTAGTGAGTGGTGGGAATCATTATTTGTGATCTCGAGTGCATCCTTGTATTGAACTATTGTTGTTAAGTGATTTGCTCAATATTTCAACTGGTTGACTAGTGGCTCATTTCATCCCCTTTGAATCTCTCACATGAGGGATTTAAGGATCCCATATCTCTAGTACTTAATTACATGAGATTAAAATTTTGTGGGATTTGAACAACCTTCATGAAGTGCTTGTTGTGCCTACTAGGAATGGTTATATGCTAATGAGCCTAAGTTAAAATGCAAATGTTGTGTGCCCTAGTAGCAAATTTGTGTGGTGTGCACTAAATTGAAGTTGTGCATGCCATAGCATTGATGTGTTGTAGTGATTAGGTGTGCCTTGTGTGAAGGGGTGATGTTTTTTGCCTATCTCCTATGTACTTGGATGTGTGCTAGCTAGAAAAAGTGCCCGTGTGTACTTAATGTTGTGTAGAAGTGGGTAAGTGGGTGGATTTCTAGGTAGATTTATGAGCACATGAACAATACTTTGTAAGCAATGGTGTAGATGGGTGAATAATGTGCAAAGTCGCAAGCACATGTGAATGAGGGCTCAAGTGTGTGTGTGCATGCATGGTATCTTTTTCCATGTGCTTGAGCCTCACTAAATGTGGTTGAATAATGTACAACACTTTGTCCTCTAGTGTTCTCATCTTAATGTGGATGAGTGTAATGCAATATGCACAAGTGCCTTAAAATTGCATGTGCATGAATGGTTATCTTTGCAATGTGTTCACATTCCTCATAAGTGTATATGTATGAGTACTATAAAGGGGTGTCAACAAGCATGAAAGAGAATGTGCAAGAGTGCTATAGTGTTTGTGTTGAGGTGCTCAAAGCAATGTGACTAGGTGCAAAAACGAAAATGGAGTGCTCTAAAGTGTTAAAATGCCACGTGACCAAGTGGTTGCATTACTATGTGACTAAATGGTAAAATACAATGTGTGAATGAGCACCATGTGTTTTGTGTTTGCACGTGGTTTGTGGTTGTGTGCATGCCATGTGGTCAAGAGCTAGATGAGTAGGCGCATAAAGATGCTTGTGATGAGATGAGTGGATTAGATGTAGTATGCTGGAGCACTAAAGGAATCGCGAGCCTAAGTGATGTTGAATGTGGTCAAGTGTGCATAGTGTAAGGAGTTGTTGCTTTAGACAAGTGGTGCCACATGAGACCGGCAATCATGTAGAAGTTGAGATAGTTGGCATATGGCATATATCAGTTATATTCATAGTGCAATTCCATCACTATGGGAATGGTTGATGTTATGAGAGATGCATATGGACCATTCAAGAAGTAGTACCACCACATCAATGATTTTGCAAAAGACGTATGCAACAAATTTATTTGATGTGAGATAAATACCTCATCACGTTGCTTGATTCCTCCACATCTGCACTTGCAAAGCCTCTCTAAAAGGCATAAAAGGTTTGATTTGACTTTCCTCAAACCTTTCTGCAGCCCTATAAAGCACAATGCCCTTACCTTTGTTTTCCACCTAAGGGTTAAAGTTGTGTTTTTTGGCAATTTTTGGGGCTTGCGAGTCTTGCAATTTTTTCATTCAATCAAGGCATAACTAATCTGTTTATTGGCAATATGCATCTACAAATTGCAACAATGTCATAAGAGTACTTTAGCAAGAAGAGTTTAAGATTTGTGTTTTGCATGTGTTGTTTTTTAAGTTTTCTTACAGGTTTGAGTTTATGTTTTGGGTTTTCTCCTAGTCTGACTTAAATCTTTTCAATCTCAACTAACAAATCAAGTCCTTCCAATTTGGCCTTTCTAAATTAGTCATGTATTTTTTAGTTTGTAATTGTGTGGACGACCATCGATTCAATCCATATTCAAGTAGATAAGTCTTCTATTTTGCCATGGAAGGAATATTAGTGGTTGGATTGTCTTTTGCTTCGTCTATTACGCAGAACCAAGTTGTTGGACTAACACACAATAGTTAGGACATCGAATGGAGTTTTATTGTTTTTACAAGTTGCAGCAACTTTGATCCTCCCTCTCCCACAGTCTTCTCAACACTTCAAGCTCTTAAGCAACCATGCATCCTTCCTTCCTTACCAAAGAAAGCAAAGAACAAAAGACTAGCTTATTGAGGTGTTATGATGAACTCGCAAACTTAACTTCCTGTGTTGTAGTTTGAAAGCTTGAAGGCTCAAAAATGGTTTCATAATCCAAGTGCTATAATTCAATATCTTTGCTTCTTTGCATTCACCACTAAATATGTTCACATTGAAAGAGAGAGGAGAAGATGGAGAAGAGCTTCATCTCACCAAATTCTTTACTCTCTCACAATCTCACCACCCTATGCACAACCTTAAAGACTTATTTGCAAGATGGGAGGAAGAAGAAGAAAAAAGATGATGGGGGTTTGTACTATCCCTAGTTCCTCTCTCAATAATGGTGATGCAAGACAAGATGGTAGAATAGAAGAAGAAAGTAGTTGTTTAAAGATTGCATTAACAAAGCTTCAACAATGTAGATGCTTACAATTGAGACTTCCCACCCTTATATAGACCAAAATTAGGGTTAGGGTTTGCATCCCATTTTGCATTTTAGGGTTTTCACCACTTTTTGGATATCCTACCACTTTGTGAGCTCTTGGTTAGTCTTGCTCTAATTAATGCTATTATAGTTATATTTTCATGGCCACAATCCACACAATCTATTGTGGATTGCCAAATACATCCAAAATAATGCATGGAATCTCCAAAGGATAATAGTCCTCTAAAAAATAAAATTGGCACCTGTGCTTTGACTTTGCTTTGACTTCATTCAACTTTGCCTTCACAATTACTATTAACCTGTAAATAATTGCCTTAACTTCATTCGACTTTTCCTTCACAAATACTATTAACAAAGTAAATAACTACATGAGATGTTGCCTTTAGATCCCCTTAGACCCTTTTGAGTTATTTCCAATGTTAAGTTGGTTGATGCATGGCCCTTGAGAGGATATGATCTACAAAGCTTGAAACATGTACGTATAATTAAGTATTAGATTTTAGGAATTGTCTCCATTTTCTTTGCTTGCTTTGTGAATATTGTATGAGAGGGTGAGGGTTCTTTGCTTGCTTTGTGAATATTGTATGAGTGGATTCCAACTATAGGTTTTGAGCTAGGGGAATGGGAATTGGATTGTAGTTAAGCATGTGATATTTGAATAGTAAATCTTCTAAGTATACATGTTCTAATACCAAAGTGTTGTGGATAAGTCAATTTCTATTTTTAGACATTAATGCATTAGGTCATAGGTGGTGATAGTGAACTAATGGGATATGAGAGGTTTGTTTTTAGCCATCAATATAATAGAGTTCGTTAACCATGGGATATCAATAACAAATGCCAAGAGGAATGAGAGTATTTCCTTCAATTAAGATGTAGATGGCATGATCATTACCAAGACTCACAACCATGATGGAGCAAGTAAGAATGGATTTGTTGGTGCCATTGTTTGGAAGCATGTCCACACATGGTGTTATGGGGGAAGCATACATTATATGAATTTTGATGATTCTCAAAATAGTTGGCATGGCTCATCTAGAAATTTTCTTTGAAGTGACCATGTAAAAGAGGAATCTCAATATTTTTGTAACGCATAAGGAGATTGAATCAAGCAACAAAGGAAACAAAAACCCTAAAGAAAATCATAGATTGTACGGATGAGAAGGTTATGTTGTAGTCTTGTCTAGAAACTTCTTCAAAATCCTCTTGCAATTAAATAAGCTTTGTATTTATCCATTGATCCATCTAGCTTCAATTTCCTTCTTGAAGCCTATTTGCAGCTAATAACATAATTCCTAAGAGAAAGAAAGACTAAACTCCATCTTTATTGTGCATTAGGGCTCAATAATCTACTCGTATTGCATCCAACTATTTATCATCTTGAAGAAATAGGGCTTGTTCAACTCCTCGGTGGTTTAGATCTTTAGAAGCCATGTTGTTTTTAGTTTCCTCGTAGCCATATTAGTAAATAGAGGGGAAAAGAGACTAGAGATTGACATTGGAGCTCTCAAAAGTAGATTGAACTTTGCCATCATATGAACCTTCATGAGAGAGTATGGTGACTATCTTAGAAGAGGATTGTAGTGAGGGTGGTCGTAGCATGTTAGTAATGAGCATTACAGGTGGGGGGGTGTTCCTTGTTGCAAAAGGCATGACAATCATGCATATAAAGTGACAAGGGGGAGGTGTAAAAAATGTGGGCTTTTGGGTGTTTGTGATGTTCTTGAGGTGTGCATTAATAAGAAACCATTCACATCATGTGCATTGAATGGGTATCTCAAAAAACCCATTCCTTACATGTTATAGGGCAATGAAACAACCCCTTTACTCATGCTTTCAACATTAAAAAACCCTTTTACTTACATGTAAGGTAATTAAACAACCCCTTGTCTTGAAGAAACATATGGTTTTTTTTTTCAAAATGCAATTAAAAAGCCCCTTTTGTAAACATAAGCTTGTAAATTTTCCCAAATTTTATCGACTAATATAACCCTTATACCAATCACATGTGGGACACTTACATTCTTTGAGGTGCACCCTTGAGGTGACTGTGTTTCTAAAAGGCAATCGGGGCTCAATTGAGGATGAGGGAGATGATGGAGGAGCATAGTGGTTGCATGATGTAGAGGTAGGGTGACTGAGGAATCTTGCATATTAGAGGAAAGTAATGATGAATGCTGACAATTGTAATGCGGGAAGGATAATGTGAGGTTATTGATAGGTATGATAAACCTTCACGTAGCAAGGGTGTGTAATGGTGGGTTGAGCATGGCTCCCATTTTTTGTTGCTACCACACAATTTTGTTGAGATGGTAGAATGAACTATTGATGAATGTCATATGCTTTGCAAAAATCCTTGAATTTGTTTGATGTGTACTCCTCTTCATTATCTAGTATTAAGGCTTTAATTCTCAATTCATGTCTATTTTTCATTGCTTTGTTTTACACTTGAAACTTGGAAACTACTTCAAATATTTTTGTCAATAAATATACCATTGTATATCTTGAGAAATCATTAATGATAACCATGAAATATTTAGACCTATTGAGAGATGTAGGATTTAAGGGTCCACATTTATAGCCTCTCTTATTTTCACATCTCCCAAAACTACCACCAAACTTCACATTGCAAATGTGGCACACATTCCAAAGATCGGAACCTAAAGAATATTTATATTTTCTACTTGGAAAAGCTATTTCTACATGTATCATCATATTGTGATCTCTCTCTCTCTCTCTCTCTCTCTCTCTCTCTCTCTCTCTCTCTCTCTCTCTCTCTCTCTCTCTCTCTCTCTCTCTCTCTCTCTCTCTCTCTCTCTCTCTCTGTGCACTCCCATGGGTGTGCATTCAAAGCCTCAACCTTGAGGCCTCTCCATATGCATCATGGGACCTGCCCCCTAGCCCTCCCCCCCCATAGCTAAGCTCATTCTCCATGCATTTCTTTTACCAGAGTATTGCTTGGAGCTACTCGAGGACATGTCTAAGAGTTGATTTCCTGTTGCTCTCATCCCTTCCTTCCATAATTACCCATCTAGATGTGATTAGCCACCATGAAAGATTAGTTGATCAATATAGCTCGCCATGGTTAAATTCTATGAATATTTCTTGAGGAATAAATCACATCAAAAACAAAAAGAGAGAGGGGAAAAAACTTAAAGTAAAGTAACTGAGAAAAAGAGGAAAATACAAGGAGTAAAAGGAAACAAAAGCTCCACCCATACGCAACAGACCTATGCGTGCTCAAAGCAGAGGTGCTTGATGGCCTCGATTGATCAACTTTGTCAAAGCTTTCATAAACTCAACTACTAGATTTGACAAAACCCTTATTATTTCAAGCACTTCATCTAATTTGGCAAGCCAAATTATACCCCTTTCTCTATGTTCCTTGTCATCATCACCTTGCTCTTGTCATTTCCCTTATGCTTTCTCTGTGGAATACATCTAAAACCCTTCTCAAGATCCATCATAACCTCATCACCAAGCCTACCCTCTTAAGCCAAATTTCATGCTACTCAGACCCTACCTACACTTCCTTCATACTTATTCTCCTACTTCCACAAATCTCGGTTGGAGACACGTGGAGAAGAAGGAAGTAAGGAATGTGCTGATAAAGATGGCCCCTAATTGGAGAAGTATATGAACTAGACATGAGGTAGCATGCAATAGCAATATTGGCCCTCGTTCTCCAACCTTAAGTCCAAGTTATTCCTTTCTTTTTTGTAGTGGTCTTGTTAAAAATATGGATAAAAGAAAATCTTGTTAAGTAATGTAAGCTACTAGGCAGTTTGGGATTCATGTGGATATCTCGAATGCTAATGAGGAGAAGGACAAAACACTAGGCACTAAGGAGGAAATTCAACTAAAACTATCCTCTTGTGATGCACACCTCAAATATATCAAATACTCTTTCTTACTAGAAATGAACTATGGGTTTCAATAATTCATTTGTTTTCATACTAGTGATAGACTATAGGAGAATTAATCTATAATCTAGCCACTTCCTAAAAGGAATTAAGAGAGATATCAACCTAGTGATACTAGGGTAAATATTAATAGATACCTTCATAAGGATAAAAACATAGGGATTGATCCTCTAGGAATCAACATTGATACTCAAACTGAGGTATCACTAATGCCTAGATGTAGCTAACTTGATTAAGAGACCCTGAATTTCTAACTTAGAGCCTATACAAGCGCTTACTTACGCACAAGAGCATTTACTTGTTGCATCAAAAGATTGTTTGAAAAATATTTGTGATTTCTAAAAAGAGAATAGTTCATTAAAGGTTGAATCTATGATTGAGCACACTAGGTCTCCTTGTGCACTAGGCCTCCCCCAAGGATAATTGCACTGGCTCTAGACTAAGGGAGTTGGTTTACTACTTCGGACTGTGCTAGAACCAACACTGTACGAGAGAGGTCTCTCCGTAGGAACTCATCATAGGCTAGGAGGTGCCAAGGAGCTAAGGGGATCTGGTCATAAATTCCTTGGGCATTCTACTAGGACTAGCCTATCCCCCCCTATGAGCCCAGATGGATCTCTTAGAAGGCACAATGCTAGCTATGGGCAAACTTGGTGGTTTATTTTGGCCTTTAGGTGAAGTCCAAACATGGACTGCAATAATTATTGAAATGAGGACAATTAAAATTGAACAAATATTTTTATTAGAATATTTTTCTTTGTATTCTTGTTCGTGTCTAATTTATGCAAATGAATATTATTTTAAAGGGCTAATTAATGAAGCAGATTTTTATATGTCAAATTAAAATATACTAGGATTAATTAACAACTAAAGAACACCTTAGAGGGAAGTAGGTGGCTAGATCCCCAATGGGTCTTGCCAAGCCAAGGTGGTCTTGGTTTGTGGAGAGGCCTCCAACACAACTCGAGTCTTATAGAATCGTCATTAGAACCCAACCAGTGTTGTTTTAAGGGGCTAGAGTTGAGACTTTACCCTATGGGTGGAGGGGTTGACGTGTAACAATCCCTTTAGTTTCTCATTCTCTTTGAATCAAGTGTGGCAATGGTTTAGTTTGGCTTGAGGGATGATAGCAATGCAATCACCTTAGAAGCTCATGGTAGTGGTGGCTGATAGGAGACTATAGCATTTAACTTAGGTTCCTATTTTTAGGTTCATTCTTATGGGATTGAGATGGAGCTTTCCTTGCCAGGTAGACTAAAGTAGCTCAAGATTACGAGTGTCTAGTTATTTTAACCTGTTTTGGGCAGCAGTAATGTTGATTACTTCTTGATGGGCTACTAAAATGCGTGTTATTGACGTTCATTTAGGTAGGCACATTACACCTCCAATTTGCCTCTCACTCAAGAAGGGGAGAAGAGAAGAGCACATGCAAGGAAGAATCTTCACCTCTCAAATCCCTTGCTCTCTCCCTCATCCTCACATTCTCACTCTCAAGATGGAACACAAGTAGATAGAATAGAAGTAAGAAGAAGAAGCATGACTTTCTAATTTCTATGCATGGGGTTTTGAGTTTGGGCTTCCACTTGATTTGGATGCCCATCTCTCCTATTTGGCTCATGGCGGCCAGTCTTTTCAGATTTATCCATACATATTTAGATTACATTGACCATCATGAAAGTGAATGAAAGCTAGTGCATGTACCCTTGCCAAGTTATAGGCCTTTCTTCTGGCTAAATATATTACAGCTTGAACAAGTGCTATGCTCAGATTTCAAAATAATATCACAATTAATTATATAATTGTGGACTTTGATAAAAAATTATTGTATGCCTTATGCCCTTCACTTGATCTGCACTTATCCTTACTTTTGCCGCCCTTGCCAATTTGCTTTGCCATTTTGCCATCTTTCTATTTTATCATTACTGTAACCCCCTCCTAAAAGGCAAGTGTGAATCCCATGCACTTTTCATTGAAGATAGTTAGCTTTAGCTTGCATCAAAGATGAGGAATGTCAAGGATAATCGTGAGATCATTGTGAGGAGAGTGGTCACTATTAGGGGAGCTTGATTTGGATATTAAAGTTGTTGGAATCTCATTGTGGGAATTGGAGTTGTTTTGCCCTTTGGATGCCAATCAAAAATTGGTAATGTGGATCAAATCTAGCTCATGGAATTAGGATCTCCTAGTGGGAGGTCATATGATCTCCTAATGGCAGGCCGTTTGGAATCAATTGGACTGGTTGAAGCTGGCACCACAAAGGATGTTGACTTGAGGTAGACGTTGCAAGTTGCTACATTCGCTTGTACCTACAAGGGAAAGCCTCCTATGCTCTCTCCCTAGGGGAGTGCTAGTTTGTTTGCATACACAGGACATTTATAGATTGGGAGATGGATCAAACTCCAAGCTAAATCCAAAGTGTTATTTCACACTTGTATCTAATCTATGTATAGGTTATGTACAACTACTATGTGAGTGCATGTGCCCACATAGGCTATTACATAGTTAGAAGACATCATGATGCCTTTTTATTGATCATTGATGAAGGAGGGCACTAGTGGATGGATAGTTGATGAAGATTATTATCATTACCGAGGAATAAGGGAGTCTATGGGGCATCATGGAAAGAATTTTGAAGTGTTTTGCAATCGATGGGGCTCATAATCATGGATGTGATGATAGAGGTTCTTTTTAATGAATAGAGACTACAATGGAGAGTAGGATTGCAGCACTGAGTGATGTTGAATTGATTTGCTAGCTATTGTGCTTCTTGTATCATTTGCGCATTGGTAAGTGAAGAACTTATGCAAGTGACTCTGAGAGACATGTCTAACAAGCTAAGAGTCCCTAGGTGTATCCTACCCTTGATATGATCTAAAAGGTGAGAAGGATCGAAGCTTGTACACTCGAGAGCTATGGTGAGAGAGCAAGAGCAAGAAAGAGAGAGACAAGAAATGGGAACTCCAACAGTCACAATGTGTGACCGGGCCTTCCTTTATTCAAACTGTCACTAAAAGAATAAAGAATAAAGTGACGGTGATGGGCACCCGCCACCTGCAGTGTGCAGTGGCGATGACTGCCAGTGTAGTAATACACGGGCGGCTAAGCGGAGGCACCTTTACCCCCAACAACCTCCCACTTAAAGGCGAATCTACCCTAGTGAGGAGTGAAAAGAAAAGGAAAAAAGACAGTATAACATGTACACATGTACAACAGGATGAGGAAAGACGTCATCTCATCCCACGCCCATCAACCTCCTGAGGAAGGCAAAGCGCTTTGTAGAGAGGCTTTTCGTGAGCAGATCTGCAGGATTCTGGTCAGTTGAGATCTTGACAAGATCAACAGACTTGTTCTCAACGACCCCACATATGAAATGATACCTCACCTCAATGTGTTTCATCTTCGCATGGAAGATCGGATTCTTGGCTAATTGAATAGCAATCATAAAATCTGAATGCAGTGTAGGGGTAGCATCAATACCAAGGTCAACAACCAAATGACCCAACCAAATGGCCTCCTTACAAGCCTCAGTGGCTACAACATATTCGGCCTCTGTAGTAGAAAGGGCCGTGCATTTCTACACCCTGGACATCCAAGAAACAGCACCTCGAGCATAGGTGAATACATACCCGAAAGTGGACTTCCTACTATCTACATGTCCTGCATAATCAGAGTCAGTGTATCGCACGACTCCTATATCATGGCTGCCATAGCATATGCACATATCTACAGTGCCTTTCAGGTACCTCATGATACCCTTCATGGCATCCCAATGCTTCTTGCTAGGTGTAGCCATATAGCGTGCCACAACACCAACTACAAAGGCAATATATGGACGAGTGGCTATCATGGCATACATAAGACTGCCCATTACAGATGCATAGGGAATCTTGGCCATCTCGGCCCTCTCCTCATCTGTCTGCGGACAATCAGCCTATGATACCTTCACATAAGAAGGCAATGGACAGCCAATAGGCTTTATGTCCTGCATGTGGAAGCGCTTAAGGTTTTTTATGAATGTACTCCCTCTGTGACAAGTAGAGGAGTCCCTGATGCCTGTTGCGTCTAATGCGCATACCAAGTATGTGAGCGGCATGTCCCAGTTCTTTCATCTCAAAGTTCTTTTTGAGCTGAGCCTTAAGAGCATCTAGCTCATCATGAGCTTTCCCTGCTATCAGCATATCATCCACATAGAGTACGAAAATCAATAAAGAACCATCACGGGCTTTCTTCGTGTAAAGACACGGATCCATAGCACTCATGCTGTAGCCTTGTGACTGCATAAAGGCATCAAACTTATGATACCACTTCCTAGGTGCTTGCTTCAAGCCATAAAGACTTTTCTTCAATTTGCACACTAGGTGCTCCCTGCCAGGTTTTGCAAAGCCCTTAAGCTGCTCCATATAAATCTCATCATGCAAGTCCCCATGTAAGAAAGCCGTCTTGACATCCATCTGGCATAAATCCAAGTCAAGCTGAGCAACCAAAGCCAAGACTAAGCGCAGGGTGGTCATCTTAACCACAGGAGAAAAGACCTCATCAAAGTTCACACCATGCTCCTGCTTAAAACCCTTTGCTACCAATCTAGCCTTCTATGCCGGCTTGGGGTGTCCAGGGGTAATTTTCAGCTTGTACACCCACTTGCATGGCAAAGCCTTTTTGCCCTCAGGCAAGGAAACCAAATCCCAAGGCTCATTCTTATGCAAGGAGTCTATCTCAGACTGCATAGCCCTCTCCCAGGAGTGACTATCACCCCTGTGCATAGCCTCATCATAAGTGAAAGGCTCTCCTGCATCTGTAACCAAGATATAATGTATCGAGGGCTGAAATCTATCAGGTAGACGTCTGTCTCTAGCAGACCGTCTCATGGCAGGCTCTGTAGCCTGCCCAGCTGCTTGTCCAACACCCTGACCATGAGCATCTGTTGCAGCTGTAGGCTGTCCAACTGGCTGTATGGGAGCTCTCGGCTCCTCCTGAAATATGACCCTGCGGATGTCAACAACTCTCTCAGGCTGCCTATGCATCTTGTCTTCATGGAAGACTACATCATGATTGCGGATGACTTTCCGCGCCTATGGATCCCAAAGATGGTAACCCATCTCACATGCATCCCCATAACCAAGAAAAATGCATTTGACACTCTTAGGATCCAGCTTACTTCTCTTGTCCCTGGGCACATGGCAAAATGCCTCACATCCAAAGACACGGAGATGCGCATAAGAGGGAGGTTGTCCAATCCATACCTCCTCTGCAACCTGGAAATCCAAACCACTAGAAGGTGATCTGTTTATGACATGCATAGCTTTACTAACTGCCTCAGTCCAAAAGCTCTGTGGTAGGCCTGCATGGCTAAGCATACTGCATATACGCTCTTGGATGGTTCTATTCATCTGCTCAGCCAAACCATTCTGGGGGAGGGTGTAGGGGGCGATCAATTGACGCTTAATACCCCTCTCATCACATAACTGCTCAAAAGCACGTGAGACATACTCACCCCCATTATCTGTTCTTAGGCATTTGAGCCTATACCCAAACTGGTTCTCAACCAATGCAAGCCATCTCTGAAACTCAGCCAAGACATCGTATTTCAGCTTAATGGGATAAGCCCAAACTTTTCGTGAAAAATCATCTATGAAAGTAATAAAATATTTTGCACCACCTATAGACTCACAAGGCATGGGCCCACAGACATCCGAATGTACCAATACCAAGGGCTCACTCATGCGTGGCCTACCAGACTTCTTATGCGTAGACCTAGTCTACCTGCCATAAAGACAATGCTCACACGAATCAAAACATGAATAATCAAGGGGCGGTAAGTACTGCAAACCAGAAAGCATTTTCATTCCCTTCAAAGACATATGGCCCAAACAGGCATGCCAAAGAGATACATGTGGGATAGAACCCACAGACAAAACATGATCAAGGGAAGAAGCGGATACAATCAACGGATAGAGGCTGCCATGGCTCCTCTCGCAATCACAAGTCTGCCACGAGTGATCTTGCATGCAGAGTCTCCAAAAGATACATGATAACCTGCATCATCAAGCTGTCCAACTGACAGGAGACTGTGTGTCAAAGCAGGTACATGACGTACATTCTGCATAACAAAACTGGTGCCAAAAGGAAACTGTAGCCTAACATCACCAATGCCCACAATATCAAGAGAACTGTCATCACCCAAGCGCACAGAACTCGAAACAGTACGGTATGAATGAAACCACTCTCGGCAAGGTGTCACATAAAAGGACACACCTGAGTCCAAGAGCCAACACTGCGCATACATAGAGTGTATCTTTGTCATCTGCGAAGCACTAGAAGAAGCTGCAAGGATATAATCATCATCAACATCCTCAGGCTACATAACATTGATCTCTTCAATTTTAACACTGGACTTTTCAGGCACGATGCTACAATCAGAAGACTTATCCTGCACTTTGTCTTTCCCCTTATCTTTGCGCCTTTCATTGCACAGTTCATGGTATTGTGGCCTAATATGGCCCTTTTTCCCACAATGGTGACAAGTAGCATCTGCATTCCTGCCACGAGATTTGCTACGTGACTTCCCACGAGACTTGGACCGAGATTTCTGAGAAACTCGTCCACGGCCAATGCCACTGCCATGCTTTCCATATCCATCATTCTTGCCTCTAACAATCATAGCATGCAACACACGAGAGGTATCCAAATTCTTACGATTAACCTCTTCCTGCAGAAGAGCACTCTCAACATCAGATAATTTCAAGGTAGCAGTAGAGGCACATAATGCAATGCGGAATACATCCCATGACTCATTAAGAGTGCCAAGTAAGAAAAGAGGAGTGACATCCTCTGCAAAAGTAATGTCCTGTGAAGTCAAGTTCTTGAGTATAGCATGGAATTGGCTCAAGTGAGCAGACATAGTCACATTCTCCTTCATGCGCAGATCCATAAGCTGCTTCAGCCAATACATCTAACTCGCTGGACTTTTCTTGTCATAGAGATTCTTGATTTTATCCCACAACTGCCATGCACTCTGTTGTTCCTCAAATACATTGTAATGAACCTTTTCTGTGAGAGATAATACAATAGTGGACTTGCATAACTCATCAAGCTCAAGCCATTCCTCATCTCGCATAGTTGCACCGCTCAACCTCAAAGGTTTGATCTACGATTTCTGCACCAACACCTGCCAAATCTGGCTCTTCCAATAAGAGTAATTCGTACCATCAAGCTTAGTAATGTTGAAAATAGCATGATCAATGGACGAACTCGCCATAATGCAGGCTAGAAGACTGTAGACAATTCAAAACTACTTACTGTTCACTACAGAAAATGATAAAAAAATCACCAAAATCGAGAGAAAATGGCGAGAAAAGTGTAACCAAAGCTACTGCCCACTAAGTACTAGTGAAAGTACATCATTTTAGAATATTTTAGCATGAAAAATCCATGTCAGTCTGGAGTTATATGCTTGCTATAATAAATGACAGCAAGGTACTATGAGAGTTAATTTCTGATCAAATCACTGCACCAAGTCAATAAATGACAACCAAGACATGACCAACCATAAACGGGCATAAATCAGCACCAAACACTCATCAAGACCTTGAGCAAACACCCAAACATGCCACCAAAGCATCCGTCAGTGGTGAGTAGGCATACCCCCTGGACAATAGGGCAAAGTATACATAACACTGGCAATACCTGACACCAGTAGGTGTATGCTCACAAGAGTGCAAAGCCCAAGCTCACGTCAAAAGCAACTCCAAGATATCAGTGCATGGACCATGCATCATTTAAGTGTAAGAGATCCCAAAGTCTCAAGTATCTGCAAAATGCTCAAAATAGTATAAGCCTCCTGCTCAATGTCGGTCAAGCATACAAGATGCTCCCACTGGCTCAAAAGGTGGATAAACGAGCTCAGCAGCTCAAGCAAACCAAGTCAAAGTACCAAAGACAGGTAACCAAGACAATGCCTCAATAGCATCCAAGGTCGTAATGGAAAATGGTGCACAGATCGGATGCTGTAAGTGCGTGTAGTGAGCGTCAGAAGGTCCCCAAGAACAAAAGAACTCTACTTTTTGCACAAAGCTCAAGGTAGAAAGCATGCACGACATGAACAAGAGACCAATTGGGTGCAATCTCCCCCCATGCCTTGTGTGAGCGCTCCACAAAGCATGTATTTTATATATTAATTATCTTCAAGCTCAAATAATAGGCCAAATTACAAAATAGCACGCTTTTGGCTTTTGAGTTTGCTTTAGTACTAAATAGAAATAAAGCTAATGGGTGGGCGTCCAAGAAGTCAGACATACCCAATACAAATATCATAATCATGTGCCCATGTACATACAAAAATAATAAATAAATATCCAACGCCTTAATAAATAGGCGCGACAAAATATAGGCGCCATACCTAAGGTATGCGCCCATCAAAATATAGGTGATAACTCGAATATACGCTATCCTCCAATGCTTTCCACCACCACTGCTGCTATCTCTACACATCAACTGAAGCATTCACAATCATTAGTAAAATAATACAATTAAACCGACAAAAGTGAATACCTAGCGCGCACTCTAAACTCATAAACGTTTATTAATTTAATATGTATTTTGCGGAATCACCCACTATGGAATCACCCATGTACACACTAAATTAACGAAATGCTCGAAAAGGATAGGCGTCCCCATCGACTTCTCGCACAAAGAATCCACTTTGTGTATAAGCCCCGGTAATCAAAGTTTATGGAATCCACCGTAAAACCTCACGGAATCCACCGTGTAATATGCCTCCTGGCATCATACCCCCGGGGTGGGATAGCTCAATGTGGAGCTAACAGAGTGGGGAAAGCATTTAAGTCTCTAGCGTGCATCCATTGGGCCTCTTCAACAGGATGGTTTTTAAACTTAACCAAATATCTAGAATATCTACGGCCAGTTCTAGTGGTCATAAAGTTAGTATCTATGATAGCTTCAGGCTCAAGGATTTCAGTCTCTTCATCTAACAAAGGTGGGTTTTCATAAACAAGGTGTACAGATAATTGGCCTCTAAAGGGTCGTAATAAACTAATGTGAAATATGTTATGAATTTTCCAATGCGGTGGTAGTTCTAACTTAAATGCATTGTCATTGATTTTGTGTATGATCTTGAATGGTCCATAGTATCTAGGTGCTAATTTCACAACTGGGTGTTTATCTACACTTTGTAATCTACGTTTCTCTATTCTTAACCAAACATAGTCATCAACTTTAAAATTCATGGCATGTCTTTTCTTATTGGCTTGCTTTGTATATGATTGCTGGGCTTTGGCAATCATATCTTTAACTTCATAAAAAATAGTAGCGTGCATGTTAGCAATATCATCAGCACTCTGAATTTTATTTGATAAAGATGCAATAGGTGGAGACAATCTATAACCATAAATCACTTCAAACGGTGCTTTCTTTGTAGCTGTGTGTGGAGTATTGTTATATGCAAACTGAAGTAAATATAGATGTGTATCCCATGTATGTGGTTTTGAAATAGTGTAAGCATGTAAAAGATCTAAAATAGTACTGTTAGTAGCTTCTGTTTGACCATTTGTTTCAGGATGAAATGCAGATGAAAAATCAATCTTTGTTCCTAAGTTAGCAAACAAAGTAATCCAAAAATTATTACAGAATCTAGAATCACGATCAGAAATAATAACTTTTGGTAAACCATGATTAGTAAAAACAGTTTTCAAAAACAATTGAGCTGCATGCTGTTAAAGTTTTCTTGCATGGAATGAAATATGCTTGTTTGCTAAATCTGTCCACAATAGTCCAAATCATATCATGGTTAGCTTTAGTATTAGGTAAACCAGTAATAAAATCCATAGAAATCTATTCCCATGGTCTTAATGGAATAGATAAAGGCATCAATAAACCATACTGTTTACCATGATGTCTCTTAACTCTTTGACAAACTAAACATTCAGAAACAAAATTAGATACATCAGTGTCCATATGTGGCCAATAAAAATCTTCAGTCAGTGTACGCAAAGTAGATATAATACCTCTATGACCTTGATATGGAGGACAATGAATCTCATTCAAAACAAAAGATCTAAATGGAACTGTAATACATAATCTTTTTTCATAAAACATGAATCCATCATTGTAAGACAGTGAATCAATAGGAATCCAGTTATTTCCAACTAATTTATTCCAATCAGCTTGAAAAGTAATGTCCTGATGATAAGTATCTTTCATAGGGATAAGAGAATCAAATGATATGACAGAGATATTATGAATGGTCGGTCTTCTACTTAAAGCATCGACTACTACATTTTCTTTTCCTGGTTGATATTGGATAAAAGGATGAAAACTTTGAATGAAAGCTGCCCATTTGATATGTCGGTCAGAGATTTGGGGTTGACTAAGGAGATGTCTAATACTTTGTTGGTCAGTCTTAATCATAAACTCAGAACCCATTAAGTAATGTTTCCATTGTCGTAAAGCTTGTCCTACATCTAGCAATTCTTTATCATAAGTAGAATATTTAAGTTCAGATGGTTTCAGTTTACAGCTAGAATAGGCTATAGGATGATTATCTTGCATAAGTACGGCTCCTATTCCAGATCCGCTAGCATCAGTAACTACTAAAAAGAATGGTCTATTGAAATCAGGTAGTTGTAATACAGGAGCACGGGTTAATGCATGTTTCAATAAATCAAAAGATTTTTGTTGATTATCAGACCAATAATAAACAATACCTTTCTTTAAAAGTTTAGTCAAAGGCAAGGCAAGTAATGAAAACTTTCGCACAAAATTCCTGTAAAAACTAGCAAGACCTAGAAAAGAACGTAACTCATGCACATTTTTAAGTATGGGCCAATTTAATATTGCTTCTATCTTCTTAGGGTCAACCTTAATACCTTCTGATGAAACAATGTGACCTAAATATTCAGTTTCTGTTTGAAAGAACTCACTCTTTTTTAGATTAGCATACAATTAATTATCTTTCAACAACTTGAAAACTAAAGACAGATGTTCATAATGCTCTTTCTCATTTTTACTGAATACTAAGATATCATCAAAGAATACTATAACACAATGCTGATATTTCAAAAATATGCGATTCATCATTTGACTAAATGTAGCAGGTGCATTAGTCAATCCAAAAGGCATCACTAGAAATTCATAATGTCCAAATTGTGTTCTAAATGCAGTTTTGAATATATCAAATTTATCTAATCTCACTTGATGATAACCAGATTTAAGATCTATCTTACTGAATATGGTAGAACCTTGTAGTTTATCCATAAGATCATCTACCCTAGGAATTGGATATCTATTCTTTACATTAATTTTATTCAGGGTACGATAATCAATGCACATGCGATAAGTATTATTATTCTTCTTTACCAGTAAAATAGGTGTGCCAAATGGAGAACTACTAGGTCTAATTAATCCTCTGTTTAATAATTCCTCTACTTGATTTTGAATTTCTTTCTGTTCAATCTGGTTATGCCTATATGGTGCTTTACATGGTGGTTGTGTACCAGGAATTAAATCTATTTTGTGGTCTTCAGGACGTGAAGGTGGTAGTCCAGGTAGTAAATCTTCAGCAAAACAATATTTAAATTGTGCAAGGAATTCTTTATGCCTAGGATACATATGTTTTTCTTTAGCTTGAAATTCATTCACCCAAATTAGATAAGATTTGCTACTTTTATGTAATGCACGTTTAGCTTGAGTATGAGTAAGCAGTGGAAAATTATTAGATGTGTGCATACCATACAATATAATTTGTTTTCCCTGAAAATGAATTTTAATTGAATGCATGGAATCATCTATGTCAGGATTATATTGATGACGCCAAGGCATACCTAGGATAATATCACTAGACTGCAAAGGTACAACTAGGAAATTCCTTCTTTCAGTATATTCACCAATTTTAATTTCTAAGTCATGCACCTCTTGCGTTCCATTATACCTTGTGCCTAAGAATGCTACTTTAATGCGATAATGTGTAGAAACAGTTTGTAATTTCAATTCTTTCACTAACTTTGCAGAAATCAAATCATGTGTACTACCATCATCATGCAAAATAATCTTTTCTTTTCCATGCACTAAACATTTCATTGTCAATAAAGAATGTAGAGTTGGCATACCTGGTAAAGTATCTGAAGGAGTAGCAATGTCATCCTCATCTTCCGTAAAGTCAGGCATTTCCTCATGTTCTTCATCTTCCATTGCTCCAAGATAGTTGATATAGACAGGTGGCTTCTTCGATTGACAATTGGCTACTAGATGTCCAGGTTGATGGCATTTGTAACAAACTATAGGTTTGGCTTTAGATACATTGTTGGCAATGGCAAGAAGTCTAGGAATATTGGGATTTGGCTATGAGAATGGCTTAGGGTTTTGATTGGTATTTGATGTCAAAGCAGGTGGTTTTGTCCAAGACTTACGGAAAGATGATGAAGGAAAACGACTTTGATTGAATCTTCTAAAATTTGAATTGAATTGCTTAGAACCATAGTTACCATTTGCTTGAAATTGTTGTGGACGCTTGTCTCTTCCTCGAATTTTGTCTTCAGTGTCATGAGCCAGAGAAATTGCATCTTCAAGGGTTGCAGGCTTGAACATATTGACTTTAGCGTAGTAATGCCGAAGTAATCCAGACATAAACTTGCGTTTGTGAGTCGCTTCATGTACGTCTTCAAGCATTCGGAGTTGCAGTAGGGCATTCCAAAAACGTTCGGTGTACTGGGAAATAGGCTCATGATCTCTTTGTTGTAGAAGATCCCATTGCTTTATGGCTTTTTCATGAAATTGAGGAGGAAGGAAATTCTGCAGAAACTTCTTTTTGAAACTCTCCCAGGTAGTGGGACAATCAATGCTCTTACGAACTACGGTCCACCAAAGAGATGCTCGATTGACTAAATGGTTAGTGACACATTTAATTTTGTCTTTTTCAGCGTATGTCTCTTCATGAAAGTAATCATCAAACTGACTGATAAATGCAAGTACAATCTTTCCATCTCGAGTTCCATTGAAAGTACGAAATTTGAAATTTCTTTCACTTATCTTTGTTTCTTTGCGGATGGATTGAGCTTCGAGCGTCGCATCGATGGTACATCGGATAAGATCTTCGGGTTGTGGTCCTTCTTTGTCGGTGGTAGATCGTTGCAAATTGGCCAATTCAACTTGCAAAGCTTGTCGGGCTCTTCGTTCTTCATCAAGCTGCATCATAATTAAATCCAATTTTTGTTCCATCGTAGGTTCAGGAAGATCGCCTTCAGCCATTAAATCATCCATATTTTGTTCCATCATCCTGTAAAAATCCAAAAGACCTCACACTCTCAAAATCCAATTAGCGGGATGAGCATAGCTCAAAGTCGAGTATACAAGGCTTATATACTTTTGTTTGGCTTTCACGGTCTTCGTCTTTTGCGGTTGCGGGATTTGTAGTCTTCGTAAAAACTACTATGACCTTCTACGTGTGCTGAAACTGGTTCAGCAAGTCTGCGTATGTGAACAGAGTCTTCCAGGGAACAACTTTGTAATTCTGTGCTTTTGTGCAGGAACAGTCCTTATGGGAGTAATTTGAGGTAAGTCGATTTTGATCTCTATGGACTTGGTGAACTTGCAAAAGTTGTAGACTTGCAGAACTTGTATGATTGAACTTTTGTGAAGCTTAAATAACTTAGGTTTAAGAAAACTTAAGCTTACTGAATCGTCGAAATCTGAGGGGGGGCCATTTTCATCCGCTGAAAATCACATTGAAGGGCCGCTGATGCCGCCGATTTGACGATTGAAGTAACTAAGCTTTTTAAAAGCTTAGTTTTAAGCTTTAACTTAAGCTTATGAAGTTTTAGATATGGAAGCTTATCTGTTATTGACTGTGGAAAAATGACTTGGAAGGAGAGATGTAGGAGTGGTCCTCCACTTCCTCAGGCCGGTCCTTCACGATCAGAGGCTGTAGACAGAGGTTCTTGACCGCCAGGAATCCACCCATATCGACCGTTCGTGATGAAACTGACTGTAGAGCTCGATTGTTCCAGGAGCTCCGCCTTCGCGCAAGATGGGTAGCGATTGGAAGCTCTCGATCTCAGCTTCGCTCTGATACCACTGATGCACAGATCGGATACTGTAAGCGCGCGTAGTGAGCATCAGAAGGTCCCCAAGAGCAAAAGAACTCTACTTTTTGCACAAAACTCAAGGTAGAAAGCATGCACGACATGAACAAGAGACCAATTGGGTGCAATCTCCCCCCATGCCTTGTGTGAGCGCTCCACAAAGCATGTATTTTATGTATTAATCATCTTCAAGCTCAAATAATAGCCCAAATTACAAATTAGCACGCTTTTGGCTTTTGAGTTTGCTTTAGTGCTAAATAGAAATAAAGCTAATGGGCGGGCGCCCAAGGAGTCAGACATACCCAATACAATGTCCAAATACAAATATCATAATCGTGCGCCCATGCGCATACAAAAATAATAAATAAATATCCAACGCCTTAATAAATAGGCGCGACAAAATATAGGCGCCATGCCTAAGGTATGCGCCCATCAAAATATAGGTGATAACTCGAATACACGCTATCCTCCAATGCTTTCCACCGCCACTACTGCTATCTCTACACATCAACTGAAGCATTCACAATCGTTAGTAAAATAATACAATTAAACCGACAAAAGTGAATATCTAGCAGCCTTCAGCTATATAAATAAATCAATTGGTTAGAAATCAATACTAACCTTAATTTATCACGAGTGCGCACTCTAAACTCATAAACGTTTATTAATTTAATATGTATTTTGCGGAATCACCCGCTATGGAATCACCCATGTACACACTAAATTAACGAAACGCCCAAAAAGGATAGGCGTCCCCATTGACTTCTCGCACAAAGAATCCACTTTGTGTATGAGCCCCAGTAATCAAAGTTTACGGAATCCACCGTAAAACCTCACGGAATCCACCGTGTAATATGCCTCCTGGCATCAGAAAAAGCCAAGTCGTAATGAAAAAATCCAAGTCAATGTCCAACTGCTCAAGGGAATACTCAAATGAATGTCGAGATGAACTCAAACAATTGCCATCCACTGCCAAAGCATAAAGCATTCACCAAGACATCATAACTTTACTGGGTAGCCTAGGCATAAACCATGTCATAGATGAAATGCCAGCTACAAAGAAGTGACAGTCAAACCCAAATCAAGCTCTAATCTCAACTCAAAAGCATTTTGGAGTATAAACAAGACATGTGGCATAGTCCAAATACATCATGACATCATACCGAGTAGCCGGGAGCACCTCATGACCAATAGGCATAACCCAATTGTAGCATAAATAGCTTCAGCTATGAAATTTTTCAATAGCATATAACCTCTGTAAACTGAGCAAATTACTGCTCAATCCAAGCTCAAATCCATAGGCAAACCATAGGCATACATTCCCATATGTATAGGCACCAACCGGGCATAATCGGGCATCAAATGCCAAGACCTGTAAGCATAAAATTGAAGTAACAAGTGGCTGCCCTGTTTTGGACAAATCTGGGATTTTTCAAAACAGTCAATGGTTGAGCTAAATCAGCTCCAAATGTGTCTCACATAAGAGGCATAACATCCACAAGTGATCCGGTATCAATAGACATCAGTAGAAGCATCACATAAGCCATAGGCATACAAATACATGCTGTCTCAGACCTGAAATCTGTTGCAAAATATTTTGTCATCAGAATTTGGCAAATCCGACACCACCATCGCGTTCGGAGCATGCCAAAACCCCAACTTAGACTCTTATCTTGCCTGAATCGGGTTCCGAATGCCCGAGATATGACAAAAAGAGTAATTTTGGGGCCAGATTTTGAAACAGGCGCAAAAAAAAACGTGAGCTGGCTTGGGGGCTCTGCTATCCCACGTGTCAACAATGGGGCCCAAAGGGGGCATAAATGGGGGCCAAAGAAGGCCTACACCAAGCCTTAGCAAGCGTTGATAGGCTGGAAGCAAGATCCAGGTGAAGGAAGCTCCAAGAGGTGTGAGCTATGGCTGTCCACAACCTATAAAAACCCTGTTTACCTAGACCTGTGGACTGAAGTAAAACTCTAAAATAATGAAGCAATACCTCAATGTCAATGCGTTGATGGTGCCTAATAGGCCAGAAAGAAGCTCGAGAAGCTGGGGAGTGACAGAAGCTCAAGAGAACGAGCTATGGCTGCCGGGAAGGAGACCCAATGCGAGTGGGGAGTCAATGGAAAGCTAAGAATGCCACGAGCCAAGCTCAAGAGTCGGGAAGCTGTGCTCTGATACCAGTTGAAAGGTAAGAAGGATCGAAGCTTGCACTCGAGAGCTATGGCGGGAGAGCAAGAGCAAGAAAGAGTGACCCACAAACCGCCTATTATTCAAGCATTTCAAGGGAGCACTAATGGCTACCTCTCACATAGCCGATGCACTATCCTTCTCTACGAGTGTAGCGAGCTTACCTTGATGCTCGATCGAGTTGCTTCCTCTCTCAAGCACTCCGATAGCTCCACGATTCTTAATGCAAGCTCAAGCATCCTCAAGCCTCCACCCTCCAAGCTCCATCCTCCATAGCCGCACATGAGACAAGAGGAGAGGAGAGAAGAAAAAGAGAGGAGATGATGGAGAGCTTCACCTCCTTGATCCCTCACCCTCACATACTCACTCCCTCACACTCTCACACTCCCTCCCTCAAGCACACACAAGCAAGCAAAGAGAAGAGAAGAGAAGAAGAGAAGAAGAAGAGTCCACTTTGCCACACACCAAAGAATAAGCTCTCATTCACTTTTTGAACTTTATATACAAAACCCTTCATCCCTTTTGGGTGGTCATTACCTTGTCCCCTTTTTTTACATGCCCAGCCGTGGCCTAGGCCCTTTTTCCCATTGTCCTCCTCTCTTCCTAACTTCCTTCCTACCACCCATCTACCTTTACAATTTGCACGGGTGAGAGCCCGACGCTCTTAAAATAATTTATGATGCACCTTGCGCTCTTTTACAAAAGTATTGACTTGCACTTATTCTTGTGCGCCTCTCTCCTTGATTTAGAACTTTTTCACACTTCTTGTGTTTCTCGATTTTTCTTAGCGCACCTTCGTCTTCCATTCCGTTTTGGCCTTGACCTTGTCTTCTACTTTAGATTTTTTGGATTTTCCACCTTGTCTGAGGGTTAATAGTAGCTAAGAGAATGCCTACACTTGTATATGGTGCATGATCTTTAAAGATGAATTCTTAAAGTCTCTTCCACTTATATGTTTTGGATAGACCTTCATTGCTCATTGGTGCTTTTGAAAATTCTTCTAGGGAACTGTAGTCCTTGGTGGCTTTGAACATTTGAACTACCTACCCATGTAATCACCTATATTATCCTATATTTACTTGATAGAAATATGAGAGTACATGTAATTGACATGCTCCAACCTTAATAGGGATTTGTTAGAAGAAGTACCGTCGACTTAAGTCTAGTTGTATCGACCTTGATTCTGGTCACCTCTTCTTTGATAGTCATACAGAATTATGGTTAGTATGATCTATACACAATTATTGAAACCATGTTTAATTTATGCACATATTGATTTTTATGAAAATACCATCAAATGGAGATAAAGAGTTGTTATTTTTACTTAATGATGAGGAAACATTCAAAGAGGAAGATAGTATGAGAAAACATGGTAATAAGAGTGAAAGGGAAGAAGAAGTAGCTTTGCAAGTTGATGAAAGGAAGACAACATTGAGGTTGGAGATAATGAGAAAGAGAAGTTAGAATAATTAGAAGAGCTTATGTGGCATGTACCAATGTTGACAAAAGTACAATATTTAAATGAAAGGTTTGATATTTCAACATATTAGCCCCTTCTCCTTGTACAAAATACCCACTTCTTTTACTAGCATGCTTAATAATGCCCAAAGTATGTATTGCTCTTGAAATGCAATTGATTCATTACAACAATGATCAATATGTGCCTTCCTAATCTCTACTATAGCAAATCAAGGGGTAAATAAAAAATTTTGAGATTTTTAGAAGACTTTTATATTGAGCATGAAACTTCTACCTAATGCAATCTATTTTAAATAATGTATTCTGTTCAAATCATTTTCTCACAAACCAGACTTCTTATTTTTTCATATCCTAACTGCACGAGTTTTTGGTGAGCTTGATGCAAAATTAAGATATTCATTTTCCACCCCTCCAACATATTCTCATGCATACAATCTTCCTACTCTATTGCATGATGGGAATATAAGCGTCCTAAAGTGGTTGATTCTATCTGTATTATAGAAATGGAATCAAAACTTTTGAGCTAAACATAGGACATGTGGGAATTGGATAGAACTCTTATTATTTCAAGTGCTTCAATGCTCAAAGACTTAGCCCTCTTGCACATGGTTGCCTTAGCCTCCATTCTCATAGCAATCTACTCTCCTCTCACTATCCTAACCAAATATGTAGTAGGCTCACCTTCTTGTGGTATAGTCTAGATGCTTTAAAGGCTTGATGATAGCCTCATGATCCAAGCATTGGCTCCTTTGAACCATGCTAGCTACTCTTGTTAACAATTTGCTCCTCAAGTGCTCTGACAAAGAGAGGAAACATATAGGAGAAAGAGATATGGTGACCTCAACCTCAACCTCACCTCTCACCCTCCAAGCCATTAAGGCCATTAAGGAGATATGTGCTAACCTATTGTTTGTGTACATTCACCATCTCATGTTTGCCATTAAGGCCAATTGATCTCATAGGCCCAATATCTATAATTTTGTTCTTTTAGTCACACTTGAGAGCATTACACATACAAGTCCTGGTGAAAATGTGTTCCTTGTGTGCAAAAGAGAGGTTTTTGGGTAATTGTAGCTCCTTATACTTTGTGGCTAGTGATTGTGTAAGGAAGGATTAAATGAGAGTCTTGACTTGTGGAACCATTTGTTTATCAACACCTTACATTGGTGTTTTCTTCATCATAGAGTTAGTTGCTAGTTGCTAGATTAGATTGTGACTTAGATTTCAGTCACATGTCCATTTGCTTTTTATTCTATCCCAATAATTTTACATGGTGCCAAGTGACGTTGTGTTGCACTTGATGATGCAACTAAGGTAGCAAAAGCAAAGAAAAAAGACCGAGTTAAAATTTAAGTCCAAAACAAGGAGGAAATTTAAATAAAAAATGTGAAGCTTTTGCTTTTACTAACAACACAACAAAGGTTTGTTTTAAAAAAAGTGTGCCATTTTAGCTTATTGGGATGTCGATTGCAAACAACGAGGGTATCATTTGGAAGATGACTGAGTGTTGTGGAGCCGTGTTGCAAGTTGGGAGGATTTGATCCAAGGGCCAATAGAAACACACACACCACCACGCCTCTAACCAATTGAGCTATGGCTTGTTAGTTGACAGGTTCCAAGGTTCATTTATTGAAGGTTGCAGGGCCTTTTGGTCCATTATAACTTGCTAGAGAACCTCAAAATATTACCAAGCTTTGTACTGAAGTACCTAAGCTAGTAAACCCTATCCTTTCAAAAGCAACGTGAGAGAGAGAGAGTTAAAACTACTTGGTTGCTAGCATTGCCTACCCTCATGCTCTCTTGGGAGTCGGTAAACCCTCATTCTTTTGGAAGCGACGTGAGAGAGAGTTGAAACTACTTGGTTGCCACCATTGCCTACCCTCATGCTCTCTTGGGAGTTGAGATCTCCAGGCTCCTCATCAACCACCACTTCAGGTATAGTCCATACTCTACAAGTGCTCCCCATTTTCGTTATGCCATGGCCCACAACCACCATCCTTGTACAATCTATAGCTTTCAAAGCTAATGGTTGCATGCAAATTACAACAACACAACAAAGGTTACAAAAATCAAAGAAAGAAAGAAAGAAAGAGAGAGTTGTTTTTGAAGGTTGCAAAAGCAAAAGAAAAAGAAAAAGAGAGAGATTATTTTTAAAGTCCGAACAAGAGAAAGTCTCTTATGCGTGTTAAAAAAAACGAGTCAATTTTTAAAATAATTCAAAAGTGGAGAAAATCTCCTTGAAAAAAAGCGACGGTGAGCGACACGTGCAAAAAGAAATTTGATAGACGAAGGGCTTTAGCGAGAGGTGACCGTGATCCAAAATTAAAGCCGACGAGGAAAAAAAAAAACAGACGAAGAGGAAACTCACTCTGTCACAGTACGCTTTGTTAGTTTCCGGGACTCGACAAGTCGGAGGAAAAGGATCAACAGGGACGAGCCACCAGGAGGAATCAGGATCCAGTGATCATAACAAAGCACCTCATGCTGCGCCTAAGCTTCCGCGAGCTTGCTTGCTCGCCCTTCAGAAGAAGAGGGCTGTCTATGCAGGTGGGAGCTCGTCTCTGTTTGGTGTGGCTCCCTATCTTAATTGACGCAGGCATCCTCGTACTTAAAACGATCACTTAGCTTATTCTCAGTAGGATCGGCCAGCAAAAAGCTTCATTATTCTGGCAGCGGTTAAAGAACAGCCTAGTTGATTCTGATTGGATACTAAAGCACTGTAACATCGTCATAAGGCCTTGGATGAGACGTACATAGATGCTTTTGGATCATTCTTGATATAGTTGTGCAGTTAGGAATGCTACTCTTGGATCACTATTAACATAGCTGCTCTCTTAAAGAACAGTCTACTCGATTCCGATTGGACAACAATGGACTCTAACATAATCATAAGGCCTTGGATAAGAAATACGTAACTGCTTTTGGATCACTGTTGACATGATTGTACAGTTAGGGGGTGCTACTCTTAGATCACTATTAACAGGGCTACTCTTGGATCACTATTACTATGGCTGCTCTTGGATCACTTTGGATCGCTCTTGACATCATTGTGCAGTTAGGGGGTGCTACTCTTGGGTCACGGTTAACATAGCTACTCTTGGACCACTATTACCATAGCTGGTCTTGGATCACTCTTGACATAATTTTTACATCAGCTCATAGCTTTTACTTACATCAGGCTATTCTTCATATTTACATTTGGAGGGGGCTTCTAGGTCCAGGATCCATTTGGCTCTAGCCTACCCACACAAACAATGACACAACTTGAGGGATGCATCTCTATGGCACCTTGGGGAGGTGCAAAATTTGGCTGGAGCGTTCATGCACAGAATTTTTCTTGGATGCATTCTTTGAAGTGGAAAATCTCTTGATTTGAAATGGACAATGTTAAAACATCTCTTTAGAAGCTGAGATAGACTTAGCAAGTAGAATGATGAGCTTATGGGGAACTTACCAAGTAGCTTATGCTCATGGGATTGAAATTTTGTTAGTGGAAGACATTTATTGAAAAACATCTCGCCTTCAGCTGTTGGGGGAGAGCTTGCCTCTAAGGACTTTGGCAGGTTTTGAGGCAGCACGGCATATGCATGGAGTTTTCCATCACAAACTACTTCCATCGATCCACTCTAAGAATGTGGAAGGGGAGATTGCACTAAATGATGGTACATGCAATCTCTATCTTTGGATTCCTTTGCCACTCCCAAAGGAATGATAGTGGGCCCAAAACACCTAGTGTGAGAGTGACTTGTCTCTTGGGCCTTGGATCCAATTGTGGTGGCAGCGGAGGCAATGGCCGAAGTGGAAGGGGAATCGGAGGGTCTTATGAAATCCCCCCCATAGTAAGATAGGCATTGATTTAGTTTGTGGCTTTGTCAATGTGTGAGGTGTGCAAGGCAAAGGCTTTGTGAAGAGGCTTAGGCATTGTGATTGAGGCTAAGAGTAGATAGAGGATGTGGTAATAAAGAGGTAGGAGAAGACTCGAGAGAAAGGTGGTAAGAGTGAGGTAGAGGAAGAGGAGGTGGTAAGAAGGATGGAGCTGGAGATAGGGAAAGAAGAGGTGGTAATGTACAATGGGTAGTAATCACCGGATAGCTTGAAAGTTGAGATGAGAGTGTGAGGAGTATAGATGGATCCTGAAAGTTGAGAGTTTGAGGATGGAAAGTGAACTATGAGAGTCCTATGTCTGCATAAAAGCATTTCTCTTCCTCATTCTTTTAGAGTTACCATGCAGTCTCTCCCATCTTCTTCACCTTTGGGCATGGTTGAATGCTTACTAAGAAAAGAAAAAGTCACTATCCCAGCTTGAAAATAAGATCAAACTCAATACGTCTGATGATTCACATAATTTTGATAACTTGAAAATATCTATTGTGGATAGAATTTGTTGGGGTGTAGTGAATACAAAAGCATGTGACATGACTGAAAGAAAGAAGTGAACATGGAGAGGAGAGAGAGAGAAAGTGATAGAAGAATGCTGAAGACTGTAGTGAATGTATGCTGAATATAAAAGACAATATGTACAAAGGGCTGTAAGAGTATGAACAGCTGGCACACTCTCAATCTGCACAAACAAAAGATGAAAGTGACCAATGGCAGGACTGCCCTAAATAGGGTAAAACAATGAAATAATTAGGATCAGTTGGCCAGTAAAAACTGGCTGATTGCTCCTCAAAAGAGGCTGTTTGCAAAAAAACATTAAAATAATGCTGTGCCTGCCAGGTGGCCCAGCCTGCCTGCCCGGAAACCTACCCAAACTGTTGACAACTGCAAAAAATTGCTGTCCAACCTGCTTCTTACATAGTAAAACTGCATAAACTGCCCAAATCTGTCCTGAACATGCCTATGCCCATCTTGGAGATGACCAAATCTTTAACACCCCCTCTCAAATCATCCTGGACGTGGCACAAGGGACCTGGAATATTGATGAAGAATGGCTCAAGGAAGTGCCTTGGTCAACAAATGTGTCACATTATCCACTGTCTCGCAATACTCCACATCAATGATCCCATTCAAGATTTTCTTATAAATGAAGTGATATTGAATCTTGATGTGGTCTGTCCTAGCATGAAAATAGGAGTCCGTGCCAAGGCTATGCAGCTCTTATTGTCTCATAGTAGTGTAGTGGCCCCTATGTGTGAATAGCAAAGGTTATCCAACAACCTTAGAAGCCAAATGGTCTTACAAGTGGTAAAACAAGCCACTTGGTACTCGGCCTCTGTAGATGAAAGGGCAGTTGTAGGCTGCTTCTTGCTACTCCAAGATATCACACCTGTGCCTACAAGGAAGTGATAGCTTGTAGTCAATCGTCTGTGATCAACATCACTAGCCCAATTGTCTCTAGCCTCATGATACCAAAGTTGAACCACTTGCACGTGTTACGAGCATGACAAGTGATCTACGAGAGGGAGGAGATTGCTCTCACAACTTACAAGAGAAAAACTTGAAAGAGATTGAACTAGAACTTAATTGCAAGATAACTTGATTACAAGAGAACTTTATTACAAGAGAATACTCACTAGAGTGTAGCTTGATTACAAGACAAGACTAGAACAAGACAAGAATTGGAAGAGGACTTACCTCATAGGAGTCTTACAACTGGTGTTGGCAAGATTGAAGGGCTTGTGGCTCATGACCTATTTATACCATAGTCTAGGGAGGTTAAGGGGTCTCACAACTAGTGTTGGCAAGATTGAAGGGCTTGTAGCCCATGACCCCTATTTATACTATAGCCTAGGGAGGTTAAGGGGAACACATATCGTTACAAGAGGATGCCACATGGCATGACATGCACATCGACACATGGCATGATATGCATGCTTAACACATGGCATGTTGACATAAGCGAATATTTTCTAGAATGTTTAGAATGTTTTAGAATCTTCTCAAAACTTCATGGAACTAGGGGCTATTTCAACTTGCATATGAATGAAGGGTTGTCTTTGCTTGAGTGTTCATCACGTGAGGCTTCTGCGAGGTAAGTCCTCTTCCAATTCTTGTCTTGTAATCAAGCCACGCTCTTGTGAGCATTCTCTTGTAATTAAGTTCTCTTGTAATCAAGCTATCTCGCAAGAATCAAGTTTTAGTTCAATTTCTCTTTCAAGTTCTTCTCTAAGTCCTTTTCTAGTTCTTGTCTTGTAATCAAGCCACGCTCTTGTGACCATTCTCTTGTAATCGAGCTATCTCACAACAATCAAGTTCTAGTTTAATTTTTCTTTCAAGTTCTTCTCTAATAAGTTGTTAGATCAATCTGATGGAACCAGACGGATCTAGACTAAGTGAGATGAGAGTGAACGCGTCGGATAACACATACACAGAGTAGATAGCAGCAGAGAGGAGAGTGAGCACGGCACACTTGATGTTCGGTACAAAGATGAGTGTTCCACTTTTTAGGTTTTGATAATATATATATAGTACAAGAGTGTAAGGGTGCGTTCACACTCGAACATTGTAAAAGGCATAGTGAGCCTTTATTCCCAACAATCTCCCACCTAAAGGCAACGTGCCTGATGGTAGAGGAAAGAATTAGCTAAGTCTATGTATGTACAAAGCTGAAAGACACATATACTATCCAACCCCCATCATTTGGCGGCAATGAGCAAACTGCTCGGCTGGAAGACCCTTCATAAGAAGGTCTACAGGGTTATTATTTGTACGTACCTTGACAAGCTCAATACCTTTGCTATCAAGTACATCCCTGATAAAGTGATACTTCACCTGTATGTGCTTTGTCTTTGCATGAAAGACAGGATTCTGTGCTAGCATGATAGCACTCTGACTGTCACAATGGAGGATAGGAACCTCTGTAATACCAAGCTCTCTCACCAGATGTGAAAACCATAAAGCCTCTTTGCATGCCTCTGTGGTAGCCACATATTTTGCCTCTATAGTAGACAATGCAATACACTTTTGCAGCCTAGATATCCAAGAGACCGCTTCTCTTGTGGACATGAACACATATCCTGAAGTAGACTTCCTGTAGTCAGGATGGCTAGCATAGTTTGCGTCCGTGAACCCAACAATAGATGACTTCTGATTACCAAAACGGATACATAAATCCTTCGTGCCCTTAAGGTATCTCATGATACCCTTCACTGCTTCCCAATGCTTTTTGCCAAGATATGCCATGTATCTGCTAACCACTCCCACCACAAATGTAATGTCAGGGCATGTAGCAACCATAGTATACATCAAGCTACCAACAACTGAAGCATAGGGTATCTTGGCCGTTTCAGCCTTTCCATCATCTGATGTAGGGCTGTCATTTGCACTAAGTTTCACACATGGAGGCAATGGTACACTAATGGCTTTCCCCCCCTCCATATTGAAACCCTGCAGAACTTTCGTGACATACTCTTGTTGTGACAGATAAAAAAGACCCTTTGATCTGTCTCTGAGTATACGCATGCCTAGAATGTGATTGGCCTCACTAAGATCTTTCATATCAAAGCTATTGTGTAAACTCTGCTTCAATGAGTCCAAGGCATGAACATCCTTGCCTGCAATCAATATATCATCCACATACAAAACCAAGAGAATAAGGCTACCATCTGCTGCCTTTTTGGTTTATAAGTAGTGATCAACTTGAGAACGATGAAATCCCTGAGATTGCATGAATGTATCAAATTTGTGATACCATTCTCATGGTGCCTGCTTCAGCCCATACAAACTCTTGTTGAGTTTATATACCATGTGTTCTTTTCCCTTCGTAGCGAAATCTTAGGCTGCTGCATATAAATCTTCTCATGCAGATCACCATGTAAGAATACAGTTTTTATATCCATCTATATGATGTCTTCAGATGCAACCAAGTCCAAGATGGTTCGCAAAGTAGTCATTTTGACTACAGGAGAAAAGATTTCATCAATATCAATTCCATGCTCTTGCTTGTATCCTTTAGCAACCAAGCGTGCCTTGTACTTTGGGAAAGAACCAAAAGTGACTTTCATTTTGTAAACCCATTTGCAGGGTAGCACTTTTTGTCCTTTTGGCAAATGTACCAAATCCCAAGTGCCATTCTTCATGAGGGATTCCATCTCTGATAGCATTGCTTTGTGCCGTTTCTTACTATCCTGTCTGTCCATTGCTTCCTGAAAGCATGATGGTTCACCACAATTTGTTAACATGACATAACCAGCCATATAGTTTACACGAGGAACGAATCTATTTGGCTGTTTTTGTAGTGTGGTTGACCTACGGACCCAATGGTCAAGATTGGCTAGCTGTTTAGTCTGCAAATCTGCATTAATAGCTTGCTGTTCTACAGGTTCAGCATGTTGTACATCTGGTTCAGGTTGTTTCAAAGGCACATGTTCTTGCCGAATTTGTGGGAAATCATGGGCAAGATCCCGTTGATCGTTTTCAGCATCATTCCCTACATTTTCAGGGACATTTACAGCAAGTATTTGCTGATGTCTAACGGGCATTCTTTACTATCCTATTGGTACATCCTCCCGGAATACAACCCTTTTGACCTCCTCTGTTCTTTCGGGCTGTTTGTGCATGCGATCTTCCCGAAAGATAACATCATTGCTGCGTACTACTTTTCTTTTCTCCGGATCCCATAATCGATACCCCATCTCACCTTCATCACCATATCCTAGGAAAATACATTTATAGGACCTTGGCTCAAGTTTGCTGCACTCTTTCTTGTGAACGTGCACAAATGCCTTGCAGCCAAACAGTCTCAAGTGAGTATACAAAGGTGGCTTACCAGACCACTCTTCGTTTGGTGACAGATTAATCAAGTGCACAGCTGTCATAATAGCCTCTGTCCAAAATCCATGGGGTAAAGCAGCACGTGACAGCATTGTACGGACCTTGTCTTGAATGGTCCTATTCATACACTCTGCAACACCATTTTGGGGCTGATTATGAGGGGCAGTAAGCTCCCTTTTAATCCCTTTGCTGTCACAAAAGTCCTAAAATGCTTTGGATATATATTCCCCAGCATTGTTAGAGCGAAGGCATTTTAATGTCTTGGTGGTTTGATTTTCAGCAAGTGCCAGGAATTTTTTAAATTTATCCAAGGCTTCGTCTTTTCTATGGATTGGATAAACCCATACTTTGCATGTGGCATCATCAACAAAGGTAATGAAATACTGGTTCCCCCCTAAAGATAATCCTAGCATTTGACATACATTTGAATGTACCAACTCTAAGGGTGAAGACTTTAGAGAGATTTTTTGTGTGACCTTTGAGCATGTTTACCATAAATACAATGATCGCACTGTTCAAAATCAGCATACCTCAAGGACGGTAAATAACCCAAATGAGAGAGCACTTTCATTCCAAATGAGAGAGCACTTTCTTTCCAAAATCAGCATACCTCAAGGACGGTAAATAACCCAAATGAGAAAGCACTTTCATTCCAAATTGACTCGTCCCAATCGGCTATGCCACAAAGAAACACTTGATTGCTTAGTTATGGCAACTACATGGTCATGCACACTAGATACATGCAAAGGATACAAGGTATCACTTTTGGACCCCTTGGCAACAATGCGAGAACCCTTACATATTTTCCATTTGCTATCCCCAAAGGTGGTGTGATAGCCTTCATCATCTAGTTGCCTTGTGCTTATCAAGCTCTTCTTGAGCTGAGGTACACGTCTCACGTTATGCAAAACAAACACAGAGCCATGTTGAAATTCGAGTTTCACACTGCCAATGCTTGCAATTTTACATGCACAGATATCCTCCAAGTGGACAACACCATGTACACCACCATTCTAGTGAGAGAACCACTCATGATGTGGTGTGATGTGAAAGAATGCACCTGAATCTAAGTGTGCATATTATCCTCAAAATTTGCAATCAATGCATGTGCACTCAAAGAAGCAGCAAGAAGTACATCACCATCACTGTCAGTATCATGAGTGACTACATTAACCTCTTCTATTTTCACATTGCTCTTCTTTGCAGGCTGGTTGTTCTTGTTTTCAGCCTTGTTGGCTTTAGTGTTTTTGCTTTTGCCCTTCTCTTTCTTCAATTGAAAACAATCCCGTTTGTAGTGCCCTTTTTTGCCACAATGATGACACTTCACATTTTTTCCATTAGATTTGCTGTGTGCTTTATTTTCAAAACTGCCCTTGTATTGAAATCTGCCTCTAGTGTGTAATGTATTAGAAGACTTGTTTGCTGAGTTATTCTGCCTATTGAATTCTTCCATTAGCAAAGAACTCTCTACATTAGAGTATAACAACTGAGCATCCGAATTACTCGAAGCTGTCATGAAAGTATCTCAACTTTCAGGCAAAGTACATAGTAAGAAAGTTGCCTTGAACTCTTCATCGATATGGAAATCCAAAGCAATCAACTGACTGAAAATTGAGTTAAACTTATTCAAATATATAGACATGGCTGTACCTTCTTTCATGCGAAAGTCCATTAGTTTTTTCAGCCAATAAACCTTGCTGGCTGCACTTTTCTGAGCATACAAATTTTCAAGCCTTTGCCACATTGCATATGCTGAATTTAGCTTCTCATTGTTAAAGAGCAAGTTTTCTGACACTGAGAGCTCAATGGTAGAGCGAACAAGCCTCTAACTTTCAAAAAGTCAATTGCAATTTTATTCTTTGATACTACATACCCTAGGAAACATTTGTGTTTTACCCAGAATTGGTACTTTAAGGGGTTTAAACAGAGATTGTATTTCCTATTTTGTTGAAAGACTACTTAAAAAACTTCTAGATGGTCACACCTAGTTGGTATATATGGAGAGGTCATCCATGAGCCCTTCCAATGAATTGGGAAGCATGTTTTAGTCGTCCAACTCGTCTTGTTCCATGTTTGCTGGTTTGATTTCCTTTGTTTTGATGGGCTTTACATGTTTATTCTGCGCCAAGACATTGTAGCATTGTTGTTACCAAATTGAAAAATTATGTGCACCCTTAAGCTTTTTAATGTGCAAAAGATTACTACTATCACTGTTTCCAGCCATAATTTGCAGTCCCAAATTGACTAACCAGTCACCAAAGATAAGCCCAAATGTGACACAAGTAACCAGGTACATAAAGATACCAACCAACAGTGAGAAAATCCCAAGATTGCAGAAATTTCAGATCTGCAAATAGATTTTCAGAGTTAAAAGGATGTCTTTTGCTGCACTCCTCAAGCAATTACTGACACATTTAGAGACTAAGTCACCAGTTACATGTGAAATCCCCAAAATTTCATTGCAATTTCTGCTCTGAAGGCATTCCCGGGCATAAATTTGACAATTTTGAACAAAAGCCCCAAATTTTTAGAGGGTAATTTGTCTAGATTGCATCAGTACATGTACCCAAGTGCATGTACCATACATTTGTTGCATAGATTGAAGGGATTTTGCAAAAGCCCCAAATTTTTGGATTCAAAGTGCACACATTTTAGTAAAATTGAGGAAATTCCACTAAAATATGAGAATCCCTAAAATTTCTTGAATAGATGTGCACCAAATGTGCAATTTTTGAGTCGGATTGTCTTGTCCCGCGCTGAGATTCCCAAATCGGAGAAAAGCCCCAATTTTCTTGGGCAAAATTTCACTTTGTGCCTTTGCGTGTGAATGCTCGGTGGAGAAGAAAAAAAGTAGAAAAAAGAATATTTCTGATTTAAAAAAAGACGTTGACTTCTGCCCATCGTTGCTTGGTGCTGAATGCCAGGTTCGTGGCGACTGGTCCTGGTCGTGAGTCCCGTCCACTTGGCTGCATGTCAGCTGCCATCCCGTTTGCCTGGCTACACATTAGTTGCCTGACTTCCTTGTCGACCTGTCGTGTGCTTGTCACGTGACCTACGACCCTGCAACTCCTCCTTATCGCCTGCGACACCTGAAGCTCTTGCTCGCTTGCGCCTCTTGCTCGCCTGTCCCGTGGCTTGATGCTTGTCATTGGCTCTGATACCAGTTTGATGGAACCAGACGGATTTGGACTGAGTGAGCTAAGAGTGAACGCGTCAGATAACACACGTAGAGAGGAGAGTGAGCATGACTCACTCGATGTTCTGTAGAAAGACGAGTGTATCACTTTTTAGGTTTTGATATTATATATAAAGTACAAGAGTGTAAGGGTAGGTGCATTCACATCCGAACATTGTGAAAGGCACAATGGGCCTTTATTCCCAACACAATCTCCTCGCCTTTGTAGAGCACTTGACGTGCTTATAACAATTTGGCAAGACTGAAGGGCTTGTAGCCCATGACCCCTATTTATACTATAGCCTAGGGAGGTTAAGGGGAATACATGTCATTACAAGAGTCTAGAATGTTCTAGAGTCCTCTAGAAACTTCGTGGAACTCAGGGCTGTCTCAGCTTGCATATGAACCAAGGGCTGTCCTTGCTTGAGCATTCCTTATACTTAAAGACTGACTTGACTCCAATAACCTTTTGATAGTAGGCCGAGGCACAAGGTACCTGCTACCAAGTGCCATTCCCCTCAATAGACTCTGAATTCTGCTCCATGACCTTTCGACATATTGATCTTGGTTTCCTATTTTTCATGGCACGGGTTATTAAATTGTAGCTAGTACAAACAAGCTTGGTGGAGTATGCATGGTTCCTTTTAAGATCACCACGGGCAATCTTGTGGCTACTACTTCTTGGGAAGCTCCCCATTCCCTAAATCACGGAGTGTCTCATGATCTCATTGATGAGAAGGCCAATACTCCCCTTGTTGCTTTGCCTTTGTCGAAGTCTTTGGAACATCCATCGATGGGGAATCCGGTGGAGAAGCAATCTCCTCATCTATAGATGGAGCCTCAAGAGGCATATGCTCCATAGGCACTGGCAAGCATCACAACTGAACACCGTGAAATATAAGAAACATCTGGTTTTAGTCCAAATTATCCTTCAAAAGGATTCATATCAGTAACGACGCATGTGGGTGACCAATTTAGGATATGAATGGCAGTGGCCATTGCTTCGGCCAATAGGCACTAATGTATTTGCCAATGCTCCATCATAGTCCGAGCCATCTTGATCACACTCTTGTTCTTTTGCTCCAATATACCATTCTCTTGAGGAGTGTTGATATTGGCAAGTTCTTGATGAACCCCTTGATTTGAATAGAAAGGAGCTAATTCATTAGAGACAAACTCTCCATCTGTGCCACATCTCATTGTCTTAAGCTTTTGCTTTGAAGGGTTCTCCTCAAAGATAAGCCGATCATTAAAGTGAGAGAGCTTTTGATTTTAATGCTTGAAAAGAAGCCCATGTCATCTTGTTGTAATCATCCACAATCAACAAAAATTAAGATTCCCCTTAAGAGATTTGGTCTGGACACGTAGAAACAAGCTCCAAGGGCTGTTTTGCCCATCTTGAAGCCTTGTTCAGAATCACATCTCTATGCTATTTACCTTAGATGCAAGATATACACGACGGATGGCTCACCCCAACATCTGCAATCCATGCAAGCATCAGCTAGTCACGAGCTACCTTCCGAAGGTATTTGTAGTTGAGGTGGCTGAACCAAGCATGCCACAACTTGGTCTAAGATTGTGAAGAGAGAAGGAAGTAAGGGCCATGGAACTCCACATATTGTAGGCACTATTTTCCTCATGCCCTTGTCACAGTACCCGTCTAGTCTTGCTATCAAGAATTTTGAAGGAATCTGCATCAAACTAAGGCCAAGTCCAGAAATCTTGTTGATGGTAAGAAGATGATAGCCCAAGCCTATTACATAAAGAAACTCCAAAGTGTGGGCACCGCTATGCCCATTCAGAATAGGTTACATATCACCTTTGCCTTGTATCCGCGAATTAAGGAATTTCCACTAATCAGAATGTGTCAATGCATCAAATGCATATAGGCAATACCATATGGAGAAGGTGTCATGTGGCGGAAAGTGCCACTATCCACATTTCACTCTTGAGATTGTGGGGCCATCAACACTGCATTAGATGAATCCTATATAGAAGGCTCAATTGCTTCTAGATGTAGAAAGACTGCCATTGATGAAGGAGCAACTGCCACTTCTGAGTCATTCGTAGTCTTCTCCTCCTCCTTGGTGTCCTTCTTATCCTTGTCAAGATAGTCCTTCCAATGACCTATCTTACCATATATATGGCAAATAGACTCCTTGTCCTTCTTGTTCTTATCATCCTCTTCTTCCCCTTCTTTTGGGAAGCTTGACCTACAAGAACCTCAGATTTTGGAGAACTATTACCCTTCAATTGCTTCTCTTGGTCCATGACCATAGGAATGCTATGTCCTCAGAGGTAATCACCTTGCCTGCATTTTGAACCTGCATGTGTAACCGTTGAAGGTTGTTCAGATGCTCACGTGTGGAAGTGGACTTGTTTGGGATCAAAGTTTGCATCTGCACCTCCAAAGATACCCTCTTCATGACAGTCATTCTACTGTAGATATGGTCTTAACTCCAGCCATATCTCATGAACATTGGTTAGATGCTCAATATGAGCAATCATGGCTGGAATGCGAGAGAGAGAGAGAGAGAGAGAGAGAGAGAGAGAGGACTGAGCAAATGCGACCATTCAGCTTATCCCAATGTGCTTGTACCTTAGCTAACTTTGCTTTCTCATCCTCTGCATAAAGAAAAAATGAAAGTGACTAATGGCATGCCTGTCCTAAATATGGAAAAATAATAAAATAATCACAATTAGGTCGGCCAGTAAAAACTGGCCTACTGCTGCTGAAAGCAGGTTGACTGCTCAAAAAAGCAATAAAATAACACGGAAAAATGCTGCCTGTGGCATATCTGCCTGACCTGCCCAGCCTGCCTGACCTGATTTGCCTGCCAGAAATCTGCCCAAACTACTGATGACTGGAAAACTGCTGCCCAACCTGCTCTTGTACGTGGTAAAACTGCCTAAACTGCCCAAATCTGCTCTGAACATGCCTGTACCCGTTTTGAAGGTGACCAAATCTCTTAGAGTGTTTGCATATGACAACATTGTGCACTCATCCACGAGAAAAGATCCAAATGAACCTATGTAGAGTAAAGTGGTTCCTCCTCCAATACACATTTCTCCTAGGCTATAAGTCTTGTGCATATAGAAGTAGGGTGTAGAATTTTAGCTGGAACCTGACCTTCAACCCTCACACTCCTAGGGTTGTAAATGCATCTACACTCTGTAGCACGTGCATGGGCTGTCATTGTAATTTGTATTAGCCTTCTTCACCACAGATCTGAGTTCTTCTTTGACTTCATCATTGCTCTCTTGAGTGTTCTATCTTCTGTTTGCACGTTCCTACGTCCACATACACTCTAATAGCCACAACCGCCGGTGTTCCGAGCTTTTAGTTTGCATCTCCGATTTTATTCTTGTTTTACAATTGTTGCCCCATTTTCCTTCGAGTTTTTTGGAGCGATTTCCTGTGAGAATCAGCTAAGTTGGAGCCAAATTTTACCCTCTTGGCTATTGTTGAAAGAGGGTCTTGAAGTCTTATGATAGGCTGTTGTACAATTTCTTGTGAGAATCAGCTGTGGAAAACCCAAATCGCACATCGCAGCAACAGTCAGGACATCTGGTAGATTCTTGACAGTAATGTACAAATTGTTATCAAGTTCCTAAAAGTTGAGGAGATTTTTATTCTGACTGATTTCCTTACTGCACATAACCAAGAAACCTAATTCTTCCATGTTTGGAACACCCTTCAAACCCATTCAATCATGGAGAAATTGCACAAAGCTTTCTTATTAAGGTGCAGCTTCAGAATCTTCTTTCAACAATAGTCATATGAGGGCTAGTCAGCTCATTGCCTTGGTCTCTACTAAAACAGCTCCTTTTTGGATTCATGGCACACCATATAAAGATGAAGCAAACCTCGACAATGTGATCAGCCCGTAGTCATTCGCCCTCATCATGATAGTTTGTCACTCCAATGCGGATCTGATAAAAGCAAATACTCCTTTGAGGATTAAAAAGGGGGGTGTGGAATTGAATTATTGGCCTTCTCCCTTCATTTCGTATCTTATCTAAAGTCCTTTGTTGAGTCTGCAGCTAATTCAAAATTTGTGGAGCAATACAATTTTAAAAAGTTGCAATCATAGTTGCACTAGATGCAACTGAATGAGATTACAGATATTTGAAAGGAAGTATGAAAAACTATATCATACTTGTCTGTTTTTGAAGGGCTGGAAAAAACATATTTTGCTTTTGGGAGAGTCATATTAGGCTATTTGTAGAGACAGAATGTGTAGTTTAAGTCTTGAGTTTTATCTTTTACTCAAACTTGTTAAATCAAAGTTGTCGATATGGTATAAATGACTACTTTCGATTACATGCTTCTTTATTTTTTGGATTGAAATTAGGGCAACATATGATTCAGCCCCAAGATCTGAAACACACTCCAACCATACCTTCATACCTGTTTGTGTTTGCTGTATGGAAGCATATGGTAAAACTATGGTGTAGTAGGACATGGTGCACCTCAATATGTTTCTAAATGTAATACATTCAAAGTGGAAATGATTTTTAAATCTTGACTTTGTTTGTAGCTCTCTCTCTCTCTCCAATGAGATGGCTGTGGAAAATAGGTTAACATATGGGTTTGTTGTTCCATCAAAATCTTGTTTCAAAGAACAACACAATTTGAAAGTTTGTTTAACATTATTTGTAAAACAAAGGATCTTGTTATGTTAAATAAAAATGACTGGAATCTTGTTTTGCATTTTTCTACTGATGCAACTAACTGAAAGTCAATTTGTTTTTCCTCTTCAGATACGGGCATTGACAACTTCACTGAATGATCCTGTAAGTGACATAAAGAAGGCTGGATTGTGGCACTCAAAAGGTTTGATTGGAGGAAAGTGGGTTGAGGCCCAAGATGGTAAAACTCTGCAGGTATTCTCTTTGCACTGATGCTGGTAAATTTTAAATGTATTGTTGTGCTAGACAAAACAAAATCTAGGAGTCCCTTGTTCAAACAATTTCCCTCTGACTCACATTCACCATTGCAATAATGGTTCTACATAATAAAGTTGCATGATCATATCTAGGGATCATTTTCAGACTTTTGTCAGATTATTTTGGTTTTCCGCTGACTTCTCAAGATTTAACTTTGCCCTAGTTCTGAACACTAATTTTGGGTGCATTAGGAAGAGATGGAAGGATAAACTATTGTTGGCATACAATAAATTATTAGAACACATGTTGCATGGTTTCTTGAATTGATGTGGAAATGGTTTATTGGTTACCTTATACCTTGTCTTACTTCATAACCAGTCTAACCAGCTCTTATTAAGAAAAAGTGATATCCTATCATTTCTAGGAAACTCAGACTCTGTTCCGTGTAACCATTTTGAGCTATTGTGGTTTTGGGGGCTAGTACCACTCATTTTGTGTGGTGTCCTCAGTGAAATTTCCGGAAGAGTTTGTTCGAAGCTCTAGGAACCCAGCTCTGCTTTAGTACTGTTTACCATCCCCAAACTGATGGTCAAGCAGAGTGGGTCAATCAAGTTATTGAGGACATACTCAGAGCTTATTGTAATAGGGAACCCAAATGGTGGATCCAATACCTCTACCCTTAGTTGAATTTGCCTACAATGCATCATACCATCAAAGTATTCAAATGACTCCTTTTAGGCACTATATGGGCAAGATTGTCTTACACCATTAAATTTTTTTGATCCTACCCTATGGGTATAAGAATTTAGGCAAATGCTGGAATAAATGGATCAAAAAAAGTGAAATTTATAAGGCAAGATATTCAAGCCGCCAAGGATTGACAAAAGGCATATGCCAATCAATGAAGGCAAGTGAATGAATCATGTTATCTAGCCTTTTCCCCCCCTAGAAAATAAAATTCTATTATTAACACCTCGAAATAGAGGTGAAAAAAAGGTAGTTTTTGAAAAAGCATTATAGCATTATATTGAGATTTTTCTTTTTGTTGGCCACTATCTAGAAGGCAGTCATGACCAGGACATTTAGCTCTTATATTTCAATCAAATTGTACTCATGGTAGATTATGCATATGCTCAATAGACATGTAATGGGTGGGCAAATTATGGATAGCTTGTGGTTTTATTCAGGCAGCCTTAGACAGGTGGAGAATGTTTAGGAGAGGTGCCTTGATTAGTAGAGGTAATCAAGGGATTCTTTAGTTTTGCATGACAAATCGTTTCCTATTTATGTGACACACGATCAATAATTAATACACACCCTTGTTGCATGAATCCTAGTTTTTTTTTCAAAGAAAAATTGCAGTAAAAAAAGTGGGAAAGTATATTACTCATAAAAATTCTACAAAGAAGTAAGAGTGCTCAAGAGTCTAGCTGGAGTTGCCTCTATATCTCAAGACAAACAAACGTACAAACCTCTCAAGGCAGTTTGGGGGGTATGGGGCAAAGAAGCTGTGGAGGGGGAATGTATTGCTATCTAGGGCTGCCTGTCTGCATCGTGAAAAATTCTCTCTTCCCTTCCTTCTCCCCCCTTCCCGCCCCCGGCGTCCGGGCCCAAAACAAGGTAAGTAAAAATTGTAACAAAGCTCCATATGGGCTTGAGACTCATTGTGTAACTAGTCCCAATGGCCGTGGAGTGAGTGGATGATATATACCTAGAACTTTTGCTAAGGTTGCATACACTAAGAGACACTCAACGTATTAGTCTGGATTTTGAGATTTAGGAGTTTTCTATTAAGAAAGGGGATGATGAAAGTCAAGATGGCCGAATATCAATGGTTACTTGCTGATTTTTCCACTACTACCACATACGCTATTGAATGGTAGTAAAGTTGATTATCTCATAAGGCTAAGAGGGCCATTTCAGTTAGGTTCTAATGTTTTATTTCATAAGACCAAGAGGGCCAATTTGTTGGTTGTGGAACTGTTATATTCCTTTAGGCCAAGAGGGCTATATGTCTGTTTGGTGCAGGTGCATTTAATGGTTTTCTATTTTAGTGATTGCATTAGACAGGTTGTCCCTCAAGGGAAAAATCTATACTATTAGTTAAGGAGAGGTGGGGGACGGGTGCCATGTGGCAGCCCCCCACCTCCCCACAAAAAGAAAAGTAGAACGCGGGGTTGGGTGCCACGCGTCCAGCACCCACCCCCGCCTGCAAAAATCGCGCCCGCCCGAGTCTAGACGCGGAGCGCCTAGTATTTTAGTAGGGAAAATCGCATCTCCTTAGAAAAATGTGCACCTTCAACTCCCACGAAAATAAGCACCTAGAACTAGAAATAAAGGAGCTGACTCGTCTGCATTTCCATCAACTCATTCATCTTGGCCTCAAGTTTTTTAAAGTCCGAAGCACCCGAAGTAGCCCTTGTGTTTCTTCGAATCTTTGCAGCTCTTGTACATTTAGCAACATGCATCTCTTGTCCCCTTGCCACCTCTTTCATTTTTCGTACATTCATTCTATTAGAGCCCATATGTTGGCTGCAATGAAACATATAAACAATCATCTCTAAAAATATAAATAGTAGCACTTTGATGCAATCACAATTAACAAAACTATATTCCATACCCATGCGAATAGCTCCAAGCTCACTGAAGTCATATGACAATCGGGTTACATTCTTCTTAAACAAGCTGCTTGAAAAATACTTCCTTTCATTTAGCGCATTATCTTGTTGCCTCGATTTCTGACCTTCTATGAGTTGGAAAAATATCATGAGTTTATCAAAACCATTTCATCTTATCCAAAACACTCTCAAACCACTTCCAAACCAATCAATAATGTCAGTTCTCACGTTACATAAGGCTGCATTATTAAGTTTACAAGAAGTCCTCCACATACTCTTATCCTGAGAGGGGTCTGGTTGCCTCTTCTTTGCAAGAAAAAATTGGAGGCGGCAAGAACTCACAAGATGTGAAGGCAAGCCAAAACAAGGATAACACCCCTTTCTCTAACGGAAACAAAGAACCAAAACCCATTTGGCAACAACTCCCTAAGAAAAATAGGTTTTGCATACATTGTCAGAGATCAAGCCATGTGGACGAGTAGTGTCGTACCAAGGCCTAGGGTCTTCCTCCTAAGATACCTTAGTAAACTATTGCAATTGTCTCTACTCTTGTTGAACAGTCCAATGGGGCTATGCCTCCCGTTGCTGCCCCATCTACTCCTTCTATCCTAGTGGTCATCGGACGTGTGGCACGCGGATAGCCTTAGTAGCCTATATCTTTCAGTACTCCTGAAGGATTAGTTGATTGGTTTGCTAGTTCCTCACCCATTGCAATATGTGTATCCATTCCTAGGTCGTCCTTTGCACCTCCATCTTGGACCCTTCTTCACCTCATCAATCGTTTCCTTGGAAGCGATGAGCGGATGGACGTACATGCTGGTAGCCACATCCTTAGTCTTTCCTTATTAAGTCTTCTGCAACATTTACTCATACGTACACACTCATTGGATTGTTTTTTTCATTTCAGTCTCATTTTCTATGAAGCATCTTATTACTAACCTCTGTTTTGCAGATTTTGATCTCTTTTGCAAGGCATAAAATAACGAATGAGAATTCATGACATACGTGGTTCGTAGGAGGTGGTCTCTGTGGCGTCGTATTTCCAGTAGAAAGAGCCCCAGGCATCTCTGGTCTTTGAATTCCATCACCTTGGAGAGTGGTCCGAATCCTTTGCTGAATAGGCAGTGGAAGCGTCCCCGGATTTCGTAGTACACTTGGCATCTACAGATATAGTGTTTCTCTGTCTCTGGCTCGAGATGGCAGAGCTGACAGATTCGGTCTTCTGGGGGGAGGGGGTTGGCCCCGTATTTGCCCGTTTCGACCTGTAGTTGGTGTGAGGACGTGCGGATCTGTCCAATGGCACTTCTGACCCCGTGAGACAGGTGTGTGTCCATGTAGCTTGGGCGGGTGATGAAGCCATCCGGGGAGATGTGCAGGAAGTGCTCTCGGTAGAAAGCCTTCTTGGTTCCTAGTTCCGACGTGGGGGTCACCCATGTCCTGGTTGTGTCTGTCTGGATGATATCCATTCTGATGATGCGATTCACCTCCTCTCGGCTGAGCTCCAGGTGTGGGCAGTCTAGGCTATATTGTAGTGGGGGGAGGTGGTCCACGTGTAGGCCATGGAGCCGTAGCCAGGTCTCTGTTCGGGCATACCAGCACTCAATGTCCCCTTGTGTTGCTAGCTGTTTGGATGACTCCAGGGCGAGTCTGGGGTACTGGTGCCGGGGTAGGTCCCATATTCGGTACAAGAAGGTCACGGTCTGGAAGAGGGCCTCAGCCACGAGGGCCGGTGCCCCCAGCTCTGCGCGGATGATCTCGTGTGGTACGGAGGGCTTGCTTCGGATCATCCGTGAGATCATAAGTATTAAGGGTCTCTCCATCTGCTCCCATCCCACATAGGTGGCCTCCTCCTTAGGTAGTGGCTGATCCTGTGGGGCCCTCCGTGTGTGGTAGAGACTGGACCCCCATATGGGAGCCCCGTATAGGAGGGCTGGTGTGACCAAGGTGTCAAAAAGCCAGAGCTTTGTCCGGGGTTCCTGGAACTGTATGCAGGCACATTGGTTCTCCATTGACCCGAGGGTTGCATAGCCTCGGGTTAGTCTATCTTCTGCTGCTTTTCTCAGGGTAAATCTCGGTCTAGAGAATGTAATCCCTAGATAGACGTATCTTTGGACCACGTCCACGGTCTCTCCGCCGTATGTGAAGGGGGGTACTGACCGTCGGAGCCATTGGGTTGACGTGTTGAACACCATGACCTTGGTTTTTCCCAGGTTCACAGTTAGGTCTTTGTCTTGGCAGAAGGCTTGTAGTGTGTCCAGTTGGCGCTGTAGCCCTTCGGGTGTGCTGGAGATGAGGACTATGTCGTCCGCATATAGTAAGATGGGTATTAGTGTCCCTCCCAGGCTCGATCCCTCCTCGCCCAATCTATCTATGTACTCTGAGATCTCATCAATGTAGAGGCCAAATAGGGTGGGTGAGAGTGGGCATCCCTGCTTGACTCCGATGGTGCTGGTTATCTCCTTTGATAGCCCTCCTGGTGCCCGAACTCGGCCCGTTACCGATTCGTATAGTGCGAGTATCCCCCATCGCATTTCGGTTGGGACCTTCAGTTCCTGTAGTCTCTGCATGAGCCTCGCTCGTGGGATTGTGTCAAAGGCCTTGCGGAAGTCCACGAAGCAGCAGTACACCCGTCTTCCATGTGCTCTGCCCTCCTCTATGATGGCTCTCAGTGTGAGGATATGGTCAAGGATGCAGAACCCCCTCCTAAACCCTGCTTGTCCTGCCGCCCGATGCTGGTGTTGCTCTGCCCACTTGCTCAGCTCGTGGTCCAGTATGGATCCATAGAGCTTGGCTAGTACATGGCCAACCATGACTGTTCGGTAGTTCGTGGGAACCATGGGGTCTCCAGCCTTCAGGATAGGTATTATGGTGTTGGCTGACCAGCTGGCAGGGAAGCCTTCGCATAGGGCTCTGTTGAACATGTGTGCTAGGAGAGGTGCCAGTATGTCTTTGGCATGGGTCAAATGCTCTGCTACCAAGCCTTCGTGGTCTTGGGCACGGCCATTTTGGAGTCTATCAATGGCATCCCGAACCCGCTCCGTGCTGAAGAATATGGATGATCCGGGTCTGCTCCCTTGGGGCCGGGGTAGTTGGGGCTGCTTGGGTACTTGTTATAGTGGGGTTGCATATGCGTGCCAAGTGTCCAGGGAGGTGATGGGCGTCTGGGCTCGGGCTTCCTAAAACGCCTTCCATGCCTCTTTGCTGTCCTGTCCTAAGAATAGCTGGTAGAATTCGTGTTCCACTTTGGAGAGGTAGGCTCGTTTCTTCCGTCGCACTAGACGACGAAAGATCAAGCGTGCCTGTTTATGCGTGTGTACTCCCCGTGCTTCGTCCTGTTGAAGACGGAGCCGGGTTTCCCTGCACTGTGCGTCGTACCAGCTATTCTGTGGGACATTCTTGTTCGGAGGGGTGGAGTGGGGGGATGTGTGGGGGAAGTATTCGGCAGCCGAGGTGTGTAGTGTGCCCGCCAACTGTGCTGTGACCTCCTCCAGGGGTGCGTGGGGGTCCATTTCCTACAGGCGCCAGTAGAGATGGTCGGAGTATGCGCTCGCAGTTAGCCTAGTAAAGTGGTACCTGGGGAATCTTGGGGGGTTGCTTGCTGGGGGGGTTAGGTCATACCTGCAGGTTATGTCAAATTGCAGGTAGGCATGGTCGGCAGCCACTGCGAGTGGGCGAGGTGATATTTTAAAGGACTGGATGTCGGGGATAAGTGATAGGGGGCCGAGGATATAGTCCACTGTGCTTGCTCCCAGTTTCTGTGTGGGTGCTCCATGTACCCCCCGTCCGATGCAATTGGCCGCGTGCTTGTGTGGGAAGCATGTGAGGGCATTCGACCCGGGCCATTTGTCGAGACCGTTGAGGATGGCTAGTCCGTGTGCCCCCCCTAACGCCAGTAGGTGTTCACCATATTCTGTGCATTCAACTGTGTCCTGTGATGCCCGGTTGAGTCCTATCTCCTCCGGTGTGATCTCTTTGTACATGTGGTCTTCGCTCTCAAAGAAGGGGGTCTGCCTCTGTGCTGTGTGTGCGTTGAAGTCTCCGGCCAACATGACATCCCCCAAGCTGGAGTAGTGCATGATATCCTTGTACAGCGGTAGGTATGGTGACTCGCCCTTCGGTGATGCGTATGGGGAGTGTGCTGGTGGGAAATAGCACACCGCCATGTATATGTCTCGGGGGCGATCTGTGTGTATCCGGATCCACATGAACCGGGCTTCCTCATCTTTTCGCATGACTTGCACCATGGGCTGTAACTCCTCCCTGTACAACACAGCCACCCCTCCGGACCCTCGGGTCCCTCCTTTTGTTCGGGCTCTAGGGCGGCATGCCGTCTCCTATCTATATCCCCTCACTTCTAGTAAGTAGGTGCTTGGGCTTTGGTGGGTTTCTGTGTAGAGGACAATGTCCTTGCCGGTGAAGGTCTCCTGGAATAATCCTGCATCTGTTTTCATAGCTCCGTTGCAGTTCCACACTGCAAACCTCAGGTGGGTCTCATAGGCTGCGCCCCGTCATTGGTGTTTGTCTGTGATGATGACATGACCATCTCTGTATACTGCATTCTTTACGGTGTGCCACCTGTGCGGGTGTGAGGTCATCCTCCAGGTAGACTTTTTCCCCTTTTAGAGCTGTCCTTTTAGAGAGGAAGGCTCATCTGGATTCTAAGTTGGCAAATTTGAGGATAAGAGGCCTTCCCTTGGTGAGGTCTTTCCCTATGCACCATGCATTCTCCACTATTTGAGGGTCCTCTACTCCCAGCTTTTCACATATCTGCTTGGCGTCTGCCAGGGGGCTATCCCCTTCCTTCCATCCGACCACCCGGATGTGGAGTGCTCTAAGCTTTCTCCTTTTCTCCTCCTCCAGTGCTGCATTCACAAACTCCTCCTCCTTTGTTGGTGACTTCTTGGCTACCTCAATCCATTTGGAGTTCTCGGCGACTTCGGCTTGTGCTTGTTTCACTATATTCGCCCATGTGTTGAGCTCCTTTGTTACTTGTGTCTTCAGCTCGTTGATCTCGGTTTGCACCTTGGTGGGCGTTGTTTCGGTGATTTCTCCTTCCTCCTTGAGTAGGTCCAGCTGGTTTCTATATTCATCGAGCTCGTGCCTTAGTTCTTCGATCACCCTGTTTCTCTCCTGGAGGGACGTTTCAATGTCCACCTTCCAGGAGGTGAGGTGTGATGTGATCTCGGCGTAGATTTCGTTCTTCCATTCTTGCAATTTCGTGCTTATTTCCTCCTTGATTTGGTGTGCAGTTTCCGTGCACATTGCTGCCATGATTTCCTTGATGTTGCTGATGTCTTGGTCATGCGCCTTGCATACATCTCGGAGGGCCTCCATGCCTTTCCTTGTGTGGTAGTCTGTCATCTTGTCAATGCTGCTCCAAATCGGTGAGTATTTCTCATTTTTCTCCCCTCTTGTGCGGTTGCCTGGTGACGGGGATGTCTTGCTCGAGCCCATCCCTTCCTCACGGTTCCTGGGCTTGCTCAGGGGATGTGTGCATTTGGCCTCATTGTGGTGGCGGATGCGTGATGGGCGGTGCCAAGTCCGGGGCGTGAGGGAGGCCTGTAGCAGGGCGGGGGAGGGGGGGGCGGCTGCTACGAAGAGAGGAGAGATGGCGACTGCTCTTGTCGAAAGAGCAGGGAGGGCGATGGTAGGGGCGGGCTGGCGTGCGTGGTCCGGCGACTCGGACGGTATGGTCCAGTTGTCGACTCGGACGAGGAGCGTGGTCACGTGGAGAGGGGGCGTCCGATTGTGCGGGGACTCGGACGAGGGACGTTCGGGGCAGTGTCCGAGTCGGACGAGGGCGGGGACTCGGACGAGGGACGTCCGATTGTGGCTCGGACGAGGGACGTCCGATTGTGGGGACTCGGACAAGGGGTTTAGTCCACGTGGCAGTGTCCGAGTCGGCGGACGAGAGGGCGTCCGATTTTGAGTGGACTCGGACGAGGAGTGTTGGGGATTCGGACGAGAGGTTTGGGGACTCGGACGAGCGGTTGGTCCGAGTGGGCGTCGATGGCGTGATGGCGGAAGCACCAATGCAGACCACAACCTGGGTGCAGAAGGCGCAGTCCTGGGCAGAACACCAGGACCTGAGCGCAGGTTACTGCAGACGTTGTGCAGACCACGGCCTCAATGATGGCACGCCTGCCCTGTACTGGCGTGACCTGCTGTGGGGAAGAGAGAGAGATGCCGGGAGATGGCGCAGGGCTGAGGGAGGGAGCGCAGGGCTGAGGGAGGATGGTGAGGGCCTGAGGGATAGAGATAGAGACAGAGAGTGATTGTTGTGACCATGGCGACCTGTTGCAACTCTTGTACCGACCTGATCATAACCTTGCCGTTACCTTCTAGCACAGTTTGCATCAGACGTGCTCCCCCTGACCAGCAGTCCTGTGTACCTGCCTTGTGCCGCGGTGCGTAACATCTTCCATCACTAGTGCAGGGTCTGTTCTGCCCTGCTCGAGCCCTGCCCTCGTCCACCTGTGAATAGCTGCTGCTGGAACCATCTTGTGAACTGGCAGTCCCGCCCTGACACCCTGCTGTGCTATCTTGCCCCGACACTCTGCTCTGCACTGGCTATCGCTGCGACAATCTTCCTGTGCCCATCTGCCTTGGGAGCTCGCCTGTGTTCCTGCGACTGTTGACAGGCTTGAAGGTCGTCTTACTTGCGGATTGTGGCATTGCATCTGACCTGCACAAGGTCTGTTCGTGGCATCCTGTTTTGCTTTCGGGCAGACTGTGGCAGCAGAGAGAGAGAGAGAGCGCCCTGCAAATAGCTGGAGAAATTTAGGTTTTCGCATCATAAAAATAAGGAAAAATAAGTTCAGCCCCATTTCTTTGTAAGAGTGAGTTTTTATTACTTTCAATAAAGGAAAATACATAAAAACCATGCCTTACGCCTATCAATGCATGCAAAATCTTAAATGGTAGGGAGTAGGGGGATTGTTGAGCGTTGAAGTATGTTAAATGTTGATGTTTGATGCTGCATATCATATAGAGTTTGCGGTTGTTTAAAATTAAAGGGACTAGTAGCACAAGGAAACTCTATGCTAGCCCTAAGTAACAAAGCACTCGCGTAATGAAAGATTTCACACCACAGAAGTTATCAAGGAACCAAATGTGTTTCCAATACCAACTGCTGCTCCCGCCAAGGCCATGGTAGCTGCTCTTGCTCCAATTAATTTTGCACCTTCTAACGGGAAAAAATTGGGGCATTTTATGGCCGAATGCCCAGCAAAGAAACCGACTTCAGATGCTGAGCATGTTTTGCCTCCCATGGAAGATATGGTGCTTGATGCTCCGTCGCAGGATGCAACCCAGCTACCTAAAGTTTTGGATAAAGGTAAACAACATGTTTCGGATTTGGATTCCCATGACAATGACTGGGTAGATGTACGTGCCAAAAAAGGTAAAAGGTTTGATGCTGGCATGGCGGATACTATGCCTAATGCTTCACAAGATGATGCTTTTCTTCCTGAGATGTTGGAAATGAAAGTGTTGTAGCAATATGCCTTGTCGGACCATTTTCGTCTACAGCTTGAGATGCTTGTACAACCCATTGCACCTTTTAAGCAATTTCTAGATAGACTCCCGTTGCGTTTCAACTCGTCTTATTTGAAGCATTCAATCTTTCAGGGTTATATGTAGCAATTGATTGATAGATTTTTATTGGACTTCTCCTTTGAGGGCAATGCTTCTTTTGAACGATTGCTCTCTAATGTGCAGCGGGTTGTTCGGCACTATGGGATCCATCATGCCTCTCTTTGTCGGCGGCGTCGACAAGCAGCGGAGGAATTACTGGCTTTGGTTCGTTCTCTACTGGTGGAGACTCCAGATGATGTATTTCTGCTGCCATTGGCTATGCGTTTGGCTGATCTTATTAAAGAGTTTCAGTTGAAATCTTATCAGCAGGCCAAATTGTAAAATTTGACTGAGAATTTGCAAGATAGTGCTTGCCAGACTCATAAGTTCTTTCGAGCTCTCCATGCATCTCCTACTCGAGAGAATATGACTAGACTCCAGGGTGCAGAAGGTCAAATGGTCATTGATCCTCAGACTATTGTGAATATGTGTAGGAATTATTTTCTAGACCTTCTTGGTTCTACTTCTTCACCTTCTGACCAACCAAATTACTCCTGCCCACTCATTTTTCTATGATTTGGTCCGCAATCAGGTTCCACATGACATGCAAACTACTTTGGAGACAGATATTCGTGAGACGGAGGTTATGGATGTTTTGTTACACTTGCCCAAGGATAAAAGTCCCGGTTGGGATGGTCTCACCAATGAATTCTTTGAGGTTTTTGCTACCCAACTGGTGAAACCATTGACGGCTATGTTTTAGCAGGTTTGGGAAACGGGGTTCATGCCTTCCTCATGGAAAGAAGGTCTTGTCAAACTGCTTCCAAAAGTTCCTTCGCCGTCTATGTTGAAACATTGGCGACTAATTTCTTTGATGGGTTCGATGTATAAAATCTTTTCCAAAGTGATGGCGAATCGGCTCCATAAGCATCTTCCTGCCATTGTGCATCCTCTTCAATATGGTTTCATTAAGGGCCGAAACATTCTGCATAATGTCTTAAATGTGCAAATGGCTATTGACTATGCAAGGCACTCTAATTAGGAGGTGGTATTGATTCCATTGGACCTGGAAAAGACTTATGGGCTTTGGTACTCGGATGTCTCGTTTGATCTACACCATTAGTGCTGCGGCTTCTTCACGAGTTATGCTGAATGGTGGTGTTACCGAGCCATTTGTCCTTGCACGCTTTGTGAGACAGGGTTGCCCTTTGAGTCCTCTCTTTTTTGCCCTTGCGACTATCCGGTTCTATTGATGTTATCTCATATGGTAGCTTCTACTCAGTTGGCTGGATTGTCTCTTCCTTTTGGACAGCACTTCATTAGTCAATCCTTGGCTGATGATAGCTTTATGATTTTGCTTGCGGACAAGGATAATCTTCGCAAAGCATTAGATGTTTGGACTCTCTTTGGTCATGCTTTTGGTCTTCATATCAATGCTTTGAAATCAGCCATTCTCAGTTGCACGGAGTCAGATTTGCAGTCATTGGACTGGCAGGGAATGGTTGTTCCCCGTGGTTCCATTGTCAGGCATCTTGGGTACCCTTTGGGTGTTGATGTTCGGCCAAAGCAACTACTAGAGTGGATTTCACAGAAACTGGCAGCTAAGTTTCTGTATTGGAAGTCAGAGGCTTGGCCCTTTCATGTTCGCCTCAAAGTGGCTCAGACAATTATGTTGCCAATGCTCACATATTTCTTGCCATTGCTGCCTTGGATTACTACTACATTGAATGCTCTTACTCAGTACATTCGTTTCATGTTATGGAAGAAGGACTTCTTGCATGGAAGCATTTCATGGATTTCTTGGTCGCATGCATGTACCCCCAAATGCATGGGTGGTGGGACTTTTTTGGATGCTGAAACTCATATGCTGGCACTCCGTTGGTCTCTTTTTCGTGCCATGTGCTTGGATCATCACCCGTGGGTCTTTATAGCCCGTTATTTTCTTGAGGATCACCGGCTTGTGCATGGTAATACCCAAATTCGGAGCTCCTGGTGGCATGTTCTTAATGCAGACTCTCGGTTTTTTAGTCCTTCTTCATCCCTTCTTGCTCATTTGGTATGTTCTTGGAAATTGGTTCTCCAGAAGGCTCAGTGGCATCCAGCGGAGGACCGCTTAGCTGCTAACTCTTTTCAACTGGAATTGTTGGCAGCCTCGTGATTACTTTCTTGGGAAGGCAAACATGAGCTCAGACCAAAATTTAATCTCATGGCACGTTCGGGCTTGACTTCAGTTGCAGATGCCACCCTTGCCAGTCGCAATGTGTTGATATCGTTTCGTATAACCAGGAGGCTTTTCAGGATCCCTCGTAGATACCGTGATTTATGGGGACAGCTTTTACTGGTGCTCCAGAGCAGACAACCCTTTCCTGCCCTTGCTTCCGATCGTCCCTGGCAAGACTGGGACCTTGCAGGCCGGCTGAATTTGGAAAAGGCCTCAGCTAACCAGGTGTATCATCTTCTGATTAAAGATCATCAATGGCTGGTTACTAAAGCTAATACTGTATGGGAATTGCGTAAATCTCAGTCATGGTGGAAGGTAACTGTGATGGAGGGCTGGTTGAACAAGACACCTTTCAAATGCAAGGTCTTTTTTTGGAGGGTGATGATTGGTGGTCATCCTCTTGCTTCAGCCCTTTCCAAGCGTCGAATCTCCAACGGCAATTGTTTCTTTTGCACCACCAGTGTGGAATCGGCCCGTCATCGATTTATTTTTTCCCCTCTCGCTAAGAAAATATGGTCACTCTTGTCAGCGGTTTGGCGAGCAGTGGTTGGTTTCTTGCTAAGCCCTTTTGATTGGGTTTTTGTGCGGCTCAAATACCCCATACTGGCATAGTCGCATATGAATATCTTGTTTCAATTTCTTAGATACTGGGGCTGTTGGCACAATTGGACCATTCGGAATGCTTTTCTTTTTGATTCAGCCTCTAATGTTCAGGGATATATTGCTAGGCTTAAAGGTCTTTTGCATTGGCATATAGATCTCATTCGGCACTCTGACTTACTCCCTCGGGAGGACTTACTTCCCTGGCATATGGCAATTTTCTCTGCGTCTTTGCCATGACTTTTGTAACTCTTTTGTCGTTTAGTACTTTATAAATATAACATCCATTGAGAGAGAGAGAGAGAGAGAGAGAGAGAGAGAGAGAGAGAGAGAGGAGTTACCTCGAGAGGCTGCAAGGGAGAGAGTTAGCTCAATTCCCTCTATCTTGATTCTCAATTTAGCCATCTTCTCTTACGCTCTCCCGTCTCGAATCTATTCCGCCTTCTTAATCTCTTGAGTCTACTTGTGGACGATGGCCTCCAAGCGAAGAATGTCGCGTGTGGATGGCAACCCTATAACCAGCAACGAAGCTTCGGGCGAAGGCTGTTAGAGATCATAGCCTGCACAGTCAGTCGGACTGTGCAGTCGGACTGCCACGTGGCAGTCCAACTGTCTGCAGCCCAGTCGGCTGCATTTAATGCAGCCGACTTGTTTCCAGGCTGCGCCCTGTTTCTGGCGCCCCAGTTCGTGGCAGATTTCGACTATTTAATAGTCGACACTTTCAGCAGTCTACACACTTCTTCTCTGACGCAGATTACAGACCGGTGACGCGCAGTCTCTGTCTCTGTTCACAGATTTCAGACAGCAGACAGTGCAGACTGCAGCAGACTTCGAGGTGGACAGCAGGTCGCATCGTCGAGGTGGAGACACGCAGTCCAGCGCACTGCGCCCGTGTATATCTTTGTATTCAGCATTCTTTATACAGCAGATCTTCATTGTCCACTGTCTCTTTCTCTCCCTTCTCTCTCTGCGTTCTCTCTCTCTCAGTCCTACGCTTCCGCACCGCTGCACTCTGACATGGTATCAGAGCAGTGTTTAAGGGCTGACTGAGCGCAGAATCAACCTGAAGAGGAGTTTCCATCGTGACACAAATTTGCGTTTTTTGCGTTTAAGGGCAGACAGGAGGGCTGCGCCTTGAAACAAGGCTGAAACGAGTGTGGGCGCATAGGAAAGGAGTACAGGTGGTGGATTTGCTGCTGTTTACTGCTGTTTGACGCGGAGGAAGTTTGAGTTTTCAGCCTACAAGTGCAGGTTTTGCTTTTTCATCGCCTCCGGCGGGTGAAGAAGGTTTAGGACACAGAAGAGCCTTAGCAGGCTGAGTTTTCCCAGTCAGAGGGGGCTGCTTTTGCGTTTGTGAAGGCATTGCAGGTGAAGATGTCTACAGAGATTGACTTGGAGTTCCAGGCGATTATGGACCGGAAGGTGCCTGTCTTACCGGCTCTTCCTACAGATCAGAAGCTCGACGGCGACAACTACCGCATTTGGCGCGTCCTGATGTTGGCCATTCTAGAGTCCTATGATTTGGCGGAGTTGGTACAGGAGGAGATTGACCGGCCCTCGGTAAGAGATGAGTCCAAACTCTCTTCCGAAGCTCGTGCGGAGTTGGCCAAGGCCCAGTCTCATTGGGACAAACTGAATGCCAGGATTCGATCCTTTCTCTTTCTATCATGCACTACAGCCGTGATCGCTCACATCGAGCACTTGACGGTGGCTCGTGAGATATGGCTGGAGCTTGATCAAATGTACAATCGGATGACCTTAATGAAGAGGGTTTCTTTGGAGGTACAGATGCGGACTTTGTCCGTAAATAAGTCTTCTTCGCTACGGGAGCACATTAACAAGCTAAGGCAGCTACAAATGCAGGTTCAGAATGCGGGGAAGCCGATCTCCTCCGAAGACATGGCGATCACACTACTGTCCCAGTTGCCGCCACGATTCGGTACATTTTACTCTGCCCTCATTGCTTCTGGGCGAGAGTCTACTCTTCGGTGGGAAGAGTTGGTTCCTATGGTCTTGGACCAAGAGGAACAGTTAAAGGGACAGAATGCTTCCAAGTCGGAGGCGCTGACAGGTCAAGCCTCTCAGAAGAAGGGGAAGGACCAAAAGAAGAAGAAGGGGGATAACAAGTCCAAGAAGGACAAGGAGAAGGACAAGGACAAAGACTCCACATGCCATATTTGTGGAAAGAGTGGCCATTGGAAGAAGGATTGCCCTGACAAAGACACGAAGGACACCAAGAAGAAGGAAACCAAGGATTCTGGAGCAGTGGCTGCACCCTCATCAGTTGCATTTCTTCATCTAGCTGTCATTGAGGACGCTTTACCGAATGCTTCTGATGCTGCGATGACGGCCCCCCAGGCTCGAGAGTGGATTGTTGATGGTGGTGCCTCACGGCACATGACTCCTTCATCAGATGGTGTTGCCCAGTTGCGACCCTCGTGTGGGCAGGTTCTCATTGGCGACAGCTCTTCAGTTTCTGTTGCAGGTCGGGGTAAGATGCAGCTTATTCCGGATGGACGAGGTGGTACCCATACCTCAGAGGTTTTGCATGTACCAGGTCTAGGGTACCATCTCCTTTCAGTTCATAAGATTTGCTCCCTTGGTCTTCTGGTGGAGTTTGACAGTACTACAGTGCGAGTCCTTGATTGTGAATCGAGGAAGGTTCTATCATCTGGGTATGAGGAGAACGGCATTTACAAATTGAAGTCTTCCACCGCCCTCTCTACTCTTCTTCTTACCTCACAGTCACAGTCAGAGTTATGGCATGCTAGGTTTGGTTACCTGAACTATGACTATCTTCGGAAGGCGTCGCGTGGACAGCTTGTTCGAGGGTTGCCGGATATAGTGGTGAGCCAGCAGCCATGTGTCTCCTGCATACGGGGGAAGCAGCATAGGGATGCCATTCCCCACACAGCTTCGCGGCGGTCTACTTCCCCGATGGAGCTAGTATCTACGGATCTATGTGGCCCTATGAGGAATGAGTCCCTGCGTGGGAGCTCGTACTTCATGCTGATCGTGGATGACTACAGCAGGATGACATGGGCCTATTTTTTGGCACTCAAGTCAGAAGCTTTCTCGCACTTCAAGGATTGGCTTCTCTTTGAGGAGAACCGATCAGGCCGGAAGTTGAAGACCTTGCGATCCGACAAGGGAGGTGAATTTGTGTCTAATGAGTTTGCTCGGTTTTGTGCAGATAGAGGCATTCACCAGGAGTTTGCCAATACCAATACTCCTCAAGAAAATGGTATTCTTGAACGGAAGAACCGCAGTGTGATCGAGATGGCGCGCACCATGATGGAGCACCGACAGACCCCTCAGGTTCTGTGGGCCGAGGCTGTGGCTACTGCAGTCCACATCCTTAATCGATCCCCTACTTCGGCCGTGGAAGGGATGACTCCATTTGAGGCTTATTTTGGGACGAAGCCAGATGTTTCTTACTTTCGGGTCTTTTGGTGTGATGCCTATGTTCACATTCCCAAGGCTCACCGTGATAAATTTGAAGCGGCTTCTCGAAAACAGGTATTTGTTGGCTACAGCTCCCAGTCCCAAGGCTACCGATTGTATGATCCTGTCAAGCGGGATGTATATACTAGCCGTGATGTGCGGTTTGTGGAGGTTCCGGCTACTTCAACGGGTGAGGAGCATCCCGTTCTTGGAGATCCAAGGGAGAGTTGGGCTCCTTCTACAGTTCCACTGGAGCCCGTGCCTTTTGATTATGATTCTGTTTCTGACACAGAGTCTACTGTTCCACCGGACCCCTCTGAGGAGTTACCACCGGTGGATATTCCAAAGTCTTCTGCTGATGGAGAACGACGAGGGGAGGTTCGGCCTCCTCCTCGCTGGGCCCGTGACACACTCCGTGATTCAGGGATCGAGGGGGTTCCTGAGGAGTGGGGACCGCAGGATGGTCCGCGGCGGTCACGGAGGCACCAGGCGCATTCTTCGGAGCTTGTTTTCTTCAACTATTGTTTGATGTCCCGTCTTATGCAGGATCGAGAGCCCACCTCCGTGAAGGAGGCTTTACAGTCCGCCCCATGGAAGAAAGCTATGGAAGCTGAGTTGGAGGCTATTGAGAGGAATGGCACTTGGTCACTTGTGCCACGCCCCTCGAAGAAGAAGGTGATTGGAGTCAAGTGGGTCTTCAAGACCAAATATCTCAGTGATGGTACTTTGGATAAGCACAAGGCTCGCCTTGTTGCTAAGGGTTTTGCACAGCGCCCAGGGATTGACTGTCATGACACCTTTGCCCCCACAGCTCGTATGGCAACCATTAGAGCTGTTCTTGCTTTGGCTGGCCATAGGAGATGGCCTGTTTATCAGTTGGATGTGAAGTCGGCCTTCCTGAATGGTGATTTGAAGGAGGAGATCTACGTTGAGCAGCCTCCAGGCTTTGGTTCTTCCGATGGGAAAGCCTACAGGTTGAAGAAGGCCCTGTATGGCCTCAAGCAGGCCCCGCGAGCTTGGAACGAGAAGATTGATTCGTTCCTCCAGTCTCAGTTGGGATATCGGCGGTCCAAGGCCGATCCGCAGCTGTATGTTCACACTTCCGAGGATGGTTGTGTGTTGTTTGTATTATATGTTGATGATTTGATTGTCACAGGTGATGATGCACAGCAGGTCCAGGAGACAAAGTCAGCTTTACATCGGACGTTCGAGATGACGGATTTGGGGCTACTCCATTTCTTTTTGGGCCATGAGATTTATCAGTCTCAGAGGGGGATCTTTATCTCTCAACAGAGATATGTACAGGAGCTCTTGGTGTCTTTTGAGATGGAAGACTGTCGGGCCCTCTCTACTCCTATGGATCCGAACTGGAAGGCCACTTCCCATTCAGCTTCTCCTTTGGCGGATGCGTCCCGCTATCGACAGTTGATTGGGTCTTTGATTTGGCTTCTCAACACGAGGGTTGATCTATGTTTTGCTGTTGGGCTCTTGGCAGGGTTCATGAGTGAACCTAAGACGGTGCATTGGCAGGCTGCTCAGAGGATACTTCGGTATCTGAGGGGGACGTCTGATTTAGGGATTCATTACCCCGCAGGGACAGATGGGTCAGATCTTGTACTTGCAGGTTGGAGCGACTCGGATTGGGCCGGTGACGTGGACCACAGGCGGTCTACTACAGGTTACTGCTTTACTTTGGGTGCAGGTGTTATTTCATGGAGTAGCAAGAAGCAGCCCACGGTAGCCCTTTCGTCTACTGAGGCGGAGTATCGGGCCGCGTCTTCCACCACATGCGAGGTTGTGTGGCTTCGGAGATTGTTGGAGGAGCTTGGGTGCCCCCAGACTCGTCCTACATTGCTGAGATGTGACAATGAAAGTTGCATTGACTTGGCAAGGAACCCTGTTTTTCATGCCCGGACGAAGCACATTGAGATTCAGTACCACTTCATTCGAGAAAAGCTTCTGGATGAGACCATCACTGTGGAGTATTGCAAGATGGAGGACAATCTTGCGGATTTGTTTACGAAGGCGCTTCCTCAGGCTCTACTTCGGCAACATTCCAGATCCCTCAGGCTTCTGCCCTGTCCAGGCTCTGAGAGGGGGTGTTAGAGATCATAGCCTGCACAGTCAGTCGGACTGTGCAGTCGGACTGCCACGTGGCAGTCCGACTGTCTGCAGCCCAGTCCGCTGCAGCCGACTTGTTTCCAGGCTGCGCCCTGTTTCTGGCGCCCCAGTTCGTGGCAGATTTCGACTATTTAATAGTCGACACTTTCAGCAGTCTACACACTTCTTCTCTGACGCAGATTACAGACCGGTGACGCGCAGTCTCTGTCTCTGTTCACAGATTTCAGACAGCAGGTAGTGCAGACTGCAGCAGACTTCGAGGTGGACAGCAGGTCGCATCGTCGAGGTGGAGACACGCAGTCCAGCGCACTGCGCCTGTGTATATCTTTGTATTCAACATTCTTTATACAGCAGATCTTCATCGTCCACTGTCTCTCTCTCTCCCTTCTCTCTCTGCGTTCTCTCTCTCTCAGTCCTACGCTTCCGCACCGCTGCACTTTGACAAAGGCATCACTGTCAATCCAACTACGGTTCCGGTCGTAAGTAATGTATTTCTAAATTGATAGATGCTTACTTTATTAGGCTCTATAGTATGATGTATGAGAATAGGTCATTGGGAAGGGATAGGTCTCTTCTCACATATTTGAAAGATGGAGTTTGCAAAGTGCATGTATCAAGGGAAGTTGATTTGCACTTAGTTGCGTATGGTTTATTCGTTGATAGAGCAGTCGGTCAAGGGTTATGAATAGCGTAATCGTAAAAAGAATAACATTAGAAATTGTGCATACAAGTATTAAGTAAATTTTGCATAGAATTGCTCTTTGATCCCAAGGGGGAGAGCGAATATGCAATGGAATTATTATCGCGTCTATTCTTGTATTGTTTGGAAAAAATACAATTAGTTTTGTTGGATTGATTGAACAACACCCTAAATGCTTTTTACAATCAATTGATTGTTGCATTGTGATTTGGATAAATATTCCAAGTGCTTGTGTTTGATGCCAAAAGCATGGCAAGGGTCAGAAATGACAAGTAGCCATGGAAAATAAAGGAATGTTTCACTGGAAGATGTTATTAGGCTGATTGCCTTGATTGTGCTTGATTCCTAAATGGATTAATTAAGGAAAGGATATTTTACACGGGTGGATCATCTCCAAGATTGCACTGCGGATTACGTCGAGAAGTCACTGCTCGATTCACGAGCCGAAGGTCTAGTGGTGAAAAGGCCAACCACGGAAATGACATCTTACTCCTAGACCGCTTGTGGGTCAAGTGGAGCCTTGGACACCCCTTGCCTGTCCAGGATGGAGTTGGAGATCCTCGTGAGCCCAACATCTAGGGCGTTGGAAGATCCTATTCTAGATAAAGGATGGAAATTTTGGTGTCATGTGATTTGGACGAGGTACTTCTGTTAGACTGAAGGGATACATAATTCTCATGTATGGGCAGGAGACAGAGATTAACTTGAAGATAAGCTAAGGAACTTGTTTGTCAAAAGAACTATTTGTTTTGTTTTCGTGTCTGTGCTGTAAATTACGTGAACGAACTTTGTTCCCAAAAAGGCTTAATTAATGAAACTGATTTTAAATGTCGCACATAAATATGGTAGGACCTAATTAGAAAAAGTTATCAAGGGAAGTGGGTGGACGGAATCCCTGACGGGTCCGTCCTACAGCTGGGTGGTCCCAGAGAACTGGGAGGCTCCTCATAAGGATTTATCGCCATTCGACTTTAGGTTTTGTTAAGTTAGAATCCAATTCATGCCGTTTTAGGGGACCAGAATGGGACTATGCCCTACGGGCAGAGAGGTTGAGCGTGCATCCCTCTCGTTTCCCATTCTCTTTTAACCAAGTGCGTTATGGATCTGCTTCGGATTGGGTATCTCTGCATAAAGTAGGATGTCCAAAACCTGACGCTAGAATGCTGTTAGGAGACCTTGGTCCTAGGAACCCAAATTTCAGGTCGATCCTAGTGGGTTCGGCCACGGACATTCTGTTGCGAGGTGGACTCGGGAAACCCTAGGCAACAAACCTTGTGACATTCCATGGGAGTGTCGGGCGGCGTCGCTTAGACTCGTCTCCCGATGGACCGCTAAAAGTGTGCCGAGACAACCGATAGGCGTGCACGTTACAGAAGAAAAGATTGTGTAGCGGAGTTGAAGCTCAAAAGATAACTCATTGTCTTGTCTAAATCAGGCAGCAATACCTCTGTGAAATCTACACAATGAAGGGAACAGAATGCAATCTTTTGGGGAGTGGGCTATTGAAGTAATCAGTGGAAGGTGAAGGACAATTATCAGGGGAGCGAATTGTAGTTTTGGAATGTTGTCGGAGATGGAAGATGATCACCGGTTGTCGAGGGAGTGAATCGCAGTCCTCTGATGCCGGGGAGTGACTTGGGTAGCAAAACGCAAATCCTACAGTGTTAGAGCTGTCAAACGTAGGGAGAGCAGCCCAAATGTTGACGCCAGGTAGATAATGATGACGCTAGATGATGGAGGATGAGTCTAGTTGCAAAAACGCAGGTCCCAACAACCTTTGTGATAGATGAGTGACGCTAGGTGGTGGAGGAGCCAGGCTGTAAAACGGTAGGTTTTAGCAGCCCTTGTGATGGACGATTAATGCCAGGTGATGAAGTTGGAGCTAGGCTACAAAAACGCAGGTTCTAGCAGTCTTTATTAGAGATGAGTTATGTTAGGTGATGGAGGAGGAGCTAGGCTGCAAAAACGCAGGTCCCAACAGCGCTTGTGATGGATGACTTATGCTAGGTGATGGAGGAGGAGCCAAGCTACAAAAACGTAGGTCCCAGTAGGCCGTGTGATAGATGAGTGATGAAATCACCGATGCTCGATGACGTAGAATGTCGCCAGAGGCTAGGATGCTGAGGCCAAGCTAGAGCTGATGACGCCAGGCAAGGAGAAGATCTCCACACTGAAAAACGTAGGTGAAGGTGGAGCCTAATGGAGAAGGGTGCTGATGCCATGGTGAGGCCATGTGAAAGATGCTCCAAACGCAAGGCCTGATGATGGAATAGGGTGCTTGAAGCAGAAGAGGAAGGGTGAAGGTAGCCACGAGCCATGAACCGCAATGTTCTCTTGAAGGGGTGTGAGGGTAGTGGAAGGGGCTGGTGAAGGGAAGGGAAGTGGTGGTGGTGACCGAAGAAGGTGGTGAAGAATGGCTGAAGAGAGTGGTGGTTGTAGTGGTGGAATGAATGAAGTGACTGCCTATTTATAGGCTATTTATAGGCATAAGCTGTCTAGGGTGGCACACCATTGTGCGGGCGCCCAGTGAAAAAGTGGCCAAAATGTGGACACCAGCCCTTTTTGGGGCTGTGAGTGTGAAACCCTAAATGAAGTGTGTGAACTGAAGAAGTGGTTTCTCACACACACTGGTAACTGCCCCTGAGTCAATTAGTTATTTAGTTAACTATTTGGGCATTTGCTCGCCTTTTGGCTCCATCTAGTTAACTGTTTCGGCATTTGCTTGACTTTTGGCTCCATTCTTTTTTTGGACTGTTTCATATGTCATCCCAACTTTGCATGTATGCAAAGCACCTTTGTCATTTTTGTGAATGTTAGCTCAGTCTATGCACTATCATTTTGCCTTACTTTTGTCTTCCATGTACAGTCTTATGTTTTGTGGTCAGTTCATTTTTGCCTACTTTTGCCTGCAGTTGTTGTCATTTTGACTATTGCTAGGTTCAAACTCAAGCACTTCCATCTATTGTGTGGTACTGTTATAGAAGCACAATTGCTTCATCAGTTCCGTAAACTATTTGACTTATTAACCAAAACCCTGAATGTATATTGCAATACTGTACTCATTACCCATACCTTGTATGGTACTGCAATTGCCAGTTTTTCTTTGAGTATAGATACACTTTTAGTTTTCAGACTTCCTGTGATTTCTGACTTTGAGTTCATGTGAGGATGTGGTGTTCCATTTGGTACAAGATCATATCCATTTTTATGCTGTCCAGGTGTTTGGCTGCTTTTTTGAGTGACCTGCTGTTTTGGAATCAGTTGCTCCTAAAAATTGCGGTGGTTAAGGCTGCCAAGTAATTGCAAATAATGTGGGCAGCAAAAATCTTGTCTACATGATTCCTTATGGGAAAATGATATTCACTTCATTAATTATGCGAGAAGTTTGCATACATTGTATAAGGCTAAGGGGGAACAAAATCAGTGTTTCAGATTGCAAAGCAAGTTGTGAGCTTGCACAATGGGTGGATACAAAGATTGAATTTATAGCACCCCTTTTTCTTTTATGCTCTAAATTGGCACTTCCAAGCTTTGATTTTTGCCACTATTCAGAATTTATTCTTAACATCAGTTGTTCTAAGTGTATGTTGAAGAAACATGTTTGGCATTCTCACATTCACCTTTGGGAATAATTATGTCATTGTACATAAACCTTGTTTCTTCAGGTTCAGAATCCTGCATCAGGACAACTTCTTACAGATATTCCATGCATGGGAAGTTCTGAAACAAAAGTTGCCATTGATGCAGCATCAGATGCATTTCAAGGTATTTTTGGCCACCCTTCAGCATCATCCTTTTGTTTTTTGGGTAAATTTAAATGTGAAAGATGATTCTATCAGTAAATCCCCTCGGGATAAAATGTCAATATCTTAAGCAAAACAAAATTAAAGAATTTAAAACAAGAAGGGAAGCCTGTTACAAGGCCTGAATGAAGAACCAATAAGGAGGCCTACAATGCCAAACTGTGTGCATGAGAATGGAAGAAAGTGCCAGAATCCTAGATCATGAGAAAAGCATATCTCCTCCTCATAGCCTTTGCATCACCTTGTAGCCTCTCCTATCTTCCATGGAGAGTGTGGACACCCGACATCCAAATCCCTGAGAGAGTCTCTGCAGTGGATATATCTAGGAAGTCTATAGCGTGACTACATTTGGCAGTCCTCATACACCAAGCAATGATGCTAGCTTGAGCTTCCATTTGTGACTGCCCCTTTGGCCCACTATGATTGCAAAAAACTTGGCATGGTGATCTTGCTATAAGCTAACTAGAGATGATATATGTTACGTCCTAGACATATAGATGGGTTCTAGTAGCATTGGTCACATTGGTCTTGAAGTGACTTAGTGTGTGAACACGAACCTACTACGGACACATTGGGTTTAGGATAGTCGAGTCCCATTTATAGGACTCAAGGCCCTATTGTGCACTTTTTGTGATTAGCACTCTTGGACTCTTGGCCCATTGGCCAACACATCCATACACCGGGATGGTGTAGGCTGGTATTATGGGACGCTAATCCTTGGGATGTGGTCGTGACTTGGAGCGCTGCTACGTCCTAGGCTTTGGGAGAGCCCCTTTGGCTTTGATACCAATGAAATGTACCCCGTGACGAGACGAACATCAATTCATGGCTAGCCAAATGGATGGCATATTTTGATTTGTATTAATTCAATGACACTTGGTTCATCGAGTAGGGCTATGCATCAAGTTGGTGACATGGGCTGATTTTGAATCCATTTTTGGAAACATTTCGTGACTGATGATCAGCTTGAAAATTTTTGACAATTATTTGAGCTTGATATGGGAAAGAAGAGCTTGGATGCATATTCATAGGAGTTAAAAGATTTGTTGAACTAAATGAAGGCCTTGGACGATCCTCAAGCGCTGCTCTACATGTGATATCTTTTTGGATTGCTGTTAGACTACCAGAACGAGATGCTCTACAATCCCCTTCATTTGCTCGAGGATGTCTATATGTATGTAAAGATTTTTTATAATACTTTGGTTGCGAGTAGTGGTAGCTAGTCCACAGGGGTTTTCCATTGAGCTGTCTTTGTCTTTAAGTCAAAAAGTCAGCTACCCCAGTAGTAGCAACTCGTCAGCCGTCTTTGGAGTTGCATAAGAAGAAGAATGGTAAGTGCAAGATCATTCATAGTGAGGTTTGCTCCAAGGGCCGTTGCTTCACTTGCCATTAGACGGGTTACTTTTGTAGTGATCGAGAGTATTCTCCTAGAACAAGAAGGCAAAGTCTACTTCTAAGACTTCAATAAATACTTGCAGCTCTAGGTATATCTTTTAAAATTTATTTGAAGATTGTTTTGTTAATGCTAGTAATAGCAATAGTAGTTTTGTTAATAAAACTGTTTTTTGCTCGCATGACCTCTTAAAGGCCACTGGTCGTATAAATGGCCAAGAGGTTACAATTTTATTTGATAATGTCTCTACCTATAATTTTATTTCTTCTGGTTTGGTAGAGAGGTTGTAGCTTCACATGGTACCTGTTGAACGAATTTATCTTGTCCGATATGCGGAGGGCTCCATGATGGATTGTTGGGATCAGGTGGTATCGGATTTAGATCTATTGATCCAATAGTACCATCAGATTATGGATTTCTAATTTACGAGCCTTGACCATGCTGATGTCATTCTTGGCATGCTATGGTTCTTTGATAAAATACTTCCTTGTATATTGATTGGAAAAATCATGCACTTTCTTTTAAGCTTGATGGTCATTTCCATGTGATTGAGGGTTGTTTACCGTTTAGGATCACAAAAAATGATGTACACATGATTTTAATAATGGAGTTTATTCAAGGTTTTTTCGATTTTACTAGCAAGTGTTATAAATTATTTGGAGGTATTGTGGTCCTTTCCAGATTACCAAGAATATAAGTTGCATATCCTATGAGTTAGATTTACCTTTGGAAATCAGAGTTTACCCTTTGTTTCACATTTAAAAGAATGATTGGGACAAGGTGAACTGATTGTTCCGATTGAGGAAGTCCCACGCATTGAGAATACTACTCCTTATATTCCACTTGAACCTGAATCCGTTCTTAACCTTGGGACTAAACGATCTCGTTGGATCATTTATCTCGAATATTCAATCAAGTGGAAAAACTGTTCGAAGGCAAAGGCTACTAACGAGTCACTAGATTCATTGAAGAGTCCTTTTCCTTACTTCGTTCTAGAGAATATTACTAAGGACAACAATTATTCATAAGGGGAGAAGTACTACCTCCTTGGGTATCCAAATGGGTGCTAGCAGCATTGGTCACAGTGGTCATGGAGTGACTTAGTGTGAATGTACTAAGGACACTTCGTGGCTAGGGCAGTTGAGTCTTATTTATAGGACTCAAGGCCCTATTTTGGATGTTGTGTGATCACCATTTAGACTCTTGGCTTGTTGGCCAATGTATCCTTATATTGGGATAGTGTGGGCTGGTGGTATGGGACACCAACCCTTGGGATGTGGTTGTGACTTGGAGTGCTGCTAGCTCCCAGGCTTGGGGGAGAGCCTGTTTGACTCTATGGTTGGGAGATGAGTCTGATGTTCAATCCCTTTCATTGTGAGTATGACTTGTGTTGTGTCTTGTCTGTAGGTTGGATCCTAGGGGAATGTTTTAAGATAGGAATGAATTTTCTAAACATCCTCATAACCACAAGTTGGGTGTTAGTAGTAGTTACATCCTTGGATATCTAGATGGGCACTATGACCTTGTGCTACTAGTGCCCATCTAGATGCCCAAGGGTGTAATATTGGGTCTTTGTCCATGAGCCATACAACAATCCTCGTTGTCAATATCATAGTCTTTGATATGCTATGAAAAATTATCTTGAGGGCTCTTCTCCAAATTTGTTGATCCTTGGGGTAGTCCCATATGTATTATCTCTACATTTCCTTCTCTAACTCTCCATATCTAGCACATGTGACTTGATCCCTATAGTTTCTCCACATCTCCTTCTTGTTGAGAAACTACTTTTTTAGTTTATTCACCTTAGTTAGGATTTCACACTATCAGCCCAAAAAGGGTTCGTGCCTTCATTCTAGGCATTTCTTAGTGTGGGGGCATGTATATAGGCCACCTTTGCCCTCATTTAGACCACCCCCTTCAGTCATTCTATGCCACTCTTCTTCTGTCATTTTGAAACCCTTCTCTCTCCTCACTATTGTTGCTCACACCCCTATCGGAGGACATTGCAATTTGTGGCTGCCTTTTACCATCTCCACTTGGTGTCATCTCCCCTACATTTAGCGTCAGCCTATAGGCTTGTGTTGACACTCCAAGACGTTCTCCACCGTCACCTCTCTCTCACCAGGCATCATCTTGGCCTTTGAGTTTGGTAGATTGGGAGGTTCCTCTGCTACTTGCATCATCATACATATTGCTTGTATTTGCATTTGCAGTCTATCTTCACTCCTTCCACGTGGCGTCAACATCCATACCTTGGCGGCGTTAACTCCTCTTCCTGCAGATGTCATCACTTTCTTGTGTTTTGACTGTCTGCGAGGGTGCTTCCACCTTGGCGACTACCCTTGGCATTAGTTGTCATTTGAGGACTATGCTTTACTCCCCAACAGTTAATGATCATCTTCTTCATCCGTGATGGCATTTGAGGACTACGCTTGGCTCCCTCCATAGCTGTCCTTTACGTTCCAGTGATTGCTTCGATAGCCCACTGCTTGGAGGACTACATTTCACTCCCTTCACTGGTAGATTCCCATAGGTGCTGCTGCCTGATTCAGACAGGACAATGCAATCATCTTTAGAGCTTCCGCTCCATTGTATTAGCTTTTCTTCACAGAGCATGATTCAGTGCTTCATCATCTTATTCTTCTTTGTTTTCTCAGTTTCTCTTCTCTCTTAGTGTTTGACATACATACTCTGTACTTTTCTCTGCAAACCCTATTCTCTTTCTGCTTCATTGCATATTCTGACACTCCTCTTGCTCTCCATATGTAGCACATGTGACTTGATCCCTACCATAACCAAGCGTAGTGCCAATTGCTAAGCTCCAATGCACTAGTAGGAACAGTGGCTCTTGGCTTCTGGGAAAAAGTCAACATGTATGGTTCTAGGAGGCAGATGGTATGGTTTTGTGGTGATAATGTAGATCATACATGGACTCCATCCAATATTGTTGAAGAGCATCCTAGGAGGTCTCCTCAAGAGTGGTTGGTTGCAAGGGGCACTACAGCGCAAGAAATACAAGAGCTTGAGCAAGGGGGATTTAAGCTTAAACAGGGAGCTGGCAGAAGAGCACGATCTCCTCTAGAAGTCAACCAGGAAAGAAGGTGAGATACCCTCTCCAATCCAATGCTGAGTAGCAATGGCATCTCTCTAATCCTGCTCATCTTGATCCTGCATCCCAATCTAGTGTTGTATCTGAAAAAGGGAACATCCCTAGGTCTCCTTGTAGAGGGGTCTCTCCAAAACCACTCCTTAGGATCCTATTCTAATCTCTGGAGAGGCCCACTTTGATAAGCCTGGTACCTTCAACCATCCATCATGCACATTATTGGATCTGGATCTAACTACCAAATCCTGTCTTAATGAGTCACCATGCTAATTAATCCTCTGCTAACAGCATCCTGTGAACTCCTACTGATCCAAATTGTCTCTCTTGGGTTTGACATCCTCTGGTACTCAAAAGGTAAACACACTCCACTGGTGGAGGCCATTGCAAGAAGAATGTCTCCTTTGGTAAAGAAACCAATCCAGGTCGCAGAGATGTCTATATTAGTCCTTCACTCTAGTGCTACTTCCTCCATAATGGCCGTAGCCCACTTGATACCCCAATGTCCGTCTTTTTAAATCAGCCGGTAAACTAAGGCAAACCACTTCCCACTGTAGAGCTATAATGTTGAATTTTAAATAGAAGTCAGTATTGAGAAATATCTTATTTCAGTATCCATGCATAGTTATGCCTTAATTCTATAGAGCAGGAGGTTTTGTTGAATAGGTGATTCACCTTGGCAGGTTTTTATGTTTTAGTCAGGACGTAGAGGCTATGATTTTTAGAATCTTCACTTTTTCGGGTAGATGAGATCTTATGACTTAATCGAGGAACTTTACGATAATGTATAAGGTAGAGTGGCAATAGATATAAGAACAATTTTCAGACTGACTTAAGGAAAAGCTGCAGGATTCTTCCTATTTGTTGAAGATTGGTCTCTATTGAGTATTTGGAAACAAACAAAATGCATCCTTCTGGAGGAACGGAAAACTTGGAACACATACATTCTTACTCGCTGTTTTACTGTTTTCAATCCTGTTCAGGTTGGAGTCAGTTGACAGCTTTTGACCGTGGGAAGCTTCTCCGCAAGTGGTATGTCTAAGAGGGGTGACAACACCACTTATGTGTTCTATTTCCTTGTTTCTCGTTTCTTTTCTTTTGGAGGGGGTTTTAACAGCATTTAGTTTGCAAATTTGGTGCCTCTAGTGATAGATTGCAAGCATGCATCGCAGAGGCTGACAAAAATGGTGCATTAATGATGTGTACAAGAAAGTATATGATTTCCTCTCAGATCGCCTCTCATGCTGCATCCTGCCTGTATCCTGGCAAGACTGAGGGCTGGCTAGGCTTACATTTTACTTTAGGCACTATTTGTGGACTTCTCATTAATTATGAGCCTGATGCATAAGATATTTTTTAGGAGTTGGTAGTTTATTTTTGCCCTGTCTCTTGTTGTTGGACCCTTGTTATCAACTCTGAATGTCATCTCGTGCTAAAAGAGAGTCTGGACACCTTTTTGAAAAGAAGCTAGCAACTCCATTGTAAAAAGAAGTGTCTTCTATAGTATGTTGCAGAATGAAATTGAAAGGCCACCAAATGTGCACCCATGGGGATTAAGGTTATGGCTTTTTTCTGATCTTTTTGGATAGAAAAGTGCTTTTAATTTAACATGACAGAAGCTCATCAAATATTTATGAGTAAGCTGTTTTTGAAGGTATGATCTTTTATTGGCGAAGAAAGATCATCTGGCTACTTTGATCACACTAGAGCAGGGGAAACCTCTCACAGAAGCTGCTGGAGAGGTATTCTTTTTGAAAAGTAGCATAAAAATTCTTTTTGAGAGGTATTCTTATTGTAAAAAACTTGCAAAATTTTGTTCATCCCCACACATTCCAACATGCCTGACCAAAGCTCCATTTTATAATTGTTCCAGTTCCTGGCTGCAAAATGCATGCATGTCATAAAAGCATCTTATTAACAGTGCTTGTGGGTAGGTGGTCTATGGAGCTAACTTTGTTGAATTCTACTCGGAAGAAGCCAAACGTGTCTATGGAGACATTATCCCAGCCCCATTTCCAGATAGACGATTTTTGGTTACAAAGCAGGTGCTAACCAAACCACTTTTGTAGAAGAGTTTAAGGTTTGGAGATTTGAAAGAAAAAGATTTGAACATCGATAAAAGAGGCTTTATTGCATTCTATATGGTCCGAGTTTAATTATGTGTGATTTCTTGTTGAACATTTTAACCCAGTAAACCGTAAAGCAGAAAACAAGGGGATTGTAAGAGTATGAATCTGTTTTTTAAAAATGTTTCTAATACAGAACAAGTTGTAAACCATTGAATCATGACGCTCTTCAACCACAGAAAGGATAAATCACTGAGTCTCCCACATCTTGTCTCATTAGACTCCATACTGGTAAAGCATCTGCCTATTAAAGCATCTGTCATTCCATGAAAGTAGCCTCATGGACTTGCTATACCTCTCAAACTGGCAGGGTTGTCCAACCTCCTCTCCACCACTAAACCCTCATCTCCCACTCTCTCGGCTACATCCCTGGGCGTGGGGCCTCAACCTCTGCAAAACCTAGGAGGTGATGGCCTCGTTCTATCTGCCTCTAAGATTCCCTCTACCCAAATCTGCTTCCTGACTACTCAAACCTCGTACATTGTGAATCTTGTAGGGGACAAGCTTGAGGACAAAGAACCCCTACCACCCTCTGTACCCACTACCCTGGTACTATCTCTTCGTCCTCTTGGTGTGTTTGCCCCCCCGTCCCCGCAGTCATAGAAGGCCTTCCCCACATGACCACCCTCATCTTTGAGTTGAGCCTATGGTCTCGCCTGCCTATCACCTATTGGATCTACCTGTCATAGTCCTAAGGCATGCAGCCATCAAATAACCACACTTTCTAGAGTGGTCGCAAATTTCCCCTTCTTGAATACTATGGGTGAGAATAGATCATAGAAGGAAGAATATGTGGATAAATCAAAGGGACCAGGTGCCAGCTTGGTTGGCATATTGATACCCCTCTTGTTGTATGCAGATGATCAAGACTCTCCTTAGGGCTTGTAGAGACACATGCATGCACTGCAGGCTTTTGGATTGATAGTGAACCTTCAAAAGACCAAGGTGATGGTGTTCAATAACCCACAAGCTTTGCTGAACCGGACAAGGCATCAATTTACCTTGGAGGGAATGTGGTTGAGCATGCTAGATCCAATGTATATTTGGGGATCACCTTGGACCTACATTTCCATTGGAAGATGCAGCAGGTGCCATGTTTTTCCACATGTTATGCAGCCCGTGAAGCACTCAAGGAACCCAGGACCACATTGTGGTTGTTTGATGCATTGGTTACCCCAGCCCCATTAAATAAAGTGTAGGTGTGGGGTCATGGTCTTTGCAAAAAGACCTAGAAGAGTATTAAGAGATCATTACTAATGATGATTGCTCGCATGATACAGAGCAAACCATCAGTTACCCATGAGATTTTAAAGCAGAGATAGGACCAACACCCACGGTTATGAAGCACCTATTTTACTCAATGACTTGCTTGCAAAGGATATGGGACTCCTCTTCAAGCATAGATATCCATGATCAATATTGACTTCCTCTGGCAGACAATGGAGAGGCACATTGTTGGTACATAGAGATTCAGTTGCAATTTGGGATACATGGGTTATAAATGGATGCATGACCACCATTATAGTATAGTTTAATTGTCCACACTTAGATCTCACTCATACGGAGAAGAATTGAATTATTGGCTCAAATATTGCCAAGATTGATGCAGTACATAGATCATCCTCTAGAGCCCCTCAATACAAAGATGGCACAATATCAACACCACTTTCATCTCACCCAACGGCAATGCAAGAGAGAGAAAGATTAAAAACGCAGGTAAGGAGAGAGAGAGACTAAAAATACAGGTGAGGAGACTAATAGTTGTGGAAGGTTGGAAACAAGTGCAAGACTATTGTAGACGGCAATGGCCAGCTTGGACCACGATGTCCTCCACGTCCGAGCTGTGGGCAACAAGTTGAAAGACCTGAAATTTGCAAAAACGAGATTAAGGGAGAGTGGTGGGCTGCATGCCTATTTATAGAAAGTTTGGAGCACCCAAATTAGGGTTTTTCATGTGGGACACAATAACTCTCTAGGATTGCATTTCTTTTTAAAATAAAAGGTTTGCTTCATCAATTAAGTATGTTCTGGAGTTGTTTAAGTCGCGCTAATGCATTTTCAGCCCCCCCTCTCAAGCCCAAAACAAATCCATGAGAAATAAGCCCTTAATATAAATAGTCTTTTACCCCAAGGCAACCCACCCCAAAAGAGCCACGGCATCAAGCAAAGGGTGCACGTCGGCTACCCAATGACCTACCAAGACTATAGAGGCGATGGTTATCTTACCAAGGGAGCCCAAGTTATCACCCTTGAGAGGGCAGAGCATCACACCAAGGATGTGTGTCGTTGCCCAGGGGCCTACTAAATCCTACAAAGGCGGATGCAATCAACAATTGACTTTTTTTTAAAAAGAGCGATTGGTTTGATTTTTCCAAAAGATTTAGTATTACATGAATGTTTCAAATCACTTGTCATTCCATTAAGTCATTGTGCTCCGAAGTACAAGAAAATAAGGATGAATGGCCCCACTACCATCATACAACAAGCAAAGCAATTCCACACACTACTAGATATAAGTGCCTAAGGATACTGAAGTGTGTGTGTGCCAATCATATAGAGAACATACAGGGAGGCAAAAGGGATAATGGTGAGCTTAGCAAGACAAGCAAAGCAAGCAAGCAAGCATGGGAAAACTACCAAGGAGAACTGCCATATGCAATGCCACGAATATGGTGGATCGAGAGTCAACCACTCATGAAAGACTGAAAAGGGATAAATGCGCACAGATGCATGTTTACATGAACAGAATGCCAATGCACGAGGTAATGCAAAAAGGTATGCAAGATTTCATGCTCATGCAGAATGCAATGCAACGGTGCCATTGGACAGTGCCCTCACAGGGGAATTGTTTACTTGTTCCAATGCCCTTTTACAATCATGTTATCCTGACAGTGCGGATGAAGGTACAAATGCCCTTAAGTACAATACAAAAGAAAATGTCTGAAATGTCTAAAGCTAAACTGTAAACATCATCACTGTCACTGATCAAGAGAAGAAACCGCCCCCTTTGCAACTAGAGGGAGAAGTAAGAGAGAAGCACCCTCTATACGTCAACCTGAAGAAGTAACGGAGGGTGGGGACCCAAGTCAATTCGAGGTAGTATGTATTGTAGGATCAACCAATTAACCACTTTGGTCAAAATGTCTGCAAAATTGTCGCTTGAAGGCACAAACTTTAGGTCAAGTGTCTAGCTCAACGTGCTCTCTAGTAAAGTGGAAGTGGACTCCCACATGCCATGTCCGAGGTGTGATGATCAAGTTACCTACAAGGGCAATGGCACTCTAGTTGTCGCAGTAGACAACAGTAGGAGAACTACAAGGGAACTAAAGTGCAGCCAATAAGCTCCTTAGATAGACAGTCTCAGTAGTACCATCAAAGAGAGCCCTATACTCAGCCTCCACCGTGGAAGCTGCCATCGTCTCCTGCTTACAGCTTGACCAAGAAATGGGAGTTGTGCCCGGGGAAAAGAGCTAACCGCCATGGGAATGTTGGGTGTGAGGATCTCCGACCCAATCAGAATCGGGATAACCCTGCAAGCATAAAGTATGTCCATAAGCCAGTTTATAATAGAAAGTACACCACAAATATCTCAACACACAAAGACAAGCAATCCAATAAGACATCCTAGGTACTGAAAAATATTGATTACGTAAACTAACTGTGTATGCTAAAGCTAGCCTAGTATGAATCAACCAAAGAAGCTTCCCTACAACAGATCAATAGGTGTGTGCATTGAAGGGCTGACGTAGGGTATCCTTCGACAAATGGACAATGCAATCAAGAGGTGTGGACACAGGCCGTGTTTGATCTGTGCAATATTGTTCCACCAGCTGAAGGGCGTACTTTTGCTGTGAGACACAAATACTTCCCCTAGAACAAACTACCTCCACCCCAAGAAATAAGATAACAGACCAAGGTCAATCATCTCAAAGATAGAACAAAACTTGGCCTTAATTTCCACTATGGCAGCAAAATCTAAGCCAGTGATAAGTAAGCCATTGATGTACAGCAAGATATAGTTGGCCCCTGTGCATGTAGTATGCACATAGAGATTTGGATCATAGGGGGTAGAATGGTATCCATGACTCTGTAAGAACTCATCCACCCTTTGGAAGCAAGACCTCGGAGCTTGCTTTAGGCCATAAAGAGCTTTCCGCAAATGGAATACCTTATCCAAACGATCAATAGAAGAAAACCCAGGTGGCTGCTCCACATAGACTTCCTCCTCTAAATAACCATTAGAGAAAAGGCGGTCTTGACATCCAATTGGTATAGTGGCCAACCGTGGTAAGCAGCAAGCGCAACTAGCAAACGGAAAGATGTCATCCGAGCAGTGGATGCGAAGGTCTCCTCATAATCAATACCTTGCTTCTAACAAAACCTTGCACTACAAGAAGGAGAGCCTTGTACTCGTCTAGAGTCCCATCAGCCTTTAGCTTGGTCCTAAAAATCCACTTCGTCCTAATGTCCTTCTTGTGACTAGGACAATCCACCAAGGTCCAAGTCTCATTCCGATCAATGCTCAATGGAATCAGCCCTTAAGACGGAAGCATATGAAGCCTGAGAGGCAAGCCAAGCAAATCTTCTAAGGCCCTCCCTCCGGAGTGCAATCCAGTTGAAGTATCTTTGAATCATGCATAGTTTGCTAGTACCAGCAAGGTAATGGGTCTGGCGAAGGGGCCTGGGAGTGGAAGAATCTGCAAGAAGGTCAAGAGTGGGCAATAGATCCGACTCAGAAGGCACTATGTCGAATGATGTGGGATGAGGTAAGGACTTAAAGTTCGTTGCATAAGACTACACTACGTCCCTCTCATCAAAGACGGCATCTTGTCTAACGATCACCTTGTTTGCCTAAGGATCAAACAAACGATAGGCTTTTGCTTTTGAAGAATAACCCACAAAGATCAACAGATCAGCTTGGGAAATGAGCTTTTCTATCTTCTCATCAGGCGTATGCATGTATGCATGACTCTCGAAGACTCTGAAGTGGAAAATAACAGGCCTCTCACCAAAGAATGCCTCGTAGGCATAGAAAAAGGGAATGGCCGTTCCGGCCTGTAGGAACGGCGTAACGTGTTCCAAACCCTCCAAGGAGGTGACACGCCCAAGGAACGTTCCCTGCCGTTCCCAAGGCCGTTCCCTACGGTTCCTTGCCGTTTCCCTTGCCGTTCCTTGTTTGGAACAGCAGTTCTAGGCCTGTTGACCGAAAATTGATGTTTTTTCCGGTTTTTTCTTTTTGCTTGGGTCACACTCCTACCATATGTTCACCCATCTCCATTGCCTAATGTACACACACTAATCTCTCTCTCTCTCTCTTTTTTTTTTTCGTAAAAATCTCTCTCTCTCTCTCTCTCTCTCTCTCTCTCTCTCTCGGGTTGAAGATTCAAAGTGTCAAGACAACCCACAAGCTAATTAGGAGTCCATGCAAAGTTAAAATTTGATGCATGATCAACTCTTGCAAATCACAATCAAATTTCAGCCTAGACCCTATCCTCAATTCCAAGGTATTCATCCATTTATATTGTCTAATTTCAAGGGAAATTGGGATGATTGGGGCAATTCAAGGCAATTTGGAGCTATGGGGGTAATCGAGTCAATTTTGGGACATTTGGGTCAATTTCAAGCATTGAGGGGTATTGGGGCAATTAGAGGGACATTCTTTGGGGCAATTTGGGTCATGCAAGGCATATTTGGGACACTTAAGACATGTATTGTTCCCCCTGTTCCCGTTTCCCGACCTTGGACGTTTCCCCCATTCTAGGGGGTCCCGTTCCCGTTCCCGTTCTCGTTCCCCGTTGCAGGTAACTATGCTCGTAGGGAGTTTGCTGAGGGACTGCTTCGGTCGCATCGGTTGAGGATGTACACTGCAGTGCTAACAGCCTCAACCCATAGACGATTGGGAAGCTCTGTTGCGAATATCATAGAGCATGGCATGTTTAAGACTGTCTGGTTCCTACACTCTACAACTCCATTCTAGGAAGGGGAGTTGGCGAGAAATGCTACACTCTTGTAAAAACTCAGAAAACTTGTGGGAGACAAAACTCACCACCGCTATCTACACAACGTCCAGTCTGGTTATGAAGTAGCAGCACCCAAGCATTGAAATAGGTGAAAGCATCATACTTGTGCTTGAGAAAGTACACCCACATGTATCAAGAGAAATCATCCACTATCAAAAAGAAGTAAAGCACACCATTTAAGGCGGCAGTGTGTTTGGAATAAAGGGCCATTGTGCTCTTTTATACGTGCACGGGTGTGAACACACCCTTAGCACTTGTACTTTCATATATATATCTATCTAAAAACCTAAAGTGGTACACTCACCATTGTACCCACAAATCGTGCTCTCTCTCTCTCTCTCTCTCTCTGCTGCTAACAATCCCTGCGTGTCTCAATTCTCGCGCTTCCCATCACTACAAACTAGTATTAGAGCAGCAAGGAGTGTACGCTTCTTGAGACGAAGCAGACGGTAGGTGTTGAAGAAGTCTCAGGTGGACTTGACGAGTAGCAGTCTACAGTCGACAGTCGATAGGTGCAAAGAGCGGTCGAGCGAAAGAACAGCGGGTGCCTGCTAGCATGTAAACACTACTGACGGGTCAACATTAGTCAGACGGGACCAACTTGGCGGTCAGGCAGCTGCCGACAAGTCACAGCCCAGGTGGAACGTTCAACGGACAGTCTAGTTTGCAAGCTTGACGGGCTGCAGATGACCACACGACTACAGGCGACTAGGCGATGACCATACGACTATAGGAGCCAGGCGCGCGACAGACGGGACCAGCGAGGCTCACGGGCACACGGCTGATGGGTCAACGGACCCATCATCCTTTTTTTTTTCCTATTTCAAATTTTTTTGAACTTCCTCTTTCCCTACCAAGGGTTCATACGTGGAGGCACAGCTTCCAATTTTTGTGCAATGTAAGCCCAGAAATTTGGGGCTTCTTCACATTGAGTACTATTCATGAAAAATTGAGGCATCTGCATCAGAAATGGGAGACATTGTGTGCATTTCAATTGGGGATTTCGCCAAAATTATTGAAAATTTACGCATCTAAGTGAAATTTCTCAACATTGGACCCATAAAATTTGGGGCTTTTACCGTATTTGTGAAATTCTGTTCAGCTTAGTCAGATTGGCTCACATTGGTGCACATTTGGACCCGAGAAATTTGGGGCTTTTGCAAACTTTTGTGAAATTTTGCTAATTTTTCCCGTTTTATGCTTTCCGGAACATGTATTAATGCAATTGGGACAGATTGGTCCGGAACATGTTATGGGACAATGCTAGGTAAAGGCCTGCGTGGCTTCGCCTTAATTGCTCTGGCATGCATCCTTTGCACTTTCGTTTGAAATGGGGCAACTTTGCAGGACACTGCTTTTCGTGTGGAAAATTGGGGCATTTTATGGCCGAATGCCCAGAGAAGCAACCGTCTTCAGAGGATGAGCATGTTGTGCTGCCTATGGAAGACATGGTGCTTGATGCTCTGTCACAGGAGGCAACCCAGCCACCTAATGTTTTGGATAAAGGTAAACAACAGGTTTCGGGTTTGGATTCCCGTAGCAATGATTGGTTAGAGGCACGTCCCAAAAAAGGTGAAAAGTTTGATGCTGGCCTGGCGGATAATGGGCCTAATGTTTCACAAGATTCCATGCGCACGTATATGCGCAGGAAATAAATGTTGTCTTCACAGCATGCTGCGCGTACTATGGTTCCTTCTGCTCCCCGTAATCAGTCTACTAGGAAAGTATATACAGACGGTCCAAAGGGCTCACCCGCTAAGTTGGCGTTTGATACTAGAGGTAATGTGATTACACCCTGGGATCGTCCTTATCCCCGTTCCATCCCCAAGACAGTGGATATTTCATCTACCTCTAAAGCTGGCTGTCAGAACTCTTTTGCCGTGTTAGCTGATTTTCTGGATGAAGGTGTCCTTGACATTCTAGCAGAAAAGGTTAAATCGAGGCAAGCGGTGCCTCGTTCCTGATTTTCTTTTTGAATACATATGAAGATAGGCACGTAGAATGTGCGAGGCATTTGTTCTCGCCATAAGCAACATGCATGTGGACTGTGTTGCATGAGAATCAGTGGGATGTCTTGTGTGCGGTTGAGCACAAGAGTCACGGTGAAGCAGGAAAAGTTGTGGATTGCCAGGGGTTTCGCTTGTTTTATGCAGGGACACATGCCATGCATTATTCTAGTGTGCTTATGATTGTACATGAGAAATATCAGCCGGTTCTTATTAAAAATGATGTACATGGCCGCTTTGTGGTAATTAAAGTTTTATTTGAAGGAGAGATCTTATGGTTGGTGGGCTTCTATGCTTCGAATGACCCTTTATCCCGCCGGGATCTTTGGAATACTTTGCAGACCTCCTTGTCCCTTGGCAGAAGGGGTTTTTTGATGGGGAATTTTAATATGTGTGTTGATTCTTCACAGTTCACTTCAGGACATTCGGTGATGGATGCTCCGGAAAGTCGGGTGTGGAATGCCTTTGTTCTTGCGGTACTTAAGCAAGACCTATGGTCTTGGCTACACCCTTCTTCTACAGGGTTTACTTTCCATTCGGCGCAGTATGCAACTACATGGTCGCGGTTGGACCAAATGTACATCATGCAGGATGATGATTTGTTTTCTGAGATGCTGGAAATGAAAGTCTTGCAGCAATATGCCTTGTCGTACCATTTCCCTCTCCAGCTTGAGATACTTGCATAACCCATTGCACCTTTTATGCAATTGCTAGATAGACTCCCTTTACGTTTCAACTCGTCTTATTTGAAGCATTCAATCTTTCAGGGCTATATGCAGCAATTGATTGATAGATTTTTATTGGACTTCGCCTCTGAGGGCACGACTTCCTTTGAACGATTGCTCTCTAATGTGGAGTGGGTTGCTCGGCAGTATGGGATTCATCATGCCTCTCTTTGTCGGCAGCGTCGACACGCAGTGGAGGACTTACTGGATTTGGTTCGTTCTCTGCTGGTGGACACCCCAGATGATGAATTTTTGCTGTCACTGGCGATGCATTTGGCTGATCTTATTAAAGAGTTTCAGTTGAAATCTTATTAGCAGGCCAAATTGCAAAATTTGACTGAGAATTTGCAAGATAGTGCTTGTCAGACTCATAAGTTCTTTCGCGCTCTGCATGTTTCTCCTGCTTGAGAAAATATGACTAGACTCCAGGATTCAGAAGGTCGAATGGTCATTGATCCTCAGACCATTGTCAATATGTGTAGGAATTATTTTCTAGAACTTCTTGGTTCTTCTCCGTCACCTTTTGACCAGGTTACGCATGCACGCTCAGTCTTCTATGATCTGGTCTGCCATCAAGTTCCACTTGAAATGCAAACTACTTTGGAGGCAGATATTTGTGAGGAGGAGGTTATGGATGTTTTGTTACGCTTGCCTAAGGATAAAAGTCCCGGTTGGGATGGCCTCACCAATGAATTCTTTGAGAGTTCTGCTACCCAACTGATGAAGCCATTGACGGCTATGTTTCAGCAGGTTTGGGAAACAGGGTTCATGCCTTCCTCATGGAAAGAATGTCTTATCAAACTGCTTCCAAAGGTTCCTTCGCTGTCAATGGTGCAACATTGGAGACCAATTTCTTTGATGGGTTCGATGTATAAAATCTTTTCCAAAGTGCTGGCGAATCGGCTCCACAAGCATCTTCCAACTATTGTGCATCCTCTTCAATATGGTTTCATTAAGGGCCGCAACATTCTGCATAATATCTTAAATGTGCAAATGGCTATTGACTATGCAGGGCACTCTAGTCAAGAAGTGGTATTGATTCAATTGGATTTGGAAAAGGCTTTTGACTATTTAGACTGGTCTTTCATTGCAGAACTTATGTCTACTATGGGTTTTGGTACTCGGATGTCCCGCTTGATCTACACCATTAGTGCTGCGGCTTCTTCGCGAGTTATGCTAAGTGGTGGTGTTACAGAGCCATTTGTCCTTGCACGCTCGGTGAGACAGGGTTGCCCTTTGAGTCCTCTTTTCCTTGCCCAGGCGACTCATCCGATTCTTTCGATGCTATCTTCAATGCCAGCTTCTACTCAGCTGGCCGGATTGTCTCTTCCTTTGGGACATCACTTTATTAGCCAATCTTTGGCTGATGATAGCTTTATGATTTTGCGTGCGGACAAGGACAACATTCGCAAGGCATTAGATGTTTGGACGCTCTTTGGTCATACTTCTGGTCTTCGTATCAATGCTTTCAAATCAGCCATTCTCAGTTGCACGGAGTCCGATTCACAGTCATTGGGCTGGTAGGAACAGGTTGTTCCCCGTGGTTCCATTGTCAGGCATCTTGGGTACCCTTTGGGTGTTGATGTTCGGCCAAAGCAACTACTAGAGTGGATTTCACAGAAACTGGCAGCTAAGGCCCTTCCATGTTCGCCTCAAAGTGGCTCAGACAATTATGTTGCCAATGCTCACATATTTCTTGCCATTGCTGCCTTGGACTCCTACTACTTTGAATGCTCTCACTCGGCCCTTTCGTTTCATGTTATGGAAGAAGGATTCATTGCATGCAGGTATTTCGTGGATTTCGTGGTCACATACATGTACCCCCAAATGCCTGGGTGGTGGAGCTATTTTGGATGCCGAAACTCATATGTTGGCACTTCGTTGGTCTCTTTTTCGTGCCATGTGTATGGATCATCACCCGTGGGCCGTTATAGCTCGTTATTTTCTTGAGGACCGCGGGCTTCTGTACGGTAATACACAAATTTGGAGCTCCTGGTGGCATGTTATTAATGCAGACTCTCAGTTTTCCAGTCCTTCCTCATCCCTGTTAGTTCATTTGGTCGGCTCCTGGAAAGTGGTGCTCCAGAAGGCGTGTTGGCATCCAACGGAGGACCGCTTGCATACTAATTCTTTTCAACTGGAATTGTTGGTAGCCTCGCGATTACTTTCATGGGAAGACAAATATGAGCTCATATGTAACAAGGATAATATTCAGAGTTCTGCCTACACGTCGCGCTGCTGCCCCCCTGCCCGACATGCGTGTCTGACTGGTCGCCCGTCTGATCGCGCCTTCTGTTTCGACTCGCCCACTGTCCGAGTGTCGCGCCATCCGACTGGTCGTGGTTGCTGTCCCACTGGCCTGCACGCTGCCCGACTGATCGTGGCTGTCTCTGTTCGGCTCGCGCGCCCTCGCCCCCAAGGTGTGTAACGGACGCCTGTTTCCCCTCTTGCTTGGCTATCCCCCGGGTTGACCCCCTTGTGCCAGGTCGCTGTCAGTTACTTGTACGCACCGTCCGATCCGCCCTAACCCCTCCTCCCCACGCGAGTGCCGCCTGGATGAGAGGCCTGGCCCGCGATCAGTCTGCAACACCACTGCCATTGAAAGCAGAATCCTTCCCCCCCGTGTGCCGGCCTCCCCCCCCCCCCCCCCCCCGCCCTTCTTTTTTCGTCCCTTCCCCTCCAGTTGCTCCCTCCCCCTGCAGCAACTCTCCATTCAGCGACACAGCAACGCGATAGGTAGGTTCTCCCAGTAGGGACGGGCAATGGAAACCTTTGGTCAGATGCCGGCGTACTCATCGAGTGCTCCCCAGTCGAACACCTTGCGCGTAGTCCTCCCTGAAGAGCAGCTCTTAGCCGTCCGAGCTAAGGAGCTGGATTTAATGGAAACAACAATCTATGGTCAGGTAGTAGGACATTCCCCAGCTAGGGCCCAGCTTGGGGACTGGCTCCACTCCACGCTGAGCATTAGCTTGGCGCAGATCATGGAGGCGGTCCTGTTGGGCCAAGGGATCTTCATGGTCCACCTCAGCTCGGCAGATGCAGCTCGCGAGCTACTCGGCAATTCACCTTATGCATCCACGAAGGGGGTCATATACATGGTCCCTTGGTACAGTGGCTTCACGGTGGAGGCGTTTGAACTCCACAACAGGTTTCTTCGGCACTCGGTCACCCTCCTCTTCCCCGGCCTGGCGATTGAGTACCACCAGTTAGTGGAAGACTTCGGGAGGCTCTTCGGCATTGTCCTTCCCGCGTCCTTCGCAGATGCAGTGACAGCGGCAGGGGTCCCAAATGTACGGGTGGCAGTGAAGGAGGTCAAGAATATCCCACAATTCCTAGAGATTGAGGCAGGCGGGCATTCCTTTAGGCAGCAGGTCATTGTGACTGGGCAACCAGGGCAATGCTTGCGCTGCCACGACTTTGGGCATCATGCAGAAGTTTGCACACGGTTTGGAGCCAAGGCGGCTCCACCTACAGGTCCGCAGGTGGATGCTGACGGTTTCACAAGGGTCCAGAGGCGACAGAGAGGGAGACGGCAAGGGGGGGCGCAGCCAGCCCCTCAAGCCCAGCCTCGTCAGTAGAGTGATGGCGGATGAGCGCCCCCCTCTCGGCAGAGCACTCCATAGCCCCCCCCTGCCCGCCCCACCCAGCGGGACCAATCCCCCCCATTTTACCGACATGAGCCACAGACTGCCTCGCCGGAGCCTCCACAGGCCCCTCACCCACACCCACCCACCCCTCCCCCCCCCACACACACACATACACACACACACACATCCCATTCCCCCCCTCCCTCCACTGACCATGGCCCACAGCCCCCCCTTGCCAGGGTTACCACCCCCTCCCCACACCCACCATGCATCTCTAGCCACTCCACCATAGCGCGATCCAATCCACCCCCATCCCCCCCCCACCGAGCACTCCCCCTGATCCACACCCAGGTCAAGTGAGCCCCCCCAGACCCACTCCCCCTCCTCCCACAGGAGGAGATGAGCCACACACACCTACCTCCTCTGCACACCAGCAGTCCCCCCCGTCCACAGCCACCAGCTCATTTGCCCCTGTCACCCGCCTTACTTTCCCGAAGACAGGCACAACTACTGCCACAAGAGTTTTTTCGTAGTGGCCCATGGTCTTACCTGCGAGGTAGAGCGCGGAGAGTTCCCACTACCTCTAGAGGTGGGGATCTTGTTCAAAGTTGAGAGAGAGAGAGACAGGGAAACTCCATTGTCTTGAGCCTTCAGGCTCTCAAGGTCATTCCTTCATGTTAAACACTCTAAACTGAAAAGCACACACAATACAAAGATAAAGTGACCTAGTGTAAGTGTAGACTAGACAGACTAACTCTAGTCAGGTCACTAACTGACTACTAACCCGACTTATTTAATGTAGTCACATGTAGACAGCTGCACACACTAGCTATCATAGATGTCGGTCATAGATAAAGACACACTGACGGTGAGCTTGATTTCTAACACTCCCCCTCAAGCTCAGAAACAAAACTCAAATCATCTGCATCACTCCAAGTAGCTGTCTAAAGTGAATGAACTTATCTTTACTAAGTGATTTGGTAAAGATGTCTGCTACCTGGTCTTCAGTCTTCACATGCTCCAAGTCAATCTGATCTGCTAAAACCATTTCCCTGATGAAATGGTAGTGAACCTCAATGTGTTTTGATCTTACATGATAAACAGGATTGCTTGCTAACATAACACTGCTCAAATTGTCACAGTACAGCTTGACTTTGCTGTCCAAGTGTACTCCCAAGTCATTCAGCAACTTCTGTAACCACTTAGCTTCACAAGCCGCTAAGGCCGCACCACGATACTCTGCTTCCGTACTAGACAATGCAATTGTAGGCTGCTTTTGTACTCTGCCAACTGATCATGCTACTCCCCAATCCAAATGCATAGCCGCTGGTTGACCTCCTATCATACGTGCAACCAGCCCAGTCAGCATCAGTGTACCCCATCAAGTCAAGGGGTTTCCCATATGCATAAAACAGCCCATGATCTGTGGTACTCTTTACATATCTTAGAATTCTCCTAACTGCATCCAAGTGTGGTTTGCGAGGCTTCTGCATGAACTGATTGATCAGCCCCACAGCATAACTCAAGTCAGGTCTAGTGATCGTGAGATAGATCAAGCTGCCTACCATCTGTCTGTGCATAGTAACATTCTCAATCTCTGTCCCAACATCAATCTGCAGCTTGACATTCTGCTCCAAAGGCGTATCCATAGGCTTGCAATCAGCCATACCATATTTCTGTAACATGTCATGAGCATACTGCTTCTGTAGCAGCCATATGCCTTGAGGTGTAGAGACAACTTCAATCCCCAAAAAATATTTCAGCTCTCCAAGGTCCTTGACCTTAAACTCAGCCTGTAAACATGTCTTTATTTCAGCAATCCCATTTTCATCATCTCTTGTAATGATTAAGTCATCAACATAGACAACTAGGAAAGCATAGCCACTATCTGTCTTCTTTACAAACAGACTATGATCAGCATCACCCAATCGGAAACCATGTTGCTGCAAATAACTGCTTATGCGAGCATTCCATGCTCTGGGTGCCTGTTTCAGCCCATATAGTGCCTTTTTCAGCCGACATACATGTGCTGGAAATTCTGGATGTACATAGCCTTTAGGCTGTTCCATGTAAACCTCTTCATGTAATTCTCCATTGAGAAATGCATTCTTTACGTCCATCTGCCATAGTTTCCAGCCTCTAGCTGCTGCCAAAGCAATCACAGTTCTAACTGTAGCCATCTTTGCTACAGGGCTGAAAGTCTCCTCATAATCAAGACCATACTGCTGCGCATACCCTTTTGTAACCAGCCTGGCCTTATATCTTTCCAATGATCCATCTGATTTACATTTCACCTTATACACCCACTTGCATCCAATAGGTGTTTTGCCCTCAGGCAACTGTACCAAATCCCATGTACCATTTTCAGCCAAAGCTGAATATTCCTTATCCATAGCAGCACGCCAATTCTCATCTGCAACTGCCTCATCAAACTTACTTGGTTCTCTAAAACCTGTTACTTTCGTCATATAAGCATAATGACGGGCTGAATATCCAGTGTAAGTATACCTGTCAACAGGTTGTCTGACCCTCTCTGATCTCCTGAGCTGTGGCTCACTGTGAGCTTGCCTCTCATGAGGCGGCACATAACGGCTCTGCCTAGCACCTGGCGTCATAACAGACGGAATCCCCAATTCACTGTCTAAGCTGTCACTGCTAGATGAATCATAACCTGCAGTGAGTGGACCTGTTACATCTTCAAAAACCTTTTCTTTTCCCTTATCTGTTCTCCCCCTCACTGACATATCCGTGTCAGTGGATGCAGTAGTGCGACTCCGTAATCGTCCTGTCCAAGGACTCACTGTAGATGATACATCACCTGTCTGACCACTCATGGAAGTACTCTCTGTAGGAGTATTTTCAGCATGAATCATACTGGGTGAGCCATCAGTAGGCACTGCAACAGGATTCCCATACCAGGATGCTAACTCATCAAATACCACATCTCTGCTTATGAGTGTCTCATGCGTAGAAGGTACATAACACTTATAAGCTTTCCGTTCCTGTGCATATCCTATAAACACACTTTTCACTGCCTTAGGATCCAACTTCTTCCTCTTCTCATCCGGTATATGCACATATGCAATGCTGCCAAATACCTTCAAGTGTGAAATATCAGGTTTATGACCATACAGCCGTTCATACGAAGTGACATCATGAATCCCTGCTGTAGGGGTTCGATTGAGCACATAGACAGCAGTCACCATTGCTTCAGCCCAATAACCATTTGGCAGACATTTTTCATTCAGCATAGCTTTAGCTGACTCCATCAAAACCCTGTTTTTCCTCTCTGCAACACCGTTTTGCTGCGGTGTATAACTACAGGTGAGAGGCTTGTATACATGATGTAGTGGTGACTTTGCATCAGCTCCAGTTTATCCTGTTGAGCTTGAGCACTTTGTTGTAATCAGCTTTTTGAGTAATATAATTAGCCACATTTTCTTGGAAAAAAAAAAGACAAACATGAGCTCAGACCAAAATTTAACCGCATGGCCCGTTTGGGCGTGACTTCAATTGCAGATGCCACCCTTGCCAGTCGTAATGTCTTCATATCGTTTTGTACTGCCAGGAGACTTTTCAGAATCCCTCGTGGATACTGTGATTTATGGGAACACCTTTTGTTAGTGCTCCAGAGCAGGCAACCTTTTCCTGCCCTTGCTGTGGATCGTCCTTGGCAGGACTGGGACTTTGCAGGTTGGTTGAGTTTGGAAAAGGCCTCAGCTAACCAGGTGTACCATCTTGTAATTAAAGATCATCAATGGCTGGTTGCTAAAGCTAATACTGTATGGGGAGTGCGGAAATCTCAGTCATGGTGGAAGGCAACTGTGATGGAGGGCTGGTTGAATAAGACACCTTTCAAACGCAAGGTCTTTCTTTGGAGGGTGATGATTGGTGGTCTTGCTCTTGCCTCGGCCCTTTCCAAGCGTCGAATCTCTAACGGCAATTGTTTCTTCTGCACCACTACTGTGGAATCGGCCCGTCATCGATTTATTTCTTGCCCTCTCGCTAAGAATATCTAGTTGCTCTTGTCACAGGTTTGGTGAACTGTGGTGGGTTTCTCACTAAGCCCTTTCGATTGGGTTTTTGTGCGCTGAAAATACCCCAGACCGGCACAGTTGCATATGAAGATTTTATTCCACTTTTTTAGATACTGGGGATGCTGGCACAATTGGACCACATCAGTTTAGGGTTGATGGTTCGCCGTAGCATAAGGATGCGTTTTGCGTTTTGGAATGGATCAAGAGGGTGGTGCATAAGGCTACATCAGTTGTTACCTTCTTCACGGTGAAGATAAAGGTGCGTGCGATGTATCATAAGCATAGCACACTTGAGTTGAAGAAGCCTTTTTCAACTCGCTTTGCTTATAGGTGGTTGTTGTTGAAGAGTCTTTATGAGGTGTGGTCAAACGCAAGAGACGAAAGCCATGTAGCACTTGTACCTTCATGGGCAGTTTTGGCAAAGAGAATCGTAATTGTTGTGACTCCCTTTCATACAGTGTTACGTATGAGTGATTGAAGGGGTTCACCGTGGGCCTTCTCGTTTACTGCTTTAGGGCAACATTGGTGGAGGTACGGGCTTGCACGGTAATCGTGGAGTCATAGCATACACACATCATCAACATAGCAGAGAAAGAGATGGGCATGGATGCGTAAGCCCATCCATGGATTTGCAGCACTATTACATCCGACCTACAAGTCTCCAGTAGTCATGGATGATAAAGAGCTACGTTTTGATCAGCTTGCATATCTCACTCATATAGTCCCAGTGGATGACCACAACACAGTTCTAGAGAAGCTTGGATGCTCTTGAGGATTAAAGAGGGTATGTGGCTTTTGCTTCTCCCACTTGTTGGAGAAGAGAGTCACTTGTGAAGCCTCTCTGGCAAAATTTTGGATATGCGTTGCAGACTCTTGAACCCTTTGCCATGAGAGTCCTTGCTTAGGATTGCTCTTCGAGTGCATGTGAGAGAAATTGGAGTGCCTATTCTCTCATTCATATGAAGATTCGCAATCGGCTTAGCACACGACAGTTACAGTGGCCAATCTATTGCCGCACTAACTTGCGCATGATAAAGGCCATGATAACCATGGGTAGTCCAAAGCCAAGTAAACACTTATTGTTTTGGTTAAGTTAAAATTTGTTGTTTTCAATGTTATACTTAACAATTTAGTATTTATAATCTTATGTAATGTACAAGTTGATGGGCAACACTTTGGAGTGTACACCAGGAGGTTGATACGGAAGAGAAGCAGATTTTTGTGGAGCTCTATAGAGAGCTCATATAGCACACGCTTGTGACACTCTCAGTTAGTGTGGTCATGGATGAGAAGTTCGACCAGTTTGAGGAGTTCGAGTTTCAACAGATGCCAGCAATGTATGGTGATTCAATGCCCTCCAAGATCAACGAGAGGTGGTTTGAGTGGTTTACAAATATATGTGAGGTGGGGCTCTAGTAGCTCTCATTCCGTGCCTAATGATAACATCCCCCCTTTGCCTACACTTACATAACCATTGCCTAGGGAGTCATCATTTGATGATGATGGTAACCTCATTAGTGAGGGTGAGGATGAGTATAAGAATGTCTCATCATCCGATACCAAGGGGTCATCTTCAAACTCTCTTGATGAGCGCTCTAATGATGATGATGATGATGATGTATCATTGTTGATTAAATCCAGATTGGCAGATTCCACTCTTGACTCTTGAGTCAGTCGTAATCCGTGACTCCTATGACAATTATATGATGTATCATGTATGATCATTGATCTTATTTTGTAACAGTATTGCTATAGCCTATTTTTACTTTAAACATGTATAGTTTTTTAAAAAAAATTAACATACCTAACAACCATGGGTGGTCTAAGTTATAGGTGATAACTTCCATGGCTGTTTGAGTATGACAACAACAAATTTTCAGCATTCTCACAATGAAACTTTGAAATTTCTCTCTCTACAGCATTCTCTCTCATCCTACAACCATCTCTCAAGTTATCTTAGTAAAATCCAGTCTTTTGAGTCATTAGAGGTGGAGATTTTAGTTAATCTCTGATGCAAACCCTAATTTACATTAGTTTTTAGAGTTTCACAGCCACCTCAAGATACATGCTTAGATTTGAGGGCCTAGGACTTGAATTCTAGCAACTAAACTTGAGGAATTTCAAGGAGATTCAAGAGGTCAGCCAGCCAATATCAGCTTTGGGGTTGAATTTTCCTTTCAAGGAGCATGGTGAAGGCTAGAGACTTGCTAGTCAATTTTGACAGCAAGAGGCAATTGGATTAGCGAAGGAGATCAAAGGATCTCAGTTATACCTTCCATTTGCAATATAAGATAAATAAATACCACAAGAGGTGCTAGTTTTGGGGCCAACATGGTGTCCAATGTTCAAGATTAACATGGTAAAGTGTGCATTTTCAGTTTATGTGAATTTTATGCTTGCTGTAATTACTGTTAAATCAAGTCATTACCACCCTATCCTAGAAGGAAGGCTGGTTTCACCATGCCCATTACATGTCCTAAATTCTAATACATGGGGGCAGCATGCACTATGCACCCAACCTTTACATAGTAGCAAATCAATCTCCTTTCCCTAATCCATCACAACCTTGTTCACAGACAATTATCTTTTTCATAGAGAGTATGGTTCAAGAGGCCATTAAAAAGCTTAGCACTGCCAACTCATTAAGGCATAGGATCAGAGTGGCTTGGTAGCTAAGCACCTGATACATACTACAGATATGGTGGCAAACTTCCTACATATATGTTTAATAAAGCCATGTGCAAAGGCTTCCTAGGGAGCTGGAGAATTTCCACTATTGTGCCTATTCTCAAGTCACGTGACCACAACTTACCTAGATAGTATCAGACTATCATGGTTCGCAACACATTGGTCAAGTTATATGCCTCCATGCTTGAGAAAAAGTTGAGTCGATGGGCAAAGAGAGCAGGCCTTGGAGCACATGGACAAGGTGGAACTAGGAGAGGCTTTCGGCACTGAATCATGCCTTCATAGTCAGGCTATTATTGAGGAGGGAGCCCATGGGAAATAGATTTACTTCAGTCTACTGCTTTGTGAAGTTCGACAAAGCTTTTCACACAGTCAGGAGAGCCCGATTGATGCACGATTTATATGACATGGGAGTACCGAGAGTGCTCATTTTGGGCATTCTAGGATTGTATGAGAAGGTGGTTGGCAAAATACTGGCATGTGAGGCTCTTTATCTCCTATTCACTCCACCATCAAAGTGAAGAAAGGATGTCATCTTTTACCATACATTGATGAAATTCCCGACTATATCTCCAAAGGAGGGGATAGAGGAACCCGGCCAGCAAGTACTTGGATACTCATCTTGCTATACGCAGATGATTGTGTTGATAGTTGATTCTCCACAAGGGCTACAAAGACATCTTGATGTGGTTTACTCATATGCACAGGGCAGTGGGCTTGCAGTCATCTGGCATCATCTACTTCAATCGCTAGAGTGCCATTTCCCTGGCCTCAAAGTTCATCTTTGAATCTTCAATTTGAAGACAGAGCACAGTAAGGTTCATTATCATCTTGTTTGCAAGCAGATCAAGCTTGGGACTGTGAGATTGGAATACATCCCTACACAGGAAAATGTAGAAAACAGCTTCATCAAGACATTGCCAGTCTTAGAGAGCTTTGGTGGAGTTGGGCCATGACTTCTTCTTTCTTCAGCTGAGACTCGAGAGGGGGACTGTCATTTTAACTCTCATCCTGTTGTACCTTTTCTTTTGCAGCCCCACAACTTAAAGGGGGTGTTGCCTTTAAAGCTTTTCTTTGTGGTGTTTCAGTTGGGTGCTTTTCATTGTTGGCCATTCGGCCATATTTTTAGCCAAATCAACTGTACTCGTTTCAAGTCAGCCAGATGCCTTCATCAATGTCTATTTATAGGCAACCCCTCACATGTGCGTGCAGTTCTCCTTTCAGATTGTATACCTGAGACCTTAGCCTAGGCTCTCCAGTTTTCTGCAATCATTATTGGGTTCACTTTTTTTCTTGTTGTCACTCCTCTGCATATCCATTTCCATCAAAGGGGAGTGCCTTATGGAAGGTGACTTGGACAAGACTTCCTTTGAACTTTCAAGCTTTACTATCATGAAAGATTTGATGAGACCTTTTGAAGTCACTATTTATCCAGGATACCATGTCCTTGAATACAGCTTGTCTAAGTAGGATGGACGATGTCCTACAACATGGGAGAAAGCCTACGACTAATCACATTGGTTGCAGGCTGTTACAAACAGGGTGAGGAATTCATTGAGTGATCTCTAGTTTGTTCACACTACATTGGGAATACGGTGGATCAGACTTTCACGTTTTGGTAAATGACACCGTGAGAGCAACAAGACATGACCCTATTATTTTGCTTCTCAATTTTGATAACACTTGTGACAAGGCTGACTGGGACTTTTGGAGCATACAATGGTTTTGAGGATGGACTTTTCCATAGTGGTGGATCACCAATGTTGCAACTATATACTCCTCAGCACACAGCAAAGTGTTTTTCAGTGGTACCAGAGAAGAATGATTTCACCTGTAAAGATTAGTTGAACAGAAGTGCCCTTATGGCCCATTTCTTTTTTCTTTTGGGTGGCAGCGGCCATGAGTTATCTGAGCATCAAGGGGATCAAACTTCCTATCCCAAATCATAATGAGCATAGAGTTTGTGAATGAAAGAACTGTGTGTCTGGATGGGGATGAGAGTAACTTCAGAACTTTTGCTGCAGCCATGTTCTTTTGTGTGGCCTTAGTTGCCCTTGTCAATTGAATAAGTAATATTGTTCTGACTCAGTGAAATGCCATGCCAAATGAAAGGCCTCATCAGCATTTCCTTTGAGATTATAGGATGCTGTCACAAGTGGGAGCTTGGTCTATCTGGACAGAAACTTGCAGTGGGGGTATAGATGAGCAGCCTAAAGAGGAGCTCATCCCCGCTAGTGTTGCTTGATCCACCTGGAGAGAGGTGTGGTAAGGCTATAGAACAGCAGCACACTTCATTACTGGGATGCGCACTCCTATCTTAGCAAAGATCAGAGTCAAAGGAGATTCAGAACACATGAGGAGAGGGCAGAGAGGCCTTTTTAGGGCATATGGGACTCTGGCACTTTCTTCCAACTAGAGTTCCACTATGAATGCCCAAACTGGTTTACTTTTTTAGTCTTGTATTTTAGATATTTTCCCTTGAAAGCATCCAGCCTGGCAGGTGGCTATTCCATGTGCTTATGTTCATTTCACATATCAAGCATTGTGTACCATCTGCTGTAGGTCATATCTCGCTCTGTGAGAAGGTCCTATTAGGATAGAGGGCTACAACTTTTTGGGCTCCAGCCATAGGAGGCGGAAGTGTGCATCAAGGTGGAATTTCAATCTGTACTACATTGAGCTTCCATTGCTCAAGTAGAGTACTCTTGACTAAAGGTTGCTAGAAGAGAACTTCCATAAAAGGGACAACATTGTTTTCTAACCCTAATAGGCACTGTTTGCTTTTGTTATCATACTACAATTGTTAGTCAGTCAGTCAAAGACAAAGGATTCCTTGAATAAGACTAAGCCATTCTAAATAGTATAAATTATGAAATTCTTTGTTTTGCAGCCAGTTCATTCAAGGAGCTAGGCTCCTGTCTCTTTTTGTGATTTGCTAATCCGGTTAGCCCACTTCAGTTGTGGGATATTTCCAATAAATAATATAAATGGGCCTTCCCCAGTCTTTATGCAAATGGCTAGTATTAGTCTGGTAGAATGATGTACACTTGATTAATTGTGTTAGGATATCCTTGTTCTCCATAGGGCTGCTGTTTTAATTACAAGTGAAACTTGATTCTGTATGACGTTTTTTGTGCCATTCAAAGAATGAGGCCCTCTTTGGTTTAAAGAATTGTCTAACGAGGTATGCTTCTATATGCTTATAATGATTACTTTTGCAGCCTGTTGGTGTTGTTGGTGCCATAACTCCTTGGAATTTTCCTCTTGCTATGATCACTCGCAAGGTGACGTATACTTGGCAAGACATGTTTTGTATCAATATAAAATAGGAACAGTGAATTTGTATTGGGCGTGTGTAATGCAAACCATAATGAAAGGAATTGTGTCACCTATGGACAGTATATTTCTAATCAAGATTTGATTGTAATAAGAACTTAGCGGAAGCCTGTAGAGGCATCTTTGAAAGTAAGTTTCAAGTTCAACTTTCTCTTAATTCTGCCACCCAAATGAACATTTTTTGTTCCCTTGAAACATATGACATTTTAACAGAAACTTTGTCTAGATACATAGCAAGTCCTCAGTCAAGTCTTCAGAGGTTCATCATGCGTATAAACTTGTAGCTATAAAACATATATGCTGCATTAGCTGTTTATAACCATCAGTTCTTATAAAAGTTTTGTATCAACAAATAATCATCATGTATTCCAGCTTTGTTTGAGATCAAGTGTGAACATTGCAGCCTCCAATTTGTATGATACAATAAAAGGAGATTTTTTCTAATCATTTTGAGAATCAGCACCCTGAGCCTATTATGAAATTGAAACTCAGACCCAAACAATATTGTGATACATAGTATGAGTCATAGCTAAGAATTAGCAAGGCGTGAGTACAGACAATGGTTGCTATTTGGTCACTGTAAATGTGTTTGCCATTGATGTTTCTCTCTAATCCCTATGTGACATGTGGCATCTTATTTGTGTTTGCCATGGATGATACTATCCAAATTATAATCCTATTCGTATCATTTGACATCTTACTAGTGGCTGATGTGTGAGCTATTACAAGATGTGCGCTTAAAGAGCTTTCAATGTCAGCTGTGTCACAAGTTAAGAAAACAAACTAGGAGCATGGCAAAGCACAATCTTTGTGGAGTCACAATTAGCTTGTATATCTATAGCTGCATAGTTTTTATTTCTTAATTTGCTTATGCATGCTCAATCTTTTTTCAAGGCGTATTTTTCCCCTTAGAGCTAGCTGCTTTACAGGATAGCTTGAGCTTCATGACACAACCACACAAAAGTTTAGATCTTGAGGCTGTTTGTTCAAGGCAGAATGTGTGGTACAATGGCTCTCATAGAATGACATGCCAGTCTATAATGCCAAACTATGAGTAATTTTCTAAATGGAAGGTGCTAGATTCATGCATGCCAAACTGAAGTTTGTTGGAGCATGCAGAGCCTTGTTGTTCATCTGATATATGAAAGCATGTGACCCTCAAAGTCCTTATACCTGCAAGCTAGTTGTCTATTTGTGACTTGGGTAGTTACTTCTTGAGTTACTCTCATCTCTCTGGGATTACGTTGAAATATCAGTTTGGTGGTTTTTGTCTAGGTCTCTTCTGCTTTGGATAGCCCCAAATGCTACATTTTTGAGTCTCCTTAGTCACCACACATCTTGCAGCTTAGCCATAACCAAGTAAGTGCCTACTGCAAGACTCCTATAGTCCTTGTTTGAACAAACATTGTACAGTTTTTTGAGGTCATTCGGGTCTTTCTCATCGGGGTCCTCTCCGCCAACCCCATTATATACTAGAGGATACGAAAGTTTGGAGCCTTGTCTAGGAAGGGGTGTCTCAAAATCTGGACTCCTGGATCCGGATCACCTCCTCTCTGTAAAGTAGGCCAAAAATATTCAGCCTTCTTGTGTGTGGCCCAAAATCTGGGTCATTGTCCATTGCCAAAAACAAAGAGCTACTGCCTTGAAATACTAGTGAATGCATCCAGTCTATTCCATAAAGTCAGGAAAGTCTATTATTATCTTCAGACTTCGACTGCAAAGCAAAAGATTGCTGACTGCTAGTAGCAATCATGAATAGCATAATATTCCCTCTACCTATCCTAGCCCATATAATAGGCAAGTTTGTCCTGCAAACTTTTGGAAGCTCCTCATGTATGGATTATTTAATAGCTGAAACCCAGCCTTCGGAGAACCCAAAGGGCACTAGAAACTACAACTTGTACACACAATGAAAACAACCATACTCGAGGAGAGAGAAAAACTGGGTGACAGTTGGAAACAATAGACACTATGCACGAAGTATAGAGGACAGTTGGAGGAGAGAGAAACTTAGCAAACACAAGAATTGGATGATGGCGACAGCTCTAGATAATGATGTCAGCAATAGACGTAGGGTTTTGACAGTAGGCGACAACTCCAGGGTACTAGATAATAGCTCCTAGATGTAGGTGACAACTCTAGGATGCAGGCGATAGCTCACAAATGGAGATGAAGGCTGGAGTCAGGCACTGGATAATAGCATACAACAAGGGGAATGTCTGACCCTGATGTCCTTCGCGAATAGGGTGTGGGCAATAGAGATAGGTCTTGTGAAACTTGCAAAAATGAGATTGAGTGAGAGTGGTGAGATGTATGCCTATTTATAGAAAGTTTGGAGCATCCAAATTAGGCTTTGGCATGGGGGACATAGTAACTCTCTAGGATCACGTTTCTTTTTAAAATAATAAGGTTTCTTCATTAATTAGGTATTTTTTTGGGGTTGTTTAAGTCAGGCCAATGCAGTTTTAGCTCCCCCTCTTAGGCCCATAACTAAGCCATGAGAAATAAGCCCTTTTTGTGTTTATGTTTTTTTTTACCCCAAGGCATCCCATCCCAAAGAAGTCACCAGGGCATCGGTCAAAGGGTACATGGTGACTGCCCAGTGACCTCTAAAGACTACAGAGGCAATGGTTATCTTACGAAGGGAGCCCAAGTGATCACCCTAGAGAGGCCAGGGTATTGGACCAAGGGTACAGGCCGGCTGCTCAATGGCCTACCAAGTTCTATAAAGATGGATATAATCAACAATGGACTCTTTTTTTTGTTTTAGGGCTTTGTTTTAATTTGTCACAAGATTTAGCATTAAGTGAGGGTTTCAAAAATTGGTGTTCGTTCCATTGAGTCAGTGCGCCCTGAAGTATGAAAAATAAGGATGGATAGTTCCACTACCTTCATAAAACAGGCAAAACAATTCCACACAATACTAGGATAAGTGCCTAGGGATTCCTAAGGGTGTGTGCGTGTCAATCATATGGAGAATATGTGGAGAGACAAGAAAGACGATATCGGGGCAAGCAAGACAAGCAAAGCGAGTATGCAAGCATAGGAAAAAAAATTGTCTTTGGAGATTGCCATATGCAATGCTACGAGTATGGTGGATCTAGAGTCGACCACTCCAAGGGTGACCGAAAAGGGATAAATGTTCACAGATGCATGTTTACATGAAGAAAATACCAATGCATGGGGTAATGCAAAGGAAGACGCAAGTTTTCATGCTTATGTAGAATGTGATGCAACAGTGCCACTTGAACAATACTCTCACAGGGGAAGTGTTCACTCACCCAAGCATCCTTTTACAATCATGTCATCTTGACAGTGGGGATGAAGTTACAAATGTCCATAATTTATTATTATAAATAAATCAATATTTGTGAATGAAAAATTGTAAGCATTATCTTTGTCACTGTCAAGAGAAGGAAACTACCCTCTTTCAAACTGGAAGGAGAAGTAAGAGGAAAGTATCCTCTTCCCATCAATTTGAAGAAGTAGAGGAAGGTGTACACAAGTGGATCCGTGGTAGAAGGTATTGTAGAACTGGGCTTTTAATCACCTTGCGCAAAATATGTGCAAAATTGATACCGGACATCACAAAGTTCAAACTCTAGGTGAATATTGCTTAGCTCAATCTGCTCTCTGGTGAAGTGGAAGTGAACCGCCACGTGCTGTGTCCAAGGGGTGATGATTAGATTGCCCGCAAGGACAAAGGCACTCTGGTTGTCGCAGTAGACAACTGTAGGTGCCTCACAAGGAAACTGAAGTGCGGCTAGCAAGTTCATTAGATAGATGGTCTTTGTATTACCATCGAAAATAGCTTGATTTTCATGTCTCCGGACGTGAAACTGATACTCTATCTCGGCAGTGGAAGCTGCCACTATCTCCTGCTTACAGCTAGCCCAGGAGATGGGTGCCATTTCCAAGGTGTAGGGCTAGCCGCCATGGGAACATTGGCTGTCAAGATCTCTTGCCCAGTCAAAATTAGTGTATCCTTGCAAGCATAAACTATGACCACAAGTTAGTCTATAATTATAGATACACATTAAATATCTTGATATATGAAGACAAGCAATATACTGAAATATTCTAGGTGCATGAAAATACTAACTAAGCAAACTAAGTATGGAAGATTTGATCTAGTATGAATTAACCAAAGTAATTTCCCTATAATAGAGCAATAGGTATGAGCATCAAAAGGTTGACTCGAGGTATCCTTATATAGATGGATATTGGGCTCAAGAGATGTGGACATTGGCCATGTTTGATCATTGCAATACTATTCTACCAGCTGTAGGGCGTACTTTTGCTGTGACAAGATGATACTTCCCTCGGATCGAAAAATCTCCATCCCCAAGAAATAAGACAGCAAAACCTAAGTCGATCATCTTAAATGTAGCCCAAAGCTTTGCCGTGATTTCTGCTATAGTTGTAGAATCTGAGCCAGTGAGGAGTATATCATCAATGTACAATATGATATAGTTGATCTCGGTGCTAGTGGTGCACACATATAGATTTGGATCATAGGGGATAGAATGGTATCCATGAGTTTGTAAGAATTTGTCCATCCTGTGGTGTCCATGATTCCATAAGATTTTGTTGCGAATAAAGGGCCATCATGCCTTTTATATGTGCACGAGTGTGAACACACCCTTAGCACATTTGTACTTTCATATATATGTATCTAAAACCTAAAGAGGTACACTAGTCATTGTATCGAATATCAAAGGTGTCGTGCTCACTCTCCTTTCAACTGCTCTCTACTCTCTGTGTGTTATCCGTCGCGTTCACTCTCAGCTCAATCAGGCTCCCGTCAAACTGGTACCACAGCTCACAGGTTGTGCACATTTTCCGAAGTTAGTAACAGTCGTCAGGCTGAGTGACAGATGAGCAGGAGCTCAGGTGTTGAAAGCTCCAGCAGTCATGTAGGAGTCGGACGGCAGAGTCGGAGGTGTAGCGGGATGCAATAAGTGTAGTACCAGGCATTACATTGACGAACGTCTGTAGGCGCGACCTATAGGTCATGCAATGACTAGGCGTGCAGGCAACTCAGAGGGCAGCAGTCAGAGTCGCAGTCGATGTTCGACCAGGCTAGTGACCAGTGCCCAGTGCGGGAGCGACGAAGCGCGTAGGCAGAGGCAGACGAGATACATGCCTGGTGACGGGACTCCAGGCATTGACATGCGTGATAGCCGTCACGCGATGGGTTAGGGTCATCGGACCCCCCCTCTCCATCATATTTATTTTTCTAAAAATTAGGTTTTTTCTTTAAAGATCCCTTTTACCCCCTTTCCTTTGATGGGTGTTCGTGCGTGTAAGCACAGTTCAGAATTTTGGGCAGATTTGTGTCAAAAATTTGGGGATTTGTCCAGATTTGATACGCGCAAGACACAACAGTTATATTTGTCTCAGAAATTGCAGGAATTTGTGACATTTTGCCTCCCACATTTGGGGCTTTTCACGTACATGCAAGAATTGGGCTGAAATTTACCCAATTTCTTGACATTGATGCACATTGGACCCCGTGCAATTTGGGGCTTTTGCTATTTGGGCGAAATTTGTGCTCTATTTGGTCTTTTTATGTACATGCGGATTTAATTCCATGCAATTTGTACATATAACACTTGGAAAAATTTGGGGGTTTTGCTGAAATTGCTCTATTTTGGAAAAATTGGCCTATTCTATGCATGCTAGAGACAGTGTAGATGTATGGTTGATGCTTTGAGCACAAAAATTCTGGGGCTTTTGACCATGCGTGTCAAATTTTGTGCCCGTGGGTGCATGTACAACAGAAATTGTAGCTAAAATTTGGGACTTCTCATGTAATGTGATGTCTTTGTCCTTCTGTATGAGGCCGGGATGCAGGACATGATATTCATTATTGAGGCAGGGTCATGCGCAGTGGTCGGTTTAGAGGCTCTACCCATCCACCAGGTCTTCAAGCCCACAGCAGACCACTCTGAGGTATGGGAGATCAGAGGGAGTCTTACTGGTTGGCATATCTGGAAGCCATGGTGTCAGGAGGCTTTTGGCGAAGAGAGACTTTCAGTACAAGGCGACCTTAGCAGAGCTCTAGACCTCCATCATCGACTCCCTCCGCGGCAAATGGGATCAGGTGCAGGGCGAGTCCAGGGCTTGTCAGGAGCTCCGAAGTCATTTCATGCACACTTGGGGCGGCCAGGACCTGTTTTTTGTGATGCAGGCAGGCAACCCGAGATGGCGATACAACCCCCCTCCATGGCTTCTTGGCCCCATCTCCCCTAGACCGCCTTGAGAGGCTTGTATACATGATGTACTTGTGACTTTCATTAGCTCCAGCTAGTCTGTTGAGCATGAGCACTCCGTTGTAATCAGTTTTTTTTTAGTAATATAATCAGCCACATTTTACTTGCAAAAAAAAGAGTGATGTATTTGTCCTTGGAACAGCTGCAATTAGTTGTGGAGTGTTGTAGCACAAGGTTTGGTGCTTCTGAAAATTTATTTGCAGATCTGAAATTTCTGCTTTTACGTGGTTATTTATTGCTGGTTGGTACTTGTTTGTACCTTGGTTAGTTGTGTGAGAGTTTGGGCCTGCATTTGCTGAAATTTTTGGTCACATTTGGGCTGAAAATAATGGCTGGCAGCAGTAACAGCAGTCATCTCATGCACATTAAGAAGCTTGAAGACTCGACTGGAAGAACTGTATGCCCAGAAGAGTGCCGCACGCAAAGTTTACTGGCTGAAAAATCTTATGGATTTGCGTATGAAAGAGGGTACAGCAATGCCTACTCACTTGAGTGAGTTTAACTCCATTTTCAGCCAGTAGGTTGCCTTGGAGTTTAAGATTGATGAACAATTTAAGGCTACGTTCTTGCTTTGCACTCTGCCAGAGAGTTGGGATACATTCAGGATTGCTATGAGCAATTCTAATGCGATACTTTTGTATGCTAACGTAGAGAGTGCTTTGTTCATGGAAGAAATGAATCGGTAGAACAATGCATCCAGTAAGCCTTCCAGTGCTTTGCATACTAGGGGAAGACCAGAACAGAACGGAAAATTTGATAGTAAGGGATGCATAAATCATGTGGTAAGGATGTTGAATGCCATCATTGTGGGAACAAGGGCCACTTTAAACGTGACTGCTACAAGTGGAAGAAAGAGAAAGGAAAGGGCAAGAACATAGATAATAGGAAGGAAGAGAAGAAAGAGAGTTAGCCTAAGAAGAGCAGTGTTAAAATTAAAGAGGTGAATGTAGTCACTCATGACCGTGACAGTGGGAATGACGTACTCTTTGTCTCTTCACACTTTAGTACACATACTTTACTTGTAGATACGGATGATGTTATGCACACTTGGATTCTAGATTCAGGTGCTTCCTTTCATGTCACCCCTCATCGTGAGTGGTTTTTTGACTATACAGGGAGCAACATGGTATTGTCCATGTTGGGGACAACTCTGCATGTGACATTGCAGGTATTGGCAATGTGCAGCTGCAATTTCAGCATGGTTGTATCTTCAAACTTTAGCATGTACGGCAGGTACCTCAGCTGAAGAAGAGCTTGATTAGCACAGGGCAGCTAGATGATGATGGATTTCATACCTCCTTTGGTGATGGGAAATGGAAGATCTTTAAGGGATCCAGAGTGATTGCCAAAGGTTGTAAAAGTGATACCTTGTATCCTCTCCATGTATCTAGTGTGCATGACCTTGTTGTTGCCATGATTGAGCAGCCAAGTGTTTATTTGTGCCATGGCCCGTTGGGACACATGAGTCAAACTGGAATGAAAGTGCTTTCTCATTTGGGTTATTTGCCTTGTCTTTGCTATGCTGATTTTGAGCATTGTGATCATTGTGTTTATGGTAAACATGCACAGACGTCTCATAAGAAGACTCTTTCGTTGAAATCTTCTTCTCTAGAGTTAGTACATTCCGATGTATGGCAGATGCCAGGGTTATCTTTAGGGAAAAATAAATACTTTTTCACCTTTGTCGATGATGCTATTTGGAAGGTATGGGTTTATCCTTTTCGTAGCAAGGAAGAAGTGCTTGACAAGTTTCAAAAATTCCTGGCATTGGTTGAAAATTAGATTGATAAGACACTTAAGTGTCTTCGCTCTGACAATGGTGAAAAATGTGTGTCCAAGGCCTTTCAGGCTATTTGTGTCAGCAAAGGGATAAAGAGGGAGCTCACTGCCCCTTATAATCCACCCCAAAATGGAGTTGCAAAGCGTATGAATTGGACCATACAGGATAAGGTTCATACAATGTTGTCTCATGTTGCATTACCCCATGGTTTTTGGGCAGAGGCTCTTATGACAGCCGTTCACTTGATTAATCGGTCACCAAACAGGTCTTTGGGGAGGGAAGTTCCCCAGGAAGCATGGTCGAGCAAGCCACCTTCATATGCTCACCTGAAATTGTTTGGCTACGAGGCTTTTGTGCACATTCGTAAAGAAAAACGCAGCAAACTTGAGCCAAACTCTTGTAAATGCATTTTCCTAGGATATGGTGATGAGGGTGAAATGGGATATAAATTATGGGATTCTGACAAAAGAAAAGTAGTACACAACAATGATGCTATCTTCCGGGAAGATCGCATGCACAAACAGCCCGAAAAGACTCACTAGATCCGTAGGGTTGTATTCCGGGAAGAAATACCTTTTGGACAGCAAAATGTGCCCCCTGTATAGCAACATATACATGCTGTAAATGAACGTGCAAATGCAGAAAATGATGTTGGAAATGATCAGCCAGCCATTGGCCATAATGATGAGCCACTGGACGTGTAGGAACAACCAGGACAACAAGCTGCTAATGTTGATTTGCAGGCTGAAATGCCAGGATAGCAAGCTGAAAATGAAAATTTTTGCAGGCTCAACAGCCAGCAAACGATGATCATTAGGTTAGGAGATCGTCTAGGGCTACTAGACAACCTAATAGATTCGTTCCTGGTGCAAACAGTGTGGCTGATTATGTCATGTTGACAGACTATGGTGAACTGACTTGCTTCAAGGAAGCAATGGACAGACAGGATAGGAGGAAATTGTATAAAGCCATGTTGTTAGAGATGGAATATCTTGAGAAAAATGGCACTTGGGACTTGGTGCAGTTGCCTAAAGGGCAGAAAACCCTTCCATGCAAATGGGTTTACAAGATGAAGGTCACTTCTGGTTCCTCGCCAAAGTACAAAGGAAGATTGGTTGCGAAGGGGTGCAAGCAGGAATATGGAGTTTACTTTGATGAGATCTTCTCTCTTGTAGCCAAGATGACTACATTGAGAACCATTTTGGACTTGGTTGCAGCTGAAGATATGGAGCTTATACAGATGGATGTAAAGACTGCATTCTTACATGGTGATTTGCATGAAGATATATATATGCAGCAGCTTGAAGGGTTTGTGGCAAAAGGGAAAGAGAAGATGGTATGTAAACTCAAAAGGAGTTTGTATGGGCTAAAACAAGCACCAAGTGAATGGTATCATAAGTTTGATACATTTATGCAGTCTCAAGGTTTTCATAGAACTCAAGTGGATCATTGGTTGTACACCAAGAAGGCAGCAGATGGCAGCCTGATTATCTTGGTTCTGTATGTTGATGACATGCTGATTGCTGGCAATGATACTCATGCCTTGGACTCCCTGGCAGTTTTGACATCAAGGATCTTGGTGATGCAAATCACATTCTTGGCATGCGAATACTCAAAGATAGGTTGAAAGGATTGCTCTATCTATCTTTGCAGGAGTATATCTCCAAGGTTATGCAGCGTTTCAATATGGAGAGGAGGGGGCAACAATTGGGGTTCCATTGCCTCCATATGTGAAACTTAGTGCAGAGGACATCCTTACATTTGATGATGAGACGGCTAAAATGGCCAAGATACCATATGCTTCAGCTGTTGGCAGTTTGATGTATGCTATGGTTGCTACACGTCCTAACATTGCTTTTGCAATGAAAGTGGTTAGCAGATATATGACAAATCCTGGTAAAAAGCATTGGGAAGCAGTGAAAGATATTATGAGATATCTCAAAGGCACAAAGGAGTTGTGCATCTGCTTTGGAAAGCAGAAGGCATCTGTTGTTGTCTTTACATATGTAGACTATGCTAGTCATGCGGATTGCAGAAAGTCCACTTCTGGGTATATGTTTACTTTCACAGGAGGAGCAGTCTCTTGGATCTCTAGGCTAGAGAAGTGTGTTGCATGGTCTACTACAGAGGCATAGTATGTGGCTGCCACTGAGGCATGCAAGGAGGCTTTATGGCTTTCACGTTTGGTGGGAGAGCTTGGCATTACAAAGTTACTTGTTCTCCATTGTGATAGTCAGAGTGCTATCATGCTAGCAAGGAATCCTGTCTTTCATGCAAAGACAAAGCACATATAGGTGATGTATTACTTTATTAGAGAGGTACTTGACAATAAGAGTATTGAACTTGTCAAAGTGCATAGAGATGATAATCCTGCAGATCTTCTCAGGAAGGGTCTTCTAGTAGAGCGGTTTGCTCATTGCCGACATATAATAGGAGTTGGATAGGTATATGTATTTCAGCTTTGTATATATCTAGACTTAGCTGATTCTTTTCTCCTCTTAAGGCACATTGCCTTTAGGTGGGAGGTTGTTGGGAATAAAGAGCCATCGGAGCTTTTATATGTTGATGGGTGTGAACACACCCTTAGCACATTTGTAGTTTCATATATATCTATCTAAAACCTAAAGAGGTACACTAGTCATTGTACCGAATATCAAAGGTGTCGTGCTCACTTTCCTTTCAACTGCTCTCTACTCTCTATGTGTGTTATCCGTCATGTTTATTTTCAGCTCAGTTAGCTCGTCAGAACTTATCCATCCTATGGTACCAAGACCTTGGCGCTTGCTTCAGTCCATAAAGAGCTTTCCACAAGCAAAATACCTTGTCATTCCGGTGAGCGAAAGAAAGCGAGGAGGTTTCTCCTGCAAGAAAGGCACTTGTGACATTCATCTGATAAATCGGCCAATTGTTGTGAGCGGTGAGGGCAACCAACAAACGAAATGATGTCACCCGAGCGGTAGTTGTGAAGGGTTCTTCAAAGTCTATGCCGTGCTTTTGCTTGAAACCTTGCACTATAAGGCGAGCCTTGTATTTGTCTAAAGTACGATCAGCCTTTAGCTTATTCCTAAAAATCCACTCCGTCCCGATGACTGGCTTGTGACGAGGATGGTTCACCAAGATCCAAGTCCAACTTTGGTTGATGCTGTCTAGTTCCTTCTTCATGGCCTCACGCCATAGAAGGTCTTGGAGAGCCTCGTTTCAACTGTCCAGCTCAGAATGTGCAATGTAATCAGTTGTAACAATGCATATGAAGCCTGAGCGGGGAGGCGAGTAAATCTTCTAGGATCCTCTAGAGTGAAATTTGGTGGAAGGATCCTCAAATTCCGCATGGTTAGGTGGTACCAACGAGGTAATGGGCCTTGCCGAGGGGGCTTGGGAGCTGACGTGTTTGCAAGAAGGTAAACTTACCACTAGAATCACTCCTCATAGTACTCATAGGATGACTAGTTTGGTTATGAACCAACAACACGCAAGCACTGAAATAAGTGAAGGCATTGAACTTGTGCTTAAGGAAGTATATCCACATATATCTAGAGAAATCATCCACTATCAAAAACAAGTATAGTGCAACATTCAAGGTGGCAATGGATGTGGAACCACAAAGATCTTACTTACAAGTTCTTCTTTCAGTTTCTTACCTAGTTTAAGTTCATAAAGAAATACTTGTTTTCCTCATTACTCAGAAATCAAGGTTATTTTCAAGAGTTTCTTCTTGACGAGCATCCCTTGATCCAATAGAAAATACAGAATGAGTTGGCATAGAATCTGACATAATAGGTTCGTACCTAGCATTGGAGAAAAGAAGTATTGTGGAAGTGGAGTGTAATCCGAGCTAGGTTCCACTTGCGGATGGCTTATTTGGAGTGGAGATTCCGAAGGTCCTACAAGATCATTAGTTTTTTGCACCAAATCTAAAGAAGATAACTTAGGCTTACCTTTAACCTTCTGTTAAGCCCTATGTATAAGGATGAGATCATACTGAGCGGCAAAATTTGATATGGTCAGTGGACTCCATGGTAGTTCAATGGTTCTCCGCCCATGTTAGAACAAGTAGTAGCAAGTTGGGAGGCCCATTCTTGATCGTTCCTGTCCATGTTTGGCTATGAAGATCAGAGTGCTTGTGAATGCATTCGAAGTCATCTGACCCTTTTGTTTTTCCTGCTTCTGCGGATGAGCTCTTTGATCAAAGGCCAACGTTTCTCAGAGAGTACCTAGCTCTAATACCATGTGAAAAAATGCTCTAAACACGGAAAATACAAAACCAATTGTATGACAAAGCACAAATTGATAACACAGAACGTAGTTATGATTAGGGTCATTCAAAGACAGTGAACACAATGAATAATGAAGTAAATGACTATTGAATATATAATGCTCATGTAGCAAACACACAATGCAGTGAACAATGAACCTCAAACTCTGGTATCTTCAAGGTAGAGGTTATGGCGTGGAGAGTGTGTTGTACTCTGAAACGTAGCAAGGCAACCGCCATGTGCTGAACAATAGCAAACACAACTAGAGAGCTTGGATCAGATGCAGACACGCTGTGAGGAGAGGGAAAGACAAAAAACGCAGGTACTTGAGGGGAGAGAAAAACTGGGCGACAGCTAGAAACAATAGACAACTTTGCAAGAAGTGTAGTTGACAACCGGAGGAGAGAGTAACTAAAAAACATAGGAATTGGATGATAGTGATAGTGTTTGACTGATTGTGACAGCTCTAGATGATGATGTCAACAGCAAACACAAGGTTTTGACAGTAGGTGACAGCTCTAGGGTACTAGGTGATAGCTCTTAGATGAAGGTGATAGCTCCAGGATGTAGACGACAGCTCGCAGATGGAGATGAAGATTTGAATCAGGCGCTAGATGATACCATTGCGGTGTCCTTTGTGAATGGGGTGTGGGCAACAAAGATATGGCTATTGAAACCTGCAAAAATGAGATTGAAGGAGAGTGTGGGCTACATGCCCCTATTTAAAGAAAGTTTGGGGCACCCAAATTAGGGTTTTGCATGTGGGATATAGTAACTCTCTAGGATCACGTTTCTTTGTAACATAATAAGGTTTCTTCATTAATTAAGCGTGTTTTGGGGTTGTTTAAGTTAGGGTAATGCAATTTTAGCTCAACACTTTGTTGCTTTGCTACAAGCATCATCACAAATGAATGTGATGTAGTTGTGCTGAAGACTGATTGTTGTTTATGATGATCACCACAATCCACAAACCATGATTGTGATGATGTAAAACATAGTCTCTAATTGCTGAAAGCTGATTGTTGTTTGTGATGATCACCACAATCCACAAACCACGATTGTGATGATGTAAAACATAGTCTCTAACCATGTCATTAATAACTCTCCTTTTTGATTTGCCAAGCAACATCCCAAATGTTGTTTTAATCATAAAATATAACATTTGATAAAACGTAACTTCCACCATGTATTCTTCTTGTACCTATGAAAGAACACTTGTTGTGGCACCACCAACTCTTGAATCCCATTAGCATCCTCTAATTCTGACGACTCCTAATTTGGGGTTGCAGTAGGAATAGAACCATGGTTGCTTGCAAGATTATTGATATGAGACACCAAATGCATCTTACAATTAGAGAGTAGCTCTAACTAATATGCCACATCACTAAACTTCTTAATGATGCAGAAAAGACCCTTGTTTTGAGCTGCCTAGCTTAGGTGAAAACTCCCCAAGTGCTAGCTTAGATGAATACTTGTGAAATTGTTTATGGAAGGGTTATGAGAAAAACCCTAAATTTGTCTATTTTTGAATTTCCCGTTTCCTCCCTATTCTCAAAATGGGGCCTCATTGTTCTGATGTGTTTTTGATCCCCATTCTCTATTTCCATATCCCATTCGCGATTCCTTGTTCCTGGTTTCCTATTCCCTGATCCTTGTTCCCTGCACCCTGTTACATGTGGCTATGCCTAATCCTTTGCTAAGAGGATCCTATAAGCTTCGACTAGTCTTAAGGATCTCTCTTGAGTTTCCCATCCTCCCATATTGAGAAAGTAAATGCTCTCTCTCTAGTGGTAGCAACTACTAGGACTCACGAGAAGAATGTCTTTTCTAGTGAAGAGCCCAATCCATGTTTAAGAGTTTATATTAATCCTCTATTCTTGGGGGACCACCTTCCTATTGCCTGATATGATGTGTGTAACCCCTCTAATAAAATAGTGCCTTTATTTGTGTGAGTGAGCTGGCAGCTATGAAAGGCAAACGGCTCTTTCAATGTAGAAGCAATTTGTGAAGAGCAATGCCCCCAAGATAAGTACATCCTCTCTCCGATGGTGTGGCCTCTCTCTCGGTTTTGAGCAACTTAATGAAGAGAAGCGATTGACTCATACCCTTTGCAATAGTGGCAAGAGCAATCTAGTGAAGTCCTACAAATCTCCAAGCATGGATGATGAACAAAACAAATTATTACTCAAATTTGTTTCCAAAACCGTTAGCTCGGTTTTGCTAAAACATCCTATGAATAGTAGGTGTTAGATATGCTCAATATCTCACCCTTGTAAGGTGCCACTAATGATCCATGGTGCTCAAATTTATAAGGTCTCCCTTATGAGGAGAGGCCATTTGTGGTTCATGGTTGGATTGTGACTCATGCGGTCTTAAAATTGGTTGGATTGTGACTTGTACGAGGAGAAGCCATGTGTGGTCCGAAAATTGCTTGGATTGTGACTTGTATGTGAGATGAGATCTATGTGATCGGATGGCAAAAAAGTTAACGTATTTGGAGCTAGTGTCATGGAAACTTGAATTTTTGAAGCTTTGCTTAGCATTTGATTATTATGTGCAAATGTGAGAAGAAAATGTGTTGTGCAAGTTATTGATAGGTCAATGGCATTGAGATGCCAGTGGTTGTCAAAGGAAAAAGTTAAAATAAGTTATATTGGATGGGTACTAGTTGGTGCTTGGTGTTAGTTTTGGCCTAGCGCAGTTATTTGGCCAATAACTGTTAGTGGTGACACTAGGAACCAAGCATTAATTAATCAATTGATGCTAATTCAAGGGTCAATCAATGCACATGATGACTTGGGAGTCAAAATGGCCAAACCAATTTAATTGTGGATGGGCACATTTAATTTTCTGGGTAGGGACAATGGCTGCAATTAATTTTTAGGACCGCTAATTCTAAGAATTAATTACATGACTGAAAAATCTAATTAGAAGGCTGCCACTTGGCAAAACTTGCCCATGCAAGTCAAGGAAAGGCTGTTGAAGGCTGGTTGAGCCGCATTCCAGCATTGTTGAGGTTGGGGGAGGAGGAGAGCAAGGTGCTTTTGCAAAATTTCAGCAATAGGTGATTAGCCTAGACATTGAACATTGTCAAAGAGCTATTGCTGCTAGCTGATTAGGAGGCCATTGGAGGCATGCAACAGCCCTTATAGGCTGTCTCCAAGTAATTGACAACAATTTTGGGGCCCATAGGGGCAGGCTACTGCATGTGGGACCTATGTTGATAGTGGGCTACAGTTATCCAACCAATTCTAGTAAGAAAACAACAAAATTGAGCACTTTCTTATGATAGAAATCAGACATTTCTCTGTCCTCAGTAAATTTGAGCACTTTCTCATGATAGAAATAAGATATTTCTCTCTCCTCAGCACTTTCTAGTAACAAAAGAGAAAATTTGAGCACTTTCTCATGATAGAAACCAGATATTTCTCTCTCCTCAGCCTTCTCTCTCATCGATAAACATTCCCTTAGCTTTTCTTGGCCATTTACAATAGAGTTCAGCCATAGAAGGTGGATAGCAGAGCATTGTTGTAAATTAGGGTTTAATAGCTACCTCGGGTCCCATCCCGTGCCAGAAAATTCAAGGCTTAGTACTTGAAATCAGTAGCTGGAATTTGAGGAATTGCTAGAGATTTCAAGAAGCCAGCCATCCCAATTGGATTGGGGTTAGATTTGACAAACCAAGGGTTAATTGGAGGCCAATCCTTGGGTGAATCCATGGGTGAATCAAGGGGTAAACTGATAAGAAGGCTTGTTGGTCATTTATGATAGCAAGAAGCATTGGAAAGTGAAGGAGATTGGAGCAATCTCAGTGTAATTCATCCAATTGCAATACGTGTTAAAGAAATACTGTAAGGGGGGCCAGTTTTTGGGACCAACCACATGTCTATCGTCCAAGATTGATTGGTAGCATTTGTATTTCAGTTTATGTGAATTTATGCTTGCTGCAATTAATGCTTAATTAGGCTATTTTCCCAAAACAAAACCCAGGAAAATACATTTCATGGAGTTGGAGGTGTGGGAGTTTTCAAGGACCCCTATTTATGGTCCTAGGGCTCGGATGGGGATTTGGAGGTAATGCCCTTGACTGGATGGTAAAGGGAATATTCCCTTCTTGATTAGAAAAGGTTAATAATATGGCATGTTGGTCATGCCAGCCTACCACCTTCCTAGGCTATAAATAGGAGACCCTTCCAGAACCATGACCCATCCATTTACCCAATAGTTTATCCAACATACTTTTACATTGGGCTGCCAAGGTAGGTTCTCCATGAGTGAGAAAACCAACTCCAATCCTCACAATAGTAGTTGCTTCCGTGGCTTCTCACCCAGGAGAAGTCCCCTCACAATCAACTTCACCAACAATGCTCTACTCTGACTGTCTGGCTCTATGATCCCCAAACCACCTCTAGATCTAGGCTGAATGTTAACATCTTTGGCTACTTTAGGCCTTGTTGAACTTCTATCTCCACTTGACTGGTTGAAATTCCTGAGGAGGTCACTTGGCTGATAGAAGATCTAGACAAAGTTGAGCAAGACGTAATATAGCATATGATGACAAGTAAAATCTGGTTGGTCACCACTACCCTCCTTGCTAGAGAAAGTCTTGTCATACTCCAGTTATGGAGCTTCTGCTTGATGATCAAGTGTAAGGGTGCTAGCCGCTGCATTGTGTAAATGTCAATCCCATATGGCAACCAACATACCTCTTAGAGGTGCTGCATGGGACCAAAGCGTGACGTTTATGAGGTCTCCAGTCTGGCTGGTAAGTGTCACAAACCAAGATCCATAGGGGTTGCACCGATTGACAAGAGCTCCTGAGACTCTGCAAAGAAGTCTCCATAGCAGCTACAAAGACCTTGAATTTCCCCTCAAGCTGTGTCATTGTTCTTTTGTCTCCATAGCAGCTACGAAGACCTTGAATTTCCCCTCATCTCCATCCAAATAGATAGCTGTGTCATTGTTCTCTTGTCTTTTCTTGGTTCTAGTTACTGTAGTATGTTGAATCTGATCCTCTGATTTCACATATGTGTTTCGTTTGACATATCCAGGGGAAATACAACAATAAGGATAGGTGTACTAGTAGTGCTATTGACCAATCTAATAATGTTGTTTAGTTTCTAACAGGTTGCCGCTGCATTGGCTGCTGGTTGTACTGTGGTAGTGAAACCTTCAGAGCTTACGCCTTTGACAGCGTTAGCTGCAGCTGAACTTGCTCTACAAGCTGGCATTCCTCCTGTGCGTATTGTCACAATTCTCACTTGGTTTTTTGATGACAAGGATTTATATTTTTATTTTTCTTGAGAGGTCTTCTCAATGTTACATTCTGCTGTCTTCTTTTAATTTTCTTATTCACATGTGACTCTAGGGTGTATTGAATATTGTAATGGGAGATGCTCCGGCTATTGGCGATGCTTTAATGCAAAGTACTCAGGTTTGCTTGCCTTATTTTGAACACCATGTTGCGGAATTAGTGAAACTTTAGTTCTTGTTTATTTTTCTATAGTATCACATATGTTCACCTTCAGTTAGTGCTATCAAGCAAGTGGCATGGAAAGCCCTTTTGGTTATATTTTCTGTGTGGGAAGGTGTATGCCACTGCATTGTGTAAAACCCCATGGGGAGTAGGTTCCACATAGTGTGGGTGGACTTCTCAAAGCTGTACGCTCATTTTGCTTTGTAACCGGAAAGAAATGCTAGAGAGAGGAGAAACTGAAATGCTCCATTATGAAAAAAAAGAGAGAGAGAAGTGCTGAAGAAGAGACAATGCAGAGAGAAATGTAGAGAGAGGAATGCTGAAGGGAAGAATGAAGAGTGAAGTGGAACGAGGTGGAGTGAGGGGTTGGCAGAGAGGAGAAATGCTAGAGAGAGGAGAGAGAGACATGGCATCGGGTGGTCCCCTCAGTGACCTTGCCCTGCTTTTGTATTCTTCTGTACTTTGTCTCTGATGTAATATAACAACTCATTACGCAAAAAGAAAAAAAGAGAAATGTGGAAGATTATGGAAATAAAAGAGAAATGTGGAAGAGAACAGAGAATGGAGGGAAATGGGAGTCTACAGAGAATGTTGCAGCAGAGTTTGGTGGAGTCAAGTGAGGTGGGATGTGGAGGTGCAGTGGGGTGGAGTGACGTAGTTTGGGGGAGTGGAGTGAGGGGAGAAAAAGTGGGGTGGAATAAGAGTACAACTAGAGAGAGAGGCAGAGGAGAATGCAATAACACTTCGAAAAATCATACTTTTATAATTCAAGTTTCCATATTACAAAATCATTGCTTAAAGGGGAGAGGACAAGGGAGAAAATCTCCATACACCTGCAGACTAACAAATATCTCTACGGGAAAAAAAGTCTTTACAGAGAAACTCTAGCCGAGTTGCTAAGTTTCTAGAGAAATCTGTAGTGGTGTGATAGTTGGTGAGTATAAAGTATGCAACAAAAGACAAATTATCTAGAGAGAAAAGGGAAAGTCTATGGAAAGCCAAAATGTCCATGAAAAAGTCAATCACATAAAGTGGCATGACACATCTTGTGAGAATGACTGAAAGATATAAAAAAGTCCTAATAAATTCTATTCCTATGCTATATTAGATTTGAGACTAAATTTGAGGAATTTTAAAGAGATTCAGGAGGCCATCCATCCAATATCAGATTTGAGACTAAATTTGTCTTTCAAGGAGTAGGGTGAAGGCCAATCCCAAGGAGCAAATTGGTTTGGAGGCTTGCTGGTCAGTTTTGATAGCACGTGGCACTTGGATTAGCGGAGGAGGTGAGAGGATCTTAGTTGTACTCCATATATTTGCAATAAAAGTTAAAGAAATATTGCAAGGGGCGCCAATTTTGGGGCCAAAAGGTTGTTTCAGTTTTATAAATTTGTTAATTGCTATAATTTAGTCTTAAATCTGGTTATTTACCACCCTATCCAAGAAGGAAGGTTGGTTGTATGGTTCCATCACCGGGATACCATGAATTCCCTCAAATTGGTGGGCTTGAGATACCTGATTGAAGGTCAGAAGCTTTGCTCTAGTGTTGAAATTGTATTCAGTTGAGCATTATAGCCATAATGTCTTTAGATAGTGAGATGGGATTAAGTAGGAATGATGCTTCTCAATTTGAAAATTCAAAACTATTGGGAAAATTGCAATGCCTGAAGGCACACAGCATGGACAGCAAGTTCATAATGTTGGTTTAGATCAAAATGTGAGTCCTTCTTGGTCTGTTGAAGCTGATGATTAGCAAGAGGAAGAGGAATTTGATGACCAGTTTAAAGATCGGCTAAGGATAGCAATTGAAATGTTTATGCAATTGGAAAATGATCCTCAGTTTCTGTGCTTTTTGACCCTTAAAGGAGGGCAGTAAAAGGCAAGAAGAGGAAATTGTCTTCGAGAGCTTTGGGACAACAAAATGTATCAAAGGGAGAGCCAATATAGCAACATGATGTTCCAAATATGGGTAGTGAGCATAAGAAAATGATGCTAGTGGGGCAATCGGTACATATGCAAGGCCAACTTAGAAGTGTCAATCCAATGTTTTTTGGACAACAAGGCATGCTATGAGGCAGCCATGATACTTTTGTGGTGGCACTAGTTTCCATGCTATTGTGGGTCAGGGACGACATATGGGGATGTATGACACAACTCCTTATCATATACAACAAACGATTCGTGGTATGAAAGGCCCAATGTATCCGGGTATTGCTGGTAATATGCATAACCCCATGTATAGCATTGTCGTTATGATGCTGGGGAACAAAGTGACAAGTTTGGCAATGCGTGTATGTAGTCCACTTTGTTTGGGACTCATGGTATTATTGTTGGTTATGCAAATGTTTTTTTTAGTGTTGGTCATGAAGAAGATGTAGCTAGTAATGTATGCAATGTATGGGAAAATTATCTTGGTATGGCTAGTAGTATGCAAATTCCCATATACAGTCACATTGCAATGGTCCAAAGTATTCAAACAAGAATGTTTCCTAATGCATTTGGTTCTCCTAGCATGTTAGATTCTCATGAGGGGCTAGTCTTTGCATATTTGTTAAGTTGGAATTACAACAATGTGAAAGTATAAAGCATTGCAATGCTTAAGGGGAAGAAAGGTCTACAGCCGATTGGAGGTTTCGAGGCAAGTAAAGTTAGAGGTAAAGTTTCCATATGCTACTTGGTGAAGCTTAAACATTGTTTCAACAATAGATGCAAAGTGGATGGAAGAGAATGACTTAGCAGACCATCCTCAATTGTTGCAACTTTACCAAGATGCCTTTCAGTTAGATCCGTGCTCGGGCTTAGTTAGGTTCAATAGAGCAAGCACTCGGAGTATTGCCTGATGCTCAAGGGAGAGGTAGCACTTTCATTCCACGAGTTGCGGACAACTCTCATATGTATTGGATCTCGGATGTGTTCAACATGCATCCAAGGTAGTGTGTTGACAATATGTCTGCCCCCCACGAGGTCACTACTCAGTGTTACTAGTCATTGTGAGATGTATGCAAATGCGTATGAGTTTCATCTGGTCACTGAAACTATACTTTTGCATCAGTTTGGGATTAGTTCATGATTAGTTGGGCATGAGCTTTTGGTTCAGTTTTCAGATCAATTTCTGCTTAGTTTTTGATCAGTTGGAGAACTGTTTATGGTCGCTTTTGGGATCAGTTTTGCATCAATTTTTGCATTAGTTATTGGTTCGTTTTTGCAATCAGTTTGGGGACATTTGCAGCTCGTTGTGATCAGTTCTCAAATCAGTAAATGATCAGTTTATGATCGGATTATACTCAATTTTTAATGGTTTACATCTGGTTCCATGGACAACAGCATGTTAGTAAATGCCATTGACAGTTTCAGCCATGGTTTATACTAAGAATATGCTTTACTATAGTTGTGAAGTCAGAATAGTTGAGAAACATGAGTTATGGATGGATCCAATGGGTTTCTAACAATAGTTCTGGACTATATTTCAGATTTATATCATGTTTATGCTGGTTGGAAATTTTCAGTAGATTTGGGGCATATAGCTTGGTTGGACAATAGTGGCCAATATTGTGATTGTGATGTCTTATGGAAATTGTAGTGCAGTATGATTTTTCTTTGGCACAGTGCCGAGTAATCGAGGATGATTTAGAGATTTCAAGGGGGTGGTCTATCACAAGGATGTGAAATTTTATTACTTTGCTTAGCATTTGATTAAAAGTTTATCAAATGTGCTAATGTGACTAGCACATGTGAGGTGGAAGTTAATTGTTTCATAGTGTGGGACCCAAAACCTCGAGATATCAGTTTGTGTCAAAGGCAAAAGATGTAACAAGTCATTTCTGATAGGTACTAGGTGGTACTCAGTGTTAGATGTGGGCCTAGACAAATTTATTAGCCACTCATATCAGTGGGTGACATTAGAGACTAGGCATTAATTAATTAATTAATGGTGGTCTAAGGGCTAATAATTACTCAGAGATACTTGAAAGACACGTTGGACTAGCCAATTTAATTATAAGTTGGTGAAATTGATTTTTTAAGCACTAGAATAATTATTAAATTAATTTCAAAATTAATATTTAAATAATTAATTTAATAAGTTGAACAATACTAGAAAAGGGGATTAGAAGGCTTCCACTTGGCAAAACTTGCCCATGCAAATGGAAGAAACGTTTTTAGCGGCTAGTGGAAGTCTGTTCTAGCCATTGTGAGAGAGAAGGAGGTTGTTAGAGAGCAAGGAGATATTGTTAATGTGATTTGTAGCCACCATGGACCAGTCCTACAGCAAGTGATAGCAATTTGGAGCCCTCCAAGAGCAGGTGATGGCAGCCTAAGGTCCTTTTGGTGCAGGTGATAGCATATAGGAGGGGCATTAGTCTTTTTGGTGGTCCTAAGCTATATATGACAGCTTCCATGGTTGTTTGAGCAAGGCAACAATAGTTTTTCAGCATTTCTCGTGATCTAACTCTGAAATTTCTTTCTCTACAACATTCTCTCTTATCCCTCGGCCATCTCTCAAGTTATCTTAGCATTTTTTAACAGTTTGACAGTGATTAGAGGAAGAGATTTCAATCAATCTCTACTGTAAACCCTAATTTATAACAGAAATTAGGGTTTTGATAGCCACCTTTGGGATGCATGCTTAGAATTGAGGACCTAGGACTTGAATTTCAACAGCTGAATTTGAGGAATTTCAAGGAGATTCAAGAGGCCAGCTAGTCAATATCAGATTTGGGGCTGAATTTGTCTTTCAAGGAGCAGGGTGAAGACCAATCTTGGAGCAAACTAAGGGGAAAATTGGTTGGAGGCTTGCTGGTCAATTTTGATAGTAAGTGACACTTGGATTAGTAGAGAAGGTCAGAGGATCTTAGCTGTACTCTATCTATTTGCAATAAAAGTCATAGAAATAACGCAAGGGGTGCCAATTTGGGGGTCAACAAGTTGTCCAATGTCCAAGATTATAAGGTAAAGTGTGCATTTTAGTTTTGCAAATTTGTTAATTACTGTAATTTAGTCTTAAATCAAGTTATTTACCACCCTCTTCGAGAAGAAAGGCTAGTTTCACAACCAATGCATGGTATGCAAGACCCAATGTATTTAGGTATGGCTGGAAATATGCAAAACCCGATGTATGATAGCATTGGCTTGATACTTGGGACACAAAGTAGTATATTTGGTAATGCATCTACATCTCCAAATGTTTATGGGGCTTAAGGAATGAGTGTTGGTTATGCAAATGCTCCATATAGAGTTGGCTATGAGGAAAAATACAGCTAGTAATACTTGCACGAGGAAAAATGTAGGTGGTAATGTATGCAATGCATGGGAAAATGTATCTTGGTATGGCTAGTAGTATGCAAATTCCCATACACAGTCACATTGCAATGGTCGAAAGTATGCAAACAAGAATGTTTCCTACTGCATTTGGTGCTCCTAGCATGTTAGGTACACATGAGGGGCTAGTCAATTGAATGCGACCCGGGTTGAAATGCTAGCAATGGAACCATGAAGCCAGCCTTTCTTCTCGGATAGAGTGGTAAAACCTGATCAAGCACTTAAGAGTACAACAATAATTATTTGAGTATAAATTGATATGTACACATTATCTTAACGATCTTGGACAATAGAAACCCTGTTGAATCCGAAACTGTCGCCCTTTCAGTATTTCTTTAACTTCAATTGCCAATGGATCCATAAGCCAAGATTGTCGGATCTGCTTGGCTAATCCAAAAGCCTCTTGCTGTAGAACAATCATTAAGGAATTTGGGCCAATTGCCCCTTTAGTTTTACCCAAGACTTGGACAAATTCAACCACCCATTGGCCAAATGGCACATGAATTGTAAAACAATTTAGTTGCACCTCACATGTGCAAGTCACATTAGCACATTTGATTAACTTTTAATCAAATGCTAAGCAAAGCAATAAAATTTAACATCTTTGTGTCAGGTTGTCGCATTCCATAGGGATTTCTGCCATACATTCTCGTATTCAGTCCTTGTCCAACCATAGCATGGAAAATCATGCTACCACCAAAGTATCCTGGCTGCCCCATGATAGCGTGCATGCTCAACTATCCAAAATCCATTGGACTGGTACTTTCATTACGGCCTTGCATTTGCATTTATTACCATGTAGGTACCAACTGTTTTGCTTCATTAGCATCTTTGGGAGCTTCAAGTGAAGGTTTTGGCATTCTCTTCGTTGCACCTTGCTATCTCGAAGGTGTAGAAACTGAGGATTTCTTGCTCTTATTGTCCTTCAAAGCATTCAAAAGATGGGTGAACTAAGGATCCTTTGCTATTGTCTTCATCTGATTCTTGAACTACTCATCAGATTCCTCTTCACTTAGCTGGTCATTAGCCTCATTATGCCTTGAAGGCCCTATATCTTGCCCAACAGCAACATTTCCAGCTTGTTGTCGATGGTTTGAGCCTTGTTCAAGATTAGGCATTGCATTTCCTTTTTACCCATGTGAGTCTCCATACTGAGAGGTATCATCACTACTTGATTCCATCTCACTATATGAAGACATATTGTTGCAATTTCTTAGCTAAGAGCAAAAATCAGCACAAGCACAAAGCTTTGGCTTGCAATCAAGTGCCCCGAGTCCACCAAATGAAGAGATTGAGTAAAATCCTGGCAATAGAATCATGAAACCCACCTTCCTTCTTAGATAGGGTGGTAAAACCTGATCAAGCACTTAATTACAACAATTAATAATGGAGCATAAACTCAAATGCACACATTACCTTAACAATCTTGGATAATAGACACCCTCTTGGACCCAAAACTTGTTGGGATGTAAAGGTTCTTTATTCACCTCCGTGTGTTGTACACATGTATTATTATGTTGTGCATGTGAATGCACCCTTACGTGCCCTAAGTATAAATACATTTTGTTCTTTGTGTACCAACACATTTTTGGTACACCCAAATCATTTCGCACTCTTTCTCTGTCACTCTCACTCACCTGCACTCTTCTGGTGTTGAAGGTCTTCACGCTTCCCGACAGCTTACTCTCAACAACTAGTATGAGAGCTGATGGTACAAGCTGGCAGCCACTGCACACAGTGCAGTCGTCATTGAGACTGAGGGATCAAATGGGTTGCTGAGGTCAGGTGTGACAAGAGCAAGCAAGGACTGTAGTCGCAGGTGAATGGACAGGCCTAGAGGACAGGTCTAGCGGGGCGCTGTGTGTGGCGACGAGATCTATGGATGAGATGACGGTGGACTGTAGGCGCATGCGTCACATGACGGGCAGGTGACAGGAGGCGTCGCGCGACAGGTTGGGATGTGATGGGCAAGGTGAACGACGGCTCTTCCCCCCCCCTCCCCTCCCCCTCCCCCAACTTCTTTTTTTTTTCTTTTAATTAGAAATTCTTTCAATCTCTCTTATCCCCTTGCTCTGACAAGGTTTGCGCGTGGAAGCACAGTTTTTAAATCTGTGCAAATTTGCTTCGAGAAATTTGAGGCTTTTCCTAGATTTGATGTTGCTTATGCTGGACAGTGACAGTTGTGTCAGAAATTGTAGACATTGTGCGTGTTGACCTAAGTTAAATTGGGGATTTTGCCAAATTTGTTGGAATTTTACTCATCTGAGTAAAATTTCTTGACATTGGACCCAAAAAATTTGAGGCTTTTCATGTATTGATGAAATTTTGCTTAGCTTGGTTAGATTGGTTGACATTTACGCACTGTTGGACTTGGAAATTTGGGATTTTGTGCAAATTTTGGTAAATTTCTGCAGTATTTGCTCGTGTAGGGCTGGTTTGTAGTAAAAACAGCAGAGGTTTATTTCTGGTCGGGCAAAAACAATTGTGTATTTGGTGGTTCAGCTTGTGCTTTTGCAGTTCATTGCATTAACACTTGTCTTTGTGGTAAAAATGGCTGCAACTTCTTCCAGTTCTGACATTAAGAGTTTGATGGAAATCAAAGGGTTTGATGGTTAGGGCTTTGACCTTTGGAAAGATCGTATGCAGGGCATATTGTTCTTAAAAGATTGTGAGGATGCTTTGCAGGAAGATAAACCCGCAGAAATGTCTGTTGTAGATTGGGCCAGAGTCAACAAAAAGGCTGTGGCTTATATAAAGATGGGTATCACTGATGACATTTTGATAGACACTAAGGGCTTAGATACTGGTTATGCAATATGGGAGAAGTTGAAAACTACCTATGAGGTCACTACACCTGTTAATCAGGTGCATTTAATGTGCAAGTGGGTGAATATGTGATTGGATGAGTCCAAGCCTATAGGTGAGCACTTGAGTGCATTTATTGGTATTTTAAATCAGTTCAAGGATGCTAATATGGATTTTGATGATAAGTTGAGGGCGATCTTTTTGAGCATGACACTGCCTGATTCGTGGGAGACCTTGGTCGTTTCTCTCAGTAATAATCCCAATCTCTCATATGATGGTGTGAGGGGTTCAATCTTGAATAAAAAAATTAGACATAAGTCTAGTGGAGAAGGCAACAACTCAGCTTGCAATGCTAGAGGCAGGACTGAAAAGAAAAATGCAAATGCTAGACAGAGAAGTAGAAGCAAGAGCAAAGGAAAGGAAAAGGGTCATGTGGTTTGTGGAAATTGAAAAAGGGTTCCATGTTGATTGCAAAAGGAACCAAGAAGGGCACTTTGTATTGTTTGCAGCACTGTAAAGCTTTGAATGGCAATTTTCTTGCAGTTGCTTAAATTGACTGTCATTTGGAGTTGTGGTACAAGAGATTAGGCCATATGAGCCAGAAAGGACTTGATGTCCTTACCTCTTTGAAGAGGGTTGATGGAAAAGTCTCTAAACTTGATTTTTGTAACGATCGTCAGTTTGAAAAGCAAATGAAAAACTCCTTTTACATTGGTGTCTCCCGTAAGTCCAATGTCTTGGACTTGGTGCATTCTAATGTATGTAGTAAGGCCGTGAAATCATTGGGTGGTGCTGCATATTTTGTCTCTTTTTTTGATGATTGTTCCAGGAAGATTTGGATTTATCTATTGAAAAAGAGAAGTGAAGCGTTTGCTGTTTTTAAAACTTTTCATGCATTTGTGACCATCAGACAAGTAGAAAGCTAAAATGCTTGAGAACTGATAATGGGGGTGAGTTCACATCTACTGATTTTAAGTCTTTTCGTGACTTGCATGGAATCAAGAGGGAGCTTACAACTCCTTACAGCTCTTCTTCAAATGGGGTGGCTGAAAGATACAATAGGACTTTATGTCAAAGAGTGCAGTGCATACTATCCACTGCTAATCTCTCTCATGAATTTTGGGGAGAGGCACTTAAAACCGCGGTTCACATTTGCAACCGCTCTCCCAGGTTCTTAAATAATGGCATCCATGAGGAGTTTTGGTCTGGCAAATCGGCCTCATATGACCATTTACGGATATTCGGTTGTGATGCTTTTGTGCATGTTAGAGATGAACTGAGGAGTAAACTTGACCTAAAATCCACCAAATGCATTTTCATGGGCTATGGTGATGAGGCTGAATTTGGTTATAAAATGTGGTTACCACAATCCAAGAAAATTGTTCACAGTCGTAATGTTGTGTTTAATGAGACAAAGTTGCTGAAAAGTACTTTAGCCTCTGATGAAGACATGAAAAATGTCAAATTTCAGAATTTGCAGCCACCTATTACTTCAAATGATGAGCCTCATGATGCTGTACCACAAGGTGAAACTGATGATCATCTGGTTATTTTTGAGCCAGATGATGATGGACAACAAATAGAAGCACAAGGAGGTCATGGATAGCAAGATAGACTTGCTGATTATGAAAATGCAAGTGCTGGAAATGAAAATGAAGGTGCTGTACAGCATGAACAACATGCTGAAAATGGCTTACAACAGCTAATAAATGCTGAAAATAACATACCTCCAGATGTAGATCCAATTCTTGAGAATGTAGATCATTGGGTACGTAGGTCTACACGTTGAAGAAAGCAGCCACATAGGTATGATCCCTCTTTGCACTATGTGATGCTTACAGATGAGGGTGAGCCTCTTACATATAAAGAGACCAAGTCATGCAACTTCAGCAGTAAGTGGGAGCTAGCTATGTAGGAAGAGATTAAATCTCTGTATGATAATGATACTTGGGATCTTGTGTCGTTGCCCAAAGGAAGAAAGCCTCTTCCAAACAAATGGGTTTACAAAGTAAAGAGAGTTGATGGGAAACCCAAATACAAGGCAAGACTGGTTGCCAAAGGGTATGCACAGAAGGAAGGGATTGACTTCCAAGTGGTCTTCTCACTTGTTGTGAAGATGACCACTCTACGTGTGCTTTTTGCTCTCACTGCTGTATTGGATTTAGAGCTGTACTAAATGGATGTGAAAACAACTTTTCTGCATGGTGACATTGATGAGGAGATCTACATGAAACAGCCCGAGGGCTTTGTAGTTTCTGCAAAAGAGTAGTTGGTGTGTAAACTAAAACGCAGCTTGTATGTGCTGAAGCAAGCACCACGGTAGTGGTACAAAAAGTTTGTTACTTTTATGCTCTCTCATGGGTTTACACATAGCCATGCAGATCTTTGTTTGCACATGAAAAAGGATACAGATGGCAACCCCATGATATTTGTTTTGTATGTGGATGATATGTTGCTAGCTGGGAAAAGAAAGACTAGCTTGGATGCTCTCAAAGATCAGCTGAAATCAGCCTTCTCCATGAAAGATTTGGGGAATGTAGAGCATATGTTGGGCATGAGAATCTGTAGGGATAGAACGCAGAAATTGTTGTTCTTATCTCAAGAGAAGTACATTGAAAAGATATTGGACAAATTTAACATGGCTGAAGCTAAGCCTCTTGGGGTGCCCTTACCTCCATATCTTAAGCTTACTAAAGCCAACGGCCCAAAAGATGACGTGGAAGCCAATGCGATGAAGGGAGTTCCTTATGCATCAGCTTGTGTCTCTTTTATGTATGCTATGGTTGCTACTCGTCCAGACATTGCTCATGCAGTGGGAGTTGTCAGCAGGTTTATGTCAAATTGTGGCAAACCACATTGGGATGCTATCAAGTGTATTCTTTGATATCTAAAGGGTGCACAAAGAAAGTGTATTTGCTATGGGTAGGGTGCACTTAGTCTACAGGGTTATTGTGATGCAAACATGGCAGTGGACACTCGTCGATCGACTAGTGGGTATGTTTTTACAATTGGTGGTGGGGCCGTTTCTTGGTGCTCCTGGTTGCAGAACATCGTAGCATTGAGTACTACTGAAGCTGAATACATATAAGCTACTAAAGCTTCTAAGGAAGCTATATGATTGAGCAGACTTGCAGAGGATCTCGGCATGTCTATGAGTACTCCAGTGTTGGGATGTTATAGCCAGAGTGCGGTGTATCTGGCTAAGAATGCCATGTATCATTCACGCACAAAGCATATAGATGTGCAATATCACTTTATTAGACAGATTCTGGAAGACGGTCTAATCACATTGACTAGGATCAAAACACAGGACAACCCTGCAGATGTTCTCTCTAAAAGTCTAAGCAAGGCTCAGCATGAGCATTGCATACGACTAGTGGGAGTTGGTTAAAAGTTCACTTCAGCCCTTTAAGTAGGAGGTTATTGGGATGTAAAGGTCCTTTATTCACCTCCGTGTATGGCACAAGTGTATTATTATGTTGTACATGTAAATGCACCCTTACGTGCCCTAAGTATAAATACATTTTATTCTTTGTGTACCAACACATTGTTGGTACACCCAAATCATATCGTACTCTCTCTATGTTACTCTCACTCACCTACACTCTTCTACTGTTGAAGATCTTCATGCTTCCCGACAGCGCACTCTCAACAAAAATGGTGTCCCTTTCGGTATTTCTTTAACTTCAATTACCACTGGATGAATTATAAGTTGAGATTTTCCAATCTCCTTGGCTAATATCCAAAAGCCCTTAGCCGTACAACAATGAGTAAGCAATTTGGGCTAATTGCCCCTTGATTTTTATCCAAGACTTGCACAAATGTAGCTATCAACTAGTGAAATGCTACCCCAATTCACAATGGGTGGCCTTGCATCTGAAATTAGTGTCAATACAATACATTGCAGGTGCTAATTTCAGTGTACGATGCCTCATCCTATTGGTGCGGGTCTTGAGGTGGTTACTAAACCCTATTTTCGACAAAAATTTAGGGTTTACAACAAAAATCCTCGTGCTGTCCACCAAATCTGATTGAGATCTGCTGAGAATGGCTAAGATATGCTGAGATCTTTTGAGAATTTATTGGAGAATGTGAGACAAAGCCAAGATAAGAGAAATCTGATTTTCTTCGTGAGAAAATCCTAAAATATGCCTGGTGCTTGCTCCAGAGTGTATTTAATTGAGTCACCTTTTTTTTGCAAATAAAATGTGGCTAATTATATTACTCAAAAGAGTGATTACAATGGAGTGCTCATGCTTCACAGACTAGCTGGAGCTAATGCAATGTCACAAACACATCATGTATACAAGCCTCTCAATGTGGTTTGGGAGGGATGGGAGCAAGAAGCCATAGAGGGGGGATGTATCGCCATCTGGGGCTGCTTGCTTGCATCATGAAGAACAGGTCCTGGCCGCCCCAAATGTGTAGAAAGTGAAAACGGAGCTCTTGACGAGCTCAAGACTCGCCCTGCACCTGGTCCCACCGGCTGAGGAGGGAGTGGATGATGGCGGTCTAAAGCTCAGTTAAAGTTGCTTGTACTGAAAGGCACTCCCCGCTAAAAACCTCCTGACAGTGTGCCTTGCAAATGTGCCATCCTGTAAGACTCCCTACAATCTCCCATACCTTAGAGCGATTTGCTGTGGGCTCTAGTACTTGGCGACTAGGTAAAGTCTCCAAGCAGACCATTGCGCAAGACCTAGCCTCAATGATGAAAATCGTGTCTTGCATCCTGGCCTCATACAAAAGGTGGCGGCCCTGACTGACTGCCTGTAGCAGAAAGCTCCCCACGAGATACATCTAAGGCTGGGTGCCAGACGACGGAGAATGCATCAGGCTTCTCTCCATACGAGTTGTGCCGCCTCTGAAGACCAAAGGCAGTGCTTTGGAGTTTCCACAAGTTGTTGTGGGCAGCATTTACACTCTCCATCCTGCTACATCTGGGCTGGCCAACTCCCAACCACTAGACCTCCATGTGCCAAAAGTCATAGGTGATACGATACTTTGCTCGGCCTCCAGCTGTCCCATAGTCGGCTCTGGAAAGTCCGACGGAAGGCATTCGTGATGCTATGCTCTGCCCAGTATTTGCTACGCGAAGGCGCTCAGCCCATGTGCTCCTGCATCAGTACGTGCCAATCCTGGCTGTGTACTCCAAGAACCTCAATTGCTTCTTGGCGACCGCAGAGGTCGGCCTTAGCCACTCTCCAGGGTCCCATTCTAGCTCATCAAGGAGCATCCTCTCCCATATCTAGAGGTGCTACTCTCGGAACTCCTCTTAGAACACATAGGGGTCTAGATGTGAGGACTTCCCCTGGAGACCAACCACATGAAGCCTCCTCCAAGGAAGACCAAATGACCCCATCCTGCAGGGTGAAGAAAATCCCGTAGGGGGGACCGCCCACTCTACCTGACACCTATAGGGGGGTACCTAACGGTGAGAATCTAGCGGTCCACACCTCGCCAAGCTCCGTTGGCTCTCGGATCGGGGGGTCAAGCCACTCCTTAGGGATCGCTGTGTCAATCTCCCTTCTCCTCAATTCAATTCCTCGTTGACAACGTGATGTTTTGCTGCAGTATCTCTTGATCCACCATCCTGTACACCTCGCGCCACGTCCTAATAGAGCGAACAGGGGCAGCCCAATGGATATGGGGGTGCTCGCCATTCTGTATCACGTCTCGATCTGTGACCTGGGGTTTCTAGACCACGGCTGGCGGTCTATCTCCTCTTGGCATCTTAGGGGGTTTTGAATTAGGGCCTTGCAGAAGCCTTGCTACTTACGAAGTAGGCTGTGGAGGAAGGAAGATCTGGGCGGTCATGAGTCGATCTCAAAGATGGCCTCCAATCACCACCAAGCCTCGGTCTCCACTCGTGGAGACGCTCTTGCAGGAGGACCTTCGAGGTTTACCCTCTTGGTGTGAGCTTGCGGACTACTAGCTTGCCCGAAAGGGCGAGGTTCTGGAACTCTGGGTCTATGATCCAAAGCCCTCCCTCAGACCGATACTGGATGGTGGTCGCCTTCGCCACCTTGGCCTGAGAATCCCTGGAACCGTGTGAACCGGCCCAGAGAAAATTCTGAACTAGGCGGTGAAGCTGAACTACACAAGACAAAGAGAAGCACCAACACGAGGCAATGTACCAAGTTGTCGCTAGGACCTGCTTGACCACTAGGGCTCGGCCCGCTAAGGAGAGGCAGCGGGCAGTACTCTTGTAGGTTAGATAGAGTTGGGAGCTGGAAGAAACTGCTGGGTAGGAGTGATATCGAGTCCCACTTGGAACCCTATGTATTAGACGGCGGTCTACCCTCTGCACACCCATTTGAATTCCAAGTGGATGCCCCACTTTGTGCTAGAGTTTGGGTCCATAAGAAAACTGACTTTCGCTAGTTGATTTTCGCTCTAGCTGCAATCCAAAATACCTCCAGGGCTAGTCTCACTCTCTCCAGTATCAACTCATCATCCTCTATGTAAAGGGTAGTATCATCTGCATACTTTGAATCTAACAGCTCTGTCTCCTCTCTCACCGGAAGTTGAAGGCTACGTAGCTCGCTCACATGTGCCCGGAGGAAATAGGACATCGCTTGTGCAAAGTGTAGGAACAAATACAGGGCAAGAGGACAGCCCTGCCGAACCGATCTCTCCAGCTGAAACTTCTCCCCCCTCCTGCCCCCTATGAGCACTGTGTTGGTAGCTGATCTGTAAATTGCAAAAACCCCTCGGATTTATGCTTGGGGAAAGCCTAACCTCACCATGGTGCCCTCTAGGAAGTCCCAGTCAACCCTGTCATAGGCTTTCTTGAAGTCCAATAGAAGTATAGTCAATCCCTGACCACTGTGTTGGGCGCACTCAATTGCCTTGAAGAAGGTGAAGACATTGTCTAGGATGTTCCTATCATGGACAAAACGTGCCTGTGTATCATGAATAATGTCAGGAAGTACGGGGTAGAGTTGCCTATTGATCATCTTGGTCAATGCCTTATAGGCCACTAACAATAGGGTGATCAGTCTCTCCACTAGGATAGTTGTAGCCAGCCTCCGCCTTTGGGAAGGAGACTGATCAAACTTGCCAATAGACTCCCTCGCATCCGTCGTGAGTTGTAGATCTCTTGAAAGGTCAGCAGTAGGGGGTCCTTCACCACCTCCCAGTAGGTAGTGAAGAAGGCCTTAGAAAGGCCATCCTCTCGTGGGTATTTCTGCCCATCTTGTGCATGAAAAGCTTCCTCTAATTCCTTCTCTATGAAGGGGTCTAGGAGGGAGTGTCCCATCTCCTCTATGACGAGGGATGGAATGTGATTCTAGACTTGCTGTCTACAGCGCTATCCCCTAGCTGAGACTGCCACCTGTTGAAAAAGGTGTTTGTAGTAGTCAGTGGCAATCTCCATCACCTCATTTGGGCTAGAGCAAATCCTCCCATACTGATCATGGAGACTGTGAATTTGATCTCTTGAGGTGCAAGGCTAATGCACTTGGAAAAACTCCCTGGGCATTGTGTCCCCCTTTCACGCCCAAAAGGTTGTTGATGTATGAAAGGAAAACTCTGAGCGCATATCCTCGAGACCGGGGAGGGCTGCCCGTGCATGCACCTCTTGTGCGTGGAGAGTGGGATCCCCTAGTGCCTTCTGTAGTAGTCTTTGTGTGGCTGCTAGGTCTTGCCGGAGTGCTCTCTCCACCTCCCAGCTCTACTGCCTGGCCTGTAGAGCTATCTCTTGGCAGATCCTACTCGATTCGACTAAAAACTCTGCAACCTCCTGTGTGATCTAGTCCCTCCTGTCCCACTCCCTAGTCTAGAGCTGCTCAATCTGCCTCCTCACCTCGTCCCTCCTGTAGAATGAGTTAGTGATCTGGCAGGATCGCATGTCTAGGGTTAAAGCTGAAGCCTCAAGTGTAAGGAGGACGGGTCAGTGATCAGACAAAGTGCTGCCAGCCAACTGCCCTACCTGGCCACCACGAGAGCATCCCCAGTCTCTCACATAGAACCTGTCCAGCCGCTCTAGAAGAGCTCCCGCTAGGGCATCTATCAGCTAGGCTGAGAGGCATGACTTTGTACATCGGTAGAAATGGGCACTCTGTGCCAGGGGCCACTCAATCAAATCCATCGGTTCTCCATTGTGGAGGGGCTCGAAAAATAATGCTCAGATGTTGAATCTCGGCTCTTGCCGATGAGTTAATGTCCATCATGCAACCCGGCCACTGTTGGGAAAAGAGTGCTAGTCCTCCTCCCATCCATTGGGAGAGATGGTCTTGGACCTGGTCCTTCACCTCCTTCTCTATTTGTGTCATCGGCCAATCTCCTAAATGAGAGGTCTAAAGGAAGAAAGCATAGTTTGGTCCATTTGGTGGTGCTAGTAAATGGACCTTACCGCTGCGTGACTTGCGGACCATGAAGATTCCCACCTCCAGAGGTAGTGAATCTCCGTGCTCCGCAACTCTCAAGTAGGACCATGGACCACTGCGGAAGAACTCCTGTGGTAGCAGCTACACCTGTCTCCGGAAAGTGTGATGGGCGGCAGGGACAGATGAGTTGGTGGTTGTGTAGGGAGGGGGGGGGGGCGGCTAGGCTGCTAGTGAGGGGAGGATATAGGCGTATGATGCTCGTCACCTCCTGTGGGAAGAGGGGGGATGGGCGGGTCACCTGTACTGGGTGAGAATCAGGGGGACTAATTGGCGGGGGAGATGGTGGGGAGGAGGAAGATCGAGGGATGGTGGGGTGATCAGAGATATGAGGCGGGTGTGGGGGGGGGCCTGGAAGGGGAAGGTTGTGGGCTAGGGTCGGGGGGGATCCATGGGGAAGGAGGGGGTGGGTGGGTGTGGGGGCTATGGGATCCTCGGTGAGGTAGCCTATGATGCCTCCATGGGTGGTGGATGTGGGGGTCTATGGTCCTACCGAGTGGGAGGAGGTAGGAGGGGCTGCAGGGTGCTCTGTCCGGGGTCCATTGCTCGCCCTCCTGTTCTCTGCTACCGTGGCTGTGTCTGAGGAGCTGATTGAGGCCCCCCCTGCTGTGTCCCTCTGTGTCGTCACTAGACCTGTGTAAAGCCGTCAGCGTCCACATGCGGGCCGCCGTCTCCCTCTGTGTTGTCGCTAGACTCGTGTAAAGCCCTTAGCGTCCACGTGCAGGCCTGTCATCGTTGCCGTTTCCCTCTGTGTCGTCGGCTTGGACCCGTGTAAAGACGTCAGCATCCCCCTGCGGGCTTGTCGGCGGAGCCGCTTTGGCTCCGAAGCGCATGCAATCTGCTGCTTGACGCCGAAAGTCATGGCATCGCAGGGACTGCCTTGGCTGCCTAGTCACTATGCCCTGTTGCGTAAACGAGTGTCCGCCTGTCTCAATCTCTAGAAGCTTTGGTATGCTCTTTGTATCTTTCACAGCCACCCGTACCTTTGGAACTCTTGCGACTGTCACTGCATTCGTGAAGGAGGCAAGAAGAACTATGCCGAAGAGCCGTCCAAAGTCCTCCACTAACTAATAATACTCCACTGCCAGTTCGGCAAATAGTAAAGTGAGCGGATATCTAAAAAACCCGTTGTGGAGTGCGAATTTTCCCACTGTGAAGCCACTATACCAAGGAACCAATAGATAACCCCCTTCGTGGAGGCATAAGGTGAGCTATCTACTAGCTCACGGCCTGTGATCGCCGAAGTGAGTTGGACCCTGAAGATCTCTTGACGCATGAGAATTGCCTCCGTGATCTGCAGTGTGCCAATGCGCAGCGTGGAGTGAAGCCAATCCTGAAGCTGGGCGCTAGATGGGGAGTGTCCTACGACCTGACCAAAGATCATTGTTTCTTTTAGCTCCATCTTTGTGGCACGGACGGCTTAGAGCTGTTCCTCAGAGAGGATGATGTGCAAGGTGTTTGATTGGGGGGCACTCGTCGTAGAGTGCACCAGTGTCTAATCAGAGGTTTCCATTGCGTGTCCCTGTTGAGAACCTAGCAATCACATTGTTGTGTTACCGGAGGGGGGGAATGTTGCTGCAAATGAAGGGAGCAATTGGGGGGGAGGGGGCGATGGCGAGAAGGGGCAGATGCTGTTTTCTGGTGGTGGGGGAGGCACTAGACTCCACAAATGGTCGGCTCTCGATGGGAACTTGCGGGTGGGCGTATGCCAGTCAGGGCCGCAGGGTGAAGGAGGCGGGGGTAGTGGGGGGAGGGGCAGTTACAGGCAGGGGTAACGCAAGAAGTTGAACATGGCTGGGGGGGGGGGGGGGTGTGAGGAGGAGATGACGGGAGGGGGAGTTGGAGCGCGACAGGAGGGAGGGAGGGAAGGCTGGGCGACGGGAGGAGGCACACGCGATGGACGGAGTGGGGGGAAAGTTGGGCGCGACGGCAGATAGGAGCGCTATGGGCAGGAGTGCGAATTTTAGATCCTCTGCATTAGATCCTAAACTCTCATCGCTTCAAAGGATATGGCAATGATTCACTTCTTTAATTCAGTTATCTACTGCCATGCACCTCCAAAATGTTGTCAATTGATCAGCAATGCTATTGCCAATACCTAGAAGGTGCCTCCCTGCTATCCCCTGCATACTGAGGCCCCCAGATGGCTGTCTTTTGAAGCCAATTGCTATTCTCTAATCAGAAAATGGACTAACAGCTCTCTCTCTCTCTTTCTCTCTCTCTCTCTCTCTCTCTCCTAGGCTGTCAAACTAACTGAACGGCTGAGACCTAGCCCCCAAAAACTTTTCCTAAGTTTGCATGGGCATTTTTGCCAAGTGGTAGCCTTTTAAACCCATTTTTCAGCATTATCCAACCATTTAATTAATTTTCAAAATTAAATAATCTTGAAAATTAATTTTAGCCCTTCCCATCCTACCCAAAATTAAATGTGCCCATCCATAATTAAGTTGGCTAGTCCATTTGTAACGTGGAGTGGTCCCCAACTTCTGTTGACCCTTAGACTAACATTAATTTAGTTAATGCTAGTCCCTATTGTCATCACTTACAGTTATTGGTCAAACAATTGTCCTAGGGTGAAAATTGAGGCCAATTGATCCCCAAAGCCCAACTGGCATAACTTATCACAATTTTTGCCTTTGATACCCACTCCATCCTCGAGGTCCTTGGCTTGTTACCATGAAATAACTGCCATGTGTATCACATGTGCTAAACAACCTTGCACTTTTGATTAATAACTTAATCAAATGTTATCGGCAAGTTTAAAGCATCTCAAAATTCCACGTCCCTCTGACACACTGTCTTCAGGCTAGTGACCTTTTGGCATAGATTATGGGAGCTTCCATGTCGTAGATACTCCAGATTGGCACTAACTTCATCTAGACAACTAGCAGTGGAGGGTGAGAAGAATTGTTGGTTTTCACAGATGACTGTTTGGATGAGTCTACATGGTTTGAATATTAACCGCCTTCCACCTTTTGACTACAGCCTCGACTGCCCTACACTTTCTCTTCGCTAATCAGAGCCAAACTAGGTGATCAAATCTGATATCTTGAGGATTGAGATAGCGAGGACGTGGACCCATCCACCACTCCCTTTTGGGCCAAGGATGGATTGTGTCTCACTGGTGATGGATTCACTATTCGGCCAACATACATGGACACCCATCTGTCCTACAGCATGTGGGCTGCTATCAGAGAGATTCTTTCCTCCTCTCATAGCTACAAATGGACAGAGGCAAGTGGATAGATACTCTGGCAAAGGATAGGAGTTGCTGGCTTAGTGGCCGAGAACTTAAGACAAAGGAGCACTACATATGCAGATGTACAGTGCACTATGACATATGACTCACAAGGATGGTACCACTACCTCTTTCGTTATGGTTTGAGGCCTAGAGATTCCTAGGCCATTTCCTCTTGGAGATTCGGCGGCTCTAGATAGCACTACTGCGAGAAAGGAGGCCAGCTCACCTTGAGGGACCTACATAGAGAGCTGTGATAGACTTTTTTCATAAATTGGACCCTACTGACACTACTAGCTCAGCAGAGATAGGGTCACCCCGCCGGACGCCTCCCATTCCACTCCATGGAGTCACATTGGATAAAGCCATTTCGCTTTGTTGAGCACGACGACCCCGTCTATGAGGAGCACGTCCTAGGAGGTCGCTTCATAGTCAGCGGATCGGAGCCATTATCACGAGACACCGAATACTCACCACCACGCATATCAGTGGAGCAGTCGGGGATTGCATCATTGCGGAGATAATGTGCAGATCTTGAGATCAGCTATAGCCTATAGTCTCCACCAAGTTTCTATGAATAGTTCCATCAGACCAGGTTCTTTCTTTCTTTTTTTCTTTTCTTTCTACCAATGGGACAACACTAGACATGGTTTTACTCTAGCATAGTCCCATTGTATAGTTATTCTTAGCATTGTTTCATAGGCCAGTTACTTATTTTTATGTTTTCTCACCTTATTGATGAGATGACATTAGACATGGATGTACTCTAGATTTTTTCTCATAGGCCACATTGGCCTTATGTAGACATTAATATATCTTTTTCTTCTGTGTGTGTGTGTGTGTGTGTGTGTTTGCTTTCTTTGTGTATGTAGGCAGAGAGAGAAAGAGACCTGGGTCCGTGTCAAGTGCGTTGTGTTAGTGACTTTGGAAACCTGTGTTTGTTACAGTTTCATTACTTTAGATAGTGTATAAGGAGTTACTGTTTGACACTTTGAATCTTCACTACCTAAGAATTTTTATAAAAGAATAGAGAGTGTTGACGTTGTAAAGGTAGGAGAGTATGGATTTCCAATATCTTGTATTGGGGAAATAACAAATAGTAATCTTATGAACTATTACTTGTTTTGTTCACTTGTTTAGGTGCGAAAAATTACATTCACTGGCTCTACCGCTGTAGGAAAGAAGCTTATGGCTCAAGCTGCTGGGACTGTCAAAAAGGTATCTAGCAGTGTTTATTTGTACATATGATCCATGTCATGTCTCTAACTTGTGAATCTTGTATACAGGTGTCTTTGGAACTTGGAGGGAATGCACCTTGCATAGTCTTTGATGATGCGGACATTAATATTGCAGTAAAAGGCACGGTATGTGAGAAACTTTGTGCAAAGACATACATTGTTTGTAGGGATGTGTTGAGTTTGAGTATTATGTGGACAAGGTGAGATGCCTTCTTAGAGATTTGGGACTCTGGCAGCTTCTTCCACTTAGGGATTCCTGGATGGATTGCAATGTAGACTGCTAGAATGGATTCTTTTCTGAACCACTGGACTGGACAAAGTCCTGTCAGAGTGACCAGCCTAAAATCCTTGGATGATGTTTAAAGAATAATTCTTTCAAAAAATTATCTCAGGAAAAATTATCTGAAGGGCACATCCATGATTAGTCACGTGAATCCTTGGATGATATGTTCTCTCCAAGTTCATGTATTGCCTGTCGTTTATTTTTGTTGTGCTTGCTTTACATGAGGGAGCTGTTGGGTATGCTGATACTCATGAGAGGAATCTGCATATGTTATGTGGTAAGCTTGTCAATGGTTCATGTGACTTTGGTATGCGAGGACCTTCTTCTTGTATGTATTTGACACACTGGTGGCGCATCACTTCATTGTTGTGACCCACAGATGTGTATCTAGTGGAGTGCATACTGTTGGAGTATAATTCTCTATGCTTATGAATCATTTCAATAGATTCTGTTTTCTCTTGCGGAAACAAAAGTGGCTGGTTTTAAGGTTAGAGGACATAGGAACATCAACAGCACTGTTCTGGTCAAGCTTTAATGGAGAGTGTAAGATTGCTTGCAACATTTCCCAAGACAGAAGCTCAGTGCATCTTGCTGGAGCCTTGCTGTAGTGCCATTTTGCTAAATGAATCAGTAGGGTTTTACACATATTCTAATGAGTTGACATACTCAAATTCCGACTTTGCTTCTCAAGATTGAAAACTTTCTCATATTTAATAGACAGAATTACGGAGTAAGTTCTGAAGTTTGTTGGATTACGTCATGCATGTTTTGTTTTGTCTAAGTCATGGTTTCTGTCTCCCTCTGCTCATGCAGTTCCTGCACCCATTGTGCCCCCTCTCATGCTGCTCTTGCACTTGTAAGGAGCTGACACTGCAAGTGATGAATGCATGATCAGAAGAATGAAGTGTACTGACTATGAATGAATTCACAAGTGAGGTATAGTAATTGGGTGCTCAAATGCGGAGGGAGCCAACTTCAATGCAGGTGAACTGGAGAGGTAGTCTGGAAGCAGAGCCCAGAGGAGCCCATACAGGCCTCTGGCAGTCAAAGGGCAGCCTCTGAGTGCTAGAGGAGGAGTCCATGATGCCATGAATCAGCGGGGTGAGTGTCATCTTGGAGGGAGTAGCCAGCCAGCACTAGGCATCAGATTGCCTCAGAAACTTGCATTTTGGTTACTGATCAGCTGTGCAGCAATGGAAGGCTGCAAAGCACAGCAATCTAGTGTGGAAAGATGACATGGCAAGCAGCAATCCCCATGTTTGATGCAACAGCAGCAACATGATAGCTGAATATCAGCTCAACAATAGCATTCCTCTTTACCTTTGTCCTGGTCGGGCTGCCATCATCTCCAAATAAAATGAAGTTTCTGATGAGATGCTTCACTTGGCCAATGCAGGATCAGGAGAAGGCTTAATAGGATGCCACATTGTGACCGAGCAAATCTGGTTAGACACCACCACTTCTCTGCAAGAGAGAGTTTTCAGTCTCAAATTGAGAAGCTTCTGTCTAATGTTCAATAGAAGGGAGGCAGCTGCTTCTCTGAAAGTCTATTCCAACAAGGCTGATGGTCTTATAATCTTTGCATTCTTCATCTCCATGGTAGTGGGATGAAGTGCTGACACGTATTTGCTGACCCTGATCAGGAAAGCCCATCCTCAGCATTGCACAGCTCCAGTCAAGTACCATAGGGCTTCTCTAACTCAAGAAGCAACGCATAAATGATCCTGTGTCTTGGCTCTAACTAGCCGGTTTGTGTAAACTGAATGATATGCAGGAAGCCTAAGACTAGTTGCCTTTGCTAGGAAATCCATGGGCTCTAATGTATCAACAGGAGTCCAAGTGGAGGTTGCTTGAGAGTCCCTTTGGGGTCGGTGGGGACTTGATACACTTGACATGTTAGATGCAAGGGCTAGTTGGAGTACATGAGAGCAGCTTTGCATGACTCACCCTAGTCTCTGGCTACTCTCACTGGACAAGGTGGACTTGCTATGTGCCCTTGGCTGGGCAGGGTTGTCTCCTGTGGTTGATCAGCTGGGGACGTAGGTCAGAGTTTCACTCTCTAACTGAAGGCATGCTTGTTGTAAGAGTGACTGCAGAGTTTCAGGGTTTAGTTGGGGACCTTGTGGTGCCATTACACGGTAAGGGAGTGGCTGCAATAAAAGATGGGGGATGCTAGAAACAGAAAAAGGCAGTCAACGTGGCATGTAGGCCTAAAGGAGTAGGTGTGAGGCAGAGACTGAAGGTGCTGTCAGGCTTGATCCTCTTCCTTTTTTTTTTTCCCAAGAAAATGTGGCTAATTATATTACTCAAAAAGCTGATTACAACAAAGTGCTCAAGCTCAACAGAATAAACTGGAGCTGATGCAAAGTCACCACTACATCATGTATACAAGCCTCTCGGGGCGGTCTGGAGGGGATGGGGGCAAGGAGCCATGGGGGAGGGGTATATCGCCAAATGGGACTGCCTGCCTGCAGCACAAAGAATAGGTCCTGGCCGCCCCAGGTATGCATGAAGTGACCACGGAGTTCCTGACGTGCCCTGGACTCACCCTGCACCTGCTCCCATCGGCCGCGGAGGGAGTGAATGATGGAAGTCCATAGTTCTGCCAAGGTCGCAAGTGCTGAAAGTCTCTCTCCGCCGAAGGCCACCTGGCATCGCACCTTCCAAATATGCCATCCAGTAAGATTCCCTATGATCTCCCATATCTCTGAGCAGTCTGCTATGGGCTCTAGTACCTGGCGGATGGGTAAAGCCTCTAGACCAACCACTGCACATGACCCTACCTTGATCATGAAAATCGTGTCCTGCATCCCGGCCTCATACAAAAGGTGATGGCCCTGGCTAACTGCCTGCCAACAGAAAGCTCCCCATGAGATACACCCAAGGCTAGGGGCTATACGTCGAAGGATACGGCATGCTTCTCTCCATACAAGCTGCGCCTCCTCACAAGACCAAAGGCAATGCTTTGGGGTTTCTAAAGGTTGTTGTGTGCAGTGCTTGCAACCTCCTTCCTTCTGCATCTGGGCAAGCCAGCTTCCCACCGCCAAACCTCCATGTGCCACCAGCCAATATAAAAAATACGACACCCTCCTCGGTCTCCAGCTATCCCATAGGCGGCGCTAGAAGGTCCGTCGGAAGGGCTCCGTGATGCTGTGCTCCACCCAGTGTCTGCTGCGTGACGGCGCCCAATCCATATCCTCCTGCATCAGTACATGTCTGCCAATCCTGGCTGTGTATTCTAGGAGCTTGGGTGGCTTTTTTGCAACCGCAGAGGCTGGCCATAGCCACTTTCCTGGGTCCCACTCCAGCTCATCAAGTGGTCTACCCTCCCTGATCCAAAGGCGCCACTCCTTGAGCTCCATCCAGAAGACATAGGGGTCCAGTCGCCAGGTCTTCCCCTGAAGGCCCACCACCCGAATCCTCCTCGATGAGAGGGTGGCAATCCCCTCATCCTGTTGCCCTCTGTCAAGGGCCTGACGTCCCCCCTCCAGAACAGTAAAGAAGGTCCCCTGGGGGGCGCCTCCCACTCTACCTGCCATGTGAAGAGGGATGCCTGCTGGAGAGAACCTGGCTGCCCGTACCTCCCCGAGCTCTATCGGTTCTCGTATCCGGGGGGCAAGCCACTCCAGAGGTATTGCTGCGTCTATCTCTCTTCTCCTCAACTCCACTCCTCTCAAGCACTTTGATACTCGCTGTAGCACCTCCTTGTTTGCCATCCTGTACACCTCCCGCCATGTCCTGATGGAGCGAGCCGGGCCGGCCTCCCACCCAGCCCACTGGATGTGGGGGCGCTCACCTAACTGTGCCCCTTCCCTGTCTTTGACCTGGAGGTTCCAGATCACCGACTGACGGTCTATTTCCTCTTGGCAGCCCGGGGGGGTCTGGATTAGGGCCTTACGGAGGCCCTGCCACATGCGGAGTAGGCTCCGCAGGAAAGGTGATCTGGGCAGGGTAATCTGGGCTGAAGTGAAGATCCATCTCAAGGACGGCCTCCATTCCCTGCCAAGCCTCGGTTTACAATCCTGAAGGCCCTCCTGCAGTAAGACCTTCCAGGTTTGCCCACCTGGTGTGAGACCGCGGACAACTAACTTGCCCAAGTGGGCCCTACTCTGAAATTTTGGGTCTATGATCCCAAGCCCTCCCTCTGATCGATGTCGTATGATGGTCGCCCACGCCACCTTGGCCCTGGAGTCTCTGGAGCCATTAGACCCTGACCAAAGGAAATTCTGCACCAGGCGGCGAAGCTGCCCTGCGCATGATAAGGAGAAACACCAACATGAGGCGATGTACCAGGACGTCGCTAGGAGGAACTGGTTAACCACTAGGGCTTGACCGGCTAGTGAGAGGCGAGCCGTGCTCCAGTAGGTTAGTTTCCTCCTAATAGACTCTAGAACAGGAAGAAACTGCTGGGCAGGAGTGATATCAAGTCCCACCTGGAACCCTTGGTATCGGACGGTCTGCCCTCTGCTCACCCATCTAAATCCCAAGTGGACTCCCCACTCTGTGCTGGATTCCGGGTCTGTGAGGAAACCATCGACTTTCGCCAGTTGATTTTCGCACCCGCTGCAACACAGAACACCTCAAGAGCCAACCTCATTCTTTCCAGCATCTCCTCATCGTCCTCTATGTAGAGTCCTGTGTCATCTGCGTACTCTAAGTCTAGCAACTCAGTCTCCTCTCTCATTGGAAGTTGGAGGCCACGTAGTCCACTCACATGTGACCTGAGGAAGTAGGACATCGCCTCTGCGACAAATAGGAACACGTATGGGGCCAGGGGGCAACCTTGTCGGACCGATCTCTCCATTCGGACCTCCTCCCCTCGCCTTCCTCCTATGAGAACCCTGTTGGTGGCTGATCTGTACAGGCCAGAGACCCCGCGAATCCAAGAGTGGGGAAATCCTAACTTCACCATGGTACCCTCTAGGAAGTCCCAGTCCACCCTGTCGTAGGCTTTCTCGAAGTCCAATAGTAGTACTGCCAGTCTTTGCCCACTGTGCTGAGCCCACTCTGTCGCCTCAAAGAATGTAAATACATTGTCTAGGATGATCCTATCCTATACAAAGCCTGTCTGTGTGTCATGAATGATGTCTGGAAGCACATGGCATAATCGTCTACCAATCATCTTTGCCAGAGCCTTATAGGCCACTGACAATAAGGTGATCGGTCTCCACTAGGATAGCTCCAACCGGTCTCCCCGTTTGGGGAGGAGACTGATAAGGCCTGCCGATAGCCTCCCTGGCATCTGTCCTAAGGAGAATATCTCCTGGAAAGTCCTCAGTAGGGGGTTCTTCACCACCTCCCAGTATGTAGTGAAGAAGGCCTTAGAGAGGGCCATCCTCCCCCGGGCATTTTTGCCCATCCTGTGTATGGAAAGCCTCCTCTAGTTCCTTCTCTGTGAAGGGGACTAGGAGGGCGTGTCCTATCTCCTCTATGACGAGGGACGGGCTGTGATCCCATACCTGTTGTCTACATCTCTTTCCTCTAATTGAAGCTGTCTCCTGCTGGAATAGGCGTGTGTGATAGTCGGTGGCAATCTCCATCACCTCATCAGGGCTAGAACGGGTCCTCCCATACTGATCCCTAAGGCTGCGTATCTGCTCTCCCACGGTGCGGGGTTGGTGCACCTGGAAGAACTCCTTACACATTGTGTCTCCCTTCCGCGCCCAAAAAGCTGCTGAATTGCGGAAAGAGAACTCCAAGTGCCTGTCCTCTAGGCCAGCAATGGCTGCACGCGTAGGCACATCCTGTGCGTGGCGGATGGGGTCCCCTGGTGCCTCTTGCAACAATCTCTGCGTAGCTGCCAGGTCCCGCCGTAGTGCTTTCTCCTTCTCCCAGCACTGCTGCCTGGCTTGTAGGGCTGCCTCTTGGCAAATTCTACTTGACTCGGCTAGGACCTCTGTGACCTCCTCTACTATCCTGTCCCTCCTCTCCCACTCTCTGGTCCAGATCTGCTCTATCTGTCTCGACACCTCCTCCCTCCTATAGATCGAGTCAGGGATCCAACAGGATCGTGTATCTAGGGCGGATGCTGGGGGATCAAGTGCCAGGAAAACCTGACAGCAATCGGATAGTGTGGTACCTGCCAACTGCTCAATCTGGCCTCCACGAGAACCTCCCCACTCTCCCACATAAAACCTGTCCAACCGCTCCAGCGCCTAGTCACCTGTATCCCCAAGAGAAGTCCAACGACCTCTCCCTCTTGTGGAAGGCAGGGTCTTTCCAGGCATCCTGTGCTCCGATTGCAAGCAAAAAGACCTCCCATGCCTCCTACTCGTCCCCGGCCATGCCATGGTAGTTTCTTCCCCTGCCCTGCTGGTCCTCCAAAGCCTCTAGATTGTTGAAATCTCCTCCAACAATCCAGGAGTCCACCTCAGGGAGTCCATTTACAATTTCCCCCCAAAACCTGCTGCGTGCCCTAACCTCCGTAGGGGCATAGACATTGAGGACTCCAATACACGAGTCCCCCATATCCAATTTGATCCATAGAGCACTTCCTGGCACTATCGTCCCATGGTCTCGTACACAGGTGGTGAGACTCGGACCAATAGATGTGCATACGCCTCCGCTCCTGCCGTGGGCACCTATGGCTTGCTCCCAATAAGTATGCGAGCTGCCTGGCAGTACCTTCCCAACCCGCTGAGCCTGGGTGAGGGTGAGCTTGTGCTGCTGCAGTAGCAAGATGCCTATCCGTCCGGCGAGGGCAGGCTGCAATTCTTGTCGGACAATCAACTTCCTCGAGCCACGTGCCCCACTGTAGTGGAGACTGTTCACATTCTAGGATGCAAGGTGTAGGCTCATGGGGAAACTTGTGACTGACCGAACAGGCATCTATTCGGCGTGGAAGCTGCAGATGAGGAGGAGAGATTGCAAAGCGTGCAGGTACGTTTTGCCGCTGGCTTGGATGGTGAGCTCCAGTCCCCCATGGTGGCCCTCGACCGGACCATAGGGGTGATAGATGCTCCGGGTGGTACTATCAATGCATCTATTAGCCATGTTGAAAACCGCGACTCTGTAGATTGGTAGAAGCGGGCCGCCGCCTGTGCCGGGGGCCACACAATCACATCCCTCGGCGCTTCCCACTGTGGGGGGGCTCGAAAGATAATGCTCAAATGCGGGACGTCGGTGCCAGCCCACCAGTTAATGTCCATCATGCAGCCTGGCCACTGTTGTGCAAACAGTGCTAGTCCTTCATCTCCCATCCACTGGGAGATGTGATCTGCCACCTGACTCTTCAATTCCTCCTCAATCTGTGTAGTCGTCCACTCCTATGAGAAGGATGACTGGAAGAAGAAAGCGTAGTTTGGTCCATCCGATGGTGCTAGTAGGTGGACAACTCGCAGGTAAGACCATGGGCCACTGCGAAAAAACTCTTGTGGCAGTAGCTGTGCCTGTCTCTGGAAAGTAAGGCGAGTGATAGGGGCAGATGAGCTGGTGGTTGTGTGGACGGGTGGGGACTGCTGGTGTGCAGAGGAGGTAGGTGTGTGTGCCTCATCTCCTCGTGTGGGGGAGGGGGAGTGGGTCTGGGGGAGGGGTCTGTGGGGGCTCCAGTGAGGCAATCTGTGGCTCATGTGGGTAAAATGGGGGGCATTGGTCCTGCCGGGTAGGGCGGGCAGGGGGGGCTGTGGAGTGCTCTGCCGAGAGAGGGGCGCTCGTCCGTCATCACCCTGCTGACGAGGCTGGGCTTGAGGGGCTGGCTGCGGCCCCCCCTTGCCGTCTCCCTCTCTGTCGCCTCTGGACCCTTGTGAAACCATCAGCATCCACCTACGGACCTGTAGGCGGAGCCGCCTTGGCTCCAAACCGTGTGCAAACTGCTGCATGATGCCCAAAGTTGTGGCAGCGCAAGTACTGCCCTGGTTGCCCAGTCACAATGACTTGCTGCCTAAAGGAATGCCTGCCTGCCTCAATCTCTAGGAACTGTGGGATATTCTTGAGCTCCTTCACTGCCACCTGTACCTTTGGAACCCCTGCCGTTGTCACTGCATCCGCGAAGGATGCGGGAAGGATAGTGCCGAAGAGCCTCCCAAAGTCTTTCACTAACTGGCGGTACTCAATCACTAGGCCGGGGAAGAGGAGGGTGACCGGGTGCCGAAGAAACCTGTTGTGGAGTGCAAACGCCTCCACCGTGAAGCCACTGTACCAAGGGACCATGTATATGACCCCCTTCGTGGATGCATACGGTGAACTAGCGAGTAGCTCGCGAGCTGCGTCTGCCGAGCTGAGGCGGACCATGAAGATCCCTTGGCCCAACAGGACCGCCTCCATGATCTGCGCCGAACCGATGCTCAACGTGGAGTGGAGCTAGTGCCGAAGCTGGGCCCTAGCTGGGGAATGTCCTACTACCTGACCATAGATTGCTGTTTCCATTAGTTCCAGCTCCTTAGCTCGGACGGCTAATAGCTGCTCCTCAGAGAGGACTACGCGGAAGGTGTTCGACTGGGGGGCACTCGGTGAGTACGCTGGCGTCTGACCAAAGGTTTCCATTGCCCGTCTCTACTGGGAGAACCTACCTATCGCGTTGCTGTGTCGCTGAATGGAGAGTTGCTGCAGGGGGAGGGAGCAACTGGAGGGGAAGGGACGAAAAAAGAAAGGGGGGGGGGGGTTCTGCTTTCAATGGCGGTAGTGTTGCAGACTGATTGCGGGTCAGGCCTCTCGTCCAGGCGGCATTCGGGGGGGGGGGGGGTTTAGGGCGGATCGGACGGCGCGCACGAGTAGCTGACAGCGGCCTGGCGCAGGGGGGGTGGGGGCGGAGACGGTCAACCCGGGGGGCAGCCAGGCAGGAGGTGGAATAGGCGGCCGTTACACACCTTGGGGGCGAGGGCGCGCGGGCCGAACAGAGACGGCCACAATCAGTCGGGCAGCGTGCAAGGCTGTCGGACAGCAACCACGACCAGTCGGATGGCGCGACCGTCGGACAGTGGGTGAGGCGAAACGCGATCGGACGAGCGACCAATCGGACGCGCTTGTCGGGTGGGGGGCGCGACCATCGGACAGTGGGCGAGGCGAAACGCGATCGGATGGGCGACCAATCGGACGCGCGTGTCGGGCGGGGGGACAGCAGCGCGACGTGTAGGCAGAACTATATGTGTGTGTCGTTGTTTGTTGGCTTGCTCCTCTTCCTGCTTCTTTCCACTCCCCAGACAGCTCAGCCTCCTCCCAGCAAGCAGGAGAGGATGCAGGCCAGGCTGATGAGGTTGTAGCCTGGTGGAGAAGGAAATGGGCTGTGAACTGGGCTGAACACAGGTGGGAGGGGGTGATGGCAGGGCCCAGGTGACTGAAGTTGGAGGTTGCTGGGGCAGAAGCAGGCATGGAAAGCAGTAGGGAGGGAGGGGCAGAAAGACAGCAACCTTGCTAGACAGTCAACAGCTTGACAGGCAGGAGGAGCTGGCCAGCAGGGGGTTTTTTGAGAGGTGGTGACAGAAAGGAAAGGGCAGCAGGGAGGCTGAGGCCTGGTCAGTTGTGGAGGTGGCAATGGCAGCAGCAGGATCAGGGGTGCCGTCCAATTTGTGGTTGTTCTGCTTCCTATTCTTGATGCTCTTCACATAATGAATTGATAGATGAGAATTTCATGTGATACTCCAAAATAATTTCTCCTCATTATTTTTGCAAGTATCTTGAAAAAAGAGTTTAAAAAATGAGAGCAGAAGGACGGCTGCTTTTCTGCAATGCTACTACAATCCAGATTCCAAGGCAGAGAAGGCTTCTGAGTTTGCAACCATCTCTATGGGCTGAAGCAGAGACTGCTGCTCCATACATCTCTTTTTGCAGATGTGCCTGTTCAAGGGTGTGCCTAAGAAGAACTGGATCTTTCTAAAAACATGTAGCCATGTCTCCCACTTTTTCCTTTTGCAAGTAAAATATGGCTGATTATTTTACTCAAAAAAACTGATTACTACGGAGTGCTTATGCTCAATAGACTAGCTGGAGCTGATGCAAAGTCACAATTATATCATGTATACAAGCCTCTCAAGGCGGTTTGGAGGGGATAGGGGCAAGAAGTCATTGGGGGGGGGGGGGGGGGGGGGGGGGTGTATCACCATCTGCTGCGTGTCTGCATCACGAAGAATAGGTCCTGACCGCCCCAAGTGCGCATGAATTGACAACGGAGCTCTTGACAAGCCGTGGACTCGCCCTGCACCTGATCCCATCGGCTGCGTAGGGAGTGGATGATGGAGGTCCAGAGCTCTGCTAGGGTCGCCTGTACAGAAAGTCTCTCTCCGCCAAAAGCCACCTGACACCACGCCTTCCAGATATACCATTCAATAAGACTCCCTATGATCTCCCATACCTCAGAGCGGTCTGCTGTGGGCTCCAGTACCTGGCGGATGGGTACAGCCTCCAAACCGACCACTGCACATGACCCTGCCTCGATAATGAATATCGTGTCCTGCATCCCGGCCTCATATAGAAGGTGACGGCCCTGGCTGACTGCCTGCCAACAGAAAGCTCCCCATGAGATACATCCAAGGCTAGGTGCCATACAGCGAAGGATGCGGCATGCTCCTCTCCACACGAGCTGCGCCTCCTCACATGACCCAAGGCAGTGCTTTGGGGTTTCCAGAGGGTGCTGTGTGCAGGGTTTACAACCTCCCTCCTTCTGCATTTGGGCAAGCCAACTTCCCACCGCCAAGCCTCCATGTGCCACCAGCCATAAAAAATATGATACCCTTCTCGGCTTCCACCTATCCCATAGGCGGCGCCAGAAAGTCCGTCAGAAAGGCTCCGTGATGCTGTGCTCCGCCCAGTGCCTGCTACATGACAGCGTCCAATCAGAATCCTCTTGCATCAAAATGTGTTTGCCAATCCTGGCAGTGTACTCTAGGAACCTCGGTGGCTTCTTGGCAACTGCAGTGGCCGGCCATAGCCACTCTCCTGGATCCCACTCCAGCTCATCAAGTGGTCTGCTCTCCCAGATCCAAAGGCACCACTCCGTGAGCTCCCTCCAGAAAACATAGGGGTCCAGTCGCCATGTTTTCCCCTGAAGGCCCATGAGCCGAATTCTCCTCCACGAAAGGGTAGCTATCCCATCATCTACAGCCCTCTGCCAGGGGCCAGACGCCCCCCCTTCTGAATGGTGAAGAAACTCCCCTATGGGGCGCTGCCCACCCTACCTACCACCTGTAGGGGGATGCCTGCTGGTGAAAACCTAGCGGCCCATACCTCCCCAGGCTCTATCAGCTCTCGTATTGGGGGAGCAAGCTACTCCTAAGGTATCCCTGTATCCATCTCCCTTCTCCTCAATTCCACTCCTCTCTGGCAGCCTGATACACGCTGTAGTACCTCCTCCTCCGCCATCCTGTATACCTCCCACTAAGTCGTGATGGTACGGGCCGGGAGGGCCTCCCAACGAGCCCACTGGATGTGGGGGCACTCGCCAATCTATACCCCTTCCCGATCTTTGACCTAGGGGTTCGAGATCACTGCCTGACGATCTATCTCCTCCTGGTAGCTTGGGGGGCTTTGTATTAGGGCCTTACGGAGGCCCTACCACACGCGGAGTAAGCTATGTAGAAAAGATGATCTGGGGGGGGGGGGGGGTGATCTGGGCTGACATGTAGATCCATCTCAGGGACAACCTCCACTCCCCGCCAAGTCTCAGTCTACAATCCTGAAGACCCTCTTGCAATGAGACTTTCCAGGTCTGCCCGCCTGGTGTGAGGCCGTGGACAACTAGCTTGCCCAAGAGGGCCATACTCTGATACTCTGGGTCTATGATCCCAAGTCCTCCCTCTGACCCATGCCGTATGATGGTCGCCCATGCGACCTTGGCCTTGGAAACCCTGGAGCCATCTGATCTTGACCAAAGGAAATTCCACACTAGGCGGCGAAGCTGCACTACGCAGGATGAGGAGAAGCACCAACACGACGCGATGTACCAGGCTATCGCTAGGAGAACCTGGTTGACCACCAGGGCTCGGCTAGCTAGTGAGAGGCGAGCTGTGCTCCAATAGGTCAGCTTCCTCCGAATAGAATCAAGGACAAGAAGAAACTGCTGGGCAGGAGTGATGTCGAGTCCCACCTGGAACCCTAGGTACCGGACGGTCTGCCCTTTGCTCACCCATCTAAACCCCAATGGGATGCCCAACTCCGTGCTAGAGTACGGATCTGTGACGAAACCAACCGGCTTTTGCTAGTTGATTTTCGCTCTCGGGCTGCAGAACAGAACACGTCAAGAGCCAGCCTCACTCTCTCCAGCATCAACTCATCGTCCTCAATGTAGATTGTTGTGTCATCTGCGTACTCTAAGTCTAACAACTCAGACTACTCTCTCACTAGGAGTCGGAGGCCGCGTAATCCGCTCACACGTGACATGAGGAAATGAGACATTGCCTCTGCAAAGAGTAGAAACAGGTATGGGGCCAGGGGGCAGCCCTTTCGGACCGATCTCTCCAATTGAAACTCCTCCCCTCGCCTTCCACCTATGAGAACCCTGCTGGTGGCCGATCTGTAAAGTGCGAAGACCCCGCGAATCCAAACTTGGGGGAAACCCAACCTCGCCATGGTGCCCTCTAGAAAATCCCAGTCCACCCTGTCATAAGCTTTCTCGAAATCCAAGAGTAGTATGGCCAGTCTTTGCCCACTGTGCTGAGCCCACTCTGTCACCTCAAAGAAGGTGAAAACATTGTCTAGGATGCTCCTATCTTGGACAAAGCCTGTCTATGTGTCATGGATGATGTTTGGAAGCACGGGACGTAGTCGCCTACCAATCATCTTTGCCAGTGCCTTATAGGCCACCGACCTTAAGGTGATCGGTCTCCACTAGGAAGGCTCCAACCGGTCTCCAGCTTTGGGAAGAAGACTGATAAGGCCTGCCGAAAGAGTCCTTGGCATCTGTCCTGAACTGAAAATCTCCTGGAAGGCCATTAGTAGGGGGTCCTTCACCACTTCCCAATAGGTAGTGAAGAAGGCCTTAAAGAGGCCATCCTCTCCCGGGCATTTGTGCCCATCCTGTGTATGGAAAGCCTCCTCTAGTTCCTTCTCTGTGAAGGGGGCTAGGAGGGAGCATCCCATCTCCTTTGTGACAAGGGACGGGATGTGATCCCAGACTTGCTGTCTACATCGTTGTCCTCTAGCTGAGGCTGTCTCCTGTTGGAAAAGCCGCCTGTAATAGTCGGTGGCAATCTCCATCACCTCGTCTGGGCTAGAACGAGTCCTCCCATACTGATCCGGGAGGCTGCGTATCTGCTCTCCTCCGGTGCGAGGGTGGTGCACTTGGAAGAACTCCCTGCACATCATGGCCCCCTTCCGCGCCCAAAAGGCTACTGAGGTGCGGAAAGAGAACTCTGAACGTGTATCCTCTAGGCCAGCAATGGCTGCTCGTGTGCCCACCTCCTGTGCGTGGAGGATGCGATCCCTTGGTGCCTCCTGTAATAATCTTTGTGTGGCTGTGAGGTCTCACCGGAGTGCTCTCTCCTCCTCCCAGCTCTGCTGCTTGGTGTGTATGATTGCCGCTTGGCAGATTCTGCTCGACTCGGCTAGGACTTCTGCAACCTCCTTTGCGATCCGGTCCCTCTGCCCCACTCCGTGGTCCAAATCTTCTTTATCTATCTCGTCACCTCCTCCCTCCTATAGAGCGACTCAGGGATGCGACAGGATCGCGTGTCTAGGGCAGACGTTGGGGGATCAAGTGTTAGGAGAACCGGGCAATGATCGGACAGCGTGGCATCCGCCAACTGCTCAATCTAGCCTCCACGAGAGCCTCCCCACTCTCCCACATAAAACCTGTCCAAACGTTCGAGCAGGACTCCACCTAGCCGCCTGTATCCCCAAGAGAACAGTGACCTCTCCCTCTTGTGAAAGGCAGGGTCTCTCTAGGCATCGCGTGCTCGAACTGCCAATAGAAAGGCCTTCCATGCCTCTTGCTCCTCCCCCGCCATGCCCTGGTAGTTTTTGCCTCTGCCCTGGTGGTCCTCCAAAGCCTCCAAGTTGTTGAAGGCTCCTCCAACGATCCAAGAGTCTACCTCTGGGAGTCCATCGGCGATCTCCACCCAGAACCTGCTGCGTATCCTAACCTCCGAAGGGGCATAGACATTGAGGACTCCAAGGCACGAGTCCCCAATGTCCAATCTGATCCAAAGAACCCTCCCTGCCACTATCGTCCCGTGGTCTCGTACACAAGCGGTGAGACTCGGGCCAATAGAGGTGCATACGCCTCTACTCCTGCTGTGGGCACCTATGGCGTGTTCCCAGTAAGTGTGCGAGCTGCCCGGGAGTACCTTCCCAACCTGCTGGGCCTGGGTGGGAGTGAGCTTATGCTCCTGTAGGAGTAGGATGTCGATCCGTCCGGCAAGGGCAGGCTGCAGCTCCTTCCGAACAATCAACTTCCTGGAACCACATGCCCCACTGTAGTGGAGACTACTCACATTCCAAGATGCAAGGTGTAAGCTCATGGAGAAACCTGTGACTGACCAAACAGGCACATGTTCGGTGTGGAGGCTGCTGATGTGGAGGCTGACCGAACAGTTATCCATGTCTCACACTTGATGTGATTGAGTGTGAATGACATTGTGGCATGAACCTGTTTGTTCAGCCCAGCGCATACTGTACAGGCTCCTTGTTTGTCACTGCTGTCCATAAACACATTAAACTAGCCAGCTACAATAATCTATCAGTCCATGTGGCGCAGTAGAGCAAGAAAAGTTTAAAGACGGCCAGAAGCTCTCCTGCAGCTCCTGGAGATCTTGAGTGCTTTAGCTGGAGTGTGGGCCAGTTGAGCAAGGCAAGTTTAAAGAAGTCTAAAAGGCTCTCGTGGAGCTCCTGTAGAGCTTGAGTTCTTTAGCTGGAGTGAGATACCAGGAAATTTCCAGAATGTGTGCATTGTGATCTATTATCATACTTTATGCAATTGTTCTCCCATTATCCAGTAAAAATGTTTCTGTTTTTTTTTTCTGCACACTTAAGAGCTACCCCGCTGGTAAACGAAATAACTGAATATTTTTAAAGTTGAAGGTCAAGGTATCCATGTTCTAGACATAACATGCATACAACATACAGTTTTGAGCTGAAATTTCTTTTGATTAGTATAACCAATTTTCCTTGAAACAAGGCAAATCTTTTCTATGCAAACATGACTTTCTTGTCCAGTAATCTTGTGCTTGCAACTGACAGAAATTTGAATCTACTTGATTTCAATCGCAGGTAGCTGCAAAATTTCGAAATACTGGACAGACATGTGTTTGTGCCAATCGTATATTTGTTCAAGATGGTAGGCTGCAACATGTTGATTGTAGAATACTTTTCTTTCTTCAATTTTGCAACGAAAGGTGGAGTTTTTCATGAAGAAGACACATAGCATATAATTAATCATGTGTAGCGATGTGGTGCTGGCTATACGTGTAGGCACTCCTTTTTTCATTTAAGTTCTGTTTGATGTAGTATACTTTTATAGGTATCTATGATAAATTTTCTGAAGCTTTGGCCAAGGCTGTGAAGTGCTTGGAAGTTGGAAATGGCTTGAAGACAGGTGTTTCTCAGGTGCTCTCTCTCTCTCTCTCTCTCACTTGAGGACGTTTGAATTGATGAATTGAAATATTACATACATGCACACACAGACACACACACACACACACACACTCTCTCTCTCTCTCTCTCTCTCTCTCTCTCTCTCTCTCTCATGAGGACGTTTGAATTGATGAATTGAAATATTACATACATGCACACACACACACACACTCTCTCTCTCTCTCTCTCTCCCTCCACAAGCTAGAAAGGAACACAGCAATGTAAAGGTAGCTGACTGCCAAACGTGCAAGGATTATGCGGGAAATGCATTTCATCCACTAGCTAGAAAACTTGGAAACACTAGGGGTTCTAGAGGTGTGGCCATACTAATACTATACAAGAAAGACCTCAAGGGAATGGTGCAAGTAATGAAGAGTGATGATGATGCATGATACTTATGGATTAGGATACATACATGAAGACTACGGCATATATTCATTGCAATATGCTACTTTCCTCCTGCAAACTCAACCTATGCCACACGAGATGGATCTCCCCTTGATGTACTTTACGACGATATTATGAGATATGCTAGCATTGGGGACATATTATTAGTGGGAGATTTCAATGCACGCACTAGAAATAGACATAGTGACTTTTATATCCATTATAATGTCATGTTCAAAGAGATTGACATAGATAAAATAGGCGTATGTAGGAGAGCCTAGGATAAAGAAGTGAGTACCTATGAGACACATCTATTGGCTTTGGGAAGTGCACATAGACTAGCCATTTTTAATGGTGTACCACAATGGCTAGGATTTAACACTTTGAGATGTTGGAATCACAAAGGAGGAGCAAGTACTGTGGATTACTTGATAGGCTCACCAACATTGATACCACACACCCAAAACTTTAAGATATCTAAGAGACCAATTGGCAAAGCAACAGATCATGCTATTTTGACTTTCATGCTCTCTTGTGTGAAACCAGCCTTCCTCTTTGGATAGGGTGGTAAAACTTGATCAAACACTGAAATTACAACAATTAATAATTGAGCATAAACTGAAATGCACACATTACCTTAACAATCTTGGACAATAGATACTCAGTTGGCCCCAAAACTAGCGCCTCTTTCGGTTTTTTAAAAAACTTTGATTGCTAATGGAGAGTGTGCAAGTGGAATCTCCTTTGCTGATCCAAAAGCCCCTTGCCATACTTACAATCAAAAAGCAATTTGGGCCAATTGCCCCTTGATTTTCACTTGCACAAATGAAACCACTAACTGGCCAATGTTGCCCCCATTTACAACCTTGCATATTGGATTACTAACTTCACTACCCTTGGATACTCATAGTTTCCCCACACAACCTTTCAGATGTAGGGATATCTATCCTCTGCTTATGGACTGTCCTATACTTTCTATCAGCCAACCTAAACCAAGTGATTAGATCTGATAACTTGAGGATTACAGCGAGGACATGGATCCACCCACCAGTCCCTCTAGGATTGGGGTTGGATTTCTATCGGAGTCACTTCTTGTGTCTCTCTGATGATGAATTCACTATTCGGCAAGCATACATGGACACCCATCTCTCCCACAGCATACGGGTTGCTATTGAACGGATTCATACCTCCTCTCATCGGCTAGAGATGGAGATAGGTAAATGGAGAGATAGTGAGCAGAGGATAGGACTTGCTAGCTTTGTGACCAAGAGCTTGAGATAATGGAACATTAGATATGCTAATATACAATATACTATGATACACCAGGAAGGTACCATTGTCTCTTCCATGATGGTTTTGGACCTCTTTGTCGTGTCATGGAATACAAAGACCAAAAAAGCCTAAGTTGTTTCGTCTTGGAGCTATAGAGGCACCATACAACATTACTAGGAGACAGGAGGCCAACTTACCCAAAGGGACCCACACAGAGAGCAATAATGGACTTTTTTCATAGATCCGGTCCTATTGACACTACTAGCCTTTGCAGAGGCAAAGCCACATTGGATAGAGCCATTTCACTTCGTCGAGCACAATGACCCGTCTACGAAGACCACATCCGAGGAGGCCGCATCACAGGTGGATTAGAGCCATTAGCATGAAACAACAAAGACTCACCACTAGGCATATCAGTGGAGCAATTAGGGGCCACATCGTAGCTAAGATCATTTGTAGACCTTGAGATCAGCTACAACCTACAGTCTCTACCACATCTTTCTATACATGGTTCTGTTAGATTTAGGTCTCCTTTTTTTTATACTGATGGACAACACTAGACATAGTTCTACTCTAGCATAGTCCCATTGTAAAGTTATTCTTAGCATTATTTCGTAGGCCACTTATTTTTATGTTATCTTCACCTTACTGATGAGATGACATCAGACATGGACGTATTTTGTGTTTTGTCTCATAGGCCACATTGGCCTTATGCAGGCATTAATATATTCTCTCTCTTTTTTTTCCGTAAAAGGTAATTGTATTAATTATGAAAAAAAGATACAAGATTACATGATTACATGATTACAAGAGACACGAGGGCCCTAGGCCAACGTGTGGGAAATCCCCGTACTAATGCACGAAAAACGTTACACCAATCATGGCAACGACCCAGAGGCAATTGCCATATGCCAGGAAGCAAATCCTCCCGAGGGAGCAAGTCGGAGTGCCGGATGAGATCTATCTGCCAATGCAAGAGCCCTTTAAGCCTGACAATATGTCTCGGTACATTAGAGGCCAAATCAAAGAGAAAAGCATTGCGCGTGGTCCAAATGTACCAGCATCCCCAGTATCTGAAAAAGTGAAATAAGATCTTCATATGTAACTGTGGCGGTGTGGGGTACTTTGGGCGCACAAAAACCCAATCGAAAGGAGTTAGTGAGGACCCCACCACTGCGCGCCAGATTTGTGACAAGAGTGACCAGATATTCTTGGTGAGCGGGCAAGAAAAAAATTGATGTCGGGCCGATTCCGCAGTAGTGGTACAGAAGAAACAATTGCCATTCGAGATTCTACGCTTGGAAAGGGCCGAGGCAAGAGGAAGACCACCAATCATTACCCGCCAAAGAAAGACCTTGCATTTGAAAGGTGCCCTATTCAGCCAGCCCTCCATCACCGTTGCCTGCCACCATGACTGCGATTTCTGCAGTCCCCAAACAGTATTAACTTTCACACCCAGCCATTGGTGATCTTGAATGAGAAGATGATACACCTGATTAGTAGAGGCCTTTTCCAGACTCAACCGGCCTGCAAGGTCCCAGTCCTGCCAAGGACGATCCACAGCCAGGGCAGGAAAGGGTTGCCTATCCTGAAGCTCCGACAAAAGCTGTTCCCATAAACCACGGTATCCGCGCGGGATCCTGAAAAGTCTCCTAGCAGTCCGAAACGATGCGAGGACATTGCGAGTGGCAAGCGTAGCATCCGCAATCGAAGTCACACCTAAACGGGCCATGCGGTTAAATCTCGGTTTGAGCTGATGTTTGCCTTCCCATGAAAGTAATCTCGATACTGCCAACAATTCCAGCTGAAAGGAGTTAGTCTGCAAGCGGTTCCCCACTGGATGCCAATGGGCCTTTTGGAGCACCACTTTCCAAGAGCCGACCAAGTGCAGTAACAGAGAGGAAGAGGGACTGGAAAATCGAGAGTCAGCATTAAGGACATGCCACTAGGAGGCCCGAAGTCGTGTATTACCATGGCGTAGCCCGCTGTCCTCAAGAAAATAACGGGCTATAATGGTCCACGGGTGATGATCCACACACATGGCATGAAAAAGAGACCAACGAAGAGCCAGCATATGAGTTTCTGCATCCAAAATAGCTCCACCACCCATGCGTTTAGGGGTACATGTATGTGACCATGAAATCCACGAAATACCTGCCTGCAGTGAATCCTTTTTCCATAGCATGAAACGAATGGGATGAGTGAGAGCCTTCAAAGTAGTAGGCGTCCACGGCAGCAATGGCAGGAAATACGTTAGCATTGGTAGCATAATTGTCTGAGCCACTTTGAGGCGGACATGGAATGGCCACGCTTGCGACTTCCAATACATAAACTTCGCCGCCAGTTTTTGTGAAATCCACTCCAGTAGTTCCTTTGGCCGTACATCCACCCCCAATGGGTATCCAAGATGCCTGACAATGGAGCCACGGGAAACCACCTGGCCCTGCCAGCCTAATGACTGTAAATCAGGCTCCGTGCAACTGAGTATGGCTGATTTAAAGGCATTGATGCGAAGACCAGAGGCCTGACCAAAGAGCGTCCAAACATCTAATGCCTTTCGAATGTTGTCCCTATTCGCCCGCAAAATCATAAAGGTGTCATCAGCCAAAGATTAGCTAATGAAGTGCTGCCCCAAAGGAAGAGACAATCTTGCCAGCTGAGCAGAAGCCGCCATTGAGGATAACATTGAAAGGACTGGGTGAGTCGCCAGGGCAAAGAAGAGAGGACTCAAAGGGCAACCCTGTCTGACCGAGCGTGCAAGGACAAATGGCTCTGTAACCCCACCATTGAGCATAACTCTTAAAGAAGCCGCAGCACTAATGGTGTAGATCAATCGGGACATCCGAGTACCAAATCCCATAGCAGACATGAGATCTGCAATGAAAGACCTGTCCACATAGTCAAAAGCCTTTTCCAAGTCCAATTGAATCAATACCACTTCCTGACTGGAGTGCCGCGCATAGTCAATAGCCATTTGCACATTTAAGATATTATGCAGAATGTTGCGGCCCTTAATGAAACCATATTGGAGAGGATGCACAATAGCTGGAAGGTGCTTGTGAAGCCGATTCGCCAGCACTTTGGAGAAGATTTTATACATCCAGCCCATCAAAGAAATTGGTCTCCAGTGTTGCAGCATTGACGGCGAAGGGACCTTTGGAATCAGTTTGATAATGCCTTCTTTCCATGAGGAAGGCATGACCCCTGTTTCCCAAACCTGCTGAAACATAACTGCCAATGGCTTCACCAGCTGCGTGGCCGAGTTCTCAAAGAATTCATTAGTGAGAGCATCCCAACCAGGACTTTTATCCTTAGGCAGGTGTAACAAAACATCCATAACCTCCTCCTCGCAAATATCCGCCTCCAAAGTGGCTTGCATATCAAGTGGAACCTGCTGGCGGACCAGATGATAGAAGACCGAGCGGGCATGCGTAACTTGGCTAGAAGGCGAGGGAGAAGAACCAAGAAGTTCCATAAAATAATTTTTGCACATGTTGACAATGGTCTACGGATTAGTGACCATGCGACCTTCCGAATCCTGGAGTCTAGTCATATTTTCGCGAGCAGGAGAAGCATGCAAGGCGCGAAAGAACTTATGAGACTGGCAGGCACTATCTTGCAATGTGTCAGTCAAGTTATGCGGCTTGGCCTGCTGATAAGTGAATAAGATAGGCCAAACGCATCTCCAGTGTTGACAGCAGAAAATCATCATCTGGGGTATCCACGAGCAACGAACGGACCAAAGCCAGTAAGTCCTCTGCTGCATGTCGACATCGCCGACAAAGAGAGGCATGATGGATCCCATACTGCCGAGCAACCCGCTGCACATTAGAGAGCAGCCGTGCAAATGAAGCCAAGCTCTCAGAGGCGAAGTCCAATAAGAACCTCTCAATCAATTGCTGCATATAGCCCTGAAAAATTGGATGCTTCAAATAAGAGGAGTTGAAACGTAAAGGGAGCCTATCCAGCAACTGCATAAAAGGTGCAATAGGTTGTGCCCGCATTTCAAGCTGGAGGGGGAAATGGTCCGACAATGCATATTGCTGCAAGACCTTCATTTCCAGCATCTCGGGAAGAAAATCATCCCCCTGCATGATATACATTCGGTCCAACCGTGACCAAGTAGTTGCATATCGTGCGGAATGAAAAGTAAACCCTGAAAAAGAAGGGTGAAGCCACGACCAAAGATCTTGCTCAAGTACGCACAAAGCAAAGGAATTCCACACCCGGCTTTCCGGCGCATCCATTACCGAATGCCCTGAAGTGGACTGAGAAGAGTCAACACACATATTGAAATCTCCCATCAAAAACCCCCTTCGGCCAAGTGACATCGAGCCCTGCAAAGTCGACCAAAGATCCCGTCGGGATGCGGGATCATTCGGAGCATAGAGGCCCAGCAACCATAAAATCTCTCCTTCAAATAAGACTTCGATTACCAGAAAGCGGCCCTACACATCATTTTTAACAAGAACATGCTGGTATTTCTCATGGACAATCATCAGCACGCCCGAATAGTGCGTAGCATGTGTCCCTGCATAAAACAGACGGAATCCATGACAATCCACAACTTTTCCTGCTTCACCGTGACTTTTGTGCTCAACTGCACACAATACATCCCACTGGTTCTCATGCAAGACAGTCCACATGGCATGTTGCTTATGGCGAGAGCAAATGCCTCGCACATTCCACGTGGCTTATCTTCATATATCTTCAAAAAAAGGAAGTTAGGAACGAGGCGCCTGTTGCCTCGATTTCACCTTTTCCGTGAGAACATCCAGGACACCCTCATCCAGAAAATCAGCCAATACTGCAAACGAATTCTGGCGACCTGCTTTAGAGGTAGAAGGAAAATCCACTGCCTTGGGAGTGGGGCGGGGATAACGCCGATCCCAGGGTGTAATCACATTACCTTTTGTATCAAATGCCAGCTTAGCAGGTGGGCCCTTGGGACCGTCTGTATAGACTTTCCTTGTAGACTGATTACGGGGGGCAGACGGGGCCATAGTACGCGCAGCATGCTGTGAAGTGAACATTTCTTTCTTGCGCATATACGTGCGCACGGAATCCTGTGAAGCATTAGGCCCAGGATCCGCCAGGCCTGCATCCAACTTTTTACTTTTTTTTTGACGTGCCTCAATCCAATCAGTGCTACGGGAATCAAAACCCAGGACCTGTTGTTTGCCTTTATCCACGACATTAGGTGGCTGAAGTGCCTCCTGTGCCGGGGCATCAAGCACCATGTCATCCTTAGGCAGCACAACATGCGCATCCTCGGAAGACGGTTGTCTTTCGGGGCATTCGGCCATAAAATGCCCCAATTTACCACATGAAAAGCAGTGTCCTGCAAAGTTGCCCCATTTCAAGCGAAAATGCAAAGGATGCATGCCAGAACAATTGAGGCGAAGCCACGCAGGTCTTTTCCTAGCCGTGTCCCATAACATGCATAAACGGTTTCAATTCATAGCCCTGAGGCTTGGGGGAACCAGCACTGTTCCCACAACTGCCATCGCATCCTTCAACAATGGCCAATAGACCGCCGGACAATTTTCCACTTCCACCCACACCGGGCATTCTCGTTGAAGCAGACGCTGGAAGTCTCCCATAGGGTGCCATGGTACAACATGGACCAAGCGGCGATCAAAGAATAATGGCAATTTGGACAGGAGCTCAGCTCGATGTGTTTCCGATTTCAACAGCACCTCATAAAAGCCGCGAGGTCCAAGGAAGATCTCCTCAACACACTCCCCTTGCAATAAATGGTGCATCCACTGGCAAATATGTGAAAGCACTGGGATCCTGCCAGTGAAGAAAAGTATAACGGCACGGTCATAAAACACCGAAAAAGACCGCAAGACTAATTTCGGGTCCACCGTGGCTTCCAGCACGTCATCAGTTCCCGCGTCAGAAAAAGTTTCATTATTATGCTGGACATAATCGCCAAGCAGAGTATTGGCAAAGTCCAACAAATGCTCCCAGTCAATCTCCTGCGAATCCACAGGATCAGAGGCAACCTGCGCATAGGAACGTTCCTGAGGACTTAGTGGCTCGTCAGAAGTATGCTTGGAGCGTTTGCCCGCAGGCGGCAGTTCAGAACCCAGAGGCATCTCCTCCGTGCACGGCACCATATCCTCCAGCTCCTCTGTATCAGAATCAGGGCCAAGGGCTGCCACCGTCCGGTCTAGAAAATCCATATCCAGGCCAGCCATACTGCTGTCTTCTCTCTCTGTCAGCTCTCTCTCTCTCTCTCTCTCTCTCTCTCTCTCTCTCTCTCTCTCTCTCTCTTTGTGTGTGTGCCTGCTGCCTGCGAGTTGCCTGCAAGTCTCACCTGACGTGACCTGTCCTTGCAATCAGATTTCTCTGTCCTTGCAGATGCCTGTATGCAAGCCTTTTGACCGCAGGTCTAAGCCTGTAAGTCTGGGGGCCTGACTACCTGCAGAAGGGCGCACAGGGACTGTGCTGAAGTCTGGGCTGCTCGCACAACAGGTCTGGACCTGACTGGCAGTGAGAAGGCTGTTCATACAGGGGCAGGGCAGAACTGCACTGGCGTAAGGTCGTCTGCTGCAATCGATTTGTCTCTCCTCAGCAAAGTCGTCCCTGCAGATTCACAGTAGGGTCGCAGCAGATCTGGAGGTCCCGTAACAGCAAAAGCCAGATACCCAGAACGGCAGGCAGTTCATGTAGGGATGCAGGGCCCACGAACAGGGAAGAAACGCTGAAATCGTGCCCTAAATCAGGGCAATTAGGCAGCGCTCATCTCCACACAGGCTACATGCAGAGCACGACAGCACACGGGTCGCCATCATCGCGTCGTTTTCTCTCTCTCTCTCTCTCTCTTATATATTTTCTCTCTCTCTCTCTCTCTCTCTCTCTCTCTCTCTCTCTCGTGAAGATAATTGAATTGTAGTAAATATTTACATCAGACCTTCAGGTCAGCATTGAAAAATAACAAACATGAAGGAAAGTCTACACAGACTCTAATATAGAAATGTCACATTGAAAGAACAGCTGGTGTGGAGAGAACAATACCCAGTGAGGGAGCAACAACATCAAGAACTAGATCAGCAGACACCATAGAGGAGATTTGCCACAACACTAAACCCTGAATTCGGGCCACATGACCATGAATGCCAAATACCGAATAAAAAATGAAGGCATTCCAAGTACGCCAAATATGCCACAAGGCTGTGCATCTAAGGAAATGGAAAAGGCAGGAATAATCTGAACTCAAAGAGGTCATGGAGGTCATCTTCCCCATAATCCATGAATGAGCTGATATCCAGTGCTGAGTCAACGAGAACCACACATGGGAAACAAAACTCCAAATCTGTCTTGCAACAGGGCAGGAGACAAAAAGATGAAGCATTGTCTCATCACATCTGGTATAGAATATACATCGCCCAACAGAGATCTTACGAGCATGCAACACATTCCAAGTAGGAAGAGCCCTAATAAGTAGCCTCCACATAAACACTTTTCCCTGATATGGAACCCTAGATTTCCAGAGCTGGATGAATCTATCTTGCGACTTCTTCTTCTTTTTTGCAAATAAAGTGTGGCTAATTATATTACTTCAGAAGAAAACCTTGAATACAAAGAAGTGCTCTTACTCAACAGACTAGCTGGAGCTCATGTAGATGTGAGCTCATTTTCAGCATTATAGCTTTGTATATTTGGACAGCACTCAGGCCATACAATGAGTACCTAAGAGCTCATCCGTTCCCTTCCAACATGCATGGGATGAACTCTTAGGAGATTCTACAAGTAGGCAGAGAAAGTGATCAACTTTTCTAACCACTTGGGACTGTGGAATTTTCTTCTAGACTTACCCTTCATGTTTTGGTATTACAAAGCTCTTTGCTTGGTTTTTTCTGTAGTCTGTGGTAATGAATATCTTCCTCAAGAAATGGCCAGCTTGGGAGGATTATTTGCATTGTGACATGAGACGAGTTTTGAGGATGGGGAAATAAATTGTCGTCCCCTATCATTATGACATGGTGCTTTAACATGGGGCTAGGATTGGGACGATATAGCAATGAGATGTGGGAAGCTAGAAAATGGCCACCCCATGTCACTATGATTATTCTACCCCCTTCTTTTTGTTTTGATTATTTGGATTGGGTTGTGTTGTATCTTTTTAGCCTCAGCTCAAATTGAGGTGCACGTCTCTCTTGGAGTAAAAATGGTTCCGGACATGTTTTTTTTTTTTCAAGTAAAATGTGACTGATTATATTACTCCAAAAACCGATTACAATAGAGTGCTCATGCTCAACAGACTAGTTGGAGCTGATGCAAAGTCACCAATACATCATATATACAAGCTTCTCAAGGCAGTCTACGGGGGATAGGGGCAAGCAGCCATGGGGGGGGCGGGGGTATATCTCCAGCTGGGGCTGCCTGCTTGCATCACGAAGAATAGACCTTGGCCGCCCCAAGTGCGCATGAAGTGACCTCGGAGCTCCTGACGAGCCTTAGACTCGCCCTGCACCCGATCCCATCGGCCACGGAGGGAGTGGATGACGGAGGTCCAGAGCTCTGCTAAGGTCGCATGTCCTGAAAGTCTCTCTCCGCTGAAAGCATCCTGACATCGCGCCTTCCAGATATGCCGCCCAATAAGACTTCCTATGATCTCCCATACCTCCGAGCGGTCTGTTGTGGGCTCCAGTACCTGGCGGATGGGTACAGCCTCCAAACCGACCACTGTGCATGACCTTGCCTTGATAATAAGTATCGTGTCGTCCTGCATCCCAGTCTTATACAGAAGGTGACAGCCCTGGCTGACTGCATGCCACAGAAAGCTCCTCATGAGATACATCCAAGGCTGGGTGCTATACGGCGAAGGATGCCGCATGCTCCTCTCCACACAAGCCGTGCCTCCTCACATGACCAAAGGGAGTGCTTTGGGGTTTCTAGAGGCTGCTGTGTGCAACACTTACAACCTCCCTCCTGCATCTGGGTAAGCCAACTTCCCATTGCCAAGCCTCCATGTGCCACCAGCCATAAGAAATACGACACCCTCCTTGGTCTCTAGCTATCCCATAGGCGGTGCCACAAGGTCCGTCGGAAGGGCTCCATGATGTTGTGCTCCGCCCAGTGCCTGCTACGTGGCAGCACCCAATCCATATCCTCCTATATCAGTACATGTCTGCCAATCCTGGCAGTGTACTCTAGGAACCTAGGTGGCTTTTTGGCGACCGCAGAGGCCGGCCATAGCCACTCTCCTGGGTCCCACTCCAGCTCATCAAGTGGTCTACCCTCCTAGATCCAAAGGCGCCACTCCTTGAGCTCCATCCAGAAGACATAGGGGTCCAGTCGCCAGGTCTTCCCCTGAAGGCCCACCACTTGAATCCTCCTCCATGAGAGGGTGGCACTCCCCTCATCCTGCTGCCCTCTATCTAGGGCCAGATGTCCCCCATCCTGAACGGCGAAGAAAGTTTCCTGCGGGGCACCACCCACTCTACCTGCCACCTGAAGGGGGATGCCTGCTGGTGAAAAGCTAGCTGCCCATACGTACTCGGGCTCTATCGGCTCTCGTATCGGTGGGGCAAGCTACTCCAGACGTATTGCTGCGTCTACCTCCCTTCTCCTCAACTCCACTCCTCTCTAGCAAACAGATACTCGTTGCAACACCTCCTCATCCACCGTCCTGTACACCTCCCGCCATATCCTGATGGTATGAGCCGGGCCAGCCTCCCACCCAGCCCTTTGGATGTGGGGGCGCTCACCTATCTGTGCCCCTTCCCGATATTTGACCTGCGGGTTCCAGATCAACGACTGACGGTTTATCTTTTCCTGGCAGCCTAGGGGACGTTGGATTAGAGCCTTAGAGAGGCCCTACCACATGCAGAATAAGCTGCGAAGGAAAGGTGATCTGGGGGGGTGATCTGGGCTGACATGAAGATCCATCTCAGGGACGGTCTCCACTCACCGCCAAGCCTCGGTCTATAGTCCTGGAGGCCCTCCTACAATAAGATTTTTCAGGTCTGCTCGCTTGGTGTGAGACCGTGGACAACTAGCTTGCCCAAGAGGGCCATACTCTAATACTCCGGGTCTATGATCCCAAGTCCTCTCTCTGACCTATGTCGTATGATGGTCGCCTACGCCACCTTGGCCCTGGTGGAGTCCTTGGAACCATCAGACCCTGACCAAAGGAAAGTTTGCACTAGGCAGCGAAGCTGCACTACGCATGATGAGGAGAAGCACCAACACGAGGCGATGTACCAGGCCATCGCTAGGAGGACCTGGTTAACCACTAGGGCTCATCCAGCTAGTGAGGCCCAGTAGGTCACTTTTCTCCAAATAGAATCAAGGACAGGAAGAAATTGCTGGGCAGGAGTGATGTCGAGTCCCACCTCGAACCCTAGGTACCGGACGGTCTGCCCTTTGCTCACCCATCTAAAACCCAGGTGGACGCCCCACTCCGTGCTAGAGTCTGAGTCTGTGAGGAAACCAACTAACTTTCACCAGTTGATCTTCGCTCATGTTGCAGAGCAAAATACGTCAAGGGCCAGCCTCACTCTCTCCAGCATCAACTCATCGTCCTTTATATAGAGGGCTATGTCATCTACGCACTCTGAGTCTAACAACTCAGTCTCTCCTCTTACTGGAAGTTGCAGGCCGCGTAATCCGCTCACACGTGACTTGAGGAAGCGAGACATCGCCTCTACGAAGAGTAGAAACAGGTATGGGGCCAGGGGGCAACCCTGTCGAACCGATCTCTCCAACCGAAATTCCTCCCCTCGCCTTCTGCCTATGAGAACCCTGCTGGTGGCCGATCTGTACAGGGTGGAGACCCCACTAATCCAAGCCTAGGGGAATCCCAACCTCACCATGGTGCCCTCTAGGAAATCCCAGTCCACCCTTTCTTAAGCTTTCTCGAAATCCAAGAGTAGTGCGGCTTGTCTCTGCCCACTGTGTTGAGCCCAGTCTGTCGTCTAAAAGAAGGTAAATACATTGTCTAGGATGCTCCTATCCTGGACAAAGCTTGTCTGAGTGTCATGGATGATATCTGGAAGCACGGGGCGTAGTCGCCTACCAATCATCTCTACCAGTGCCTTATAGGCCACTGACAATAAGGTGATCGGACTCATAAGCCTGCCGAGACACTCCTTAGCATCTGTCCTGAGGTGAAAATCTCCTGGAAGGCCATCAGTAGAGGGTCCTTCACCACTTCCAGTAGGTAGTGAAGAAGGCCTTAGAGAGGCCATCCTTCCGCGGGCATTTCTGCCCATCCTATGTATGGAGAGCCTCCTCTAGTTCCTTCTCTGTGAAGGGGGCTAGGAGGGAGCGTCCCATCTCTGTGATGAAGGACAGGATGTGATCCCATACCTCCTCTCTACATCTCTATCCTCTAGTTGAAGCTGTCTCCTACTGGAGAAGGCGCCTGTAATAGTTGTTAGCAATCTCCATCACCTCGTCTGGGCTAGAACGGGTCCACCCATATTGATCCCAGAGGCTGCGTATTTGCTCTCCTGCGGTGCGACGCTAATGCTTCTGGAAGAACTCCCTGCACATTGTGTCCCCCTTCCGCGCCCAGAAGGCTGTTGAGGTTCGGAAAGAGAACTTCGAGCGCCTGTCCTCTAGGCCAGCAATGGCTACTCGCACGCGCACCTCCTATGCATGGAAGGTGGGGTCCCGTGGTACCTCCTTCAATAATCTCTGCATGGGTGCATGGTCCTAGCGGAGTGCTCTCTCCTCCTCCCAGCTTTGCTGCCTGGCTTGAATGGCTGCCTCTTGGCAGATTCTGCTCAACTCTGCTAGGACCTCTGCAACTTGCTCTGCTATCCGGTCCCTTCTGCCCCACTCTCTGGTCGAAATCTGCTCTATCTGTCTTGTCACCTCCTCCCTTCTATAGATCGAGTCAGGGATCCAATAGGATCGTGTGTCTAGGGCAGATGCTGGGGGGTCAAGTGTCAGGAGAACCGGGCAGTGATCGGACAACATGGTGCCTGCCAACTGCTCAATCTGGCCTCCACGAGAGCCTCCCTACTCTCCCACAGAAAACCTATCCAACCGCTCCAACATAACTCCACCTAGCTGCCTGTATCCCCAAGAGAAGTCGAATGACCTGTCCCTCCTGTGGAAGGCAGGGTCTGTCCAGGCATCGCATGCTCCGACTACCAGCAAAAAGACCTCCCATGCCTCCTGCTCCTCCCCAGCCATGCCCTAGTAGTTACTGCCTCTCCCCTGCTGGTCCTCCAAAGCCTCCAGATTGTTGAAGTCTCCTCCAACGATCCAAGAGTCTACCTTTGGGAGTCCATCCGCGATCTCCACCTAGAACGTGTTGTGTGCCCTAACCTCCGTAGGGGCATAGACATTGAGGACTTCAAGGCATGAGTCCCCAATATCCAATCTGACCCATAGAACCTTCCCTGCCACTATCCTCCTGTGGTCTCCTACACAGGCGGTGAGACTTGGGCCAATAGAGGTGCATACGCCTGTACTCCTGCCCCGTGGGCACCTATGGCGTACTCCATGTAAGTGTGCGAGCTGCACGGCAGCACCTTCTCGACCCGCTGGGCCTGGATGGAGGTGAGCTTGTGCTCTTGTAGAGGCAAGATGTCGATCCGTCTAGCCAAGGCAGGCTACAGCTCCTGCTGAACAATCAACTACCTAGAACCACGTGCCCCACTGTAGTAGAGGCTATTCACATTCCAGGATGCTAGGTGTAAACTCATGGGGAGACTTGTGACTGACCGAACAGGCATCTGTTCGGTGTGGAGGCTGCTTATTAGGAGGAGAAACTGTGAGGCATGCAAGTACGCTTTGTCGCCGGTCTGTACGGCGAACTCCAGTCCCCTATGGAGGCCCTTGGCCGGATCATAGGGGTGATAGATGCTCTAGGTGGTACTATCAATGCATCTATCAGCCATGCTGAGAGTCGTGACTCGGTACACTGTTAGAAACGGGCCGCCTGTGCCAGGGGCCACTCGATCATGTCCCTTGGAGCTCTCCACTGTGGAGGGGCTCGAAAGATAATACTCAAGTGTGGGACCTTGGCACCAGTCCACCAATTAATGTCCATCATGCACCCAGGCCACTGCTGTGCAAACAATGCTAATCCTTCATCTCCCATCCACTGGGAGATGTGATCCGCCACCTGACTCTTCAACTCCTCCTCTATCTGTGTAGTTGTCCACTCCCCTGAGTGAGAGGACTGAAGAGAAAAGGCATAGTTTGGTCCATTCGGTGGTGCTAGTTGATGGACCTTACCCCTCCTTAACTTACGAACCACGAAGATCCCCACCCCTAGAGGTAGTGGGAACTCTCCGTTCGCTCCGCAACTCTCAGGTAGGACCATGGGCCACTGCGGAAGAACTCGTGTGGCAACAACTTTGCCCGTCTCGGGAAGGTGTGACGGGCGGCAAGGGCGGATGAGCTAGTGGTTGTATGGGAGGGGGAGGACTACTGGTGTGAGGAGGAAGTAGGTGTGTGTGGCTCATCACCTCCTGTGGGAGGGTGGGGGGTGGAACTAGGGGGGACCACCTGAACCGGGTGTGGATCAGGGGGGTGTGCTCGGTATGGAAAGTGGTGGGGGGCAAGAGGATCAAGGGATGGTGGGATGGACAGGGATGCATGGCGGGTTGTATGGGGGGACTGGTGGCCCTGGAAAGGGGGGGCTGTGGGTCAAGGTCAGTGAAGGGGGGGCATGAGATGTAGAGGGGGGTAGGTGTGGGGGCTGTGGGAACTCAAGTGAGGCAGTTTGTGGCGCGGGTGGTGGATGTGGGGGGCTGCAGTCGTGCCGGTTGGGACGAGCAGAGGGGTTTGTGGAGTGCTTTGCCGAGGAGGGGTCGCTCGCCCACCTGCTATCTGCGTCACTCCCCCCTGCCATCTCCCTCTCTATCGTCTCTGTACTCGTGTGAAACCATCCGCATCCACCTATGGGCCTGTCGACAGAGCCACCCTAGCACTGAAGCGCGTACACTCTGTTGCCTAGTGCCCAAAGTCATGGCAGCACAGGCATTGCCCTGACTTCCCAGTCACAATGACCTGCTGCCTAAAGGAGTGTCCGCTTGCCTCAATCTCTAGGAACTGTGGGATATTCTTAACCTCTTTCATTGCCACCCGTACCTTGGGGATGCTTGCGGCAGTCACTATGTCCGTGAAGGACGCGAGGAGGACTGTGCCGAAGAGCCGTCCAAAAGTCTTCCACCGACTGGCAATACTCTATCGCCAGGCCGGGAAAGGGAAGGGTGACCGGGTGCCGAAGAAACCTGTTGTGGAGTGCAAATGCCTCCACAGTGAAGCCACTATACCAAGGGACCATGTAGATGACCCCCTTCGTGGATACATAGGGTGAGCTGGCACGTAACTCTTGAGCTGCGTTTGCTGAGCTTAGGCGAACCATGAAGATCCCTTGGCCCATTAGAACCGCCTCCACAATCTGTGTTGTGCCAATGCGTAGCGGTCACAAACTGTTTGAAGCACACATTGAAGTTTGCGTGATTAGGTCGGAGTGAACTTTTAGGATTTTTTTTCACAGAGCTTTATGAAGAAAATATGACAGAGCTTCAATTTCTATGTACTAGTTGGTATATTTGTTTTGACCTAAAGAGCTTTTTTGAACCCGCGTGATGCACACATATATTCATGAGTAACTTATCTGAGACTTTGGATAAGATACATAAAATAGATTATTGCTATGGTTTTCTAAGAATTATTTAACCTTATCTTTGTATTATACCTAATATATATGACTGAATTTCATGTTAAGGGGTTAATCAAAGAAGTTACTTTTATATCTATAATTAAGCACTTCATTAAAGGGAAGTGAGAGGTTGATCTCCAACGAGTCATCCTATGGTTGGTTGTCTCAGTGAACCAAGATTTTTCCTTTAAAAGTACTAAATTTACAGAATCAAATGAGGAGTCTCTAGAAAGAGCATAGCACAATGATAAAAGATTCTGTAGTTCCAAAATAATCTAACCAAGTGGAAAAACAGAACATCATGACCTGAGGTTTAAAGAAAATAACATTGTGGAACTGTGTCATCCTTTTCCATGTAGCTGTGCATCTACGGATACTTCTTTTCTAAATACTACTATGCATCTGGACATATGAATTAAGTTCTTGTTCCAAGTAGCCATAAGTCTATGGGTATTGTTTTCCATGTACTGCTATGCATCTGAGCTTATGAAATGGATCTGTGCTTTATTTATTGGTCAGTCAAAGACTTTGATTTTGGACTCCTATGTGTCTGAGAAGCGATCTGTGCTTTATTCTGAATATAAAGAATAACACCATCATGAATGTAAAAACTACTAATAGCTAAGTCAGTGATGTGAGGTCCCCTGACTGAATGTGAGTTGTCCGAGTAGAGCTTTGTTTTCCTTTTATTGTCGATTTCTTAGGCTGCGAGGGAACGGGAGGGCGGGTGGGGGGTTAGGGGGTAGATGAGAGAATTGTATTATTAAAAGACCTAAGTGCAAGTTGTCCTCTTAGAGCTCTTCTTTGATGGCAGTTCATAAACTGTGTATACAAATCACTGCAGCTGTTCCTTGTTGGAGGCTAGGAGGGAAGTTTAAAAAGACACAGCTTGATACATACTGATTTAGTTTGGAAATCTACTCCATTGTGTTTGCATGTCAAATTTATGATTTGAACACTTAAGAAAGTACATCTTTGTGTTGCCTGGCAGGGTCCTTTGATCAATGAAGCAGCAATTCACAAGGTAGTAATTTCATTTTTGTCTCCTTGTACTTCTCTAACTTATGTAATTTGGGTTTAGTTTTGTAATGCATCTTATCAGCAATCACATGATTTGATTAAATGTCAGACTGATAAGCACTTCACACTTTTTGCAGGTTGAAATGCATGTTGAAGATGCCCTCTCCAAGGTATGCTTATGCTAAGGGAAATGTATAATTCAACTGATGAACTTCAGCCTTTTGTTGATGCCTAGCAATTGTCAGCTACAACCTTCAGGATGTATCCACAGCTGAGACTCTTTTGAGGAGCTAGATAAAGGTCATCCAGCCTCTTCATTGGATATGGGAGATGATGCATGGAGGCCCTGAGGAGGAGGAGGAGGAGGAGGAGCCTTCCTGTGGACCTAGGAGTCAGGCAATTTTCTCATATGGCCCCTCAGATGGTCTAGCATTATAGCCTACCAAATTGATATTCACATAACCGTTGCATTTGTAATGTACTTAGACACTCTCTTTAGAGTTCCTTGTACTTAGTACTTTACCTCAGAGTGATTTTCTCCAAGGTGTTATCAATAGATTTTTCTTCTCTCAGGGACAAGAAGTACTCAAGAGGTCCTTTCCAAGATAGGGCTCTAAACATTTTTTATCCAGTACACTGCCAGGCTAGGGAATAGGACACAAATGGGCAAGAGCCCTTCCTGACATAGTTTTGTAGGAGGTTGGAGGATAGCATAGGCCTAGGAAGATTTTGTTATTCCTGTGGTTATGGGAACATGAGAGGTTGCAGTAGTCAGCTCACATGGACTCGGTATTTGTGTATTTGGGTTTGTTACATGGTCCAGGAGGTTGGCACTAATGAGGAGATATGATAGTGACATGAGGAGCAGTAATGTGGGTCACAGTCAGAGGGAATGCTTGTGGTCTGAGGACTTTTAGGGGAGCATAGATTATCAATTTGCAGACCAGTAGGGCTGAGTGCCATCCCACCTTGTACTTCCTCAGACATAGTGGATGGCTGGCCTCTAACAGATGGGAGTTCATTGAAACATTATTGCATGGTACATCTGGACAGCAAGATGCATGATGCTATAGAGCAGCGCATACTCATACTGAGACACTTTGCTACATCAAGAGAGATCATTCACGCTGCCAGAAGTAGGTGTGAGCAGTACAAGTTGATTCAAACCACATGGGCAGGAGGCGAGAGCCATTCCTACATACCTACAATTCTGCATCTCTAGGGGCTCCACACATTCTCCCTAACATTATAGATCCCCAACTGGCTCTTGCTCTATATAAGCATTTGTTCCCCTGCATTTATTTTTGCTCTATACAAGCATGATAAGCAAAACAGGAGATTGTGTGTCTCATGATTCCTTTTGGTATGTTAACTTTAAATTTTGGTAGGGCGCTAAAGTAATTCTAGGAGGAAAGCGACATCATCTGGGAGGCACTTTCTATGAACCTACAATTATTGGCAATGCGACACCAGAAATGATTATTTTCAGGTAGTTCTCTTGATAGGTATTTTAAATATTTGCTATACATAGTTTAATGAGAAAATGTGTAATTAAAGCAAGGAATGGTGAAAAAGGTTACCTTGAAGTATGTGGATTTGAATGCATTTGCATAAACTAATGTTATGAGTGTTCGTACCAGTCAGTGCACTCGTATGCTCATCAGTTGTTACTGTTTGAGAAGTTGATGGATTGCTGTGTATGCTTTAGCCATGATATCGAGTAGGTTATTTGGAGCTTGTTACTGTTTGAGAAGTTGATGGCTTGCTGTGTATGGTTTAGCCATGATATCGAGTAGGTTATTTGGAGCTTGTTACTGTTTGAGAAGTTGATGGCTTACTGTGTATGGTTTAGCCATGATATCGAGTAGGTTATTTGGAGCTTGTTTAACTATGTTACATGCAAATGTGGTTGAATCACCAAGAAGAGGCGAATGAACTTTCCTTAGAGGCAAATGAACTTTCCTTGGAATTTCCTTTCACTTCGATGGTTGACACTTTGAAAGGGAGAACACGGTAGTCCTTGGGACAAGAAAAAGGAGAGCACCATAGTCAAAGCACATTATAACTTTCGTTCCTGTAAGCATTGCTTGAAGTATCCTTAACCTTCACCATCATAGGACTACAGGAAGGTATCCTACCGGAGGTCAAATGCTCATAGATTTGAGACAGCATCTCAATGTGCAAATGTACTATGCATACAAGCGTGAAAGTATGTTTCCAGTATGTGTGCATGCCTCAGCCTGAAGTATACATGATCCCTAGATACCATTTTGTAGCCTAGAAATATCTTGTAAGCAATAGCAGTTGCAGTTGTGATGAAAACTTCTGTTTCTTTAATTAGCAAGGATAGATCCTAGGTGCTAAAAGGCTATATGAATGTCTCCAGAAAACGTATGACATGTTTAAGGCTTCAAAACAAAGAAGTGCTCAAAAACATTATTAAGGTATGACATGTTTGGGACTCCGTAGACAATTGCCCTATATGTGCATATATGATGCTTTGCGTTAAAAGAAGACCTTTGTGTAGTTCGGACTGGGCAGTTTGTAATTGCTTAGTGTACCCTATACAACGTTAAATACTTTTGCTGCCCTGTAAGAGTTCTACCACCCTATCCAATGTTAAACAGATTTCTGCTTCAGCCTATTGATCCCACAACAACAGTGTAAAACCTCTCTTCTCCTCTCATCTACTCCTTGTGCATTGACTTCAGGATCATTCATCACTCTCATTTTCTCGATTTTACAAGTTTCTTACTCTCTCCCTACTCTCACTCCTCAATACCACTACTACTTAAAACCATGGCTTCTCATGGCATGCCTCAATTCGAATCCCCTATCATGAGTGAATCCCAGTGCATGGAGGTCTGTTTGACTTCTCCTGACCCTAAGCACACCATTGGTCTCATCCTGAAGCGTCTCCTCCTTCATGTCTAATGTGGAGTGAGTTGTCACCTGTGGCAACTGTTCAATTTCAACTCTAGGAAAAGCAATGGCAACTTGTCAAGACTTGAGCTTCACACTTCCTCCTTTCTGTTTGAGCCCACAGCCACACGCACATTGCGTCTTCAGCCCCAGCCTAATCCCTTCAAAGGGGAGAAGAAGGAATGTGATGAGATGAACATTGACTCATGGCTGGCCAAGTGGCTGTGTACTTTGATTTCTATCAATTTGATGGTGCACAGTGCATTGGCAAGATACAAAACGTGCTTCTAAGGAAGGCATACGCTTGGTGGCTAGGACCGTGACCCAAGGTCCAAGCCAAAGACTTGGACAGCGTCCTAGTCCCTTTTTCAAAAGTGGTTTGTAATCAACGATCAGATCAATAAGTTCCGCAAGTTATTTGAGGTAGACATGGGGAAGAAGTCCTGAAGGCTGAGATGCATACTGGCATGTGTCTTATGGCTTTTAGGTATGCGACCTTGGAGACCTCATGAGGATTTCACTTGGATTCCCCATAGACCCTAGTGACATATCTTGGATTCCATGCTAGTATTGACATCAATTTAGAGTAGTAGTTGGCACCACTACTCCTTAATATCAAATAGAAGCTCCTTTATCGGAGCCACGCGACTCTTTCTAGCTAGCACTATGACATAGACTTCTCAGAGTTGGGATTAGTCTATTCACTAGAGGAGACATCCTGATTATTGTGATCCGGACTAGCATAAAGCATAGTTGTCAGGCACGAAAAGTATGGTACGGTACGGTACAATAAAATACGGTACTAAATGGTACCTTAAGATTTTATAAGGTACAGTACAATATTAGTACGAAAAAAAAATTAACTTCATTATTTTGAACTATAGATGATAGAACAGATATTAAGAGTCTAAATAGCAATGCTATTGGAGTATATAAGATGAATACTTGAGGGTAACACGCCAAAACCTCTATGGCATATGCCGCGTGCGCAACATGTGCTACAACTTACGAGTACATACATAGAAGTGGATACATCAAACATGAATGATCATACAAATAAGAGGCATGTATGCTTGAGAGAGAGAGAGAGATGAAATGACATGAGATGCTTTATTAACATCTACAAGAGGCCAAAATGACCTTTTGAGACCAACAATTACCAAACAAACCACCAAAGGTTTTGGTAAAGGATTTATGAATTTTGTTATGCTTTTGTTTGGCATTGCTAAGGCTAAAGCAACTACCGATGGTACATTCACTAATTCGTGTACTCTCAGAAGGTACATTAGGCCAAGCTATCCTCTGGCCTAGTTTTATCAGCAATGTGTACTAATGCTTTGGGTTGGGTGTTGCAAAATGAGCTGTGAACAAAGGTAAAATCAATAGGATTAAGCTACTTGATGATTCTCAAATAGTGCTGAATTTATTTATTGATGACACAAACATATTGTGAAAAATGATGGGACATCAATTAGAAACGTTTGGAATTGCTTGAATACCTTATGTATGGCCTTTGGCTCTAGGATAAATCATAACAAAACATGTATGAGGAGCCTAATCAAGCTTCCACCCCCTTTCTTGGTTGATCGATCAAGGCTACAAAATCACCACCACCACCACAACAACAACAGTCAACAACCCAAACCACCACCAACAACCAAAAAAAAAAAAACGTGCTTGTTTTTTGGTACGATTTCATACAAATTCTTACGGTACGGTACGGTACGAACCGTATAGTACGAACCAATTCATACTATGTACGAGTGCAACTATGGCATAAAGTGTGTCTTCACCTTGTCAATAGCATAGGATGGCAGTCCGATAAGAGAGGATTTTGATTTTCAAAATTGAATAATTTTGAAAATTAATTTTGATCCTTCACACCTTGCCCAAAATTAAATGTGCCCATCCATAATTAAATTGGTTGGGCTATTTGCAACCTGGAGTGATCCCCAACCTTGTTGACCCTTAGAATGACATTAATTAATCAATTAATACTAGTCCCTAGAATCATTAGTGACAAGCTGCTATCATGAGAGAATTAGAGTGGTGGCCCAATGTGATAGGAGTTGATACTTAGACCAAGATTCAATGATGTATTTGTTGGATGGATGAAGATTCTCCACATCAAAGGAGACCACTTCAAAGATTATAATGGGATCTTAGGGGGTGGGTATGGAGAGACCTCTTTTAGGATAGTCCTAGGGATGTCCCATTTTTTTGGATATACCACCAAAGTAGGGAGGAGGATTCAGATGAGCAGGATTAGAGCAGTACCAACCAGTTTTCAACATTTGATTAGACAAGGCGTCTCGCCCAATGTTCTTGGCAAACTTTTGAAGGAGACTATAAGTCAGCTATAAACCCAAAAAGATTTTGCTTCTTGTGGTTGGTTGCTAGAAGGAGTTTGATAGTGGGCACTTGGTTAGGTTACAATAGGGGCTTCTTTTGAGTGTGTTAGATGCAGTGAGGTAGAGGTGATCTAGAGGCATTGTCTATGGGATTGTGGTATGGAGGAGAGCTCTTGGCTTGTCTTCTATAGCACAACAAAGTAGGTGATAGTCACTTGGGGCTCAATAGTATGGTTTGCATGAGAGCAGGATTCTTAGTCCTGATTTTTCATAGTCAGGTTTGGAGCGAGGGAAAAGTTACAATATCATAGATGAGACATGATTAGCAGCCTTATTGCTTGGTTCAAATAGAATACAAGATACAGCTATGCCATTGACTTAGAGGATATCTCCACTGCAAAAACTCTTTGTAGGATTTGGAGAAAGATATTCAACACTCTTTGTGGGAGATGAGAGAGACTACAAGGTGACTCAAAGCATAAGACGAGTGGAGATGCATTTCTATGGATTTAGGATTTAGGTGCCTTCTTTATCTAATCTAGCATTTTATACCACTAGATTGGGTTTTTACTCAGCCCTTGCACTAGATTTCCTACAGTATTTGGATGTTATTCTGAAGTCTTGTAAAATACTCTTTTTAGTTCACACTTTGGATTCATTTCCTTGGGTGTTCATTTTTAAGAGCTTTCTCTTCTGTGAGAAAAGAAAGACTAGTGCAAAGTAGGAGACCTTATGTGAGTTAGCCAATTGAACCAAAAAAAGAAAGGCAATGTAGAGTAGGAGTCCTTATCGGAGCTAGCCAATTTGTACAAGATTATCCGAGGATCCAACGTATTATCTCTCACCATGGCGAGACATTTTGGAGGGAACTCCATCAAACTCTCATCCTCAAGTGCTTTGATATCCCTTTAGCATAACCCTACAGTGGATCTTGTAACTGATTGGAGAGCTAGGAGCTCTTGTACATTGATGGCATGATAATTTTTGTTTCATAGTAATTATCCTTTTCCTTAGTGTATCGAGGAAGAAACATAACATGCCTTATTTTGACTCATCATATTGGTCTTATAGGCCATTTTGGCCTTCAATAGAGACAAATATGGCCTCCTTTCTTTCTTTCTTTCTTTTTTGTAGTGAGTAATTGCATTATTTACAAGAGAAATGCAAGAGTCACGATAGAGGAGAAGAAGAACTGACATATGCCAAACAACTAAATCCTCCCTAGACAGAAGGCGGATAAGGTCCAACTACCAATGGAGGAGACCCTTGAGCTTAGCAATATGACTTTGAACCTTAAGAGTTTGAATCAAAGACGAATGCATTCCGGGTAGCCTAGTTGTGCCAACAACCCCAAAATCTAAGGAAATGAAACAAGAACTTCATGTGTGGCTGCACAAGAGAGGGATATTTTGCCTTGCCAAAGATCCAATTAGATGGGCACATCAAAGGCCCGCCGACCATAGCTCTCCAAATGTCAAGTAGGAGGTACCAAATTTTTCTAGCCAATGGATAGGAAATAAATCTATGGCAAGAAGACTCCACAATGGATAGGAAATAAATCTATGGCAACAAGACTCCACATTGGTAGAACAAAAGAAACAATTTCCATTGAAAATACAACGCTTGGAAAGGGGCGAGGCCGGGCATGCCACCTATCAGGAACTTTGCATTTGAATGGGGTCTTATAAAGCTATACTTCTATGATAGTCAATTTTCACCAAGCCTTGGTTTTATGTAGTTTTGATGCAGCATTGGCTTTGGCTACCAACTAATGGTACTCTGCAATCATAAGGTGATATATCTGTTGAGCTAAAATGCATTACATGCTGATTAGCGACATTAAACAGCCCGAAAATAACCTTAATTTATGAAACCGCCCCAAAACTTTCGTTAAAAAGAAATGTGTTCCTAGAGAGTATTCGTGTCCCATAAGCCAACCCTAATTTGGGAGGACCCATTCATTTGTAATAGGTAGGTTGCCCACCACTCAGCTTTAATCTCGGTTTTGCAACTTGCAAGTGCTTTCTCTCTATTGTCCACACCGCATTCTCGGAGGATATCTTAGATCGAGCTGCTACCCATTGCTTCCGATCATTAGGTGCCTATTGTCTAGCCCCTTCCTATTGTTGGCAACTGTTTATAGCCTACTGCCATCATCAAGATTGCTGTGTTTATTACCAATCTGCCTTCTACAGCCTGTTTTTGGACCTACACAGTTGCTGCCAGCTTGTTGCAACGTGGCAGCTAGATCTGCATTTTGCAGTCTGTAGTTGTTGACGAGCAATGTCATTTGAATTGCCGTGTTTTGCAGTCTGTTGCTGCTGCCTGGCTGCCACGTCATCAACCCTTGCTGCGTTTTGTTGTCCCGGCCTTTTCCTACCCATATATCACTTGTTTGGCCATCACAGAGCTGTCGCAGTCTCTTGCTGCCATCTATCTGGCCATCACAAAGCTGCATTTGCTACTGCGAGACACTTCAGGCTGCCTGCTGCATTTCGGGATCTGTCAGAGTACGACACATCTCTTTTGCTCATACTCTTTGCCCTGGTCCTAGAGACAGGAAGTTTGGGGGGTTAGTATTTCATTGAGGATAGTGTGTTTGTTGCATTGAGGATTGTATTTATTTATTCATTATTCAGATTTTGTTCATCTTCTATGTTCATTGTCTCTATGTTACTCTAAAAGCCTAACTATGTTTATCAGTCTTTGCATTTGTTGTCCAATTGTGTTTGTATTCTATAGTCGAGCATTTCTTTACAATATTTGGTTAATTGAAGCATGCTCGAGAGTCAAGACATAGGTAACCCACAATGTCCCAATCTTGCCATGGACAATTGGAACCTAGTGCGGGGAAGGGCTGTCGATCCTGCAACTGCATTGAGATTGCACCCCACGGAGCACGGTATGCATGAGGGATCTAGAAAACCCTTCTATTTGTGAGAATGAGAATAGATATCAGTACAAGCAGATAGAGTCGCATTCGCAAGAGAAACCAAACCCAAACAGGCCATCTGATTGAACTTGAGCCGATCCTCCTGTTTTCCTTCCCAAGAGAGTAGTCGGGACAGCCAACAAATCCATTTGCGAGGAATTAGCAGCCAATCTATCCTCGTTGGGTGCCGTGTCACCTTCTAAATAATGGCATTCCATGAACACAACAAATGGGCCACCACAACAAAGGAGGATATTGAAAACTGAGAATCAATATTGAGTATGTACCATTGGAACCCTGAATTTTAGTATCACTATGCAAAAGTCCCCAATATTCAAGAAAGAAGTGAATAATAGAGATACAAGAATTCTTGTATAGTAAGAATCTTGACCTAGGGATCTTGACCAACACACATTGCTTGAGAAAGTGACCAACGGGGAGCAACCGTGTGAGTCTCAACATCCAAAACAGTCAGGCCACCCATGCTTTTTGGGCTCCAAACATGATTCCAAGAGATCCAAGAAATGTGAGCATGCACCGAATCCTTTTCCACAACATGAAGTGGATATGCCCGGTAAGGTCATTCAAAGTAGTCTTAGTCCAAGGCAAAAGTGGCCAAAGTAGGTAAGTATGGACAACAAAATAGTCTGGGCGACTTTGAGGTGCACATGAAATGGCCAAGCCTCAGATTTCCAGTAGACAAACTGATCTTTCAGCTTTTGAGAGATCCATTGCAGCAATTGCTTAGGCTGAACTTCAACACTGAAAGGGTAACCATGTTGCCTTGCAATATTGCCAATCGGAACCACCACTCCTTGCCACCCAAATGCCTACAAGTCCGATTCAGTGTAACTGAGTAATGATTTAGCAGTATTGCCTCCTTTCTTTCCCTCTCTTTCATTCATGCTCTCTCTGTTCTTCATGTATTTTGCATGTAGTTTCTTGAGCCACATATCCATCAATCAAGAACACCAACTTCTTTTATTTTAAAATCTTTGTGGTTTACATACCCTGCACTTTGCTACTCACAACCCAACAAGTCCACTGGACTACAAACAACAATTAGAATATACAAAACAAATTAACCATTGTGTTGTAAAATCCTTGCATATGTATCACATGGTCATGATAGAATCAGTATTTTAAAATTGTTATTTCTTCATGCAGAGAAGAAGTTTTTGGACCTGTGGCTCCATTGATACGGTTTTCAACTGAAGATGAAGCAATAAAAATGGCTAATGACACAATATTTGGTGAGATTTTTTGCTCAAATTCTCTTTGCACTTGATGCTTGACTATACTGTGAATGATGCTATTTATTGCATAGCATCTGAAATCCATATTATATATTCCAATTCCTCAATGGACACTCAAAAAGTGGGTGATAGCTACATTGTAGCAAGACTGTGTTGGGTGCAGGTGGCTGATGAAGTTGAAATAGTTGGATTGAACTTGGACATGGTGTAAAGTATGTGGCAGGGAAGATTTATGAAAATACATGCATTCAAGAAAAATTTGAACATGAACAGAAATAGCTTCAGCAAATGCTTCTTCATACATAGGTTTCCATAGCCTATTTTCAGTCTATGGGATGGTAATGTAGTGGTGAAACACCTCCTTTCTTTGGCTTCCCTCTCAGACCCCCAAGTCCACCTTGAGAGGTAATGGTGGCTAGGTTTCAAGGGAAAGACATCTACTTGTTGATAACTTTGAAATAACCAACACAACAGATTGTAATATCTAAGTATATCAAAGGATCGTACTCTCCATGTAGCTATCACCAGCATCCCCTCTAGAGATGAGACCTATCCAAGTTTAGGATAGGAAAACCTTCACTTGAGTACTTAGAAACTCCTTCCTAAATAATATTTGGGTCTCTATAATATTTGCCTCTATTCATTTGGAGGAAGGTCTCAAAAGGTAAACTACTCTCTTAGAATGTTTAAAGGAATGCTAGGGCAAACACAAAGAAACATAGAAAGGATGACAACATGATGATCATAGTTTGATGAATGCCCAATGAAGATGAACGAGTATAGGAGGGTGAATGGTATAATGGGATCCTTGAACCTGTCTCAAAGACAGGACAGAGATGCATTGAGAGTGGTGTCAAAGAAGCCATTAACAGCTCTGACAGTGTACCATACTTGTGATGGATTACGAAACACAACAGCCATAATCCACCAGGGCTGATGATGATGTGGGCAGCAGTGAAGGAGCAAAACACAGTCCTGATCAGCACGATGTTTTGGATGACTCTAGGCAGAAAAACGTAATGTGCAGACTGAAAAATGGCAGTTGATATACATATATATACATACTCAATTGATATACGTATACATTGTTCTTGTAAATATCGAGTCTTGTGTGCTGATTTGATTTTGAGAACTTGGATACCCTATACCTATCATTGTAAATGGATTGTCAATGGTGGATTCTTTACATGCATCGGTTGTACGCATCTATGTATTTGACACTCTGTATGCTTTGATAATGCTTGATACTTGGTTGCTAGACTACTACTTGCATTTTATATATCCTGAATTGCTATTCAGATATTCTTGCCAGTGAAAGCTTACTCCATTGATTATTTGGTTGGGAAGGACAGCAGGCGACAACATCCTAATTTTGATATGGGCTGGGCGACAGCAAAACAATGATCTCCAGCTAATGGTGATGTCCTCTAGGCAGGGCACCAGCTTCCAAAAGATGGTGGCAGTACAAACATAGTTGGGTGGCAGCACCTAATGGGTTATGGGCAGTAGAGATGGGCAATGGCTGGTGTGATGATGGATAATCAGGGATCAAAGTAGATGCTCACATGTCCTTTTATAGAGTATTATTGGGTGTTTGTCCTGTTCTCCAAGTGCACATCGTGTTATCATAAATCATATTTTTTTGGGCTGTTTTCAAGGAGTAAAATTAGGCATTAATACATAATTCTTTGTTAATGTATGCCTTAATCTTGCTTGGACAATCGACTTCTTGGGACCTCATGCCCCATGGAAGTGGAGGCTACTCACATTCTAGGATGTGAGGTGTATACTTGTGCAGACACTCTATGGTTTGCCAAATAGGCTCCTGTTTCGCTAGGTCAAAGACAAGGATGATGGAGAAATGGGTGGTGTTTAATGGCACTTGGTAGCTAGCTTAGAGGGTAAGCTTTCGCCGGTGCATTCTACAAGTGCCCCCCAGTCAAACACCTTGCGCATCATCCTCTCTGAGGAACAACTCTTAGCCATCCGTACCACAGAACTGGAGTTGGAAGAAACAACGATCTTTGGTCAGGTCGTAGGACACTCCCCATCGAGGGCCCAACTTCGGGATTGCTTCACTCCACGCTACGCATTGGCATAGGGCAGATCGCAGAGGCAGTCCTCATGGGTCAAGGGATCTTCATGGTTCGACTCACCTCTACGGATGCAGCTCATGAGCTAGTGGATAGCTCACCCTATGCCTCCACGAAGGGAATCATCTACATGGTTCCCTGGTACAACGGCTTCATAGTGAAGACATTTGCGCTCCATAACAGGTTTCTTAGACATCCGGTCACTTTACTTTTCCTTGGACTGGCGGTAGAGTACCGCCAGCTAGTGGACTTTGGACAGCTCTTTGGCACAGTTCTTTCTGCCTCCTTTGCGGATGGAGTGACAGCTATAGGAGTCCCAAAGGTACAAGTGGTCGTGAAAGATACAAAGAGTATACCAAAGGCCATGGAGATTGAGGCAAGAGGTCACTTCTTTAGGCAGTAGGTCATTGTGATTGGGCAACCAGGGCAGTGCCTGCATTGCCATGACTTTGGGCATCAGGCAGTTGATTGCATGCACTTCTGAGCCAAGGCGGCTCCGCGAACAGGCCCGCAAGTGGATGCCGACAGTTTTACACAGGTCGAGAGTAGACAGAGAGGGAGATGTCAGGGGGAAGGGGGGGGGGGGGGGCAATCAGCCCCTCAGACACAACCACGGCAGCAGGGAGCAGGAGGACAAGCGACGGTCCCCTCGGCAGAGCACCTCGTAGCCACCCCTATGCCCGTCCCACCCGATAGGATCACAATCACCCACCCATCCCCCCTCTTTCCACAGGAGGCAATGAGCCACATACACCGACATCCTCCACTCACCAACAGCCTTACCCTGCCCCCCCCCACCCCCCCCTCCCCAGAGCCACCAGCTCATCTGTCCTTACCGCCCGTCACACTTTCCCGAGACAGGCGCAACTATTACCACAAGAATTTTTTCGCAATGGTCCGTGGTTCTACTTGAGAGTTGCGGAGGGCGGAGAGTTCCCACTATCTCTGAAGGTGGGGATCTTCGTGGTACACAAGTCAAGGAGTGGCAAGGTCCATCTACTAGCACCACTTGATGAATCAAACTATGCCTTTTTCCTTCGACCTCTCACTCAAGGGTTTGGACAATGACACAGATAGAGGAGGAGGTGAAGAGTCCGATGGCGAACCACATCTCCCAATGCATGGGAGAAGGAGGACTAGCACTGTTTTCACAACAGTGGCCAGGTTGCATGATGGACATTAACTGGTGGGCTGGTGCCGAGGTCCCACACTTGAGCATTATCTTTCAAGCCCCTCCATAGCAGAGAGCACCGATGGATGTGATCAAGTGACCCTTGGCACAAGCTGCCCGTTTCTACCATTGTACAGAGTCATGTGAGTGTCATAATGACCACCAACATGCTAAGTGTAGATGTGCGGACCCATCTAGCTAGGCGGTCCATCATCAATGTCCGCACGTGTTGAGCTTGCCATCTCAACACTCCCCCTCAAGCTCAACTCTATCTCTGCAACTCCAAGTAGTAAGAGGTAGCCATTAGTGCTCGGCTTGGAACGCTTGAAACAATAAGCGGTCCGTGGGTCTTGGCGGTTGAGTGAAAGCTCCCACATTTTGGTTCCGTTGCCGGGACCAACGGATTCAAGCCTTGAGCGCTTGCGCGCTTCGAATCGAGCATCGGAGTAGAGTTTTTCCCGAACCGGTGCTTGAGGTAGATAGGTAGGAAGCGAGGGAGTTTGAAGAGGTATTTGATCTCCTTAGCAAGTAGGTTTTTGGTTTTTTGGATTTGGAAAAGCATGTTGGAGTAGTGTAGATGATTGCTTTGTGATTTGTATGCATTTAGGATAGGAAAAAACAAAGAAAAAGAAACAAACAGTAGGGTTTTCTGTTGCTGTATAACAGGCTAAAACAGGGAAATAGGGGCACAGATCCTTGGAGTGCCGTTTGATTCGAGTACCATAGTGATTCCAGGCATGTCTGGCATTTCCTTGTAGTGTTTTGTACCTATTTGGAAGGCGCTGGACGATTCGGTGTAGATGTAACCAACATGGGAACTCTAGGTGTTAGGATCTCGTATCCAATTAGAATCTATGTAGTCTCACAAAATCAAACAAATTCATAAGAATGATATATTGAGCACATCTCAACACACGCACACAAGCAAACCAATGTGACATTTTTGGTGCATCAAATTACTAACTAAGCAAATATATTGAGTAAGCTAAGTTTGGCAAAGTGTGAATCAACCAAAGGATTTTCCCTATCATAGACCTATAAGTGTGCTTGTCAAAGGGGTGACCTTGGTAATCCTTTACGAGTTCTATGGTAGGATCAAGAGGTGTAACCACTGGCCATGTTTGATCAATGCAATACTACTCAACTAACTGAAGGGCATATGTTTGCTAAGAGAGAAAGATCTCATCCAAAGATCCAATTGTCTCCATACCCAAAAAGTAGGACTACTAGCCTAGATCAATCATCTTGATTGTAGTGCAAAGTTGAGCCTTCAAATTTGCAATCATAGCAAAATCTAAGAATCTAGGAAGTGAATCATCCATAAAACGATATAGTTGATCCCCTCTAAAGTAGTTTGACCTATAGATTGGAGTCTTATGGGGTAGAATGGTAGCTATCAATTCTGAAGAATTCATCCATCCCATGGAACTAGGAATGTGTTGTTTGCTTCAACCAGAGCTTTATGAAAGCTGAAAGGCCTTATTCTTATGGTCTGAACAAGAAAACCCGAAATGTTGCTCCACATAGACTTTCTCATCCAAATAGCCATTTAGAAAGGAACTTTTCATATTCATCTAATAGAGCAGCCAACTGTGGTGAACAACTAGTGCAATTAATAGGCGAAATGTCAATTGCGTAGTCAAAGCAAAGGTCTCTTCATAGTCAACAACGTGCTTTTGTCGAAACCCTTGCACCACAAGGCAAGCCTTGTACCTGTCAGCATGTTGTGTACTGAAAATTGACTTCTAATTCATTGAATAGCATTTAGAACATGCCACCAAGTAACATGAATCTACTCTTTCCATCTGAAATCCTCACCCTCAATAAATGCTCCGTTGTGTCAAACATCATATGTTCAAGTTTCCCTTATTGGAAAATGTCATGGACCAGTCTTGCTGTATTCCTGGGTGAATGTTTTGTCTGTTTGAAGGCAAACCCACAGTAGCAAAGGCTGTCTCTCTAAATAAGCTGGTCAAAAGTGTTACCAATCTCAGACAAAAAAGGGATAAAGTACTTGTTGAGGCCTGGGCAAGAAATGGTGATAGGAATGTCATCCTCCAATCTAGAGTAGAGTCTGTAGCCTCAACCCATCAGTTGAAATAAGCCACTGACAATTTGACATTGGCTATGTTGGTGACAAGTGCGGCCTCCTATTGCTCATGCAATTGAACTAGAGCCTGAAGCTCCCCTTTCCAAGGGTATGGCTCATGTAAACCTAGTTGGATTTAAAGTGCCAGTAAGAATTGCATTGTTTTTAGAATCCTTGAGAGTGTGGAGAGGAAAGCAATCTCCAGCCAACCAATAGGCCAGAGTGACACCTTGAGGACTGTCATATGTCCCTAAGCCTTAAGGGCAAGCTTCATTATGAAAGCAAAGAAGATTTATCAATGGGGCTAGAGGTTTAGCATTCAGAGATCACTGAAACAGGATGTCCACTTGCCCCCTTCCTATTCTCGTTTGTTGTACAGGCTATCAGTTCCTACAGTCCATTACACCTACACTTGGAGAACCATGACAGCTTAGCATCCACTAGATTTTTTAGGAGGTCAAGGCTGAAGATTTTGGTGGGAGTTTTGAGGTTGGATTCACAATTTCCATCATCAAATACTAGAGATCTGAAAAGAAGATGAGGCAGCTTTTTCTCTTCTAATAAGATCAGTGACCCATCTTTCTTGGGGGAGATTCTCTATGCAGGTTGTCTTTCCAGTGGGAGAGTGGTTTGCTTTTTAAGATTCATCATGGGCTGCTTAGAGACGAAGACCAGAAGGCCTTGACTTTGGAGAAACTAGAGCTATGATAGAAACAATGTCAAAGGGAGTGCCTCTTGAGTGCATAATAAACATTGGCACCTCATAGTAGACTAAGATAGGTCTCTTTGCTGGAGGGGACATCCTATTGGAGGTGATTGCAACTAGCTAAGACAGTGTTTTTAACTTTTACAATTATGGATGATGGCCACATTAGAGAGGACTTGGATCAGGTAGAGTTTATAGGCTGCTCTTGGTAGAGGATTGAAGTAGTGGCACTGTGATAGAGAATGGTACATTGAACTAGACTTGGCTACTTGCTTGGAGGGATGGGAACACTAGGCCTGCCGCCTATAAGGTGACACCCCTACATAGATTACTGTGAGAACTAGCAGAGTGGGTTTGAAAAGACCCATTCCTCAATAGGCCATGCAATATAGCCTTCTTTGGCCACACCACCCAAGTTTGTGAGGAGGATACAGATGAGTAGGATCAGAGCGGAGCTAGTAGCTAAACATTAGCACTAACAGGGCATCTAAGAGCCTTTCTTGATAGGTTTTTAGAGGAGATTGGAAGATAGCTTCAGAGCCAGGAAGATTTCTCTCTTCTTGTGTCTACAAGCCCATAGGATTTTGGCAGTTGGCACAGGGCTCAGTTTTGCAAGGTTCTTGTAGCATGTGCAAGATGCAAAGAGCTGGAGGAACCTAGAGGCAGTTTCTGTGATATTCTCCCAGAGCTCAAACTACTCCTATTCATTTGGATCACCGACAAGAACTATGGAAACGTCCTGGCAGGAAGTAGCTTGACATATGGATATGAGAATTCTGATGGGAGCCACTCATTTCTCATTGTTTGGCCAGCATTTGAGCAAGTTTTCCATAGTAGGTTACTCACAAACACAGTGGACTGAGGGGCATTGTCAAAAATGGGAGTGGATTGCTAGCATCATTGCTTGGTTCATTTGGACTGTGAGGTCTAGACATGCCATTGACCTTCAGGATGTCTCTATTGCAAAGACTCTCTAGGTTCTAGACAGAAAGTATCCATACTCTTCAGGGGAGATGGGAGAGACTGCAAGGGAAACTGAGTGGATGAGAAGGAGAGATGCTTTTATGTATGCATGGAACTCTGGCAGTTTGGTTCACTCAGCACCACACATGGTCTAGCATAATAGCCCACTGGTTGTTCACCCAACCATTATATTTATATATTTAGCAGTCCCTTACAAGGCTTTTTGTACTCTGTATTTTACCTCAGGAATCTGAAGTGTTATTTATAGAAATTTATTTTCTTGGACAAAAATATGTTTTTCTTTTGCCTTTTCTAGTTAATAGTGTCATGCTCTTATATAAGCCTATGAAGATGTATACTATATAATGATTTCATGCAACCTTGCAATGGGATATTGCGATGTTTATTTGACTTGAACACATTGAAAAGCATGTCAAAAGTTAATAATACCTTTCCATTTTGTTCCAGGTCTAGCCTCATACATATTCACAGAAAACTTGTCAAGAAGTTGGCGAGTCGCTGAATCATTGGAATATGGCATGGTTGGAGTTAATGAAGGGATCATTTCTACAGAGGTATATGTACATGATTTTGTCAGCATGTTTATAGTGTAGATGATGCTGTTCTATATTCTAGATGTACAACACTACTCTGTTTTTGGTTTTTTAATACTACAGTAGATGGCACTATTTGACCATGCATTATGAATGTCATGAATGACATTTCGCAATCTCAAATATAATGGAAGGGCATCATAAGTGAGCATTTCAAATGATTTCAATTATGGTCAAGAGACAATTTTTTAACCAGTACGGATTAGTCAAGTCTCTTCTTTCATGATTTTCCATCAAGTGGAGTTTTCCAAATGAAATAATGCAAAATCTGTATTTCAGTCTTGCTTAAGAATATACATTTTAAAAACTTTGACATAATTGTTTTTATATGGATTTAAATCAAGGACAACATTGATGTTTAGTATAAGATTTGTTAAATGCAAAGATCAATATGGATACTAGGACACGGTATAGGGCCTTTACAGGTTAAAGAAGCACATTGTGTTCATCTGATGTCTTGGCCTTTATCAAGTGCCTTTGCGCCATCTTTGACCATCAAATTGGCGTTCGGTACCATTAAACGCCACTTCTGTAGTGTCACCAACTGATACTTATGGCCAAATGAATGACCTAGCCCAGCAACTGGCACCAAATACCACCAAGTACTTGTGCGGCAATCATCCGGCTCCTGCCTCTCACGCTACTGACCTGCCATCGTGTCCCCCCCGTTCCTCCCGCCTATCCCTCCCCGCAGCGCGGTGCCTCCCCCACGCTGCCCCACGCTTGGTCCCCCTTGCCCCCGCCCCGTTGCTTCCCTGCCAACAGTCTCCTTCGCGCTGCCCCCCCCCCCCCCCCCCCCCCCCCCCGCCCTAGTACCTCCCCCGCGTTGTCCCCCGGCTCCTTCACTCTGCGGCCACCAGCCTGCAGGCCCCCCACCCACGCAACTCTAGTCTGACGCCGTCATTCGTGGCGACCGGCGCCTCCACCGCCGTCAGAAAACAGAATTCCCCCTTTACTCGCCATCGCGCCCCCCCCCCCCCCCCCCCCCTTTCCCGGTTGCTCCCTCCATTTGCATCAACACTCCCCCCTCTGGCAGTACAACAACGTGATTGGTAGATTCTCAGTAGGTACACGCAATGGAAACCTCTGGTCAAACGCCGCTGCATTCTGCAAGTGCCCCCCACTCAAACACCTTGCGCATCATCCTCTCTGACGAACACCTCTTAGCCGTCCGTGCCACAAAGCTGGAGCTAAAAGAAACAACGATCTTTGGTCAAGTCGTAGAACACTTCCCATCCAAGGCCCAGCTTCGGGATTGGCTTCACTTCACGCTGCGCATTGGCACAGCGTAGATCGTGGAGGCAATTTTCATGAGTCAAGGGATCTCCATGGTACAACTCACCTCGGCAAACACAGCCCATGAGCTAGTACCTAGCTCACCCTATTCTTCCACAAAGGGGGTCATCTACATGCTTCCTTGGTACAGTGGTTTCATAGTGGAGGCATTCGCACTCCACAATAGGTTCCTTAGACATCCGGTCACCCTACTCTTCCCTGGACTGGCAGTAGAGTATCGCCAGTTAGTGGAGGACTTTGGACAGGTCTTCGGCATTGTCCTTTCCACCTCCTTCGTAGACACAGTGATGACAACCGCAGGAGTCCCAAAGGTACGGGTGGCAGTGAAAGAGACAAAGAATATACCACAGTTTCTACAAATTGAGGCAAGCGGACACTCCTTCAAGCAACAGGTTATCATGACTGGGCAGCCAAGGCAATGCCTGCGTTGCCATGACTTTGGGCATCAGGCAGCAGACTACACGCGCTTCGAAGCCAAGGTGGCTTTGCCGACAGGCACATAGGTGGACGTGGACAGCTTTACACACAGGTCTAGAAACGACAGAGAGGGAGACGGCAAGGGGGTCGCAGTCAGCCCCTCAAAAACAGCCACAGCAGCAGGGAGCAAGAGGGCGAGCGTCCCCCCTGGCAAAGCACCACGTGGCCCCAAGACCACAGGCCTCCACATCCACCTCCCATGGAGGCCTCACAAGCCAACTCACCCGAGGGCCAACATTCCCCACACCCTCCCTCCCCCCACGGTTGCCCCCCCGACCCTAGCCCACAACCGCCCGCTCCAGAGCCACCGCCCCCTCCCCCACACCTGCCTTGTGTCTATGACCACCCCACCATCTCTCGATCCTCCCCCTCCCCACCATTTCCCTCGCCGATTAGTCCCTTTGATCCCCACCTAGCACAAGTGACCCCACCCATCCCCCCTCCCCCCCACAAGAGGTGAGGAGCCCCATACGCCAACATGCTCCACTCACGAGTAGCCTAGTCCCCCCCCCTCCCCACACAGTCACCAACTCATTTGTCCATGCCACCCACCATCACAATTTCTCGAGACAAGCACAACTGCTACCACAGGAGTTTCTTCGCAGTGGTTCGTAGTCTTACCTGAGAATTGCAAAGCAGGGAGAGTTCCCACTACCTGTGGATGTGGGAATCTTTGTGGTACACAAGTCAAGGAGCGGCAAGATCCCTCTACTAGCACCATCGGATGGACCAAACTGTGCTTTCTTCCTTCAGACCTCTCATACATGACACTAGACGATGACACAAATAGAGGAGGTGAAGAGTCAGGTAACAAATCACATCTCCCAGTGAATGGGAGAAGGAGGACTAGCACTCTTCTCCTAGCAGTGGCCAGGTTGCATGATGGACATAAATTGGTGGACCGGGGCCAAGGTCCCACATTTGAGCATCATCTTTCAAGCCCCTCCGCAATGGAGAGCTTCGATGGATGTGATGGAGTGGCCTCTGCGGCACAGGCGAGACCCATTTCTACCAGTGTACAGAGCCACGTCTCTCAGCCTGGCTGATAGATGCTCTGGTGGTACCACCAGGTGCATCTATCACCCCCATGGTCCAACCGGCCAAGGGCTACCATGGGGGAATGGAGTTCACCGTCCAGGCCTATAGCAAAGCGTATCCGCATGCCCCATAGCTCTTCTTCTTCATTAGCAACTTCCACAATGAACAGATGTTTGTTCGGTCAACCATAGGTTTCCCCATCAGTTTACATCTTACATCCTGGAATGTGAACAGCCTCCACTATAGTGGGGCATGTGGTTCCAAGAGGTTGATTGCTTGGCAGGAGCTGCAGCCTGCCCTCGCGACGAATTGACATCCTACTTTTGCAGGAGCACAAGCTCACTCCCGCCCAGGCCCAGCGGGTAGGGAAGCTACTCCCAGGTAGTTCTCACACTTAATGGGAACACGCCATCGGTGCCCACGAAAGGAGTGGAGGCGGATCCACCTCTATTGGCCGAAGCCTCACCACCTATATACGGGACCACGGGATGATTGTGGCAGGGAGGGTTCTATGGATCAAATTGGATATTGGGGACTCGTGCCTTGGAGTCCTCAATGTCTATGCCCCTACCAAGGTTAGGGCACGCAATAGGTTTTGGGTAGAGATCGTAGCAAGACTCCCACAGGTGGACTCCTGGATTGTTGGAGGAGACTTCAACAACTTGGGAGGCCTTAGAGGACCGGCACGGCAGAGGCAGAAACAACCAGGGCATGGCTAGGGAGGAGCAAGAGCCATGGGAGGTCTTCCTACTGGCAGTAGGAGCACACAATGCTTGGAGAGACCTTGCTTTCCATAGGAGGGAGAGGTTGTTGGACTTCTCTTGGGGATACAGGCGGCTAGGCGGAGTTTTGCTGGAGTGGCTGGACCAGTTTTATGTGGGGGAGTGGAGATGCTCTCATGGAGGCCAGGTAGGGCAATTGGCAGGCACCACTTTGTCTGATCACTGCCCGGTTCGCCTGCCACTTGATGCCCCACCCTCTGCCCTAGACACATAATCCTGTCAGATCCCTGACTCAATCTACACGAGGGAGGAGGTGATGAGATAGATTGAGCAAATTTAGACTAGGAAGTGGGGCAGGAGGGACCAAATCGCAGAGGAGGTTGCAAAGGCCCTAGCTGAGTCGAGCAGTATCTGCCAGGAGGCAGCCCTACAGGCCAGGCTGCAGAGTTGGGAGGAGGAGAGAGCACTCCAACGGGACCTAGCAGCCACACAGAGACTCCTATAGGAGGCACCAAGGGGTCCCATCCTCCACGCACAAGAGGTCCGCACACGAGCAGCCCTTGTTGGCCTAGAGGACAGGCGCTCGGAGTTTTCATCCCCCACCTCAACAGCCTTTTGGGCGCGGAAGGGGGACACAATGTGTAGGGAGTTTTTCCAGGTACATCAGCCTCACACCTCAGGAGAGCAAATGCGTAGCCTTCGGGATTAGTATGGGGGGATTTGCTCTAGCCCAGATGAGGTGATGGAGATCACCACTGACTACTACAAACGCCTTTTCCAGCAGGAGACAGCCTCAGCTAGAGGACAGTGATGTAGACAGCAGGTCTGGGATCACATCCTGTCCCTCGTCACACAGGGGAGATGGGACACTCTCTCTAGACCCCTTTACAGAGAAGGAACTAGAGGAGGCTTTCCATTACAGGATGAGCAGAAATGCCTGGGAGGGAATGGCCTTTCTAAGGCCTTCTTCACTACCTACTAGGAGGTGGTGAAGGACCCCCTACTACTGACTTTGCAGGATGTTTTCAGCTTAGGACGAATGCCAAGGAGTCTATCGGCAGGTCTTATCAGTCTCCTCCCCAAAGGGGGAGACCAGTTGGAGCTATCCCAGTGGAGACCGATCACCCTGCTGTCAATGGTCTATAAGGCACTGGCCAAGATGATTGGTGACGACTTCGCCCTGTGCTTCCAGACATCCTTCATGACACATAGACAGGATTTGTCCAGGATAGGAGCATCCTAGACAATGTCTTCACCTTCTTTGAGGCGACAGAGTGGACCCAGCACAGTAGTCGGGGATTCGCAGTACTACTGGATTTTGAGAAAGCCTATGACAGGGTTGATTGGGACTTCTTAGAGGGCACCATGGTGAGGGTGGGCTTCCCCCAGGCATGGATCCGTAGGGTCTCCGCACTTTACAGATCAGCTAGCAGCATGGTTCTCATAGGTGGCAGGCAAGGGGAGGAGTTTCGGCTGGAGATATCGATCCGGCAAGGCTGCCCTCTGGCCCCATATTTGTTTCTACTATTTGCAAAGGTGATGTCTTACTTCCTCAGGTCACGTGTGAGCGGGTTACGTGGCCTCCAACATCCTTCATGACACACAGACAGGCTTTGTCCAGGATAGGAGCATCTTAGACAATGTCTTCACCTTCTTTGAGGCGACAGAATGGACCTAGCACAGTAGTCCGGGATTTGCAGTACTACTGGATTTCGAGAAAGCCTATGACAGGGTTGATTGGAACCTCTTAGAGGGCACCATGGTGAGGGTGGGCTTCCCCCAGGCATGGATCCACAGGGTCTCAGCACTTTACAGATCAGCTAGCAGCATGGTTCTCGTAGGTGGCAGGCAAGGGGAGGAGTTTCGGCTAGAGAGATCGATCCGGCAGGGCTGCCCTCTGGCCCCATATTTGTTTCTACTATTTGCAAAGGTGATGTCTTACTTCCTCAGGTCACATGTGAGCGGGTTACGTGGTCTCCAACATCCTTCATGACACACAGACAGGCTTTGTCCAGGATAGGAGCATCCTAGACAATGTCTTCACCTTCTTTGAGGCGATAGAGTGGGCCGAGCACAGTAGTCAGGGATTCGCAGTACTACTGGATTTCGAGAAAGCCTATGACAGGGTTGATTGGGACTTCTTAGAGGACACCATGGTGAGGGTCAGGCATGGATCCACGGGGTCTCCGCACTTTACAGATCAGCTAGCAGAATGGTTCTCATAGGTGGCAGGCAAGGGGAGGAGTTTCGGCTAGAGAGATCGATCCGGCAAGGCTGCCCTCTAGCCCCATATTTGTTTCTACTATTTGCAAACACAATGTCTTACTTCCTCAGGTCACATGTGAGCGGGTTAGGTGGCCTCCGACTTTCGATGAGAGAGGAGACGAAGCTACTAGACTCAAAGTATGCAGATGATACAACACTCTACATAGAGGACGGTGAGTTGATGCTAGAGAGAGAGAGACTAGCTCTCGAGGTGTTTTGCACTACAGTGAGAGTGAAAATCACCTGGCGAAAGTCAGTTGGTTTTCTTACGGACCCGGACTCTAGCACGGAGTGGGGCATCCACTTGGGATTTAGATGGGTGTTCAAAGGGCAGACCGTTCGTTACCTAGGGTTCCAGGCGGGATCAACATCACTCCTGCCCAGTAGTTTTTTCCAATCCTTGACTCTACTCGGCGGAAGTTGACCTACTAGAGTACTCCTCGCCTTTTCCTAGAGGGCCAGCTTGTGATGGTTAACCAGGTCCTAGCGACGGCCTAGTACATTGCCTTGCGTTGGTGTTTTTCCTTGTCCTATGTAGTTCAGCTTCATCGCCTAGTGCAGAATTTTCTCTGGGCTGGGTCAAACGGCTCCAGGGACTCCCAAGCCAAGGTGGCATGGGCGACCCTCATCTGGCATAGGTCAGAGGGAGAGCTTGGGATCATAGACCTAGAGTATCAAACTCTGGCCCTTTTGGGCAAGCTAGCAGTCTACGATCTCACAGCAGGAGAGCAGACATGAAAGGTTCTATTGCAGGAGGATCTCCAGAAGTGTAGACGGAGGCTTGGCGGTGATTGGAGGCCATCCTTGAGATGGATCTTCACGACGGCCCAAATCATGCCTCCGCAGCCTACTTTGTGTGTGGTAGGGCCTCCATAAGGCCTTAATTCAGAGTCCTCCAGGTTGCCAAGAGGAGATAGACCGCCAGCTGGTGATCTGGAAACCCCAGGTCAGAAATCGAGAGAGGGTATAGATTGGCGAGCACCCCCAGATTGAGTGGGCTAGTTGGGAGGCCAACTCGGCTCGTACCATCAGGACATAGCAGGAAGTGTATAGGATGGCGGATCAGGAGGTGTTGCAACGGGCATCAGGTTGCCAGAGAGGAGTTGAGTTGAGGAGAAGGGAGATTGATACTGTGATACCTCAAGAGTAGCTTCACCCCCTGATACGGGAGTCGGTAGAGCTTGGTGAGGTATGGGCCGCTAGGTTTTCACCAACAGGTACCCCCCTACAGGTGGCAAATAGAGTGGGCGGTGCCCCACATGGGACTTTCTTCAACATGTAGGACGGGGGGTGTCTCGATCCTTGATAGAGGGCAACAGGATGAAGGGATAGTTGTCCTTCTGTGGAGGAGGATTCAGGTGGATGGCCTTCAGGGAAAGACATGGTGTTTGGACCCTTATGTGTTCCGGGAGGAGTTCTGGAGTGGTGCCTTTGGATATGGAAGAGCAGGCCACTTGATGAGCTGGATTGGGACCCTAGAGAGTGGCTATGGCCGGCCACTGCGGTCGCCAAGAAGCCATCGAGGTTCCTAGAGTACACAGCCAAGATTGGCAGACACGTACTGATGCAAGAGGACATGGACTGGGCGCCTTCACGTAGCAGGTAGTGGGCAGAGCACAGCATCACGGATGCTTTTTGGCGGAAATTTTGGCACCACCTATGGGACATCTAGAGGCGGAAGAGGGTATCGTATTACTTATGGCTGTTGGCACATGGAGGTCTGGCAGTGGGGAGTTGGTTAGGCCGAATGCAGAAGGATGGAGATTGTAAACGCTGCCCACAACAGTCTCTGGAAACCCCAAAGCACTGCCTTTGGTCGTGTGAGGCGGCGCAGCTCGTGTGGAGAGGAGCATGCCACATCCTTCGCCGTATAGCACCCAGCCTTGGATGTATCTCATGGGGAGTTTTCTGCTGGCAAGCAGTGAGCCAGGGCCATCACCTTCTGTATGAGGCCGGGATGCAAGACATGATATTCATTATCAAGGCAGGGTCGTGCACAGTGGCCGGTTTGGAGGCTCTACCCATCCGCCACGTACTGGAGCCCACAACAGACCGCTCTGAGGTATGGAAGATCATAGGGAGTCTTACTGGATGGCACATCTAGAAGGCACGGTGTCAGGAGGTTTTTGGCAGGGAGAGGCTTTCAATACAGGCGACTTTGGTAGAGCTCTGGGCCTCCATCATCCACTCCCTCCGCGGTCGATGAGACTAGGTGCAGGGCAAGTCTCGAGCTCGTCAAGAGCTCCGTTTTCACTTCATGCGCACTTGGGGCAGCTAGAACCTGTTCTTCATGATGCAGGCAGGCAGCCCCAGATGACAATACACCCCCTCTCCATGGCTTCTCGCCCGCATCCCCCCTAGACCGCCTTGAGAGGCTTGTATACTTGATATATCTGTGACTCAACATCAGCTCCAGCTAGTTTGTTGAGCATGAGCACTTCTTTGTATTCAGGGTTTTTTCTGAAGTAATATAATTAGCCACACTTTATTTGCAAAAAAAAAGTACCTGTGCGGCATAGTTTACTTAATCATGTGATTAAAAATTAATCCACGTGTTAAGTGAGGCTTCAAAAATACATGCCCTCATGACAGCCCTCCTGGTTGTTTGCTTGTGACACTCAGTTATCCTTCTCTGGTTTCAACTGGCCCTAAAGGTTCCACTCTAAAACTTATTGGTTGCTTGGGCTCTAGGATTTATTGACATTTTGTACAGGCTTTGGCCATTATGCCAAAATCTTTCAGCCGCAATCGCATCAGCAATGTTGTGATATGTATAAAACACTCGCACTTAAAACTCATGAGTCAAGATGGTCAAGGTTTTGAATGGTATCATTTCAATAGAAAAAGGTATGTTCTCTCAACTTTTTCTAAAGGGAGAGAGCATGTGGTTCATGGCACAAATGAGATACAAACTATTCAGTAGGAGACCTAAAGTGGAGAGAATCTGCACATGTCATGTAAACCAGGATCAGTATCTTTCGAAAGGTCCCAGAGACTGCGATTTTGGAATTTTTAGTGAAGGATTCAATAGGAAAGCATGCAGTCTGGCTGCATCTATATGTCCCACTGCATCTCAAGCACGGAAATACATGACATATCTCATCATCATTGGTATGAAATATGCAAGACTGATCAGAGAGTAAAGGATGGTCCTCTGCTATCCAGGAGATAGATCAGAAAAGGAGGCACCACATTTGCCTCTATCACACACAAGCTCAGAAGTCCTGAAGCATCATCTGAGCACTGTTCAAAACTGACAAAGCATGGACTGCAGCCAAGCACGAATTCTAGTGATCAAAGGCGTCCTTCCAGCAAAATAAATGTGGCTGCCCTCTCATGGAAAGCAGCAATCTGCTGTAAGACGAGGTCGGTTCCCATGACTGCAACTACTTGATGCCCATCCGGTAATGAGTTATCTTTACCCTCATTACAATGGACATCCGAGTCTGCCAAGTCTTTGTCATTCCCTTGCCCAATCTGCTGATCGAGAAAGGCCATATCGATACCATTAGATTCCTGCAGATTTGCCATAGCAGAACCAGATTCCGATCACAAATGCCTTTCTAAACCCTGATTGGTGAAGTTAGAACTGAGCTGGGACTGCCTCTTTCAGGCACTACGTGGAAACTGTCTGCGTAGATGCAAAAACAGTGGACAGTCTATTGCTGTCTTTCAGTCGGCCGCTGCAGAGAGGTAATAGGAACTGGCGTGAGGTGGAAAGGCAGGCCGACAGTTAATACTGCAGCCACAGGGGAAAGGACAAGGTGTGCAGGCAGGTCAGGCGTGACCCTGCCCTAAACTGAAAAAGAAAACGAAAAAACAAAAGCAGTGCATGAACCTCCTCTGTGATAGAGACGGACAATCAGAGACTTTCGCCTCTTGCTCCCGCTCATCCAGAGTGGGAGCAAGAGGCTGCCTTTGCCCTGCACGCTTATGCAGGCTGCGCCCAGGTGGAACAGGCCAGGGTTCGATACATCGGTGCAGAAGGCCAGTCGTGACAGGTCGCCATCTCTCTCTCATGAAGAGTAATCATATTAATTACAAGAGAAGCGCTCTCTCTCAATCAATCAAGGGAACTTGACACCAAGGACCTTGCCAACAGCCCCAATAGAGGAGAATCGCGGCCATCATGTCCCATCATTATAGGTATTAGGACCATCCCACCATTGCTTGAGCTTCACCTCATTGAGTGCCATGTTGCTGTAAAGAGAGCTTATAAATGCTAGTACATGAATTGACAATTTAAAAGTATGCAATACGATCTCTCTCTCTTTCTCTCTCGTGAAGAGTAATCATATTAATTACAAGAGAAGCGCTCTCTCTCAATCAATCAACGGAACTTGACACCAAGGATCTTGCCAACAGCCCCAATAGAGGAGAATAACGGCCATCATGTCCCATCATTATAGGTATTAGGACCATCCCACCATTGCTTGAGCTTCACCTCATTGAGTGCCATGTTGCTGTAAAGAGAGCTTAATAAATGCTAATACATGAATTGACAATTTAAAAGTATGCAATATAATGAATAAGCATATGCATGCTTCAGCAGAAGTGAAATACTTAGTTGGTCGTGAACTTCAAATCTACTGCTTCAGTAATAACTACAAATTTGCTGAGCATCAATGTTTATGACCACACTGCATAGTGTTTTGATCTCTCTGTAACATCCATGATATGGGCGCATTTTAGTATACACAATTACTCCTGTATGTCACTTTTTGTTGTATTATCTTTGAATCTATGGACTGATGCATGCATATTTGTGAATATATTCAGTGAATCCATTATCTTCATATTGTTATTCATGTGTCTTGAATCTTGATCATTTATGCTGCAGTGTGCCCCATTTGGTGGTGTAAAGCAATCAGGGCTAGGTCGGGAGGGATCAAAATATGGCATTGAAGAATACCTAGAGGTGAATACATTTCAGAGAAAGATGGTATAATAAAATTGCTACAAAATTGTCATGGCATCGGTTGTCATTAAAGCTAAAACTGTGACCAAAAGAGCTTTTTATGTTTTGAATCATTAGTTGCACATTAAGCACATGTATATGCATATCTGTGCTTCGTATGAATGTGTGATTTCTGGCTTGCAAAAGGTTTTTACTGTCCCAGAAAGGTGTCTCTTTTTCTTCCTTTGTGCACTTATTGTAGGTTTGTACTCATTTTAGATCACAAAGAGAGCTATTTGGTTTTTTGTGGGTTTTTTCTTATGCAAAATTGCACAGAAAAGAGAGGCCTATACTGTTAATTGAGTGTTGTCATGTCCTCATAAGCTAAACCATGGTTTCACATATGTTGTGTGGCCCCAAGTGTGTTTTCTTTGTTAGTGCTCAAGGAGGTGCCCAACTAAGAATGTATCTTATTTTTTCATTTTAGGAAGAGAGAAATTTATTAATAAACACCTCAGTCAAAGGTGACAAAGGGAGAATCCAATACAAGCCTTTATAGGACAGCAATGGTACATAACAAGAAAATAATAGATAGTCTAATACAAGAGCTGTGTGAAAAGCAAGCCAGATCTACAAACCAAGCAATATGTGGCTCTAGATGTACAAAATTCACTGTATCAGGAAAGCATTGCTCCTCTTCCTCATGCGCTGAGAGTCACCGCATAGTCTGTTCCATCTCCTGCGCTCCCCCCCCCCCCCCCCCCAAAATCCCCAGCCGCCCCCAAGAGTGTACGGATGATCTCCATCCAGATCATCAAAAGTCTCCACTGTACGTGTGTCCTGGAGCTGAGTGCCATAACTGCATCTTCCTGCAAGTGATGATATTAGCGGTCAGCTCGTGTCTGGATAATGTCCCTCATCCTCTGTGTCTCAAGAAGTTGTGGGAATCATTTACAGCTCCTATCCAAAGTCATAGTCACTGCTGCACATCTGTCCATGACCCATTCTACTGTCCACCAGTCACTATCATAGTCTCAATTGTACCATGGAACACCATCCTGAGAGCTCTCCTCCATACCTCTCCTAGGCCGTGGGGCAACCTCTTAGGCAATGTCTCTATCTCTCCAGTACCTTTCCACATCTGGCACAAAACACTGGAATCCTGCCTTAAACCATGTAGCTTAGCTGCCTAAAGAACTAGTCACCATTGATTCAAGTGGAAGTGCAAAATTTTACATGATCTGAAGCCCAAACAAGGTTGTGTCATTGGTGCATGTAGTAGACATGTGGAAAATGAGAAATAGGGACCGTCAGCAGGTCATTGTAGTGAAGCAGTAATCAAAGGCTTGCTTCAGTTATCTAGGAGAGAAGGGTAGCAAGTGTCACGGGGACGTGAAATTTTAAGATGCTTTAATCTTGCTGATAACATTTGATTAAATTATTAATCAAATGTGTAAGGTTGTTCAGCACATGTGATGCACATGGCAACTATTTCATGGCCAAGGACCCTGAGGATGTAGCGGGTGTCAAAGGCAAAAGTTGTAATAAGTTATGTCTAACATTTACTAGGTGGTACTGGGTGTCAGATTTGGGCCTAGACCAATTTACTGGCCACTAATGTCAATGGTGGCATTAGAGGCTAGGCATTAATTAATTAATTAATGCCAGTCTAAGGGTCAATAACTGCTTAAGGATACTTGGAAGACAAATTGGCCTAGCCAATTTAATTATTGGCTGGTGGAATTAATTTTTTGAGCACACGAATAATTATTAAATTAATTTTCAAAATTAACATTCTGAAAACTAATTTAATAAGTTAGATAATGGTGGGAAATGGGATTAGAAGTCTACCACTTGGTTCAAGTACTTCCTCATTCTATGCTTACTTGTAGGCTGGGAGAAAGAGCTGCGAGCTCGCCTGCCGTCTAGTTGCGCCGCCCCCTGGTCTAGTCTCCTCCGCCTCCCAATCCCAACCACCGTCACCACCCTATCTTGTGCCGCCTGTCCCTGCCGACGCCTCCCTATTCGCGAGTTCCTCCTCCAATCACTGCCAACTCAATAGTTGCTCCCTCCGTCTGCAGAGCAACATTCCCCACGGTATCACTGCAACTAGCTTGGTAGGTCCTCAGCAATGACGCACAATGGAAACCTCTGAAGGTCAGACGCTGGTGCATTTTGCGAGTACCCCCTAGCCAAACACCTTGTGCGTCGTCCTTTTTGAGGAATAGCTCTTATCCGTCCGTGCCACAGAGCTAGAACTGAAAGAAACAGCAATATTTGGACAGGTCATAGGATACTCTCCATCTAGGGCCCAGCTTCGGAATTGGCTTCACTCAACACTACGTATTGGCACACCGCAGATTGTGGAGCCAATTCTCATGGGTCAGGGGATCTTCATGGTCCGTGACTCGCCTCTGATGCAACCTGTGAGCTAGTGGATAGCTCACCTTATATCTCCACGAAGGGGGTCATCTATATGGTTCCCTGGCATAGTGGCTTCACAGTGGACGACTTCACACTCCACAATAGGTTTCCTACATACCTAGTCACCCTTCTATTTCCCGGATTGGCGGTAGAGTATCGTCAATTAGTGGAGGACTTTGGACGGCTTTTCGACACAGTTCTTCCTCCCTCCTTCGTGGATACAGTGATAGCCGCAGGAGTCCCAAAGATACGGGTGGCTGTGGAAGATACAAAGAACATACCTAAGTTTCTTGAGATTGAGGCAGGCAGACACTCTTTCAGGCAGCAGGTTATTATGACAAGGCAGCCTAGTTAGTGCCTGCAATGCCATGACTTTGGGTATCAGGCAGAAAATTGCACGCATTTCGAAGCCAAGGCGGCTCAGCCAATAGACCCGCAAGTGGATGCTGATAGTTTTACACGGGTCCAACGACGACAGAGAGGGAGATAGCAGGGGGGCCCTCAGTGAGGCCCCTCAGACACAGCCACAACAGCAGAGAGTAGGAGGGCGGACAACGAGCCCCCCGTCAGAGCACCCTTGAGCAGCCCGCGCCCGTCCCACGCAACAAGATTATCCCACAAACCCTCCTTCTGGGGCCACTTGCCCCCCCTCACCACCCGCCACATACTTCCAATCACCCCACCATCCCTCACCGTTCCTCTTCCCCCACCATCTCCCCCACCGACCAATCCCCTTGATCCTCACCCAGCACATGTGTCCCCCCCTCCCAACCCATTCCCCCCCCTTCCACAGGGGGTGACAAGCCTCACACGCCCATATCTTCTCCTCACTAGCAGCCCAAAACCCCCCCCCCCCTCCCCACACAGCCACTAGCTCATCTGGCCCAGCCGTCTATCACACTTTCCCTTGACAGCCGCAATTGCTCCCACAAGAGTTTTTTTGCAGTGGTCTGTGGTCCTATTTGAGAGTTGCGGAGCGCGGAGAGTTTCCACTCCCTCTAGAGGTGGGGATCTTCGTGGTCCGCAAGTCAAGGAGCGACAGGTACATTTACTAGCACCACCAAATGGACCAAACTATGCTTTCTTCTTTCAGACCTTTCATTCAAGAGACTGGACAATGACACAGATAGAGGAGGAAGTGAGGGTCTAGGTTGCAGACCACATCTCCCAATGGATGGGTGAAGAAGGGCTAGCACTCTTTTCCTAGCAATGGCTAGGGTGCATGATGACATTAACTAGTGGAGTGGAGTCAAGATCCCACTTTTGAGCATTATTTTTCAAGCCCCTACCCAATGGAGCTCACCGATGGATGTGATCGAGTGGCCCCTCGCACAGGCTGCCCGCTCCTGCCAATGCACAGAGTCACACCTCTCAGCCTAGCTGATAGATGCCCTGGTTGTACCGCTTGGAGCATCTATCACCCCCATGGTCCGCACCCGAGAGCCACCATGGGGGAATGGAGTTCATCCTCCAGGCCACCTACGGCCAAGCACATTCGCATGCCCCATAGCTCTTATTCTTCATCAACAGCTTCCACACTGAACAAATGCCCATTCGGTCAGTCACAGGTTTCCCCATGAGTTTACACCTAGCATCCTGGAACGTGAATAGCCTACACTACAGTGGGGCACGTGGTTCCAGGAAATTGATTGTTCGGCAAGAGCTATAGTCTGCCCTTGCTGGACGGATCGACATCTTACTTCTTCATGAGCATAAGCTCACCCCCTCCTAGGCTCATCAACTGGGGAAGCTACTTCCAGGCAGCTCACACACCTACTGGGAGTACTCAATCGGTGCCCACGGTAGGAGTGGAGGTGTATGCACCTATATTGGCCTGAGCCTTACCACTTGTGTGGGAGACCACGGGATGATTGTGGCAGGGAGGGTCCTATGGATCAGATTGGATTTAGGGGACTCACACCTTGGAGTCCTCAATGTTTATGCTCCTCCTGAGGTTAGGACACACAACAGGTTTTGGATGGAGATTGCAATAGGACTTCCAGAGGTGGACTCTTGGATTGTTGGAGGAGACTTCAACAACCTAAAGGCCTTAGAGGACCAGCACGACAGAGGCAGAGATTACAAGGATATGGCAAGGGAGGAGCATGAGGCATGGTAGGTCTTCCTCCTCACAGTAGGAGCATGTGATGCTTGGCAGGACCCAGCTTTTCAGAGGAGGGAGAGGTCGTTGGACTTCTCTTGGGAATACAGGCGGCTGGGTGGAGCACTTTTGGAGCGTCTGGACCGGTTCTATGTGGGAGAGTGGGGGTGCTCTCGAGGAGGTGAGGAGGCAGATTGAGCAGTTCTGGACTAGGGAGTGGGCTAGGGTGAACTGGATCGTAGAGGAGGTTGCAGAGGTCCTAGCCGAGTCGAGCCCTATAGGCCAAGCAGCAGTGTTAGGAGGACAAGAGAGCACTCCAACGAGACCTAGCAGCCACTCAGAGACTACTGCACGAGACACCAGGGGATCCCACTCTCCACACGCAGGAGTTGCGTGCACGGGTAGCCCTTGCTAGTCTTGAGGACAGGCGCTCTGAGTTCTCCTTCCGTACCTCATCAACCTTTTGGGTGCGGAAGGGGGACACAATGTACAATGAGTTTTTTTAGGTGCATCAGCCTTGCACCTTAGGAGATCAGATTCGCAGCATTCGTGATCAGTATGGGAGGATTCGCTCTAGCCCGGATGAGGTGATGGAGATTGCCACTAACTTCTACAGATAGCTTTTTCAGCAGGAGGAAATCTCAGCCAGAGTACAGTGTTGTAGACAGCCGGTTTGGGATTGCATTCCGTCCCTTGTCATCATAGAGGATATGGGACGCTCCCTCCTAGACCCCCTCACAAAGAAGGAGCTAGCTGAGGCCTTCCATGCATAGGATGGGCAGAAATACCTAGGAGAGGATGGTCTTTCTAAGGCCTTCTTCACTACCTACTGAGAGGTGGCCCCTACTACTGGCCTTTCAGGAGATTTTCAGCTTAGGACGGATGCCAGGGAGTTTATCAGCAAGTCTTGTCAGTCTCCTCCCCAAAGGGGGAGACCAATTGGAGTTGTCCCAATGGAGACCGAACACCTTGTTGTTAGTGGCCTATAAGGCACTGGCCAAGATGATCAGTAGTCAACTCCACCCCGTGCTTCCAAACATCATTCATGACACCCAAACAGGTTTTTTCCATGATAGGAGCATCCTAGATAATGTCTTCAAGGTGACTGAGTGGGCTCAGCACAATGGTCAAGGATTGGCAAGACTCCTCCTGGATTTTGAGAAGGCCTATGACAGGGTTGACTAGGACTTCTTAGAGGGCACAATGGCAAGGTTGGGCTTGCCCCAGGCATGGATCAGTGGGGTTTCTACACTTTACAGATCAGCCAGTAGGGTTCTCATTGGTGGCAGGGAGAAGTTTCAACTAGAGAGATCTGTCCAGCAAGGCTTCCCTCTTGCCCCGTATCTTTTCTCACTCTTTGTGGAGGTGATGTCCTACTTCCTCCGCTCACGTGTGAGCAGGTTGCATGGCCTTCGACTTCCAGTGAGGGAGGAGACTGAGCTGTTGGACTCAGAGTATGCACATGATACCACTCTTTATGTAAAGGATGATGAGCTGATGTTGGAGAGAGTGAGACTAGCTTTAGAGGTATTTTGCACTGCAGCTGGAGGGAAAATCAACTAGTGCAAGTCAGTTGGTTTTCTTACAAATCCGGACTCTAGCACGAAGTGGGGTGTCCACTTGGGGTTCAAATGGGTGAGCAGGGGACAAACCGTCCGATATCTAAGGTTCCAGATGGGACTCCACATCACTCGTGCCTATCAATTTCTTCCAGTTCTCAACTCTATTAGGCGGAAGCTAAGCTACTGGAGCACAATCCGCCTTTCCTTAGGGAGCCGAGCCGTGATGGTCAACCAGGTCCTCCTAGCGACGGCTTGGTACACCGCCTCTTGTTGGTGCTTCTTCTCGTCTTGTGTGGTTCAACTTTGCCACCTAGTGCGGAATTTTCTCTAGGCTGGCTCAAACGGTTCCATGGATTCTTAGGCCAAAGATGGCGTGGACAACCATCATCCAGCATCGGTCTGAGGGAGGGCTTGGGATCATCGACTCAGAGTTCCAGAGCCTAGCCGTTTTGGGCAAGCTAGTGGTCCGTAGTCTCACACCAAGTGGGCAAACCTGGAGTCCTGCAGGAGGGTCTCCAATAGTGCAGACCGAGGCTTGGTGGTGGATGGAGGCCATCCTTGAGTTGGATCTTCACGATTGCCCAAATCAGGCCACCTAGATCTTCCTTCCTTCACAACTTACTTCGAGTGTGGCAAGGCCTTCGCAAGGCCCTAGTTTAGAGGCCCCCAAGATGTCAGAAGGAGATAGACCGCCAACTGGCGGTCTAGAACCCCCAGGTCAGAGATCGGGACGGGATACAGATTGTTGAGTGCCCCCACATCCAGTGGGTTGGCTGGGAGGCTAGCCCTGCTCGTACTATCAAGATGTGGCGGGAGGTGTACAAGATGGCGGATCAGGAGGTGTTGCAACAGGCATCATGTTGTCAGCAAGGTGCTGAGGTGAGGAGGAGGGAGATTGACTCAGCGATCCCTCAGGAGTGGCTAGACCCCCCGATCCGAGAGCCGGTAGAGCTTGGTGAGGTGTGGGTTGCTAGATTCTCACCGGCAGGTATCCCCTTACAGGTGGCAAGTAGAGTGGGAGGTGCCCCCTAGAGGACTTTATTCACCGTGCAGGATGGGGGGTAGTTGGTTCTTGACAGAGGGAAGTAGGGTGAGGAGATTGTTGTCCTTGGAGGAGGATTTAGGTGGTTAGACTCCAAGGGAAGACCTGGCGACTGTGTGCCCTGGGAGGAGTTTAAAGAGTGGCGCCTTTGGATATGGGAGAGCAGGCCACTTGACTCTCCACCCCAACCCCCCCTCTAACACCAATTGACCACGACCCCCAACCCCACCCCCACCATAGTCCACTTCCCATCCCCCTACGCCCACACCCCTCCCCCTGCGTCCCCTTTCCAATCCCCAGCACAGCCACCCCCCTCCCACCAGCACAACCCCTCCCACCTAGTCCCTCACTAGCCTCACCCCCGTAGTTGTAACCTCCCTCCACAAGGGGCAATGACCCCCACCCTCGCTAGCTCACCTCATCCACAGCCTACCTCCCCTCCACACACCACCACTAGTTCTATGGCAGTGCCAATTCCTCGCGCTTTTCCCTGCCACGCATAGCTCATGATAGAGGAGTTTTTCCATTGTGGCTCATGGTCATACATGAGAGTTGTGGAAAGGAAAATTTTCACTTCCCCTGGAGGTGGGGAACTTTGTGGTCCATAAATCGAGGGGTGGCAAAGCCCACCTATTTGCACCACTAGATGGACTAAACTACACCTTCTTCCTTCAATTTTCTCACTCCGGAGCCTAGTCGATATCTCTAGTAGATGAGGTCGTGAGGGACCAAGTATCAAACCATGTCTAGCAATGATTTGGATAGGTAGCACTTCTAGCACAACAATGGGCGAGATGTTGGATGGTCGTGTGGGGCTGAAGTCCCACACCTTAGCATCATCTTTCGAGGCCACCCCCTCCCCCCCCCAGTGGATCTTACAGATGTATGTGATTCAGGCTGCACGATTCTATCAAATGACAGAGTCTTGTCTCTCAACATGGCTCATGGATATAGGTTGTGCAACCAAGAGTATCTATCAACCCCCTTGTATATCACAAATCTACCATGCAGGAATGGAGTTCACACTCTAGCCTGCAGCAAAGTGAATGTGCAAGCCCCATAGTTCCTCGTCCTCAACTTTGTCTACACCGAATAGGAGCATGTTCATTAGCAACTACTAGCCCTTCCCATGAGTCTACATATTGCATCCTAGAACATGAACATCCAGCAAAGTGGGGTGCTTGGTCCCAAGATGGCAAGAGCTACAGCTAGCCCTCGTCGAATGGATTGATATCTTTGGAAGGTACTCCTAGGGAGATCACACACCTATTGGGAGCACTCCAGCAGCACGCACGGCAAAAGTGGAGGATTTTGCACTTCTATTGGCCCGAGTTTGTTGTCTTGTGTGCGAGACCATGGGACGATTGTGGTAGGAAGGGCACTATGGGTCAAGCTAGATGTGGGGAACTCATTTTGGGGGGTCTTCAACATCTACGCTCCTATGAAGGTTCATGCACGCACCAATTTCTGGATGGAGGTTGCAGCAAGGCTCCCTGTGGTCGACTCTTAGATTGTTGGAGGTGACTTCAACAACCTAGACACCCTAGAGGATTAGCATGGCTTCAGTGGAAGGTTCCAGGACATGGCTAAGGAGCAGGAGGCATGGGAGGACTTCTTGTAGTGGGCGCACAAGATGCTTGGAGAGACCCCATCTTCCACATGTGAGACGATTCACTGGAGGGTTATAGGAGGCTGGGTGGCACCCTTTTGGAGTGGCTAAACAAGTTTTATGTTGGGAAGTGGGGGTGCTCCAGAGGAGGGCAAGTTGGGCACCTGGCGGAGACCACCCTCGGAACATTGTCTAGTGCTACTCCCACTGGAGATGCTTGCCTTTGCACCGGACACTTGCTCCTACCACATCCCAAATTGGACCTATGGAGGGGAGGAGGTGAGGAGGTAGATTGAGCAACTCTAGACCAAGGATTGGGTGAGGGGCAACCAATTCATAGAGGAGGTGGCAAAGGCTCTAGGGGAGTCGAGTAGGATTTGCCGAGAGGCAACTCTCCAAGCTCAACAACAGGGCTGGGAAAGATGAGGACACTTCGGAGAGACCTTGCAACCATCTAGAGGTTGCTCTAGGAGGCACCTGGAGATCTCACCCTACACATGCAGGAACTCAAAGTGCGGGCAGCCCTTGTAGGCCTAGAGGATAGGTGCTCAAAGTTCTCATTCCACACCTCAGCAACATTTTGGGTGCAGAAGGGGGACACTATGTGCAAAGAGTTCTTCTAGGCTCACGAGCCACGCATCTCGGGAGACCAAATCTAGAGTCTCTACAACCAATATGGAGGGTTCGCTCTTGCATGCTTTTCTATAGATAGCTTTCTATAGAATGGAGATCAATACGGTTTTCTATTGACAGCTTTTTTAGTAGGAGGCAGCATCAGATAGGGTGCTCCGATGTAGACAATAGGTGTGAGAGTGTGTCCCGCCCCTTGTGACCGAGGTGATGGGACAAGCACTCCAGCTATTCATGGAGAAGGAATTAGCTAAGGTGTTCGACACAAGATGGGCAGAAATGCCTTGAAGAGGATGGGTTGTCTAGAGCCTTCTTCACCACTTTTTGGGAGGTGATGAAGGAACCCCTGCTCTAGGCTTTTCAAGAGATTTTCAGGTTAGGCCGGATGCTAGCGTAGCCTATTTGCAAGACTAGTCAATCTCCTCCCCAAAGGGGAGACCACTTGGAGCTATCATAGTGGCCGCCGATCACCTCGTTGTCTCAGTGGGCCTTGCCCAAGATGATTCGCAGCAAGCTTTGCCCCATTCTCCTAAACATCGTCCATGACACAAAACAGGTTTCGTTCAGGATAGGAGCATCTAGGACAACGTTTTTACCTTTTTTTAGGCCATTGAGCAGGCACAGCATAGCAACCAAAGGATGGCAATGCTTCTACTGAACTTTGAGAAGGCCTGCAACAGGGTTTACTGGGTTTTCCTAGAAGGTGCCATGGCACGATTGGGCTTCCCTAGGAGTGGATCAAATAGGTCTCTATCATGTATAGGTCAGCCATCAACAAGGTACTCATAGGACACAAGAGGAGGGAGGAGTTCTCCTTGGAGAGGTTGGTTCGCCAACAGGGCTGCCCTCTAGTCCCCTGCCTCTTCCTACTCTTTGCAGAGGCGATGCCTTGCTTTCTCCCCTCTAGGGTGAGCAGCCTATGTGGCCTCAAGCTTCCAATGAGAGAGGAGATAGAGCTGGTGGACTGAGTATGCCAATGACTTAGCCCTCAATGTGGAGGATTATGAGGTGATGTTGGAGAGGGTGAGACTGGTATGCACAGCTGCAGGGGTGAGGATCAACTGGCAAAAAGTCAGTGGGGTTTCTGAGAGATCCAAAGTCTAGCATGGAGTGGGGTATCCACTTGGGTTTCAAATGGGTGAAGAAGGAACAGATTGTGCGTTACCTTGGTTTCTAGGTGGGCCTCGACATTACCCTAGCCGAGCAGTTTCTTCCAGTAATTGATTCCATCAAATGAAAGCTGACCTACTAGGCCTCTTAGCGACAACCTGGTATATTGCTTCCTAGTGGTGTTTCTCTTCATCCTTTGTGGCGCAGCTTTGCTAACTTGTGTGAAACTTTCTCTGGGTTGGGTCCAAGGATCTTGGCCCAATTGATTATTATCCGGCATTGCTCTTAGGGGGAGTTGGGAATCATCAACCCAAAGTACTAGAGCTTATTGGCCCTCCTAGGTAAGCTAGTTGTTTGTGGGCTCACTCCAGGGGGGCAGACATGGAAGGTCTTGCTACAGGAGGGCCTTTAAGAGTGCATGTTGTAGCTGGGTGAGGACTAGAGGCCATCCTTAAAATGAATCTTCACATCAGCATAGATTACCCCACCCAAATCCTCCTTCCGTAGTTTCTTATGAGTGTGGCAGGGCTTGTATAAGTCCCTAATTCAAAGACCTCCAATTTGTCAGGAAGAGGTAGGCCACCTACCAGTGGTCTAGAATCCCCACATCCGAGATCTTGATAGGATCCAGATCAATGAGTGTCCCCCATATCCAATGGGTCGGGCCAGCCCTACCCATACTGTGAGAGTGTTCAATGTGGAGGGAGGTGTACAAGCTAGTTGACTAGGAGATCTTATAGCAAGCATATTGTCACCAGGTGGTGAGATCTTATAGCAAGCATATTGTCACCAGGTGGTGATACTTTTTACAGTTGCTTTTCTTATTTACTTATATAAATATTTTATTTTTCTTTTCTTTTGTTGTTGTTGCTTTTTACCCCTAGGGTTCTCTTGAAATAAGCGGGATCTTTGCATGGCCAAAAGAGGCAGCCATTGGGACAAATTGGACTAATGGTTTGTTTGAGCCTTAGGACCAGTTCCATATTGAATGGGCACTGAAGAATAGAATGCCAGTGGTTTGGGACTGTGTGCTTAGCCACTGGAGATGGTGCAGGACAATGAACCTGGCCAAGATAGAAGATGCACATGTGAGAATGCTCATGGAATAAAAGTCACTGTAACTGAGCCACATTACACTTTTGATGTGGTCGCAATGATAAAAGTTGCACAGAACAACTAGAGGAATGCAGGGGTCACCATCCCTAAAATTCAGGGAGTTACTATTTTTGGACCCTAGAATCTATTCGCGTCATTGTCTTCGTTTTTACACGAGGATTAATTCTCTAGTCTGTGCCGAGATCAAATTTTACACCGATCATGGAGAATTTTAGACCGGAAGGTTTAAACAGGAAAATTGTTACATGTATGCCATGTGGCACAAATTCCCAAAAGAAAGAGAGAGAGAGAGCATTAAAAAAAACGTAATAGGCATAAGGGGCAGATTGGAGAATGAAGTTTGGAGAAGTTGAGGGCAGATTGCTGCAAGAAAACAAGCCATGGAGAGTACTTCTACGTCTCTAACTCAAGCACAGAGGTAGAGCTTGCTTCCTCTGATCACCTCTCTCTCTATTCTCAGAAGAAATGCTTTGCATAATGGATTGATTCCATCGAAGGTACAATTCTGTGTTTTCTCTACTCATGCTGAATAAGAATAGTGAACTTTGCACATGCTGAATAAGAACAGTGAACTCTGTTCATACTGAATCGTAAGAATAGTGAACTCTGCTCATGTTGAATAAGAACAGTGAACTGTGCTCATGCTGAATCGTAAGAACAGTGAACTGTGCTCATGCTGAATAAGAATAGTGAACCTGCACAAACTCTGCTCATGCTGAATAAGAACAGTGAACTCTGCTCATGCTGAATAAGAATAGTGAACTCTGCACATGCCATGCTGAATAAGAACAGTGAACTCTGCACATGCTGAACAGTAAGAACAGTGTGCTAGACAGTAAGAACAATGAATTCTGCACATGCTGGACAGTAAGGAATGTTGATCTGGACATGCTGTATTGTTCCTATGTAGCTGGGATACTAAGAAGAGATGAAAACCAACTGTTCACAGGTTATGTATTTTTGGAACATTACCATTTTTGTAATTTTCTATCTTTTAATTGATAAAGAAATACCAAGAGGGGCGCCGGTCTTCGGGGCCAACCTGGTGTTGAGCGAGGGAGAGAGGTCTCTGTTTATGTGTGTGTATGTAAAGTCCAGTGTTAATTGAAGGAACTACCGCTTTATGTGAGTCATAGACCGGTTTCACATATGGCTGCTAATATGGAGTTGAGAAAGTGAAGGGAGATTAAGATAGCAATCCCAAGGATTGGTTGGACCCCTCATTCGGGAGCTAGTGTTTTGTTCACAGTCCAGACCGGTGAAATGGTCCAAACCTAGTTATTGGGCCCCTATGTGCCTTGAGAGAGTTCTGGGAATGACACCTTTAGATTTGGGAAAGCCAAACCCTTGACAAGGTGGAGTGGGACACCAAAGAGTGGCTTTGGCCGGCTATGGTGATTGCCAAGAAGCCCCAAGGCTTTTTGGCCTACATGGCACGGATTGGCAAGCACATCTTGATGCAGGAGAACACAGATTGGAGCAGAAATAGCATCACCATCTACTAAGGCTTTCCATTGGACCTTTTGGTGACACTTGTGGGATAGCTAGAGCCCGTGGAGAGTGTCTCATTTCTTGTGCATGGAGGCTTGGCAGTTCGAAGTTACCTAGCTTAGATGCAGCAAGATGGAGTCTAAAAGCATTATCCACTGCAGCACATGGAAACCCCAAAGCCTTGCCTTTGGTCTTATGGGGAAGTGCAGTTGGTGTGGAGAGGAGCATTCCGGATTCTTCATTATGTGGCACCTATCCTAGGTTATCTTGGAAGCCGTGTTCTGGCAAGCAGCTAGCCAAGGCCACCACTTATTGTATGAGGCAAAGATGCATGATACCATTATTCTCATCAAGCCAGGTGCCTGTGTTGTGGTCAGTTTGGAGTATTACCCATCCAATAGGTACTAGAGCTGACACCAAGTGGTCAAAGATATGGGAGATTATTGGAAGCCTCACAGTTTGGTACATCTAGAAGACACACTATCAATTGGTTCTAGGCAGTAAGTATCTGACCACTTATGAGACTTAGCAGTGTCAAAGATACGGATCTAGACCATGGCTATGGCGGCTTGTAGGCATAGATTGAACTCATGATGACATTGACCAAGGACTGAAGACCAACTATTACACAAGTGAATTAGGTTCCAAGATGGCAGCTTGGACTCATAAACACAATCTTGTGTAGGACTGACAAAGACAAGACACTTAACTGAAAGTACAAAGCATCATGACATTGTATTCATTCCATATGAAAAGTGGTAGTCAAGTACAATGCTTTATAGTTGCTGGATGGGTACAGTTTTCCCTCTCTGTGCATATGGGATTCTTGCATGTCTTTAGTCCAAACTGCCTCATACAAAGAGGCTACATTAGATGTGATTGCAAATATCTCAACACCCCTTCTCAATCACAACCAGAAAGTACAAAGTGTGTAGAGGCTTTAGTGAAAGCAACACCTGCAAAGTGTGGGCACACCATAAACATGGCAAAACGCTAGTGGTTGTCGTAGAAAAAGGCTAAGTGTGGGTACCACAAACATGGACATCCAGAGGCTGTATCAAGGGTCTTACAAAGGCTGTAGTACAAGGCTACATGAGGAGTTTATAAGCTTATGATAAAGACATTTGGACTAGACATTACAAGGCTAAAAAAGTCAGTTAAAATTTGGATCAAGGACCAGCAGACCCTTGCAGTTTTCAGCATTACTTTTGACATAGATCTTCAATTCATTGTAGGTCTTCTTGTCGGAGTAGTTCAGCTTGCTCTTTTTAATCATGTACTTGCTCTTCACTTTGCTTGCCGCTTCAGGGTCTTCATGATTTTTTTGCTTCTTCTTCTTATTCTTTTTCTCTTTGATCTTTCCTTCATGGTAATCATTTTCATGGACTTTGCTTGCATTAGTCATCTGGTTCTTTTCTTTATGGTCCCCCTCAAGCAAAGGTACAATCTTTGAGGCATCAAAAATGTCTTCAAACTTTTGCACTTTCATGTCTTCAAGGTCTTCAAATGGATACACTGATGGCATTTGGATATAGGCAGCTCCATGTCTTCCTGTAGGTAGAGTAAGATCTTCTATGTAGTGTAAATGGGTCATAAGATACATGTTACTCTTCATGAGAATCATTGAAACTCAACTTCAAATCCTTGACTTTTTGACCAGCAAAAAGAGTTGAAACCTAATGTGTCAAAGGACACAAGAAGGTAGTGTGAAAACACACTATGCTTAGTGCTAACAAGCACTATCTTGATAGTTATGCTTCTTGTGTACCGGCTTGCAAATGCCTTCTAATCTTCCTTATTAAATGCGCAAATCTTTATTTGAGCTTTAGTGAATTGATGGATCTGAAGGTCAGAACCTTGCTTGAAAAAAAAAGCAAATAATGAGCTAGATGTAACTTGGCTATGGCTTCCACCAAATTAGGGTTTCACAATCGACTGTGTTTTTTCTGATTTCAGCTCGTATAGTTAATAATTCCATGCGCAGATCAGTGAGGAGGAAGCTTAGACCATGGCCTTAAAAAGCCCTATGGTCACGGGTCTCGATTTGACACGTACAGCTCGCAGTGATGGTACGATCAGCCGCAGGCGCTTTTTGACAGCGATGGTGAATTTTGAGCAATGTCATGGCATAGACAGGCTGATGTTGACGATTGTGGTGACAAGATGATGCGCCTTGACCTAGGCAATAACTTCTTAGAAGAAAGCATGTTGAGATGAGGCTTGTAGGAGGAGATCAGGAAGCTCCAAGTGAGCTAGGTATAACATGGCTATGGAGTCACACAAGGCAGAAGCTGAGAAAAAAGGCAATGCTGAGCTTGAGTCAGGGCAATGTCAGGGTTCTATGTGATACAGAGAAGCCTTAGGAGTCAAGGAATAAATCTCCAGAAAAGAGCTTGGAGAGATATGCCCTCTACAGAAAGTTATGGAAGCTCAAAGGCAGGGATGTGCAGGCTAGCTATGGCTGCCACAAGCTTTGACTGAGGATGAAGTTGAAAAATGAAGGCATACACTGATCCTCAGGTGTCCAGGGATGAAGAGGAACTAAAGTAGCAGAGAGGAGACCTGAGACATGCTAAGCCATGCTCAGTTGAGCTCTGATACCATGTCAAAGATGCTGATCTAGAGCATGGCTATGGTGGCTTGTAGGCATAGACTGAACTCATGATGACCAAGGACTGAATACCAACTGTTACACAAGGAAATTAGGTTCTAATATGACAGCTTGGACTTATAAACACAATCTTGTGTAGGACTAACAAAGACAAGACACTTAACTGAAAGTACAAAGCATCATGACATTGTATTCACTCCATATGAAAAGTGGTAGTCAAGTACAATGCTTTATAGTTTGGATGGGTACAGTTTTCCCTCTATGTGCATATGGGATTTCTACAGCCTGCATGTCTTCAGTCCAAATTGCCTCGTATAAAGAGGCTACATTAGGTGTGATTGCAAATATCTCAACAAGCAGAGTTCTAAACCTTGATCATCCACTCTCTCCATAGCCACTGGAATCAAGTGGAGGGTGACTCTCGAGCTTGTGAGGATCTCTGACACCACTTCCAACATACCTAGGGTGGCCATGAATTATTTTTAATGATCCAAGCAGGCAACCCCAGGTGGCACTACTCTCCTCCACCATGGCTTCTATCCCCCATTCCCCCAAACTACCGTGATAGGCTTATATATATGATCCCAGCTTGGCCTTGTACCAGCTCTAGCTAGCCTATTGATAAAATACAATACATGTCACGAGGATGTGAAATTTTAAGATGCTTTAATCTTTGCAATAACATTTAATTAAGTTATTAATCAAATGTGCAAGGTTATTTAGCACATGTGATGCATATCGTAGTTATTTCATGGTAACTAGCCAAGGACCTCGAGGATGTAGTGGGTGTCAAAGGTAAAAGTTATAATAAGTTATAACTGACAAGTACTAGGCGGTACTCGGTGTTAGATTTTGGCTTAGATCAATTTATTGGCCACTAATGTTGATGGTGACATTAGAGACTAGGCATTAATTAATCAATTAATTAATTCTTGTCTAAGGGCTAATAGCTGCTCAGAGATACTTTGAAGAAAAATTGGCCTAGCCAATTTCATTATTGTCTAGTGAAACTAATTTTTTGAGCACTAGAATAATTATTAAATTGATTTTCAGAATTAATATTCTGAAATTTAATTTAATAAGATAGATAATACTAGAAAATGGGATTAGAAGGTTTCCACTTAGCATAACTTGCCCATGCAAGTGGAAAAAACGTTTTTAGGGGCTAATGGAGTCTATTCCAACCATTATGATAGAGAAAAAGGCTGTTAGAGAGCAAGGAGAGGCTGTTGATGTGATTTATAGCTACCAAGGATCGGTCCTAAAGCATGTGACAGCAATTTGGAGCCCTCCAAGAGCAACTGATAGCAGCCCAAGGTCCTTGTGCAAGTGACAACAGACAAGAGGGGGCAACAATCTTTCTGGTGGTCCTAAGTTGTAGGTGGTGGGTTCCATGGTTGTTTGAGCAAGGCAACAATAATTTTTCAGCATTTCTTGTGATGAAACTCTAAAATTTCTCTCTCTACAGCATTCTCTCTCATCCCCCAACCATCTGTCAAGTTATCTTAGCATTTTCTAGTAGCTTGAGCCATGAGAAGAAGAGATTTCAATCAATCTTTGGTGTAAACCCTAATTTACAACAGTAATTAGGGTTCAATAGCTACCTTAGGATACGTGCTCAGAATTAAGGGCCTAGGACTTGAATTCCAATAGCTGAAATTGAGTAATTTCATGGAGATTCAAGAGACCAGTCAGCAAATATCAGATTTGGGGCTGAATTTGTCTTTTAAGGAGCAAAGTGGAGACCAATCCCCAAGCAAACCAAGGGGCAGATTGGTTTGGAGGCTTGCTGGTCAATTTTGATACCAAGAGGCACTTGGATTAGCGGAGGAGATCAGAGGATCTCAGTTGTACTTCTTCCATTTGCAATATAAGATAAAGAAATACCGCAAGGGGTGCCAGTTTTGGGGCCAATAGGGTGTCTAATGTCCAAGATTTAAATGGTAAAGTGTGCATTTTCAGTTTATATGAATTTTACGCTTGTTGTAATTAGTGCTAAATCAAGTTATTTACCACCCTATCCGAGAAGCCTGGTTTCAATATAGAATAAGCCTATGAAGAAGGTGAAAAACTAGTCTATTGGGCTGTAATACGAAACCAATGCGACTCAAAGTGGAAGAAGGTGCTAAAGTCCCAAGTAGCCCGAATAAAAGCATCTCTCCTCCTCATACGCTCTTGGTTGTAGTAAACTCCTATAGTGAGTCTCAAATATCTATGGACCCACAGGTATTCATGCCAAGCATGTTTACTTTTTCATCATGGACTCTTAGATTGTTGGAGACCTAACTAAGATAGAGATGTGAGCTTGTACTCTAGTTTTGTGTTTTATCCACTAGAGAAAGAGAAGCACGAGGTTTTTATTGGTAGCAACCACTCCAAATATGCATGTCTCCTTTGGAAACAAGACCCATCTAGGTCCAGGAGGTATTTGTAGTCATCCTCCAGTCCTAGGGCATTCCCTCCGTCAATATTTCTATCATGATTCGAGTGCCCCTAAGACCCTGAGGGTGTCATCTAGTAAATCTAGTAAAGCAAACCTCTCACCCACCGTAGAAGCATTTGTGTGCAAAACTTCCCCCAAGAAGGGCAAGTGCTGTCCCAACGTGTGGATAGTCTCTGAACTCATTTGACAATTCCTCATCCATCAATGTGTATCCTACATAATATTCAAGAGGTTTTGACTGGGCTTACTTATCGCCAGCGCCATTTCTTGCCATGACTACTTGAGGCCATCCTATGTGCACTTACGTCTATCAGATAGCTTTTCAATTTCCATAAAGTATATGCCTACAAAGTATACAATCACTATCGATTGGATGTCATTGGTCTGTGCTAAATGGTCATAGATGTCATACTATGAGTCCCTTGTGTCATAGATTTGAGTGCTGTGAAGAGACCTTAAATAAATCAAACAAGATCTAACTTAATTCTCTATCCCAAATTCGCATCGTCCTTTCTAAGGAACACCTCTTAGCTGTCCATGCCACAAAGCTGAAACTGAAAGAAACAGCAATCTTTGGTTAGGTTGTAGACGCTCCCCATCCAGGACCTAGCTTCAGGATTGGCTTCACTCCACACTACACATTGGCACAATGCAGATCGCGGAGGCAATTCTCATGGGTCAAGGGATCTTCATGGTTCGACTCACCTCTATGGACGCAGCCCATGAGCTAGTGGATAGCTCACCTTATGCCTCCACGAAGGGGGTCATTTATATGGTTCCCTGGTATAGCAGCTTCATAGTTAAGAAGTTAGCGCTCCACAATAGGTTTCTTAGACACCCGGTCACCCTACTATTCCCCGGATTGGCAGTAGAGTACCACCGGTTAGTGGACTTTGGACGGCTCTTCGGCATAGTGATGTCTGCCTCCTTTGCAGATGCAGTGACAGCCACAGGTGTCCCAAAGGTACGAGTGACTGTGAAAGATACAAAGAACATACCAAAGTTTCTGGAGATTGAGGCACGCAGACACTCCTTCAGGCAGCAGGATTTTGTGACTGGACAGCCAGGGTAGTGCCTGCGATGCCATGACTTTGGGCATCAAGCAGCAGATTGTACGCGCTTCGGAGCCAAGGCGGCTCCGCTGACAGGCCCACAAGTGGATGCTGACGGTTTTACACAGATCCAAGGACAACAGAGAGGGAGACAACAGGGGGGCCTCAATCAGTCCCTCAGACTCAGTCACAGCAGTAGCAGAGAGCAGGAGGGTGTGCGACGGCACCCCCCAACTCATCCCACCCAGCAGGATCACAGATCTCCATCTCCATTACCCACAGAAGCATCACGGGCCCCCCCATCAAAGATCCCATAGCCCCCACACCCACCCCCTCCTCAAGGATCCCCCCCCCCCGATCCCATCCCACAGCCCCCCCTTTCCAAGGCCACCCGCCCCCCCCCCATACCCGCCTCCTACCTCCAATCACCCCACCATTCCGCGATCTACCTCTTTTCCACCTTCTCCCCCTCCAATCAGCCCCCCTGATCCTCACTTAGTACATATGACCCCCCCCTCCCCATATAGCCACTATATAGCCACTAGCTCATCTGACCCAATCGCCTGCCACTCTTTCCCTAGACAGGTGCAGCTGCTCCCACAGGAGTTCTTCCGTAGTGGTCCGTGGCCCTACTTGAGAGTTGCAGAGCGCAGAGAGTTTCCATTACCTTTGGAGGTGGGGATCTTCGTGGTTTGCAAGTCAAGGGGCAGTAAGGTCCATTTACTAGCACCACCAGATGAACCAAACTATGCTTTCTTCCTTTAGACCTCTCATTCAGGAGACTGGACGATGACACAAATAGAGGAGGAAGTGACGGGGCAGGTTGCACACCACATCTCCCAGTGGATGGGAGGACTAGCACTCTTTTCCCAGCAGTGGCCAGGGTGCATGATGGACATTAAATGGTGGGCAGGAGCCGAGGTCCCATATTTGAGCATTATTTTCCGAGCCCCTCCACAGTGGAGAGCACCGATGGACGTGATCAAGTGGCCCCTCGCACAGGCTGCCCACTTCTACCAATGTACGAGTCACGCCTATCATCTTGGTTGATAGATGCCCTGGTGGTACCGTATGGAGCATCTATTATCCCCATGGTTTGCCCGAGAGCCACCATGGGGGAATGGAGTTCACCTTCTAGGCCTATGGCAAAGCGCATTCCCATGCCCCATAGCTCTTCTTCTTCATTAGCAGCTTCCACACCGAATAGATGCATGTTCGGTCAGTCACAAGCTTCCCCATGAGTTTACATCTAGCATCTTGGAATGTGAACAACCTCCACTATAGTGGGGCACGTGGTTCAAGGAAGTTGATTGTTTGGTAGGAGTTGCAGATTGCCCTTGCCGGGACGGATCAACATCTTACTTCTACAGGAGCACAGGCTCACCCCTACCTAGGCTCAATGGGTAGGGAAGGTACTTCTAGGCAGCTCACAGACCTATTGAGAGTGCTCTATCCGTGCCCATGGCAGGAATGGAGGCGTATGCATCTCTATTGGCCCGAGGCTTACCACCTGTGTGCGTGATCAGGGGACGATAGTGGAAGGGAGGGTCCTATGGATTAGACTGGACATGGGGGACTCATGTCTTGGAGTCCTCAATGTCTATGCTCCTACGAAGGTTAGGGCACGCTGTAGGTTCTGGATGGAGATTGCAGCAGGACTTCCTGAGGTGGACTCCTGGATTGTTGTTGGAGACTTCAACAACCTGGAAACCCTAGAGGACTAGCAGGGTAGAGGCAGAGACTACCAGGGTATGGCTAGGGAGGAGCAGGAGGCATGGGAAGTCTTCCTCCTCGCAGTAGGAGCACGCGATGCATGGCGGGACCCAGCTTTTCATAGGAGGGAGAGGTGGTTGGACTTCTCTTGGGGGTACAGGCGGCTAGGCCGAGCTCTTCTGGAATGGCTGGACCGGTTTTATGTGGGAGAGTGGGGGTGCTTGTGAGGAGGCTAGGTAGGGCAGCTGGCTGGCACCACCTTGTCTGTCCACTGCTCAATTCTCCTCATACTCGATGCTCTAGCTTCAGCCCTCACACACGATCTTGTCGAATCCCTGACTAGATCTACAGGAGGGAGGTGGTGAAGAGGCAGATTAAACAACTCTAGACTAGGGAGTGGGACAGGAGGGACCGGATCGCATAGAAGGTTGCAGAGGTCTTAGCCGAGTCGAGCAAGATTTGCCAGGAGGCAGCCCTATAGGCCAGGCAACAGAGCTGGCAGGAGGAGAGAGCACTCCGACAAGACCTAGCTGCCACGCAGAGACTTTTTCAGGAAGCACCAAGGGATTCCACTCTCCACATGTAGGAGGTGCGCGCACAGGCAGCCCTCGCCGGTCTTGAGGACAGGCGCTCGGAGTTCTCCTTCCGTACCTCAGCAGCCTTTTGGGCACGAGAGGGGGACACAATGTGTAGGGAGTTTTTTTAGATGCACCAGCCTCGCACCTCAGGAGATCAAATTCGTAGCCTCTGTGACCAGTATGGGATTCGCTCTAGCCCAGTTAAGGTGATGAAGATTGCCACTGACTACTACAGACACCTTTTTCAGCAAGAGAAGCAGGAGAGGCAGGCTCGGCCAAGGGACAATGTTGTAGATAGCAAGTCTGGGACTGCATTCCATCCCTCGTTATAGAGGAGATGGGTCACTCCCTCCTAGACCCTTTCAGTGAGAAGGAATTAGCGGAGGCTTTCCATGCATAGGATGGGCAGAAATGCTCGAGAGAGGATGGTCTTTCGAAGGCCTTATTCACTACCTACTAGGAGGTGGTGAAGAACCTATTGCTGGCCTTTCAGGAGTTTTTCAGATCACGACAGATGCCTGGGAGTCTATCGGCAAGTCTTGTCAGCCTCCTCCCCAAAAGGGGGAGACCAGTTGGAGCTATCCCAGTGGAGACAAATCACCTTGTTGTCAGTGGCCTATAAGGCACTGGCCAAGATGATTGGTAGGCGACTCCGCCCCATGCTTCCAGACATCATTCATGACACACAGACAGGTTTTGTCCGGGATAGGAGCATCCTAAACAATGTTTTCACCTTCTTCAAGGCGACCGAGTGGGCCTAGCACAGTGGCCAGGGGTTGGCTATACTACACTTGACTTCGAGAAGGCCTATGACAGGGTTAACTGGGAGTTCTTAGAGGGCACTATAGCGAGGTTGGGTTTCCCCCAAGCATGGATTTGCGAGGTCTCTGCACTCTATAGGTCAGCCACTAGTAGGGTTCTCATAGGTGGCAAGAGGGGGGAGGAGTTTCGGTTGGAGAGATCTGTACAGCAGGGTTGTTCTCTTTCCCCGTATCTGTTCCTACTCTTTGCAAAGGCAATGTCCTACTTCCTCCGATCACGTGTGAGCAGGCTACATGGCCTTCAACTTCTGGTGAGGGAGAAGACATAGCTGCTTGATTCAGAGTATGCAAATGATATTGCCCTTTATATAGAGGATGATGTGCTAATGCTGGAGAGAGTGAGACTAGCTCTGGAGGTGTTTTGTACTACAGCTGGAGCGAAAATCAGCTGGCGAAAGTCAGTTGGTTTTCTTACAGACATGGACGATAGTTCGGAGTGGGGTATCCACTTGGGGTTCAGATGGGTGTGCAAGGGACAGACCGTCTGATACCTAGGGTTCCATGTGGGACTTAACATCACTCCTGCCCAACAGTTTCTTTCAGTTCTCAACTCTATCAAGTAGAAGCTAACCTACTGGAGTACTGTTCGCCTCTCCTTAGCGGGCCGAGCCCTAGTGGTCAACGTTGGTGCTTCTCCTCGTCTTGTGTGGTTCAGCTTCACAGCCTAGTGCGGAATTTCCTCTGGGCCGGCTCAGATGGTTCCAGGGACTCTCAGGCCAAGGTGGCATGGGCGACCATCATCCGGCATCAGTCTGAGGAAGGGCTTGGGATCATAGACCTTGAGTTCCAGAGCTTGGCCCTTTTGGGCAAGCTAGTAGTCTGTGGGCTTACACCTGGAGGGCAGACCTGGAAAGTGCTTCTGTAGGAGGGTCTCCAAGAGTGTAGACTGAGGCTTGGTGGTGGTTGGAGGCCATCCTTGAGATGGATCTTCACGACTGCCTAGATCATGCCACGCAGATCCTCCTTCCTCTATAGCCTACTTCTTGTGTGGCAGGGCCTCCGCAAGGCCTTAATTCAGAGGCCCCCAAGATGCTAGGAGGAGATAGACCGCCAGCCGGTGGTCTGGAACCCCCAGATCTGAGATCGGGACGGGATACAGATTGACAAGCACCCCCACATCTAGTAGGCTAGATGGGAGGGTGACACTGCTCGTATTATCAAGATGTGGCAAGAGGTATACAGGATGGTGGATCAGGAGGTGTTGCAGCGGACACTAGGTTGTCAACGAGGAGCCAAGTTGAGGAGAAGGGAGATTGACTCAGCAATCCCTCAGGAGTGGCTTGATTCCCCAATCCGAGAGCCAGTGGAGCCTGGCAAGGTGTGGGCCGCTAGATTCTTATCGGCAGGTATCCCCCTACAGGTGACAAGTAGAGTGGGCGGCGGCCCCTACAAGATTTTCTTCACCGTGCAGGATGGGGGGCGTTTGGTCCTTCATAGAGGGCAATAGGATGAGGATATCATTGTCCTTCCTTGGAGGAGGATTCGTGTGGTTGGTCTCCAAGGGAAGACCTAGCATCTGGACCCTTGTTCTAGGAGTTTCGAGAGTGGCACCTCTGGATATGGGAGAGCAGGCCACTTGATGAGCTGGAGTGGGACCTTGGAGAGTGGCTATGGCCGGCCACTGCGGTCGCCAAGAAGCCACTGAGGTTCTTGGAGTACATAGCTAGGATTGGTAGACATGTACTGATGCAAGAGGACATGGATTGGGTGTCTTCGCGTAGCAGATACTGGGCGGAGCATAGCATCACAGATGCCTTCCGTCGGACTTTCTGGCGCCGCCTATGGGACAACTGGAGGCCGAGGAGGGTGTCGTATTTCCTGTGGCTTTTGGCACATGGAGGTCTGGCGGTTGGGAGTTGGCTGGCCCAGATGCAATAGGATGGAAGGTGTAAACGCTGCCCATGGCAGCTTTTGTAAACTCCAAAGCACTGCCTTTGGTCTTGCGAGGCGGCACAGCTCGTGTGGAGAGGAGCCTGCCGCATTCTTCGCCGTGTGGCACCCAGCCTTGGATGTATCTCATGGGGGGCTTTTTGCAGCAGGCAGTCAGCCAGGGCCATCACCTTTTGTATGAGGCCGGGATGCAAGACACAATTTTCATCATTGAGGCTGGGTCTTGCACAGTGGGCGCCTTGGAGGCTTTACCCAGCCGCCGAGTACTCGAGCCCACAGCAGACCGCTCAAAGGTATGGGAGATCGTAGGGAGTCTTACAGGATGGCACATCTGGAAGGCACGCTGTCAAGAGGTTTTCGGAGGGGAGTGCCTTTCAGTACAGGCGACTTTGGCAAAGCTTTGGACTTCCATAATCCACTCCCTCCGCGGCCGGTGGGACTAGGTGCAGGGCAAGTCTCGAGCTCGTCAGGAGCTCTGTTTTCACTTTCTATGCACCTGGGGCGGCCAGGACCTGTTCTTCATGATGCAAGCAAGCAGCCCCAGATAGTGATACACCCCCCTCCATGGCTTCTTGCCCCCATCCCCCCTAGACTGCCTTGAAAGGCTTGTATACATGATGTATTTGTGATTTGCATCAGCTCCAGCTAGTCTGTTGAACATGAGCAGTCCGTTTTAATCAACCTTTTGAGTAATATAATTAGCCACATTTTACTTGCAAAAAAAAAATCATTTTGATGACCTAATCATAATGGCGGTTCTAGTTGGCTCAGCCAACAAGGATGGTAAATGGAACTTGCCTTCCTCTCTTAAAATGTCTTGGTGGTCTTTATCAATGGAGGCGGTTGCTGCTGTGATGGTGCTGGCCACCAACCTAGCTGGTTGTGGTGGTGCTGGTGGGCTGGTGGGCTGGTGGGAACTCTAGCTGCTCTCACCTCAAGGTGGTGGTTCCAGTGGTTGGTGGCCATGGGCAATGAAGACCTGGCCATAGCAGCAAGTGACTTGGTGGGTAAGTGGCAAACCTGCTGTGTGTGAGAGTTGGGAGTGAAGTTTGTGGGAAAATCAAGGATGCAGGTTCCTATGCAGCATGCCCGGGGTTTACGAACATCAGAGATGATAGCTTCTTTCTGTCCCCATCCATGTTCCATGTAAATATGCACTCGCACGATTGATCTTTCTTGGTTTTCCCCCATCCCCATGTCCCATCCTAATTTACTGTCCCATGTGACTATGGCTAAGAGCTTCAACAAGGCTGCCTAGAATGCCAGGTCTGAGGCTACCTATGGTTAGAAGTACCCTCAATTTCCCTTTGTGAATGGGTTGCTTTTATGAATACAGGATTGGATGATGTAGAAAGCAACTCCTTAACAGGCCTGAATGTTTTACGTGTTTCTTTGATTTTTAGATCAGAGCATTTGCATATTGCAGGACTAATCGATTGTGAAATGCAGGTGAAATATGTTTGCCTTGGCAACATGAAAAGCAAGTAAATCTACAGTTTGGAGGTGTTGCAAACACTCCCAACAGTCAAACAAACACAGGTTTCAGCACAGAGGTTTACAGATTTATGATACAACTTGAGCCAAACAACTTGTCTGAAGGGTTCATCAGATCATTCCCTGTCCAGTACATGATTAACATAAATATGTTCAAAAGATCATTGCCTGTCCAACACATTCATGATTTATATAAATATGTTGGAAAGACCAGACAGTCTACATTGGGTCTCTCTCTCTTCAACATCTACTTTAAAGGGACCTCAGAAATAGTTCTTTTTTCAGTTCATGTTAAGTAGCATTCATGGTGGTTCCTATCAAAGTGCACAGATTTCTTCCTAAATGAACTCAATGAGTCAATACACTGGTTTATGTTTCAGCGGGAGAAGTCTACAAGTGAGCAATGGATGTTCACTTTTTCCTCCAAAGGCTTTGCTATTAATGGCTCGTGTGATATTTTGAATTTCTTGTCAAAGATCCTACATGAGCTGAAATCAACTGCCTTCACATAAAAGGTGATCAGGAGCAATTTGACAGCAAAAATGCACCTTCATAGGAAACAAGCTGGGCATTAAAATAGACAGCTCACTTTAATGGATCAGAAGTTTCCTTCTGATAACAATATCCGAGACATTTCATGAAGCCTGGTGCACCCTAATAGAAGCAACCCAATCAACAAATATACAAAATGTGGTACATTCTGACAAGAGCAATTTGATCAATAATTTATTTGGATTTTATTGAGGTTTTGGGCAACCCAAAGAAAGGTACTTGAAATAGTGGAAAGACGCAAGTTCCAGATCAATCACTGCACAGAAAAGGTTGAGCGATGAAGGGAGACCAATCATTTAATTGGCATTAACCAAAACCTTAACCAACAAAAAGTCCTAACGATTTGCCAATGGAATTGTAGCCCAATTGGTTTGAGTGTGGGTTTAGTTTCATGGGGGTTGTCAGTTCAAACCCAACGCTGGGTTTCTCCAGTGGCACAAATCTTTATAAGCATCCAAAAAAGTAGTATGAGGGTACACATCAACTTAGGAAATCCCTCATCACTCATTGGAGCATAGTCTTAATCATCTCCCATGTAGAGAACTTGGGTGATCTAGCTCTTGCCCAAGCAATGATCTATCCTTGCGTATATGTTAACATATCTATCAAGCTCTAGGATGCCTAGATCAGCCAGGCTAAGCTAAATCAATCAATGTCCCTCAAATAGATGTAAGCTAAGGTCTTGTAGGGGCTCCTTGGTAGTCCTCTCAGACGTAGACTAAGTCTAGTTTGAGGCTACCTAATTTGTGAGCTATCTTTGGATAGGCCCTTAACAAACTGATGTTTTGTCTTTGAGAAAGAAAGAAAAAGTGTATTAATGTCTCTAAATGGCCAATGTGGCATATGAGATTGCACCATTACATAAAGTATCTCTCTCATCTAAAAAATGTCAAAGTCATGCCAATGAGACTAGGTGTTAGGTGAGAATATGTAAGAATATATGTACGTTACATATGCAAATGATACTACTAAATAAGGAGAAAAAAAAGATAGAAATGCTCCTCAGTCGAGTATCTCCCTCAAGTGGAAATGCATGCTATGTTACTAAGGCACCTTGACATTTGTCTCCTATTGTTGCTAATGATAGCTCTGATTCATCGATGAAAGGGTATCTAGGTCTCCTCCCAAGTGGATATGGGCATCTCGCACCACTAAGTTCCTCTATCCAAACAACTTTGTGTCTCTAAAGCTCCACTTTGTGCCTCAAAAGCTACAAAAGGAGGGATCCCAAACAACTAAATCCTCTATCTCCATACCCTCTCATTTGCCTATCTCAATCCTTAGAGGATCGTTGAGGTATAGATCTACCTAATAGTTGTACATAATCCATGTGACAAGTGAGTATCCATGTAGCTCCATTGGGTGATGAAACCATCCTTAGAGAGCTGAAGGAAATGACTCTAGTAGTATGCCATCCTTATGCCGTGATGAAAGGGGTCTAATCCAAGTCCTCTCTATAGCCTCAATATGTTTGCTTTGTAATACAAGGTATTCAATTCTAACCAGATGAGCTTGAGTCTAGGGAAATCTAAACTGTAATAAGAGTGGAAAATCTATCAATATATAGATTGTGCAGACTCATCCATGTACCCATCTAAGCATACCAACAATGTCTATCATCCTTTGCTACTAATTGTCTAGATAAAGCCAATACTAGTCACGGGTATCTAACTTGATAGAGCTTCATTATTTGTATATAACAAGTTGCCACTTGGAGCATTGTCCACCATAGGTATTGCACCTATTTTTACTCTAATGATCTCATGTGCGATTGAGCTCTTTGCTTGCACCATACATGATATTATCATGACTAGTGGTTGCTCCATATGCTCTCATCCATCATAAAACTCCCTCTCCTATTGTTGCTAATGATAGCTCTGATTCATCGATGAAAGGGTATCTAGGTCTCCTCCCAAGTGGATATGGGCATCTCGCACCACTAAGTTCCTCTATCCAAACAACTTTGTGGGTGCAAGCAAATGGCTACCCATAAGAGGGGTGTGGGTGCAAGCAATGTATCAAAGAGCCACAATTATATGTGCGCAACACTCTCTCTCCAATGCACCCAATGCTACATATATTCATGCTAGTCTAACCACCCAAAATACAAGACATAATATCAAGATCTATACTACAATCCACTTTGGGTATTTCTAATGGCAAAAACTTTGAATAAAGAGTAGCCTCTTGTTCAGGCTTGTAAATTTAGTTCCAATCATTTTTCCTCCTTGAAGAATTGTACATTTTCTCAACACAAAAGCATGTACATCAATTAGTTAAGAAGTGTTGTAAGGTGTGCAAAGAGTCTCAAGACAAATGTAGAGCAACTCAATGATGAATATGGTGGTGATGAAAGAAAAGTTTTTGGAGGCTTATTTGATATGCATAAAGAGGACCAAGTACTAATGTGACTTCTTGGAGGACCTAGACAGATAGAAAGTCCCACGATACATTGTTAGTAGTCAGTTTAATCATATTATTTAGAAACATTATTAGTGTATGC